>NC_134359.1:117140007-117806071 GCF_048569485.1 Anomaloglossus baeobatrachus | reverse complement strand
CGGCCGGGGCCTTTTCTCGGCCCCCCCGGGCTCGCCACCGGCCGGGGCCTTTTCTCGGCCCCGGGCTCGCCACCGGCCGGGGCCTTTTCTCGGCCCCGGGCTCGCCACCGGCCGGGGCCTTTTTCTCGGCCCCGGGGCTCGCCACCGGCCGGGGCCTTTTCTCGGCCCCCGGGCTCGCCACCGGCCGGGGCCTTTTCTCGGCCCCGGGCTCGCCACCCGGCCGGGGCCTTTTCTCGGCCCCGGGCTCGCCACCGGCCGGGGCCTTTTCTCGGCCCCGGGGCTCGCCACCGGCCGGGGCCTTTTCTCGGCCCCGGGCTCGCCACCGGCCGGGGCCTTTTCTCGGCCCCGGGCTCGCCACCGGCCGGGGCCTTTTCTCGGCCCCGGGCTCGCCACCGGCCGGGGCCTTTTCTCGGCCCCGGGCTCGCCACCGGCCGGGGCCTTTTCCTCGGCCCCGGGCTCGCCACCGGCCGGGGCCTTTTCTCGGCCCCGGGCTCGCCACCGGCCCGGGGCCTTTTCTCGGCCCCGGGCTCGCCACCCGGCCGGGGCCTTTTCTCGGCCCCGGGCTCGCCACCGGCCGGGGCCTTTTCTCGGCCCCCGGGCTCGCCACCGGCCGGGGCCTTTTCTCGGCCCCGGGCTCGCCACCGGCCGGGGCCTTTTCTCGGGCCCCGGGCTCGCCACCGGCCGGGGCCTTTTCTCGGCCCCGGGCTCGCCACCGGCCGGGGCCTTTTCTCGGCCCCGGGCTCGCCACCGGCCGGGGCCTTTTCTCGGCCCCGGGCTCGCCACCGGCCGGGGCCTTTTCTCGGCCCCGGGCTCGCCACCGGCCGGGGCCTTTCTCTCGGCCCCGGGCTCGCCACCCGGCCGGGGCCTTTTCTCGGCCCCGGGCTCGCCACCGGCCGGGGCCTTTTCTCGGCCCCCGGGCTCGCCACCGGCCGGGGCCTTTTCTCGGCCCCGGGCTCGCCACCGGCCGGGGCCTTTTCTCGGCCCCGGGCTCGCCACCGGCCGGGGCCTTTTCTCGGCCCCGGGCTCGCCACCGGCCGGGGCCTTTTCCTCGGCCCCGGGCTCGCCACCGGCCGGGGCCTTTTCTCGGCCCCGGGCTCGCCACCGGCCGGGGCCTTTTCTCGGCCCCGGGCTCGCCACCGGCCGGGGCCTTTTCTCGGGCCCCGGGCTCGCCACCGGCCGGGGCCTTTTCTGGGCCCCCGGGCTCGCCACCGGCCGGGGCCTTTTCTGGGCCCCGGGCTCGCCACCGGCCGGGGCCTTTTCTGGGCCCCGGGCTCGCCACCGGCCGGGGCCTTTTCTGGGCCCCGGGCTCGCCACCGGCCGGGGCCTTTTCTGGGCCCCGGGCTCGCCACCGGCCGGGGCCTTTTCTGGGCCCCGGGCTCGCCACCGGGCCGGGGCCTTTTCTGGGCCCCGGGCTCGCCACCGGCCGGGGCCTTTTCTGGGCCCCGGGCTCGCCACCGGCCGGGGCCTTTTCTGGGCCCCGGGCTCGCCACCGGCCGGGGCCTTTTCTGGGCCCCGGGCTCGCCACCGGCCGGGGCCTTTTCTGGGCCCCGGGCTCGCCACCGGCCGGGGCCTTTTCTGGGCCCCGGGCTCGCCACCGGCCGGGGCCTTTTCTGGGCCCCGGGCTCGCCACCGGCCGGGGCCTTTTCTGGGCCCCGGGCTCGCCACCGGCCGGGGCCTTTTCTGGGCCCCGGGCTCGCCACCGGCCGGGGCCTTTTCTGGGCCCCGGGCTCGCCACCGGCCGGGGCCTTTTCTGGGCCCCGGGCTCGCCACCGGCCGGGGCCTTTTCTGGGCCCCGGGCTCGCCACCGGCCGGGGCCTTTTCTGGGCCCCGGGCTCGCCACCGGCCGGGGCCTTTTCTGGGCCCCGGGCTCGCCACCGGCCGGGGCCTTTTCTGGGCCCCGGGCTCGCCACGGCCGGGGCCTTTTCTGGGCCCCGGGCTCGCCACCGGCCGGGGCCTTTTCTCGGCCCCGGGCTCGCCACCGGCCGGGGCCTTTTCTCGGCCCCCGGGCTCGCCACCGGCCGGGGCCTTTTCTGGGCCCCGGGCTCGCCACCGGCCGGGGCCTTTTCTGGGCCCCGGGCTCGCCACCGGCCGGGGCCTTTTCTGGGCCCCGGGCTCGCCACCGGCCGGGGCCTTTTCTGGGCCCCGGGCTCGCCACCGGCCGGGGCCTTTTCTGGGCCCCGGGCTCGCCACCGGCCGGGGCCTTTTCTGGGCCCCGGGCTCGCCACCGGCCGGGGCCTTTTCTGGGCCCCGGGCTCGCCACCGGCCGGGGCCTTTTCTGGGCCCCGGGCTCGCCACCGGCCGGGGCCTTTTCTGGGCCGCGGGCTCGCCACCGGCCGGGGCCTTTTCTGGGCCCCGGGCTCGCCACCGGCCGGGGCCTTTTCTGGGCCGCGGGCTCGCCACCGGCCGGGGCCTTTTCTGGGCCGCGGGCTCGCCACCGGCCGGGGCCTTTTCTGGGCCCCGGGCTCGCCACCGGCCGGGGCCTTTTCTGGGCCCCGGGCTCGCCACCGGCCGGGGCCTTTTCTGGGCCGCGGGCTCGCCACCGGCCGGGGCCTTTTCTGGGCCGCGGGCTCGCCACCGGCCGGGGCCTTTTCTGGGCCGCGGGCTCGCCACCGGCCGGGGCCTTTTCTGGGCCGCGGGCTCGCCACCGGCCGGGGCCTTTTCTGGGCCGCGGGCTCGCCACCGGCCGGGGCCTTTTCTGGGCCGCTGTACCCTGTTATATTACATATTAAATTTCTTCACATGCATATCATCCTACTGTACCCTTTTTCAATTACCCTGGCAATGAATGGTGACACCTAACACAGTAAGATCCCCAACTGTGACCCCCCCACCCCCACCCCCACACAGCATTCCATGCAGTATAATGGCCCCTATTATCTCTCCAAATGGTATAATGGTCTCCATACAGCCCTCCTCACAGTATAATGGCTCACACACGGTCTGATAGACCCCCACACAAACTTTCATACTGAGTAGATGCTTGCTTACAGTATAATGGCACTCCAATAATAAGTAAATTATAAAGACTCCCTCATAGGCCTTGAAATAATATAATTGGCCTGACAAAACTTTCCACATAGTATAATGGGCCCTACATCGTCTTCCATACAGTAATGGGCCTTATGTCCTCCATGTATTATAATACACCCCATATTTCGTGTTATGCACCGCTTGTATTCCTCAATATAGTATTATGCAGACCCCGTATAGAATTGTGCGCCCCCATATAGTGTTATGCACCTTCATATGCTTTTAGGCAACCCCCATATAGTAGTGTGCAGCCCCAATAGTCGTCTGGCCACCGTGATACATAAACTCACTTCTTCCGCTCTCCGATCTCCTCAGCAAGTCTACTGAACTGCTGCTTTCGTCACATCTCAGCACAGCGGCACAAAGTGGTGACATGATAGCGCTCCGCTGTTCTGACACATCAGAGTGCTATAGACACAGCGGGAGAGTGATGAGAGAGCAGTGATGGCAAACCTTTCACAGGCTGAGTGCCCAAACTGCAACACAATTTTTTTAACTTTTTTTTTTTTTTCCTTCTACAAAGTGCCAACTTGGTAATTTAACAAATTCTATTATGTTAACAATTGATTTTAAACTTACCTTTGCAGTCTTCTCTTCAGCAGGGGGGCATCAAGCTCATGCCTGCTTAACACACATTGAAGCTGAGCCACTCCCACTGCTCTTTCTAGCGACAGCAGTTGGATCGATCTTTATGGAAAAAATGCATAATATTACATATATTTTTAGCTTAGAATGCAATCCGATTCCATCCTGAAATTCGCATCTACATTTCAAAGTGTCAACATCTCTAAATCTTATGAAGACATACGAGTTGTTCCTCTCCCCTTTCATTATGTAGTAATGTCCCCCATCCTGTACTAACATCCCCCTTCCTGGTAAATATGACACCATCATGAAATAGACTTCCTACATTCTGGTATTTGTCCCTATCATGGCCCCATCCTGATAAATGTCCCCCATCCTGGCAAATGTCCCCCATCCTGGCAAGTTCCCTCCACATCCTGGCAGGCTCACCCATCCTAGCAGGTCCCCAATTGCCAATACAATTGATAGTGTGATTCTTGATGGGGGCACAGTGTCAGTGCTTACTCCGTGCCCCCTTAACTAATGGGCCCCAAAGTGATCATGTTGCATGCCTCTATTAGCAGTATGCCCCTGGGTACTGTATGTGCTGGGAGCATCTGTACAAATCAGGGCAGGAGGCTAATTGGAAATTTCTACAATCATTGGTCGGCCGCACAAAATGATGAACTTACAAATTACCCTGCTATATTTTGGTAAAACAATGAACTCCCTCCTACTGTGGTGGCTGGAGCTGCTTCTTTGTGCGGGTTTGATATTAGGCGATATTGATCTTATTGCTTCTCACTACTGCTTTTCCAGGTTTGTGTCAGCTGGGTCTGCTGTATATACATCACATAGGAAATGCTGGGGTGGGTCTGCTGTATATACATCACATAGGAAATGCTGGGGTGAGATACATTACTGAGGTGGGCTGGGGGGCCTAGACATGACTGGGGGGGCTATACAGGACTAGGGAGGCTGATGGGGCCTAGACAGGACTTGGGGCATATACATCACAGGGAAGGGCTGTGGGGCATAGATGTTACTGGGGAGGTCTTGGAGGCATAATGTGACTGGGGAGGCTAGATGGAACTGGGGGTCCTATACGGGACTAAAGAGGTTGGGAGGGGCTTACATGGTACTGAGGAGGCTGTGAGGGGTCTATACGAGACTGGGGAGGCTGATATGAGGCCCAGACAAGACAGGGGGACTAGACATCACAGGAAACACTGGGTGCATATACATCACTGGAGATGCTGGGGGTATATACACCACATGAGGGGCAGGAGGCATATACACCACAAGGGAGGGCTGGGAGTCATCACTGGGGGGGCCTAAACATGACTGGAGAGTCTTGGTGGGGGTCTAGATAGATTATGCTATTTGATGTTTGGTAGCCCTTGTCACAGCCGTCTGACTTGTACAGATAAATGTCTAAAAAGAGCAACTATAGCAGACACCAGGTCCCAAAATCCAGCACCTATGTAACAGAACTGTCCAATCACACAAAGCATTGCAGTATCCAGCCAACTGAAAGGCCAATCATAAAGAAGGTATGTAAAAGCTTTCCAATCCTGTGAACGAATCCCTATCATAGCAACCATACAGACCAATCATGAGAGCCCATCTATATGTTTTATACACCTTCACAGTACATACTCGCTCACATATAATATCTAATACACGCAGCTCCGCTACATGGGTAAGGGACTATTAACCGAATGTAAGTGAACCCTCTAAAGCGGGCTTTACACACTACGACATCGCTAATGCGGAGTCGTTGGGGTCACGGAATTCGTGACGCACATCTGGCCGCATTAGCGATGCCGTTGCGTGTGACATCGATTAGCGATTTTGCATCGTTGCAAAACAGTGCAAAATCGCTAATCGGCGACACGGGGGTCCATTCCCAATTATCGTTACTTCAGCAGTAACGAGGTTGTTCGTCGTTCCTGCGGCAGCACACATCGCTGCGTGTGACGCCGCAGGAGCGAGGAAGCTCTCCCTACCTGCCTCCCGGCCGCTATGCGGAAGGAAGGAGGTGGGCGGGATGTTACGTCCCGCTCATCTCCGCCCCTCCGCTGTGATTGGGCGGCGGTTCAGTGACGTTTCAGTGACGTCGCTGTGACGCCGCACGGACCGCCCCCTTAGAAAGGCGGTTCGCCGGTCACAGCGACGTCGCCAGACAGGTAAGTATGTGTGACGGCTCTGGGCGATGTTGTGCGGCACGGGCAGCGATATGCCCGTGTCGCGCAACAGATGGGGGCGGGTACCCACACTAGCGATATCGGGACCGATATCGCAGTGTGTAAAGTAGCCTTTACTCAGAGGTCTCAAACATGCGGCCTACAGACACCTAGACCCCGTGACTATTGTGGCACATATATACACATCTACACTAAAAACAAGGGATATTGCAACAGGATGGGCACATTAGTACAAGGGAACAATATGGGCACATTAACACAGGATGGGGAGACATTATACAAAATGTTGGCTTAAATTACTATATGGTGGTAATTGTAAAATATTACTTACAAGAAGTGGATAAAATGGGGAAAACTAATTTTTTTTCCCCCATTGAAAATACTTTTTTATATATACTGAAATAAAAAGTGCACATTTGTTATAATAAACGAGCGAAAATGTTAAAAAAAAAAAGTGATGCATATTTTATTCTATAAACATTTGGAATCACTAAAAAAATGTCACTGGGTCCACCAAAAAATGCAGCCCCGCCAATAATTTTTTTTTTTGATATGCAACTCTTATACTCAGCCAAGTTTGAGACCCCTGCCCTAACTTATTAAGCCCCTATTCAAATGAACTGCATTAATGCATGTGCGCCCCTAGAGTGAAGCAACACAATGTGAGGCCTTCCAGACTGACTTTGCCTTTTTTGGACATTTATTTATTTTTTTATATATATATATATATATATATATATATATATATATATATATATATATATATATATATATATATATATATATATATATATATATATATATATATATATATATATATATATATATATATATATATATATATATATATATATATATATATATATATATATATATATATAAATATAATTTTATCCCCATCCCCCCCCCACTTAGTCTGGTGAAACCTCTCCTCATTTATCAAAGCTTTATAATTAAAAAAAAAAACAAAAAAAAAACCCTCTCCTAGTTATCCATAGAAACCAGCCATGATTAATAAAGGTGAGGCCTGACTGGTTGCTATGGGGTAACAAGAACAGTTGTAGTAATGTTATATATTCTCCATAACTTCTCACCTTTCTCGCCCACCAGGCCGATGTGACTGGGTCCTGAGTCTCTGGAAGATTTGCTGTAATGGCTCGTCCTCCATTTACATGTGAGTCTTGTCATGGCTCTGTGAAGGTGCGCTAAGAAGCAGTTATCCTTTAATTATTTTTTCTTGTCTTTACCCTCCTTTCAGTGTCCATGTTCTCTAATTGGTTTCTCTCGCCACGCTTTCCTTCTCATCCTTTGGTTTCCAAATCCTTTGTCTTCTTCGCTTTCCCCACTCTGAGCGCTCACATGTATCTCTACTCTCCTGCAGTGAGTGAGTGCAAAGCACCTTAGCTGTGCGCCTGTGCTGCCACATTCTGGAACCTACCATTGTGATGTCATACAGCTGCCACATTCTACAACCTGCCATTGTGATGTAATTGCTGTGTCAATGTATCTAGCTCCCAGCCATCTTGGATCCTGCTGGACTGTCCTGATTTTGAGGGACATATCTTGGTAGATAAAGACATTCTGCCACCATATGATATGTATTTAATGCTGCAGATATTTTAAAAGTGTATGTGTGTGTATAATATAATTTTTTTTTTTTTTCAATTTAAATGTATTAATTATGAAAGTTCAAATTAAACGCAAAGCTTCACTGTGCAATCAATTATCTTCAGATTGAGTTCTTATAGTAAGGGATTCCAGCTTAAAGCCGTGACCACCGGCTACATGGATACAAGGATAAAGTGAATCCCATGGGTAACTTAAAAAAAAAAAGCTGAAGGATTTTTACTAAATGCTCCATGAACGCATTTCTGGCATTATACGACCTTAGTCAGAGTCTGGAAATTGCATCATGGGACATTTGTGTAACCCCTTAACAAGCGCGGGCAGTAAAATTACGTCCTAAGCAGTCATAGTGTAATCTCCACCGGCTGCTGGTGGGGAACTGCACACATGTCAGCTGACTTTAACAACTGACATGTGTGCATTGCAGGCACAAGTGGATCCATGTTCCACCCATGCCTTACCCCTAAATCTTCACTTACCCGGCTTCATCAGCATCGCATTGACGTGATCACTGTGAGCGAATGGTTGTCATGGTAGGACAGGGTCATGTGATAACTCCCGTAGCTAGCATTAATCACTTCCTGTTTCACTCGGCCGGCTGCTGCCAGTGACAAGAGGTAAGTGTTTCTGTGATCACAGCTGTGTAGCTGTAATGAACAGAAATACATCAGCAATCAGACTGCTGATCCTTATAATTGTAAATGGTGCTCAGAAAAATGATCAATGTAATACAAATTTGTGGGATTGTGAGAAAATATTTTTTACTTTAGGGATTTCTGCAAAAAGTCAAACCGTCGGTTTTTTGTTTTTTTTTGCCAATGTTTGGGCTCTTATATTCAGAGCCTTCGTCTGGGCAAAATTGATTCTGAGGTTGACTATGACAGACTTGCAGAACTAGTTGCCTGAAGCAGTAATGAGTGCCTTGTTATTAGGACAAGGAAGCAGCAGCCTTCACACCGGATATTCCTCCCAGGCACCCAGCTGCTCTCCTAAGGCGCCAGCCCTCCATTATCTTCACCACAGATGTCATGGATTGTGATAGGTTAATCTCCAGTGGCTGTCGCCAGCAGCAATTCCCTACACATGTCAGCAGATTTAAACAACTGACATGTGTTGCTATCATGCACGAGTGGATCTGTATTCCACTCATGCCTGTTAACACCTTGCATCTCACTGTCTAAATGTGACAATACCACAGCAAGCAGAAAGTCCAGCACCACAGAGCTAACGATAGACGTTTTTGTTTCTTATTTTAATTAGTCCCTATATTAGACATTATATTTTATTGCACTGATTGCATGTATAATGTATTGAAATGCACCCGCTTTGCAATATATTATACTCAGTGCAGCACTGACAGACATCTGGGATCATGCTCCTGGTATTATCCCAGAGGCTTTCTGTACTTTGCTGACCCGGAGGGCATCATGACTACCTCAAGCACCATGGCAACAATTAGGCCCTGACTATATCACTTGGTGGAGGTACCAATCGGAGGGGAGAGGAAATAATCCCTCAAACCTGCCCGATAGCAATTGCAGCATTTAGAAGGTTAAACACAGTTGAGACCATCCCTGGCTGTGAGACAGGGCTTGGCTGTTGCATACGCAGTCTCCGGCAGCGATCTCGTGGGCATATCTCCCATGCTCCCGCTACTGCCAGGACTTACTGGGTATGTTCTTGGTTGGGAGCACACTGACTGTCAGGATGTACCCAGTACAGGCAATGTTGGGAATAGGTCATGGCATTTTCTCCTGTTACCCTTGTGAAAATGGAAAACTTGAGGCTAAAGTAACATTTTTGTGGGAAAGAAATTTTCATTTTTTTTTTTATTCCTTCCACATTGCCTTATTTCCTTTGAAGCACCTACAGGGTTAATACGTGCCAGCATTGAGAAACATGTGATGGTGTCTCCGTGGCATTCTTATTTTGCATATTTTCCCAGGGGGCCTTGTTCTAGTGTCACTGCATTGAGAAACACGTGATTGTGTCTCCGCGGTGTTGGATGTTGATCTCCCCGAGGTCAACCATCCTTACCTATGTTGAATATGGATTTGAGCAGTTTGAGGGGTGCTGTTATTGTAATGGTGTGAGTTTTGGGTATTTTCAAAGTCACTTCAAATGTGATGTGGTCCCTAAAAATATTTTTGTTAATTGTGTTGGAGAAATGAGAAATTGTTGATAAACGTAACTCCTCCAACTTCCTAACAAAAAAATGTTTGAAATATTGTGATGATCTAAAGTAGACATGTGGGAAATGTTTGTTCACTATTTTGTGTCATATAACTCTCTGGCTTAAGGACATTCAAAATTAAAATTTTGAAAACATTTTCACCAAATATTTTCTCAAACAAATATCCTAAATTTACCACTAACTTGAAGTACAATGTGTCACGAAAAAATTGGCCTGGTCAAAGGTGAAAACTAGCAGGGAGTGAATGGGTTAAAATAAAGATAATAAAAAATGAATAGTCTATGGTATCACCACATTCAGAAAAGTCGCAGTTATCAAGATATAACATTATTTAACCCAGTGGCAAACACTATAAATGGAAAACATTCATGAAAACCAAAATGTCATTTTCTTGGTCTCTGCAATACCATAAAAATGCTGTAACAATCAAATCATCATATCTATCCCAGAATGGTGTAAACAAAAAATGCCGTTTTGCCCAACAAAAATAAGCCATAACACAACTCGATTGTCTACAAAATTAAAACATTATGGATCTCAGAAAATGGCGACAACCCCCCCCCCCCCACCCCCCCAAGTTTTGGGTTTTTTTTCCCCACCTCTAAAAAAAAGTAAAAAAAAAAAAATTGACATGTTTGGTATCACTGTAATCAGACTGATAGAAGAATTATATTGCCAGGACCTTTTACCATATAGTGTACGCCATTAAAACAGTCCCAATGCCAAAATTATGTTTTTTAATTTCACCGCAATTGGAATATTCTTTTTTTAGTACACTATGTAATAAAATGAATGGTGTCATTCAAAAGTACAAGACGACTCTGAAAAAACCCCATCATATGTCTATGAAGACAGAAAAATAAAAAAGTTATGGCTCTGGGAAGTGGAGGAAAACGGAAAAATTGAAACCGCAAAAACGGAAATCGTGCACATTGTCAAGGTTAATGTATATACTGAGACATACTGTATAAGCAAAGCATATCCTATGACCAATAATACACAGGGGCATCTGTCACCTCAGGAATCCAGAGCAGAAAAAATGTATACAATTAACATTTTAATTTTCTTAATTTAATAGTAACTTTATTGGTTATTTAATAAAAGTTTTGTACAAACACGTACACTTTACAGCACTTGTGTATTCTTTTCCCATCCTCAATCAACACAGAGGAAGAGGAGGAGAAAGAAAGAAGAAAAGGAATTAAAGAAAAAATTGGAGAGGTTGTAGGTAGAAAATGTTGATTACTTTAATACAATTATTCTATACGAGTCATTTTAACAAACACAGTGTATACATTAAACAAATGTCTGCATATGATGTAAATAGTCTTATCATCAGTTTCCAACAAAATTTAAAACATGAGGGGTATACTGCCGTAGAAGGAAAAGTGTCTGCAATAAAATGCCAGTAATCTGCAGGTAAAGGAGCTATTTGTAGATAAATACTGGTTTAACCATGTGCAGCAATGTAATAGGAAGTGTGACTCAGGGAGAAAAAAATGATGTTCTCCCTGCAACCACTCACTTCCAATCATCGGTGCCAGGGCAGTGATCCGTCAGTGATCACCACACAGTGAGGGCTCTGTAATCTCACCCATCGCTCGCTGTGTAGTGATCGCTGACTGGGCACTGCCCTGGGGCCGCCCCAAGAGCTGGAAGTGAGCGGCTGCAGGGAGAAGAGAAATTCATTGTTTTCCTTTTTCCAATTAGACGGCCACACGTTATGTAACACAGCATTTATCTGCAGAGTTTTATCTGCTGAGAGGATTTCATTAAGACTCACATTAGAAATAAGTTATACAGCTCCTTCCAAGTCATGGGAACAGTTCTCTCCTTATCTCTGTGCATATAGACTGTGTGATGTGAGTGTATTGTGCTGTATGTACTGTACATGGGGTACAAAGAATGATACTCACCACACGATGATCAGTAAAGTGTGGTGTAATCCTGGAAATCCTGCAAAATGTAAAACTCTCAATCCAAGAAGTGTTCAGTTGCCGTAGTGACCAGTAACTGCCACTCACCTGCCGGCACCTGCCAGTCACATGACCTCCTCTCTGCAGACACCACTTTTCTCTTCCATTTAAAGCTTTCAAGTAAAGATTTATTCCCCAATTCATCAGGATTAACGGTTATGATGCCAGTCTTGATGAGGGGTCGTGCTGGAGTCAGACCGTTTTGATTCTTTGGGAGGCGTATGTCTCTTAAAGAGATTTTCCCATGGGCAAAGTTCATTATGATCAATAGATCGGAGTTGAGCAATAATTTTGTAACTTCGGAGTGAGGCTCACACCACTTTTCAGATGCTTCTGACTCATTAAAGGATTTTCCCCACAAAGTTTAATTTTAAAGTTGATTTTAATCCATAGATCCTGGAATAATAATAATTTCCACAATTGGACGTGTTTAAAAAAAAAAGTTCCTGTTCTGAGATAATCTTATATATGTGCCCCTGCTATGTACTGTGTAATGGCCGTGTCTGACCGTACAGGGACGTGGTGTGATCATACCACAGCTCCTGGGCAGGGGAGAAAGCAAAAGAGTATTAAAGACATTACAGTACGGGATCAAAAATTATTCTTTCTTTGAGGTAAGCTGTGATCCCGTGCTGTACTGTCTGTATACTCCCATTTGCTTTCTTCCCTGCCCAGGAGCTGTGGTATGATCACACCATGTCCCTGTACGGTCAGAGACGGCCATTACACAGTACATAGCAGGGGCACATATATAAGATTATCTCAGAACAGGAACTTTTTTTTTTAAACACGTCCAATTGTGGAAATTATTATTAATCCAAGATCTATGGATTAAAATTGACTTTGTTTGTGGGGAAAATCCTTTAATGAGTCAGGAACATCTGAAAACTGGCGTGAGCCTCACTCCAAAAGTTGCAAACTTCTTACACATCTCCTGCGTTGTGAAAAAAAGTGCAACTTTTCAAAGCCCTTAATGGCAAAATTCTGGAATAATCTCTTTTGAACCCCTCACCCCAAAAAATAAACAATACATGGATTTTATTATTTTCTGTATTTTTTATTATTATTAATGCGGCGCCCTGCACTAGCCAGGTTGTCACAGGTACTACAACATGCACCCCCATCCTGAGATAGGTACATCAGTCACACACAAAATCCTTGTTGCCTCCCTCCAGGGGCTGATGTCCACACCAGGTGGGGTGGAGCCAGGTGGTTGGCCCCACCCACCGAGGAGTTCACAGTCCTGGAGGCGGGAAAAGGAAGTCAGTTGAGTTGAGATCAGTTCAGAGTGGAGGAGAGTGAAGTGGTAGTGGTGGAACAGACTGACCATGTCTGGGTGTGTGGCCTGGGCACCAAGAGCAAGGTTGGCCGTCTGCAGAAGAGGCAGATCGACGCTGAACCGTAGGACGGGGGTCGGGCGGTGGCCCGCTGGTACCGAACCGGGGCACGAAGAGAAGCCAGCACACTCAGGCAGGGCCTGCGGACCCCAACCAGGCTTGGAGCTGCTGTTAAAGGTCAAATCCGTTAGTGACCAGAACCCCAAGGGCTTCCAAACAGCCAAGACCCAATTGAAGGCAACCGTCCAACCAGCAAAAGGAAATACAGCTACCGCCACAGCTAGAGTTCCAAGGGCCAGAGCCGGCGGGCAAAAGGGGCTCCTCTGGCACACATACACGCCGGGGAGCGGGTTACCGGTGGGAATCCCCCGGGACCGAACAAACACACACAGGTGCAGGGAAAGGCAGCCACCACCAACCATCCGGGAGAAACTACAGCAGCCGGCTGCGGGACCCGTCCATCCAGCCGTTTGTTTTACCAGAGACTTTGCATATCTTTGTGGCTGAGTGAGTACAACTGTGCCATCCGGCACCGCGCCGCGCTGCCCCCGCGACCCTGCACCTCACCAACCCTGCACGCCCCCGTCACCTCACCGGGCCCCGGGACAACCAACCCCTACCCACGGAGGGGGAAAAGAACAACCCAGCTGCTCCCTGCCATCGCTCCCGGGAGACCCGTCACCAGCAGCGGTGGTGCCCCAACCTCACCACAAACCGTGGGTGGCGTCACGGACCAAATCCCCAAACCCAAACTACCCCCCTTTTCACTCACGGGCGAAGAGCGCCGCTCGAGTCCCCAGATCCGGCCCACCGTTCGAGCCACAGAGCAGCCATCGCAGCAGCGCCGGACCCGAGCGTTAGCGAGCGCAGCGGTGTCCTTCCCGCCCACGACAACTTGGCGTCACGAACAGGATCTTACCGCTCTACCGGCTGGTAGAAGTGCGCCTTGTGTCCTGCTGGCGGTGTCCGGCCGAAAAATTTCGGAATCTGCCATCTTGCGCGCGGGGATTTTCCCGCTCGAGCGTCTTCTCGAGCAGTGGAGGCGCGAAAGCCGAAGCCCCGCCCCTGAAGAGCAGGTGCTGAGAAAAGACCAAGGGGGGGCGGAAACAAGATGTCTGCGCCCGACAGAGCCGCTGGAGGAGTGGCAGTCGCAGCCGCAGGGGCGCCCGTGGATGGAAATGGGCCAGGCCGTGCTCCAGCCGCACGAGCAGGGAAGGCCGCGGCCCCCGCCATTGCTCAGGTGATGCCGTTCTCCTTGCCCTATGTGCCCGGAGCTACCTGGCTACCGCAGTACGACGGGAAACCTGATGCGTTACAGGTCTTCCGGAAGAAGAACTGTATCCCCTGACCGATAAGCAACGTGCAGCGGTAGTGCTGGGGCAGCTGACCGGCGCGGCTGAGCAGGAGACGGAGACCTGGACCGAGGGGGACCGGTCCTCCGTGGCCACTATCTTTGAAAAGCTACAGATTGCCTTCGAGACCCGCACCGAAGCCGAGCTGCGGATGCAGTTTTATCAATGCCGACAGCGGCCTGCAGATAGTATCAGAGACTATGCCTTGCGCCTGAAAACCTCCCTCCGCACACTGAAGCGGGTGGATACCATTAATGATGCGGACAGCAACAAAATGCTAGTCGAGCAGTTCGTGCAGGGGATGGGATCCCCGGAGGACCGCAAGCAGCTCTGGCTGTGGGCCCTAAAACACCCTAATGTGGACTTTGCCGTGCTGAAAGAACGGGTCATCAAAGCTCTGCAGCCCCCAGCATCCGACGTCCCTGAAGCGGCCCCATAGCCAGCTGAGACGGCTCCCATCGTGGTGGCCCCTTCTCTCCCAGCTCCCTCGGCGCCTGCAGCCCCTGGCGGAATGATGGAGGAGCTGGCTGCCCAGGTCCGTCGCATGGATGGAGACCTCGCCAAGATCCTCGCCGCACTCCATTCTCCGACAAGACCCAAGCCCCCGGGGAGGATGCAGCTCGCTGACAGCCCAGAGGACGTCCCTTGGATGCAGCGGAGAAGGGCCAATGACTCACGGTATGGACCTCCAATTTGTTACAGGTGCAGCAAGCCCGGCCACTACTCCCGACGGTGTCCGTTAAACGAGCAACCCCTGGGGCCAAGGGCCAGTCCTCAGGAGTAGAACCCAGTGGCCCCCCAGACTGGCAGGATCGGTACATTGGAGCCCGGCCCATCATCCCTCTGGCAGTGGACGGCATCCCGCTGATGGCCCTCCTGGATACTGGATCCCAGGTAACCACAATACCCTACACCCTGTATCAGCAGTGACACTGACGGTAGCATGACACTGGTCGCAGCTGATGGACTCCCCTTGACCCAAGTGGGGTATAAACAAGTGGCCATGACCGTGGGACGGGCTGAGCTGCAGCACCAGGGAATGATTGTGATAATGAATGAACCCAGCGACCATAACCCGAAGGTAGTGCTAGGGACTAATGTGATGGAGCACTGCATGAGTGAGGTGTTGACCCTACTGCAGCAGCTGGCCGCCACAGCAGCGGGAGGCCGACAGAGGGCTGTGCAGCGTGAGATCCGGGCCTTGATGTATCGACAGCAAGTGAACTCAACAGGAGGGGAGATTGGGGGAGTGAGAGTGATGGATGCGGCCCCTTTGATTGTGCCTCCCAGGAGTGAGATGATGATTTGGTGCAGGGCAGCGGTAGGTCCACAGGGGCGAGACTACCCAGCCATGGTAGAGCCCATGCCCTCCGAACACTGGCCCACAGTAATGGCCGCCAGAGGGGTGGTAGACGTCAAGAAAGGGAGAGTGCCCGTAAGGGTGTTAAACTGCGGAGAGGAGGAGGTTAGGCTTCCCCGGTACGCTACCCTCGCCAAGCTGCTTACTTTAGACCCCCACACCATCCAGCAGGCCATTCCGCCGACCTCACCGCCTCCTGCCAGTCCCCACCCATCCCCGGGGAGGTTAGATGAGTGGTGTCAAGAGTTACATGTAGGCACTGATGATACCCCCACACATCACAAAGAAGGGGTACACAGGGTGGTACAGGAGTACGAGCAGGTTTTCAGCAAACATTCACTAGATTTTGGGCGGATTAAAGGGGTCCAACACCGCATCCCCCCATTCAAGAGAGATACAGACGTATCCCCCCTGCACACTACCAATGCGCCAAAGACATGTTGAGTAACATGAAGGAGACGGTGGTTATTCGGGATAGCTGCAGTCCCTGGGCCACCCCGCTAGTGCTGGTAAAGAAGAAGGATGGCACCATGAGGATGTGTGTGAACTACCGGAAGATTAACCAGATAACGCATAATGATGCCTATCCTCTGCCCCGCATTGACGAGTCCCTGGCCGCGCTGAGAACCGCTAACTACTTCTCTACCCTACACCTCACCAGTGGGTACTGGCAGGTGGCCGTGGCGCCGGAAGACCAAGAGAAAACCGCCTTCGCTACACCCATGGGACTCTGTGAGTTCAACAGCATGCCGTTCGGGCTGTGCAACGCCCCTGGAACCTTCCAACGGCTGATGGAATGCTGTCTGGGACATCTGAATTTTGAGACCGTCTTGCTGTACCTGGACGATGTAATTGTATACTCGCAGACGTACGAAGCCCACCTGAAGCACCTGGTTGAGGTGTTCGCGTCCCTTGCCAAGTACGGGATGAAATTGAAGCCCTCCAAGTGCCATCTATTGAAGCCCAGAGTGCAGTACCTCGGACATGTGGTGGGCGCGGAAGGCGTCACCCCAGATCCCGAAAAGATCACGGCCATTCAGGAATGGCCGAGGCCGACCACGGTGAGAGAGGTAAGACAGTTCTTGGGGCTGGTGGGCTATTACCGTCGCTTCATTAAAGGATACACGAAGATGGCCGCCCCCATGCAGGACCTCCTCATGGGACAGATAAAGGGTGGCAGGTCCCCTGGAACCCCGTTGGCGTGGGAGGAAAAGCATGAAGAGTTTTTCCGTCAACTGAAGACGGCCTTGACTGAGAAAGAAATCCTGGCGTACCCCGACTACAGTCTCCCATTCATCCTCTACACCGATGTCAGTAATGTAGGCTTGGGAGTAGTTTTGTCCCATATCCAGGACGGAAGAGAGAAGGTGATCGCTTATGCTAGCAGGAAACTCCAACCTACAGAAAGGAATCCTGAGAACTACAGCTCTTTCAAGCTTGAGCTCTTAGCATTGGTGTGGGCCATCACCGAGCGATTCCGCCATTACCTAGCAGCGGCCAAGTTCACCGCTTATACGGACAACAACCCGCTAACCCATCTGGATACAGCTAAGCTGGGTGCATTGGAGCAGCGGTGGGTGGCCAGGTTGGCTAATTATGATTTCACCATCAAGTACCGAGCCGGCCGTAAAAATGCTAATGCAGACGCACTCTCCCGGATGCCCCACCTGTTGGGAGAAGGGCCGGATGATGATGACCTCGAAGAAATCGAGTTGCCCGCGTTCCACCGGCCGCCAACCGAGAAGTTGCATGTCCATCAGCAGCAAGTGAACTTAGATCTGCTGCCCAGCCAGGGGTGGCAAGAGGCCCAGGACCAGGCACCTGCTGTCCGCTTGGTCAAGACCCTGGTGGAACAAGGCTCTGCTGGAATAGACCCTGCCGTTCCCGCCGAGGCCCAACGACTGTGGTGGGAACGAGCCCGGCTGTACCTGCACCAGGGGAAGCTGTATCGGGAATTTATCAACCCGAAGACCCACAAGAAGGTTCGTCATCTGGTGATTCCCCAGGCTAACGTGCCCACTGTCCTGCAGGCATACCATGACGGGGCTGGGCACTTTGGGTGGAAGAAGCTGGAGATGCTGTTGAGGGAGCGATTCTATTGGAGTGGAATGCGGGAGTCTGTGGAGGCCTGGTGCCGAGAATGTGGTCCCTGTGCACTGAGAAGAAAGGACGAGGCCAGCCAGAAGACCCCTTTGCGCCCAATCATCACGCATCAGCCGCTGGAGCTGGTCGCCCTCGACCACGTGAAGCTCACCCCTAGCCGAAGTGGGTACACCTACGCTCTGACCATTGTAGACCACTATTCAAGATTCATGGTGGTTGTCCCAGTCAAGGACCTGACCGGCCGTACCGCCGCTAGAGCATTCCAAGCCTATTTCTGTCGACCGCACGGATACCCGGAGAGGGTGCTTACCGACCGGGGCCCGGCTTTCGAAGCGGAGGTGTTTCAAGAATTCTGCCAGTTGTACGGCTGCAAGAAAATTCGGACCACGCCTTACCATGCCCAGACCAATGGCATGTGTGAGAAGATGAACCATCTGGTCCTGGGTCTCCTCAAGACACTACCGCTAGAAGAGCGTAACCTGTGGCCGGAAAAGCTACCTGACCTGGTCGATATGTACAATAACATCCCTTCTAGCTCTACCAAATGTACACTGGCGTACCTGATGAGAGCTCGGCCCAGTCGGCTGCCAGTAGACCTGGAAATGGGTTTGGAAGCCCCAGAAGCCCTCCCTTCGACTGCTGGATGGGACACTCGGCAGAGGGTGCAGTACCGAGAGGTTCAAGAATACGTAGAGAAGAACTTGTGCCGGAGTCGGGGACAGCAGGAGCAGTGCTTCAACAGGAAGGCTCCTGCAGGTCCCTTTCAGCCTGGGGATGTAGTACTGAAGCGAAAGAGAAGAACCCATAAGCTGGACGATCAATGGGAGAAGATCCCGTATGTTATACAACCCCCTGAATGGGGGAATGAGAAGGCCTACCAGATCAGTCGCGACCAGGGGAAGACTTTGGCCACGGTTTCCAGGGACCACCTGAAGAGGTGCCCACCGCCGTTAAGGGTGGCAACTGAATTGCCGGCCCCCAGGCCGGCTGGAGGGACAGAAAAAGAGGTAATCCACACCATGATGGGCGATTTCCCGGCAGATTGGCCTACGCAGAACGGCGCAGTGATTCTTCCAGTGATACTGTTCCCACAACCCTTGGAGGAAAAAGAGATGGAAGTAGCCGCCAATGAAGCCGCCAGTGAACCAGTGCCCAGGGATGCGCCTGTACCCAGCTCCCCTATGTCTCCGCCTGCCCCACACGATAGACGGGAAGAGGAGCCAGTTGTTTCCTCTGCCCCACTGCCTGTCACTGTTGACATTGGGCCCCGAAGGTCCACACATCCCAACCTAGGTCGACCCCCACTTAGGTACAGGGAAACTACCATTTAGGGGCATTATGTGTTGAATGTGTAAATAAGAAAGCGAATGACTGTGAATCAACCGAGCAAATCACCTGATTATCCGTCCTGAGAGAACCGTCCCCGTTGGGACTGGAGTTGTTGTCCCTTAATCAACCGTTGATTACCCCCCACCGTGCATAAGAAACTGCTTATGAACATGCCTGAGAACTAGCAAGGCACCTACGAACTTGTGGGGTTGTAAATATGTTGGGGTATGCTTTCCGTTACCGCCTCCGGAGAGGATGATTTGGAGGATGGGCCTGGAGGAAAGAGATGGCCCAGGCCCACCACTACCGCAACCGGTGGCAATCCTCCGGGGGTCAGGGGTCCCCCATGGACGTGGGGTCCCCTGAAGTGACAGTCGGGTGCGAGGCACCGTACCCGTTCCCGCTCGGGCAGCCTGGATCTGGACTGGGGTCAAGGGGTGCTGCCCATTTTCTTAGGGGCAGCATCAGGGCCAGGTTGCTTGGGTGGGAGAGCCGAAGCCGTCCGTTTAATGTTAATAAAAATGTACATATTTGTTTTTGCAACGTTTAAGCCTCCCGTATGGGAAGATTTTAAATGCATAAACTGTTGATGTTTTATATTTTTACAGTTTAAAAAGAAAATAAAACCGGTGGTGGACGGGCAGCCCGCGGTAGTGGAGGAACAGACTGACCGTGTCCGGGTGTGTGGCCCGGGCACCAAGAGCAAGGTTGGCAGACGGTGGTGGCCGTCTGCAGGAGAGGCAGATTGACGTGGAACCGTAGGACTGGGGTCGGGCGGTGGCCCGCCGGTACCGAACGGAGCGAAGAGAAGCCAGCACACTCAGGCAGGGCCTGCGGACCCTGACCAGGCTTGGAGCTGCCATTAAAGGTCAAATTCGTTTGACCGGAACCCCAGGGGTTTCCAAACAGCCAAGACCCGATTGAAGGCAACCATCCAACCAGCAAAAGGAAATACAGCTACCGCCACAGCTAGAGTTCCAAGAGCCAGAGCCTGCGGGCAAAAGGGGCTCCTCCAGCACACATACACGCCGGGGAGCGGGTTACCGGTGGGAATCCACCGGGACCGAACAAACACACACAGGTGCAGGGAAAGGCAGCCACCACCAACCGTCCGGGAGAAACTACAGCAGCCGGCTGCAGGACCCGTCCATCCAGCCGTTTGTTTTACCAGAGACTTTGCATATCTTTGTGGCTGAGTGAGTACAACTGTGCCATCCGGCACCGCGCCGCGCTGCCCCCGCGACCCTGCACCTCACCAACCCTGCACGCCCCCGTCACCTCACCGGGCCCCGGGACAACCAACCCCTACCCACGGAGGGGGAAAACAACAACCCAGCTGCTCCCTGCCATCGCTCCCGGGAGACCCGTCACCAGCAGCGGTGGTGCCCCAACCTCACCACAAACCGTGGGTGGCATCACGGACCAAATCCCCAAACCCAAACTACCCCCCTTTTCACTCACGGGCGAAGAGCGCCGCTCGAGTCCCTGGATCCGGCCCACCGCTCGAGCCATCGAGCAGCCATCGCAGCAGCGCCGGACCCGAGCGTTAGCGAGCGCAGCGGCGTCCTCCCCACCCGCGACATTAATAATTCTAAATAATATAATAAATGAGAGTGGAGAAATAGCAGATTCTGAGACACTGCAATGTGGTGTGTGTGTCACCATTAACACTCATCCCAGGTGACATGGTAGATATGTTGGTGAAATTACACCTTTACATTTCTAATGGCCGCTCAGGTTTATGGGGGTTCAGCATTTCCTCTAAAAAAAAATAGTGATTGTCTAACAAACTAGAAAACACAGTGGTGATCAGCATCAGTGATTCTCTCATTGTGTTTGGCCTTAAGCCCGCTTTACACGCTGCAATGTATCTTACAATGTGTCGGCGGGGTCACGTCGTAAGTGACGCACATCCGGCATTGTAAGGTACATTGCAGGGTGTGACAGGTACGGAAAATCCGTTCATCGCATACACATCGTACCTTTCTCTAAAATTGAACGGCAGGTTGTTCAATGTTCCCGAGGTAGCACACATCGCACTGTGTGACACCCCGGGAACGATGAACAGATCTTACCTACGTCCTGCAGCTCCCGGCTGACAATGCGAAAGGAAGGAGGTGGGCGGGATGTTTACGTCCCGTTCATCTCCGCCCCTCCGCTTCTATTGGCCGGCTGCCGCGTGACGTCGATGTGACGCCGATCGTCCCTCCCACTCCAGGAAGTGGATGTTCGCCGCCCACTGCGAGGTCGTATGGACGGGTAAGTACGTGTGACGTGGGTTAATCGTTTGTGCGGCACGTTCAACAAATTGAACGTGCCGCATATACGATGGGGGCGTTGTAAATCAAATACGATATCGTATGCGAAATTGCAACGTGTAAAGCAGGCTTTACAGAGGTATTCCCATCTCCAAGATCCTGTCCCAATATTTAGTAGGTGTAAAAATAATTATATTCGCTAATGCCTCCAATCAGAAATATAATATAGGTCTCCTGATTCGCTGTCGCTTACCTCATGTGCAGGTAATTACAGTAGCTTAGTTATCCATGGTTACAGCTCACTCATATGGTGACAGCCAGTTACTTAGGTGCTTGTGATCGTCACCATGGAAACCTAAGCTGCAATGCCCTACACATGAGGTAAGAAACATAGATAATCAGAAGAACTATACTACATTTCTACGTGGAGGTATTTGCTATTATTATTATTATTTTTACACCTACTACATATTGGGATAGGATCTTGGAGATGAGAATACCTCTTTAACCTGAGTTTTTTGAAGCCTTCTGTATTCTCCAGTAAGCTGCTGATTTTGCTGGGCAATGCCAGGGGTCAGCCACATATTTCTCTTACAGTAATCCATGATGTTTGTTTAGATGAATTGAAGGTAGGCGTGTCGCGGGCGGGGAGGGGGCCGCTGCGCTCACTACCACGCTCGGGTCCGGCGCTGCTGCTGCTTGCTGCTCGGTGGCTCGAGCGGTGGGCCGGATCCGGGGACTCGAGCGGCGCTCCTCGCCCGTGAGTGAAAGGGGATGGTTTTTGGGGTTTGGGAAGTCGGTCCGTGATGCCACCCACGGTTTGTGGTGAGGTTGGGACACCACCGCTGCTCTGGACGGGGATCCCGGAAGCGATGACAGGGAGCAGCCGAGATGTTTCTCTCCCCTCCGTGGGTAGGGGGTTTTGGTGGTCCCGGGGCCCGGTGAGGTGACGGGAATGTGGATGGCAGGGTTTGGAGAGGTGCAGGGTCGCGGGGGCAGCGCGGTGCAAGACGGCACGGTGGTACTCACTCAGCCAATAACATATACGGAGTCTCTGGTAAAACAAACGGCTGGATGGACGGGTCCCGCAGGCGGCTGCGGTGGTCACTCCCGGTAGGTTGGCGGTGACTGCCTTTCCCTGCACCTGTAAAGTTCCTTCGGTTCCAATGGCTTCCCACCGGTAACCCGCTCCCCAGCTTGGATAGATGCCGGAGGAGCTCCTTTTGCCCGCAGGCTCTGACCCTGGGAATTGTAGCCTTGGCGGTGACTGTATTTCCCTTCTCTGGTTGAGCGGTTGCCTTCAATCGGGTCTTTGTTGCTGGGAAACCCCGAAGGTTCCCGTCGCTAACAGATTTGACCGGTTTAACAGCGAGTCCAAGCCTGGTCGGGGTCCGTAGGCCCTGCCGAATGGTGCTGGCTTCTCTTTGCTCCCCGGTTCGGTACCGGCGGGCCACCGCCCGACCCCGGTCCTACGGTTCCGCGTCGATCGGCCTCTCCTGCAGACTGTCACCACCGTCTGCCAACCTTGCTCTTAGGTGCCCGGGCCACGTACCCGGACACGGTCAGTCTGCTCCACTACCACTTCACTCCTCTCTTTTCACTTTCCCTCACTCCACTACTCTGACTTCCTTTCCCACCTCCAGGACTGGGAACTCCTCAGTGGGTGGGGCCAACCGCCTGGCTCCACGCCACCTGGTGTGGACATCAGCCCCTGGAGGGAGGCAACAAGGATTTGTGTGTGACTGATGTGCCTAACCGGGGTGTGGGGTGTGTTGTTGCAGTACCTGTGACGTCCTGGCTTGTCCAGGGCGCCACAGGGCCACAGGCGCCTGTAAGAAATTAACATTATTTGATGTCTGAAGTGTCAGACAACGTTCCCATGATTAATGTTTGGTGAGTTTTTGATGCTGCTTACAGCAAAGTGGAAGGATTTATAGACCTCTCCGGCCACTGGGCTTCTCAGTGTAATCTGACCGTGGTGCGTGTCTCAGATCCGCAGCGTGTCCATTTCTCCTGCGGGTACACTAAATTTCTCTGTGCAGATTTTCCCCATAGACGTGTGTGACGCCCTGGCAAAACCAGGTAGTCACACATAGGCCCGCGCATAACAGGCACGGCTCCTCAGGTACACAACAAACCGGGAGCGGACTCCCGTGTTCCAAACTGGGAAGTCCTATCTACAAACACCAGTGCAGAGGGGAAAGACGGCGACCACCAGCCCGGGTGGGGGACCAAAGTAAAACCGGTCGCGGAGGCCGGCCACCAGCACGTTGGTTTACCAAAAGACTTGTGTGATTCATATAAGTGTGAGTAACCAACCATCCCCTGATACGTCCGGGCTCGCAGGACCCTGCCATTGCCATACCCTGCACAGAGACACTGGGTCCCGGGCCAACCATCCCTACCCACGGAGGGGTTAACATCCAGCTACCACTACATCTCCCCTGGGTGTCCCACAACAACAGGGGTGGTGTCCCACTTCCCCACGCACCCTGGGTGGCATCACGAACTGTGTACGGTCAAGCCAGTACAACTACGTCCCCCTTTTCATTTGGCGTGACCCCCGGGTCTGGAGGATCCCTCGAGCCACACACAGCGGGTCCAGATCCGAGCAGCCCGGCTGCTACAGGCATGGGGGCGGCACAATTGCATCAGATACAGAATATCTGCAGGTAGGAAAAGTGTGACGCCCTGGCGCCGCCAAGTGGTCACACACAAATAGACCCCTGCACAACACCCTCCCTCACAGGGTTACACCAAGCCAACAAAACCCTAGTCACCCCCCCAAAGCAGGACAGGCACACCAGTGGGCGGGACCAGGTGGTAGGAAACGCCCACCTAGGGGTCTAGAGAGTCAAATTGTTGATTAAACTTAACCCCTCCAACTTCCTAACAAAAAAATGTTTGAAATATTGTGCTAATGTAAAGTAGACATGTGGGAAATGTTTGTTCACTATTTTGTGTCATTTAACTGTCTGGCTTAAGGACATTAAAAATTAAAATTTTGAAAAATTTTTCACCAAATATTTTCTCAAACAAATATCATCCTAAATTTACCAATAACTTGAAGTACAATGTGTCACGAAAAAATTGGCTTGGTCAAAGGTGAAAACTAGCAGGGAGTGAATGGTTAAAATAAAGATAATAAAAAATGAGTAGTCTATGGTATCACCACATTCAGAAAAGTCGCAGTTATCAAGATATAACATTATTTAACCCAGTGGTAAACACTGTAAATGGAAAACATTCATGAAAACCAAAATGTCATTTTCTTGGTCTCTGCAATACCATAAAAATGCTGTAACAATCAAATCGTCATATCTATCCCAGAATGGTGTAAACAAAAAATGGTGTTGTGCCCAACAAAAATAAGCCATAACACAACTCGTTTGTCTACAAAATTAAAACATTATGGATCTCAGAAAATGGCAACGAAATCCCCCCAAGTTTGTTTTTTTTCCCACCACTAAAAAAGTAAAAAAAAAATTGACATGTTTGGTATCACTGTATGGTATCACTGTAATCAGACTGATAGAAGAATCATATTGCCAGGGCCTTTCACCATATAGTGTATTTTAGTACACTATGTGATAAAATGAACGGTGTCATTCAAAAGTACAAGACGACCCTGAAAAAACCCCATCATATGTCTATGAAGACAGAAAAATAAAAAAAGTTATGGCTCTGGGAAGTGGAGGAAAAAGGAAAAATTGAAACCGCAAAAACGGAAATCGTGCACGTTGTCAAGGTTAATGTATATACTGAGACATACTGTATAAGCAAAACAGATCCTATGACCAATAATACACAGGGGCATCTGTCACCTCAGGAATCCAGAGCAGAAAAAATGTATACAATTAACATTTTAATTTTCTTAATTTATTAGTAACTTTATTGGTTATTTAATAAAAGTTTTGTACAAACACGTACACTTTACAGCACTTGTGTATTCTTTTCCCATCCTCAATCAACACAGAGGAAGAGGAGGAGAAAGAAAGAAGAAAAGGAATTAAAGAAAAAATTGGAGAGGTTGTAGGTAGAAAATGTTGATTACTTTAATACAATTATTCTATACGAGTTATTTTAACAAACACATAGTGTATACATTAAACAAATGTCTGCATATGATGTAAATAGTCTTATCATCAGTTTCCAACAAAATTTAAAACATGAGGGGTATACTGCCGTAGGATGAAACGTGTCTGCAATAAAATGCCAGTAATCTGCAGGTAAAGGAGCTATTTGTAGATAAATACTGGTTTAACCATGTGCAGCAATGTAATAGGAAGTGTGACTCAGGGAGAAAAAAATGATGTTCTCCCTGCAACCACTCACTTCCAATCATCGGTGCCAGGGCAGTGATCCGTCAGTGATCACCACACAGTGAGGGCTCTGTAATCTCACCCATCGCTCGCTGTGTAGTGATCGCTGACTGGGCACTGCCCTGGGGCCGCCCCAAGAGCTGGAAGTGAGCGGCTGCAGGGAGAAGAGAAATTCATTGTTTTCCTTTTTCCAATTAGACGGCCACACGTTATGTAACACAGCATTTATCTGCAGAGTTTTATCTGCTGAGAGGATTTCATTAAGACTCACATTAGAAATAAGTTATACAGCTCCTTCCAAGTCATGGGAACAGTTCTCTCCTTATCTCTGTGCATATAGACTGTGTGATGTGAGTGTATTGTGCTGTATGTACTGTACATGGGGTACAAAGAATGATACTCACCACACGATGATCAGTAAAGTGTGGTGTAATCCTGGAGATCCTGCAAAATGTAAAACTCTCAATCCAAGAAGTGTTCAGTTGCCGTAGTGACCAGTAACTGCCACTCACCTGCCGGCACCTGCCAGTCACATGACCTCCTCTCTGCAGACACCACTTTTCTCTTCCATTTAAAGCTTTCAAGTAAAGATTTATTCCCCAATTCATCAGGATTAACGGTTATGATGCCAGTCTTGATGAGGGGTCGTGCTGGAGTCAGACCGTTTTGATTCTTTGGGAGGCGTATGTCTCTTAGAGATTTTCCCATGGGCAAAGTTCATTATGATCAATAGATCGGAGTTGAGCAATAATTTTGTAACTTCGGAGTGAGGCTCACACCACTTTTCAGATGCTTCTGACTCATTAAAGGATTTTCCCCACAAAGTTTAATTTTAAAGTTGATTTTAATCCATAGATCCTGGAATAATAATAATTTCCACAATTGGACATGTTTAAAAAAAAGTTCCTGTTCTGAGATAATCTTATATATGTGCCCCTGCTATGTACTGTGTAATGGCCGTGTCTGACCGTACAGGGACATGGTGTGATCATACCACAGCTCCTGGGCAGGGGAGAAAGCAAAAGAGTATTAAAGACATTACAGTACGGGATCAAAAATTATTCTTTCTTTGAGGTAAGCTGTGATCCCGTGCTGTACTGTCTGTATACTCCCATTTGCTTTCTCCCCTGCCCAGGAGCTGTGGTATGATCACACCATGTCCCTGTACGGTCAGAGACGGCCATTACACAGTACATAGCAGGGGCACATATATAAGATTATCTCAGAACAGGAACTTTTTTTTTTAAACACGTCCAATTGTGGAAATTATTATTAATCCAAGATCTATGGATTAAAATTGACTTTGTTTGTGGGGAAAATCCTTTAATGAGTCAGGAACATCTGAAAACTGGCGTGAGCCTCACTCCAAAAGTTGCAAACTTCTTACACATCTCCTGCGCTGTGAAAAAAAAGTGCAACTTTTCAAAGCGCTTAATGGCAAAATTCTGGAATAATCTCTTTTGAACCCCTCACCCCAAAAAATAAGCAATACATGAGGCGGGGAGGAGGACGCTGCGCTCACCACGCTCGGGTCCGGCTCGGGGTTGCTTCGCTGGCTGCTCTGTGGCTCGAGCGGTGGGCCGGATCCGGGGACTCGAGCGGCGCTCCTCGCCCGTGAGTGAAAAGGGGAATGGTTTTGGAAATTTATTGTCCGTGACGCCACCCACGGTTGTGGTGAGGTTGTGACACCACCGCTGCTCTGGACGGGGATCCCGAGAGCGATGATGGGGAGAAGCTTGGATGTTGTTTTTCCCCTCCGTGGGTAGGGGGGTTGGTTGTCCCGGGGCCCGGTGAAGGTGGATGGCAGGTGGGTTACGGGACCTGGGGAGGTGCAGGGTCTCGGGGGCAGCGCGGTGCCGCACGGCACAGTGGTACTTACTCAGCCAATGATGAATGCAAAGTCTCCGGTAAAACAAACGGCTGGATGGACGGGTCCCACAGACGGCTGCGGTGGTTTCTCTCCCGGTAGGTTGGCGGTGACTGCCTTTCCCTGCACCTGTGTTATGTTCTCGGTTCTGATGGCTTCCCACCGGTAACCCGCTCCCCAGCTTGGATGGATGCTGAGGGAGCCCCTTTTGCCCGCAGGCTCTGGCCCTGGGAACTGTAGCCTTGGCGGTGACTGTATTTCCCTTCACGGTTTGAGCGGTTGCCTTCAATCGGGTCTTGACTGCTGGGAAACCCCGGAGGTTCCTTTCGCTAACGGATTTGACCGGTTTTACGGCGACTCCAAGCCTGGTCGGGGTCCGTAGGCCCTGCCGAATAGTGCTGGCTTCTCTTTGCTCCTCGGTCCGGTACCAGCGGGCCACCGCCCGTCCCCGGTCCTTACGGTTCACGTCAATCAGCCCCTTCTGCAGACGGTCACCACCGTCTGCCAACCTTGCTGTATGTGCCCAGGCCACGTACCCGGACACGGTCAGTCTGCTCCACTACTACTTCACTCTCTCAACTCTCAAACTGCACTAACCTCCCGCCTCCAGGACCGTGAACTCCTCGGTGGGTGGGGCCAACCGCCTGGCTCCACCCCCTGGTGTGGACATCAACCCCTGGAGGGAGGCAACAAAGATTTTTGTCTGACTTTGATGTGCCTAGCCAGGGTGTGGGGTGTGTTGTTGCAGTATCTGTGACGTTCTGGCTTGTCCAGGACGCCACAGCATTTTATTATTTTCTGTATTTTTTATTATTATTAATAATTCTAAATAATATAATAAATGAGAGTGGAGAAATAGCAGATACTGAGACACAGCAATGTGGTGTGTGTGTCACCAATAACACTCATCCTGGGTGACATGGTAGATATGTTCGTGAAATTACACCTTTACATTTCTAATGGCCGCTCAGGTTTATGGGGGTTCAGCATTTCCTCTAAAAAAATTGTGATTGTCTAACAAACTAGAAAACACAGTGGTGATCAGCATCAGTGATTCTCTCATTGTGTTTGGCCTTAAGCCCGCTTTACACGCTGCAATGTATCTTACAATGTGTCGGCGGGGTCACGTCGTAAGTGACGCACATCCGGCATTGTAAGGTACATTGCAGGGTGTGACAGGTACGTGCAATTGCGATTGAACGAAAATCCGTTCATCGCATATGTCGCGGGCGGCGGGGCGCTGCGCTCGCTAACGCTCGGGTCTGGCGCTGCTGCTGGTGCTGCTGCTCCGTGGCTCGAGCGGTGGGCCAGATCGGGGGACTCGAGCAGCGCTCCTCGCCCGTGAGTGAAAGGGGAATGATTGGTGTGGGGAGATTGTCCGTGACACCACCCACGGTGTGTGGTGACGGTGGCACGCCGCTGCCGGTGACTGGAATCCCGGGAGAGATGACAGGGGGCATCGAGGATGTTTTCCCCTCCGTGGGTAGGGGGGTTGGTGCTCCCGGGGCCCGATGGAGTTGACGGGGTGGCTTGACCGGTGGGGGTGCAGGGTCGCAGGGACAGCATGGCGCGGTGCCGGACGGCACTGGTGTACTCACTCAGATAGTCAATGACAGAGTCTCTGGTAAACCAAACGGCCGGATGGACGGATCCCGCAGCCGGATGCAGTGCTGATGTTGTATTCTCCCCGGACGGCTGATGGTGGCTGTCTTTCCCTGCACCTGTGTACTTGGTTGACTCCGATGGTTCTCCAAACGGTAGTCCGCTCCCCGGCGTATAGGTGCCGTAGGAGCCCTTTTGCCCGCAGGCGCTGGCCCTTGGATCTCTAGCCTTGGCGGTGGCTGTATATCCTCACGGTGTGAGCGGTTGCCTTCTAACGGGACTTGGGTTGTTAGGAAACCCCTGGGGTTCCGGTCACACTTGGTATTTGACCTTTACTGGCGACTCCAAGCCTGGTCAGGGTCCGATGGCCCTGCCTGTGTGCTAACTTCACTCCGGTCCCCAGTTCGGTACCGGTGGGCCACCGCCCAACCCCGGTCCTACAGTTCTGCGGAGATCCGTCACTCCTGCAGACGACCACCACCGTCTGCCAACCTTGCTTTAGGTGCCTGGGCTCCAACCCAGACACCGCAGTAGTTTATTCCTTCCATTTCCACCTCCAAACACTATCTGCTCTCCTTTTCCTGCCTCCAGGACTGTGAACTCCTTGATGGGCGGGGCCAACCACCTGGCTCAGCCCCACCTGGTGTGGACATCAGCCCCTGGAGAGAGGCAACAAGGATTTTTGTTTGCATGCTGTAACTGCCTAGGGTGGGGGTGTGTGCATGTTGTTGCAGTCTGTGACCCCTGGCTAGTCCAGGGCGTCACACTCCCCCTTGGTAAAACGCAGACCGTCCGCGGGCTGCCCGTCCATCACCGTTTTTTCTTTTTACAACTGTAAAAGATAAATAACATTTAATATTCAACATATGTATATTTAGGAATCTTCCCTTACGGGAGGTGCATAGCTTTAACGTTGCAAACATTTTTTTAACATACGGACGGTTGTCTTCCGCTCTCCCACCCAAGCAACCTAGCCCTGGTGCTGCCCCTAAAAAGTGGGCAGCACCCCTTTACCCCAGTCCAGGTTCAGGCTGCCCGAGCGGGAATGGGTACGGTAATGCGCACTTCAGAGGACCCCACGTCCAGGGGGACCCCTGACCCCCGGAGGATGGCCACCAGTCCAGGTGGTGGCCGGACCCCAGCCTGCTCCGCTGCGGGTCCCTCCTCCAATCTGCCTCTCCGGAGGCGGCACTGACGGAAAACAGCCGATAACATTATTTACAATCCCACAAGTTCGTGGGTGGCCTGCCAGTTCTCGGCCTTGTCCATGAGTAGTCTCTCATGCAGCAACAAAACACAAAGGGTCCCTCCGGGGACAACTTGTCTCAAACGGACGGTAATCAGGCAGACAATCAGGTGAACACTCAGTTTGATTCATTTATTTACTTATTTACATGGTTAACACCTTGCACCCCTAGATGGTAGCTTCCCTGTACCTAAGTGGGGGCCTACCTTGGTTGGGGCGTGTGGACCTTCTGGGCCCAATGTCATTAGTGGAGGACAGGGGAACAGAGAAAGCAGCTGGTTCCTCTTCCCGCGTAACAGATATGGCTGTTGGAGACCCATGGGGGTCGGGCATAGGTGCATCCCTGGGCGCTGGCTCAGACGGTTCGCTGGCGGTTCTCTCCGTTTGCATTTCTTCCACGGGTTGTGGGAACATTACCACCGGAACAAGCACCGCATCGTTCTGCACCGGCCAGTCTGCTGGAAAGTCACCCATCACTGTATGGATCATCTCTCCTTCCTTCTTCTCACTCGGTTTCGGGACCGGAACTTCATTTGTCAGCCTTAAACGGGGTGGACACCTTTTCAAGTGATCTCTGGAGACCGTAGCCGCGGTTTTTCCTTGGTCACGACTAATCCGATAGGCCTTTTCATTCTCCCATTCAGTAGGCTGGATGACATACGGGGTCTTCTCCCATTGATCATCAAGCTTATGGGTTCTTCTTTTCCATTTCAGCACCACATCCCCGGGCTCAAAGGGGGTGGCGTAGGCCCGTTTGTTAAAGCGCTGTTCCTGTTTTGTTCGGCTCTGACACAGGTTCCTCTCCACGTATTCCTGAACTTGTCGGTAGTGGATTTGCCGTCGGGCATCCCAGCCTGTAGTTGAAGGAAGGGCCTTGGGAGCTTCCAAGTCCATTTCTAGGTCCACCGGCAGCCGGCCAGGTCGGGCTCTCATCAGATACGCTGGGGGACATTTAGTAGAACTACTGGGGACGTTGTTGTACATGTCAATCAGGTCAGGTAGCTTCTCTGGCCACAGGTTTCGCTCTTCCAGCGGTATCACCTTGAGGAGATCCAGGACCAGGTGGTTCATCTTTTCGCACATTCCGTTAGTCTGGGCATGATATGGCGTGGTCCTGATCTTCTTACAACCGTACAATTGACAGAATTCTTGAAATACTTCTGCTTCAAAGGCGGAGCCCTGGTCCGTAAGCACCCTCTTCGGGTAGCCGTGCGGTCGGCAGAAATAGGCCTGGAATGATCTAGCCGCGGTACGGCCGGTCAAGTCCTTGACTGGAACAACCACGATGAATCTAGAGTAGTGGTCCACGATGGTCAAGGCATAGGTGTATCCGCTCCGGCTAGGTGTAAGCTTGACGTGATCCAGTGCAACCAATTCCAGCGGTTGATGGGTGACGATCGGATGTAGAGGGGCCCTTTGGCTGGTGTTGTCCTTCCTTCTCAGCGCACAGGGGCCGCACTCTCGGCACCAGGCCTCCACAGATTCTCGCATCCCACTCCAATAGAACCGTTCTCTCAGCAACATCTCCAGCTTTTTCCAGCCGAAATGCCCGGCGCCATCGTGGTATGCTCGTAGGACTTTGGGCACGCTGGCCTGAGGGACCACCAGCTGACGAACCTTCTCGTGAGTCTTCAGGTTAATCAGCCCCCGATACAGCTTCCCTTCATGCAGGTATAGCCGAGCCCGTTCTTTCCACAGGCGCTGGGCCTCAGAGGGAGCTGCTGGATCCATTCCGGAGGAGCCTTGCTCGATCATGGTCTTAACCAGCTGGACAGCAGGCGCTTGATCTTGGGCTTCTTGCCATCCCTGATTGGGTAACGGGTCCAGGGCCACCTGTTGTTGTTTGACGTATAGTTTTTCGACCGGTGGCCGATGGAACGCAGGCAACTCGATTTCTTCGAGGTCATTGTCTTCTGGCCCCCCATCTGGCAGGTGGGGCATCCGGGATAACGCGTCCGCGTTGGTGTTCTTGCGGCCAGCTCGGTATTTAATAGTGAAGTCGTATTTAGACAACCTGGCTACCCACCGTTGCTCCAGAGCGCCCAGCTTGGCTGTATCCAGATGGGTTAGCGAATTATTGTCCATGTAAGCGGTGAATTTTGCCGCTGCGAGGTAATGTCGGAACCTCTCGGTGATTGCCCACACCAGGGCCAGGAACTCCAGCTTGAAAGAGCTGTAATTTTTGGGGTTTCTTTCCGTGGGCCAGAGCTTTCTGCTGGCGTAGGCGATCACTTTTTCTTTCCCGTCTTGGACCTGGGACAGGACTGCTCCCAAGCCCACGTTGCTGGCATCGGTGTAAAGGACGGACGGAAGGCTGTAGTCGGGGTACGCCAGGACCTCTTCTCCCGTCAAGGCCGTCTTCAGCTGGTGGAAGGACTCTTCATGCTTCTCCTCCCACACGAACGGAGGCCCAGGGTCCCTGCCACCCTTGGTCTGTCCCACGAGGAGGTCTTGCATAGGCGCAGCCATCTTTGTATACCCCTTGATGAAGCGGCGGTAGTAGCCCACCAGGCCCAGGAACTGTCTCACCTCTCTCACGGTGGTCGGCCTCGGCCAGTCTTGGATAGCCGTGATCTTCTCGGGGTCTGGGGTGACACCTTCGGCGCTCACCACGTGTCCGAGGTACTGTACCTTAAGACAGCTTTACACCTTACAATTAGGTGTGCGATCTCGTATGCGATGTGACACGCCCAGGTCGCATATGCGATCTAATGAGATTGCATGTAGGTCATTCATTTGCTGTCACACGTGCGTTAGTAGTCTATGTTAAATTGATCAATTTTGTGTTCGATCCTTTAGATCATGTGTTCTGTGACGTATGCATTGGGCACCTTTTTTTTTTTTTTTTTAATTTATTGACTTGCCAAGCGTGTGTAATGTGTAGGGATGCGTTTTTACTATGTCATCTGCCATTCAGCTCTGCTACATGGCTGCTGACAGCAGACACAGACAGCCATGTAGCAGAGCTGAATGGCAGATGACAGCAGACAGAGCCGCACAATCTGAATGAACTCGGGTGAACTTCACCCGATTTCATTGTCATGCTGCGGCTCTGTCTGTGTCGCGTCCTGATTAGCGGTCACCTGTGAAAGGCTCACCGGTGACCGCTAAACTCCTGAGTAACTGAATTGAGCAGCCCTCTCTCATATACTCACCGATCCCCGGCGCTGCACGGCGTTCACACTGCTCCGGCGGCTTTTACTATTTTGAAAAAGCCGGCCGCTCATTAAACAATCTCGTATTCCCTGCTTACCCCGCCCACCGGCGCCTATGATTGGTTGCAGTGAGACACGCCCCCCATGCTGAGTGACAGGTGTCACACTGCACCCAATCACAGCAGCCGGTGGGCGTGTCAATACTGTGAAGTGAAGTGAAATAAATAATTAAAAAAAAGGTGTGCGGTTCCCCCCCATTTTAAAACCAGCCAGATAAAGCCATACGGCTGAAGGCTGGTATTCTCAGGATGGGGAGCTCCATGTTATTGGGAGCCCCCCAGCCTAACAATATCAGCCAACAGCCGCCCAGAAATGCCGCATACATTATATGTGACAGTTCTGGGACTGTACCCGGCTCTTCCCGATTTACCCTGGTGCGTTGGCAAATCGGGGTAATAAGGAGTTATTGGCAGCCCATAGCTGCCAATAACTCCTAGATTAATCATGACAGGCGTCTCCCCGAGATACCTTCCATGATTAATCTGTAAATTACAGTAAATAAATACACACACACCCGAAAAAATCATTTATTAGAAATTAAAAACACAAACACATTCCCTCGTACACCACTTTAATCAGCCCCAAAAAGCCCTCCATGTCCGGCGTAATCCACGGACCTCCAGCGTCGCATCCAGCTGTGCTGCATGGAGGTGACCGGAGCTGCAGCAGACACAGCCGCTCCTGTCACCTCCACACAGCAACTGAAGACAGCCGCGTGATCAGCTGAGCTGACACTGAGGTTACCTGCATTCACCGCTGGATCCAGTGACAGCAGGTAACCTCAGTGACAGCTCAGCTGATAGCGCGGCTGTCTTCAGTTGCTGCGTGAAGCTGACAGGAGCGGCTGTGTCTGCTGCAGCTTCGGTCACCTCCATGCAGCAGAGCTGGATGCGACACTGGAGCATTCTGGATTACGCCGGACAAGCAGGCTTTTTGGGGCTGATTAAAGTGGTGTACGAGGGAATGTGTTTGTGTTTTTAATTTCTAATAAATTATTTTTTCGGGTGTGTGTGTGTTTATTTACTGTCACTTACAGATTAATCATGGAAGGTATCTCAGGGAGACGCCTGACATGATTAATCTAGGACTTATTGGCAGCTATGGGCTGCCAATAACTCCTTATTACCCCGATTTACCAACGCACCAGGGCAAATCGGGAAGAGCCGGGTACAGTCCCAGAACTGTCGCATATAATGTATGCGGCAATTCTGGGCGGCTGTTGGCTGATATTGTTAGGCTGGGTGGCTCCCCATAACGTGGAGCTCCCCATCCTGAGAATACCAACCTTCAGCCGTATGGCTTTATCTGGCTGGTTTTAAAATGGGGGGGGGGACCGCACGCCGTTTTTTTAAATTATTTAATTATTTATTTCACTTCACAGTATAGACACGCTCATCGGCTGCTGTGATTGGGTGCAGTGTGACACCTGTCACTCAGCGTGGGAGCGTGTCTCACTGCAACCAATCATAGGCGCCGGTGGGTGGGGTAAACAGGGAATACGAGATTGTTTAATGGGCGGCCGGCTTTTTCAAAACAGTAAAAGCCGCCGGAGCAGTGTGAACGCCGTGCAGCGCCGGGGATCGGTGAGTATATGAGAGAGGGGGTAAGAGGGATAGACTGACATGGACAGTGAGAGAGGGACAGAGATAGTGACCGACTGTCAGAGATTAGTGAATGACAGACATTGTGAGGCGCTTCAGAACGCAGCTTTTCAGCTGCGCTCTGAAGCGGACCTTTTTTAAGCTGCGGTGCAGAGCGCACACCTGCGCACATAGCCTCAGACACCAAAATCGTATGAGGGATGTCACACGTTTCAATTGACTAGGTTCATGCAACAAAACGTCCAATGTATGAGGAATAAACGACGTGTATGCGATCACCGTATTTTCGTTCAATCTTGATTGCAAGTAGGTGTCACACGCAAATACATCATGAACGATGCAGGATGTGCGTCACTTACAACTTGACCCCAACGATGGATTGAAAGATTTATTGAAGCGTGTAAAGCAGGCATTAGGCTTCAGTAGATGGCACTTGGAGGGCTTCAGCTTCATCCCATATTTGGCAAGGGACGCAAACACTTCGGCCAGGTGCTCCAGGTGGGCCTCGTACGTCTGGGAGTATACGATCACATCGTCCAGATACAGCAAGACGGTTTCGAAATTGAGATGTCCCAGGCAACACTCCATGAACCGCTGGAAGGTTCCGGGGGCATTGCACAGCCCGAACGGCATGCTGTTGAACTCACAGAGTCCCATGGAAGTAGCGAATGCAGTCTTTTCACGGTCCTCGGGGGCGACCGCCACCTGCCAGTATCCACTGGTAAGATCAAGGGTAGAGAAGAAGTTAGCTGTTCTCAGCGCAGCTAGCGACTCTTCGATACGGGGGAGAGGATAGGCATCCTTGTGCGTTATCTGGTTGATCTTCCGGTAATCCACACACATTCTCATGGTGCCGTCCTTCTTTTTCACCAGCACCAGTGGGGCTGCCCAGGGACTACAACAATCCCGAATGACCCCTGCCTCCTTCATGTTCCTCAACATGTCTTTAGCGCATTGGTAGTGTGCTGGCGGGATGGGCCTATATCTCTCTTTGATTGGTGGATGTAGGCCTGTGGGGATATGGTGTTGAACCCCTTTAATTCTCCCAAAATCTAATGCGTGTTTGCTGAAAACCTGTCCATACTCTTGTACCACCCTGTGTACCCCCTCTTTGTGATGCATGGGTGTGGTTTCGGTGCCTATATGTAATTCCTGGCACCACGCCTCTAGCTGTTCGGAGGGTATGTGGTTACTGACAGGGGGTGCTGAGGTAGGTGGGGTGGCCTCGTGAATGGTGTGAGGGTCTAGGGTAAGCAACTTGGCCAGTGTGGCGTAACGGGGAAGCCTGACTTCTTCCTCCCCACAATTCAGCACTCTCATAGGCACTCTTCCCTTCTTGACATCAACCACCCCTCTGGCGGCCATCACCGTGGGCCAGTGTTCCGAAGGCATGGGTTCCACCATTGCCGGGTAGTCGCGCCCTTGAGGACCTACTGCTGCCCTGCACCAGATCATCATCTCACTTCTGGGGGGCACTACCAAGGGGGCCACATCCATCACCCTCACGCCACCAATCTCTCCACCCGTTGAATTCACTTGCTGCCGATATAGGAGGGCCCGGATCTCGCGCTGCACAGCTCTCTGTCGGCCTCCTTCTGCTGTGGCGGCCAACTGCTGCAACAGACTCAGCACCTCACTCATACAATGCTCCATCACATTGGTCCCTAGGACTACTTTTGGGTTATGATCACTGGGTTCATTCATCACCACAATCATCCCTTGGTGTTTTAGCTCCGCACGTCCTACGGTTATGGTCACTTGTTTGTATCCCACCTTCAGGGGGGGGGGGCAAGTTCATCAGTGCCCTAATACTGCTGGTACAGTGAGTATGGTATCGTGGTTACCTGTGATCCTGTGTCCGATAGGGCCATAAGCGGGATGCCGCCTACTGCCAGAGGGATGATGGGGCGAGCTCCGACGTACCGGTCTCACCAGTCGGGAGGACCGTAGGTGTCTACTCCTGAGGATTGGCCCTTGGCCCCAGGGGTTGCTCGTTTAACGGACACCGCCTAGAGTAGCGCCTGGGCTTGCTGCACCTGTAACAAATAGGAGGCCCATACCGTGAGTCATTGGTCCTTCTCCGCTGCATCCAGGGGACGTCCTCTGGGCTGTCAGCAAGTTGGATCCTCCCTGGGGGCTTGACGTTCGTCGGGAGCTGGAGTGCGGCGAGGATCTTGGCTAGGTCTCCATCCATGCGGCGGACCTGGGCAGCCAGCTCCTCCATCATCCCGGTGGGCGCTGCAGGGACCGGTAGCGCCGGGAGAGTAGGTGCCACCGTGATGGGAGCAGTTTCAGCCGACCATGGGGCCGCATCGGGGGCGTCTGGTGCTGGGGGCTGCAGGGCCTTGATGGCCCGCTCCTTCAATACTGCAAAGTCCAGATCCGGGTGCTCCAGGGCCCACAGCCGTAGCTGCTTGCGGTCCTCCGCGGACCCCAGTCCCTGCAAGAATTGTTCCACGAGCATCTTATTACTGTCCAGCTCGTTAATAGTATCCACCCGCTTCAGCGCACAGAGAGCGGTTTGAAGGCGCAAGGCATAGTCTCTTATATTATCCACAGGCCGCTGTCGGCACTGGTAAAACTGCATCCGCAGCTCCGCTTCCGTGCGGGTCTCAAAAGCGGTTTGGAGTTTCTCAAAAATGATAGTCACCGAGGCCCGGTCCGCGTCGGTCCAGGTCTCCGTCTCTTGCTCAGCCGTGCCGGTTAGCTGCCCCAGCACTACCGCTGCCCGTTGCCTGTCCGTCAAGGGGTATAAATCGAGGACCGGGCTAATCTTTTTCCAGAACACCTGCAAAGCATCAGGTTTCCCATCGTACTGCGGTAGCCAGGTAGCACCGGGCACATAGGGCAGAGAGAATGGCATCACCTGGGTGACCGCTGGACCCGCAGCCAGCCCCGCTCCTGCGGCTGGAGCACGGCTGCCCCGTCTCTGTCTGCGGGCGCCGCTGCGGCTGCGACCGCCGCTCCTCCAACGGCTCCGTCGGGCGCAGACATCTTCTTCCCGTCCCCCCTTGGTACTTTCTAGCACTCTCTCTCTCGGGGGCGGGGCTTCTCCTTCGCGCCTTCCCTGGTCGGGGAAGACGCTCGAGCGGGAAATCTTCGCGCCAAAGATGGCGGCGCTTCAAATTTTTCTGCCGGACGCCGCCGGCGGGGACCACAAGGCGCACGTCCACTGGTAAGTCAGATCCTGTTCGTGACGCCAAGTTGTTGCGGGCGGCGGGGCGCTGCGCTTGCTAACGCTCGGGTCCGGCGCTGCTGCTGCTGCTCGGTGGCTCGAGCGGTGGGCCGGATCCGGGGACTCGAGCGGCGCTCCTCGCCCGTGAGTGAAAGGGGAATGATTGGTATGGGGAGATTGTCCATGACACCACCCACGGTGTGTGGTGACAGTGGCACCACCGCTGCCGGTGACGGGAATCCCGGGAGAGATGACAGAGGGCAGCGAGGATGTTTTCCCCCTCCGTGGGTAGGGGGGTTGGTGCTCTCGGGGCCCGATGGAGTTGACGGGGAGGCTTGACCGGTGGGGGTGCAGGGTCGCAGGGACAGTGCGGCGCGGTGCCAGACGGCACTGGTGTACTCACTCAGATAGTCAATGACAGAGTCTCTGGTAAACCAAACGGCCGGATGGATGGGTCCCGCAGCCGGCTGCAGTGCTCTCCCCGGACGGCTGATGGTGGCTGTCTTTCCCTGCACCTGTGTACTTGGTTGACTCCAATGGTTCCCCAAACGGTAGTCCGCTCCCCGGCGTATAGGTGCCGTAGGAGCCCTTTTGCCTGCAGGCGCTGGCCCTTGGATCTCTAGCCTTGGCGGTGGTTGTATATCCTCACGGTGTGAGCGGTTGCCTTCTAACGGGACTTGGGTTGTTAGGTAACCCCTGGAGTTCCGGTCACACTCGGTATTTGACCTTTGCTGGCGACTCCAAGCCTGGTCGGGGTCCGATGGCCCTGCCTGTGTGCTAACTTCACTCCAGTCCCCGGTTTGCTACCCGTGGGCCACCGCCCAACCCCGGTCCTACGGTTCTGTGGAGATCCGTCACTCCTGCAGACGGCCACCACCGTCTGCCAACCTTGCTGTAGGTGCCTGGGCTCCAACCCAACAAATAGGAATAACGTTTGGAACACCATTCTAAGTCCGAACTGGGTGCAAAAACCTAAAAAAACATCACTATGGGGAGATAAGGTATGCACACCAGTGACTATGTAAGGGGAATACATGAAATAGCAGAAACTGCTGTGTGAATACTGACTTGAAAAATCCAATAGCTATATGCAAGAGTGAATATGTGAAAAATGGAATCTGCATTACTGCCATGAACATATGAATCAAGAGAAATTTAGCTACTGGATTGATCAATGCAATAAAGCCCCAACACTACGCCAAAGTATTTCTCTACGTTGGGGTCCCTAGCTTGTGTGTGTCCTCTCATGCAGTTAAAAAACCTACCGTGTATGGGAAGCTGAGACCCAGGCTATTTATGCGTATGATATGGATTGGCAATAGGTGTGGTTGGGGAGGGTTCACAAACGAAAAAATACTAACAAATAGGAATAACGTTTGGAACACCATTCTAAGTCCGAACTGGGTGCAAAAACCTAATTTTAGGTATTTTTTCGTTTGTGAACCCTCCCCAACCACACCTATTGCCAATCCATATCATACGCATAAATAGCCTGGGTCTCAGCTTCCCATACACGGTAGGTTTTTTAACTGCATGAGAGGACACACACAAGCTAGGGACCCCAACGTAGATAAATACTTTGGCGTAGTGTTGGGGCTCTATTGCATTGATCAATTCAGTAGCTAAATTTCTCTTGATTCATATGTTCATGGCAGTAATGCAGATTCCATTTTTCACATATTCACTCTTGCATATAGCTATTGGATTTTTCAAGTCAGTATTCACACAGCAGTTTCTGCTATTTCATGTATTCCCCTTACATAGTCACTGGTGTGCATACCTTATCTCCCCATAGTGATGTTTTTTAGGTTTTTGCACCCAGTTCGGACTTAGAATGGTGTTCCAAACGTTATTCCTATTTGTTAGTATTTTTTCGTTTGTTAACCCTCCCCAACCACACCTATTGCCAATCCATATCATACGCATAAATAGCCTGGGTCTCAGCTTCCCATACACGGTAGGTTTTTTAACTGCATGGGAGGACACACACAAGCTAGGGACCCCAACGTAGAGAAATACTTTGGCGTAGTGTTGGGGCTCTATTGCATTGATCAATTCAGTAGCTAAATTTCTCTTGATTCATATGTTCATGGCAGTAATGCAGATTCCATTTTTCACATATTCACTCTTGCATATAGCTATTGGATTTTTCAAGTCAGTATTCACACAGCAGTTTCTGCTATTTCATGTATTCCCCTTACATAGTCACTGGTGTGCATACCTGGGCTCCAACCCAGACACCGCAGTAGTTTACTCCTTCCACTTCCACCTCCAAACACTATCTGCTCTCCTTTTCCCGCCTCCAGGACTGTGAACTCCTCGATGGGCGGGGCCAACCACCTGGCTCCGCCCCACCTGGTGTGGACATCAGCCCCTGGAGGGAGGCAACAAGGATTTTGTGTCTGACTCTGGTGTTTCTGCCCGGGGGTGGGGGTGTGAGTGTTATTCATGTGGCTACCTGGCTTGACTGCTGTAACTGCCTAGGGTGGGGGTATGTGCATGTTGTTGCAGTCTGTGACCCCTGGCTAGTCCAGGGCGTCACACATACACATCGTACCTTTCTCTAAAATTGAACGGCAGGTTGTTCAATGTTCCCGAGGTAGCACACATCGCACTGTGTGACACCCCGGGAACGATGAACAGATCTTACCTACGTCCTGCAGCTCCCGGCTGACAATGCGGAAGGAAGGAGGTGGGCAGGATGTTTACGTCCCGCTCATCTCTGCCCCTCCACTTCTATTGGCCGGCTGCCGCATGACATCGATGTGACGCCGAACGTCCATCCCACTCCAGGAATTGGACGTTCGCCGCCCACTGCGAGGTTGTATGGTTGGGAAAGTACGTGTGACGTGGGTTAATCGTTTGTGCGGCACATTCAACAAATTGAACGTGCTGCACATACGATGGGGGCGTTGTAAATCGCATACGATATCGTATGCGAAATTGCAACGTGTAAAGCAGGCTTTACAGAGGTATTCCCATCTCCAAGATCCTGTCCCAATATTTAGTAGGTGTAAAAATAATTATATTAGCTAATGCCTCCAATCATAAATGTAATATAGGTCTCCTGATTCGCTGTCGCTTACCTCATGTGCAGGTAATTACAGTAGCTTAGGTATCCATGGTTACAGCTCACTCATATGGTGACAGCCAGTTACTTAGGCTTCCATGGTGACGACCACAAGCACCTAAGCTGCAATGCCCTGCACATGAGGTAAGAAACATAGATAATCAGAAGAACTATACTACATTTCTACGTGGAGGTATTTGCTATTATTATTATTATTATTACACCTACTACATTTTGGGATAGGATCTTGGAGATGAGAGTACCTCTTTAACCTGAGTTTTTTGAAGCCTTCTGTATTCTCCAGTAAGCTGCTGATTTTGCTGGGCAATGCCAGGCGTCAGCAGGGCCGTTTTTGCCACTAGGCACCCGTGGTCCCGTGCCTAGGGCGGCATGTTGCGGGGGGGCGGCACTTTCTGGCAGCAAAAAAAAAAAAAAAAATATATATACATTTTTTTTTTTTTTTTTTTACATCCCCGCCCCCCGTCCCTCCCTCCGTTACACTCGGCTGTGTTCGGGGGGGGGGAGTTGGGAGGGAGGAGAGGCGCACTTCTGCTGTCTATTTAAATACATGGCGGGCGCCAGGCATAGTGAGCTGACTAACCCCGGAAGTTCCATGGCCTGCACTTCCGGGGTCAGAGGCGCGCGGGCGCGACAATCAGCTCACTGCCCCGTGCTGCAGCGTCCAATGCTGCAGATGACACACGCCGCGGAGGAGGACGCGTCTGCAGCTGGAGCAAGCCAGAAGAGGAGCCAGCCAGAGCAGGGCGGCGGGCACCGGAGCAGGTAACGCAGAGCCTAGAATGTATGGGCACCTTACAGATTAGTTGATGATCGTTGCGAATTGCGATGCCTCTTTTTGTCCACTGTAATCATGCAAGGGGAGGCTGGGGGGAGAGAGGCGGAGGCTGGGGGAGGCTGGGAAGAGAGAGAGGCTGGGGGAGGCTGGGAAGAGAGAGAGGCTGGGGGGAGGCTGGGAAGAGAGAGAGGCTGGGGGGAGGCTGGGAAGAGAGAGAGAGGCTGAGGCTGGGAAGAGAGAGAGGCTGGGAAGAGAGAGGCTGAGGGAAGGCTGGGAAGAGAGAGAGAGGCTGAGGCTGGGAAGAGACAGAGACTGAGACTGGGGGGAGGCTGGGAAGAGAGAGAGGCTGGGGGGAGGCTGGGAAGAGAGAGAGAGGCTGAGGCTGGGAAGAGAGAGAGGCTGGGAAGAGAGACTGAGGGGAGGCTGGGAAGAGAGAGAGAGGCTGAGGCTGGGAAGAGAGAGAGACTGAGACTGGGGGGAGGCTGGGAAGAGAGAGGCTGAGGCTGGGGGGAGGCTGGGAAGAGAGAGAGGCTGAGGCTGGGGGGAGGCTGGGAAGAGAGAGGCTGAGGCTGGGGGGAGGCTGGGAAGAGAGAGAGGCTGAGGCTGGGGGGAGGCTGGGAAGAGAGAGAGGCTGGGAAGAGAGAGGCTGAGGCTGGGAGGAGTCTGGGAAGAGAGAAAGAGGCTGGGAAGAGAGAGAGGCTTAGGCTGGGGGGAGGCTGGGAAGAGAAAGAGGCTGAGGCTGGGAAGAGAGGCTGAGGCTGGGGGGAGAGAGGCTGAGGCTGGGGGGAAGGCTGGGGGGGAGGCTGGGGGGAGAGAGAGGCTGAGGCTGGGGGGGAGAGAGAGGCTGAAGCTGGGGGGGAGGCTGGGAGAAGAGAGGCTGATTCTGGGGGAGGCTGGGAGGGGGAGGCTGATGCTGAGGGAGGCTGATGCTGAGGGAGGCTGATGCTGAGGGAGGCTGATGCTGGGGAGGCTGAGGCTGGGGGAGGCTGATGCTGGGGGAGGCTGGGAGGAGAGAGGCTGATGCTGGGGGAGGCTGGGAGGGGGAAGGTGAGGCTTGGAGGAGGGAGGCTGATGTTGAGGGAGGCTGGGAGGAGGGAGGCTGATGCTGGGGAAAGCTGGGAGGGTGAGGCTTGGAGGAAGGAAGCTGATGCTGAGGGAGGCTTAGAGGAGGGAGGCTGATACTGAGGGAGGAGGGAGGCTGATGCTGGGGGAGGCTGGGAGGAGGAAGGCTGATGCTGGGGGAGGCTGGGAGGAGGAAGGCTGATGCTGGGAGGAGAGAGGCTGATGCTGGGGGAGGCTGGGAGGAGGGAGGCTGATGCTGGGGGAGGTTGGGAGGAGGGAGGCTGATGCTTGGGGAGGTTGGGAGGAGGGAGGCTGAGGCTGGGGGAGGCTGGGAGGAGGGAGGCTGAGGCTGGGGGAGGCTGGGAGGAGGGAGGCTGAGGCTGGGGGAGGCTGGGAGGAGGGAGGCTGATGCTGGGGGAGGCTGGGAGGGGGAAGGTGAGGCTTGGAGGAGGGAGGCTGATGCTGAGGGAGGCTGGGAGGAGGGAGGCTGATGCTGTGGGAGGCTGGGAGGGGGAGGGGGAGGCTGATGCTGAGGGAGGCTGATGCTGAGGGAGGCTGATGCTGAGGGAGGCTGATGCTGGTGGAGGCTGAGAGAAGGGAGGCTGATGCTGGGGGAGGTTGGGAGGAGGGAGGCTGAGGCTGGAAGGAGGGAGGCTGATGCTGTGGGAGGCTGGGAGGCGGGAGGCTGATGCTGGGGGAGGCTGGGAGGAGAGAGGCTGATGCTGGGGGAGGCGGGAGGCTGATGCTGGGGGAGGCTGGGAGGAGAGAGGCTGATGCTGGGGGAGGCTGGGAGGCTGATGCTGGGGGAGGCTGGGAGGCTGATGCTCGGGGAGGCTGGGAGGCTGATGCTGGAGGAGGCTGGGAGGAGGGTGGTTGATGCTGGGGGAGGCTGGGAGGAGGGTGGCTGATGCTGGGGGAGGCTGGGAGGAGGGTGGCTGATGCTGGGGGAGGCTGGGAAGAGGGTGGCTGATGCTGGGGGGAGGCTGGGAAGAGGGAGGCTGATGCTGGGGGAGGCTGGGAGGAGGGAGGCTGATGCTGGGAAGATAGAGGCTGATGCTGGGGGAGGCTGGGTGGGGGAGGCTTGGAGGAGGGAGGCTGATGCTCTGGGAGGCTGATGCTGGGGGAGGCTTGGAGGAGGGGGGCTGGGAGGAGGGAGGCTGATGCTGGGGGAGGCTGGGAGGAGGGAGGCTGATGCTGGGCGAAGCTGGGAGCAGGGAGGCTGATGCTGGGGGAGGCTGGGAGTAGAGAGGCTGATGCTGGAGGAGGCTCATGCTGGGGGAGGCTGGGAGGAGAGAGGCTGATGCTGGAGGAGGCTCATGCTGGGGGAGGCTGGGAGGAGAGAGGCTGATGCTGGGGTAAGCTGGGAGCAGGGAGGCTGATGCTGAGGGAGGCTGGGGGGAGAGAGGCTGATGCTGGGGGGAGAGAGGCTGATGCTGGGGGAGAGGCTGCTGCTGGAGGCGGGGGGAGAGAGGCTGCTGCTGGGGGAATGGGAGAGAGGGGCCAATGCTAGAGACAGAGGACAAGGATTGAGGGATAGAGCAATGACAATATCGATGGGGGGGAGTGTAAGGACTCAGAATAAGAGGGGGGCAGCATTAGGAGCTCATTATGGAGAAGGGGCCGCATGTGTGGGCTCAGTATGGGGTGGAACAATGTAGGGGGAGTCAATATCAAGAGTGGGGTAGTGTGTGTGTGTGTGTGTGTGTGTGTGGGGGGGGGGGGGGGGTCTCAGCATAAGCGCTAGTGTGGTGGTCTTAGTATGATGAGTGGGGCAGCATGGAGGTGTCATTATGGAAAAGAGGAAGGCAGCATTAGGAGCTCATGGAGAGGGGCAGCATGCATGGGACACTGTGAGGAGGGGGCAGCATGCATGGGACACTGTGAGGAGGGGGCAGCATGCATGGGACACTGTGAAGAGGGGGCAGCATGCATGGGACACTGTGAGGAGGGGGCAGCATGCATGGGACACTGTGAGGAGGGGGCAGCATGCATGGGACACTGTGAGGAGGGGGCAGCATGCATGGGACACTGTGAGGAGGGGGCAGCATGCATGGGACACTGTGAAGAGGGGGCAGCATGCATGGGACACTGTGAGGAGGGGGCAGCATGCATGGGACACTGTGAGGAGGGGGCAGCATGCATGGGACACTGTGAGGAGGGGGCAGCATGCATGGGACACTGTGAGGAGGGGGCAGCATGCATGGGACACTGTGAGGAGGGGGCAGCATGCATGGGACACTGAGGAGGGGGCAGCATGCATGGGACACTGTGAGGAGGGGGCAGCATGCATGGGACACTGTGAGGAGGGGGCAGCATGCATGGGGCACTGTGAGGAGGGGGCAGCATGCATGGGGCACTGTGAGGAGGGGGCAGCATGCATGGGACACTGTGAGGAGGGGGCAGCATGCATGGGACACTGTGAGGAGGGGGAAGCATGCATGGGTCACTGTGAGGAGGGGGCAGCATGCATGGGACACTGTGAGGAGGGGGCAGCATGCATGGGACACTGTGAGGAGGGGGCAGCATGCATGGGACACTGTGAGGAGGGGGCAGCATGCATGGGACACTGTGAGGAGGGGGCAGCATGCATGGGACACTGTGAGGAGGGGGCAGCATGCATGGGACACTGTGAGGAGGGGGCAGCATGCATGGGACACTGTGAGGAGGGGGCAGCATGCATGGGACACTGTGAGGAGGGGGCAGCATGCATGGGACACTGTGAGGAGGGGGCAGCATGCATGGGACACTGTGAGGAGGGGCAGCATGCATGGGACACTGTGAGGAGGGGGCAGCATGCATGGGACATTGTGAGGAGGGGGCAGCATGATGTGAGGACAATGTGCAGATCATATTTCATAATCGAAGAAGGTGTGGTGGGTATAATTTATAAGGGAGGGCAGTGTGTAGTTTATTAGGGGCAGTGTGACAGTCACAGTATATAAGTGGGGACGGTGTGGTGGGAATATTTATACTCATGCTGTTTTGCTGTGCCCGTGGTGATCCCCATTGGGGGGGGGTTAGTGCCCTTCGTTTCTCATTGATACTTTTTAAAGTGTTTTACAGAGTAGATCTGCCTTAAACAGATGTCGTGTGCGAAAACTCAGTTTTACGTTGTCAATAAGGGGCGCGACCACTTAAAATGCCCAGGGCAGCATGAAGGCAAAATACAGCCCTGGGCGTCAGCCACATATTTCTCTTACAGTAATCCATGATGTTTGTTTAGATGAATTGAAGGTAGGCGCCTGTAAGAAATTAACATTATTTGATGTTTGAAGTGTCAGACAACGTTCCCATGATTACTGTTTGGTGAGTTTTTGATGCTGCTTACAGCAAAGTGGAAGGATTTATAGACGTCTCTGACCACTGGGCTTCTCAGTGTAATCTGACCGTGGTGCGTGTCTCAGATCCGCAGCATGTCCATTTCTCCTGCGGGTACACTAAATTTCTCTGTGCAGATTTTCCCCATAGACGTGTGTGACGCCCTGGCAAAACCAGGTAGTCACACATAGGCCCCCGCATAACAGGTACGGCTCCTCAGGTACACAACAAACCGGGAGCGGACTCCCGTGTTCCAAACTGGGAAGTCCTATCTACAAACACCAGTGCAGAGGGAAAGACGGTGACCAGCAGCCCGGGAGGGGGACCAAAGTAAAACCGGCCGCGGAGGCCGGCCACCAGCACGTTGTTTTACCAAAAGACTCGTGTGATTCATTTAAGTGTGAGTAACCAACTGTCGCGGGCGGCAGGGCGCTGCGCTCGCACTAAACGCTCGGGTCCGGCGCTGCTGCTGCTGCCGCTGCTGCTCTGTGGCTCGAGCAGTGGGCCGGATCCGGGGACTCGAGCGGCGCTCCTCACCCGTGAGTGAAAAGGGGATGGTTTTGTTTGGGGGTTGAGTCCGTGACGCCACCCATGGGTTGTGGTGAAGATGGGCACCACCGCTGCTGGTGACGGGGATCCCGGGAGCGGTGTTAGGGAGCAGCTGGGATGTTGTTCTCCCCCTCCATGGGTAGGGGTTAGTGGTCCCGGGGCCTGGTGAGGTGACGGGGAGGCAGGGTTGGTGAGGTGCAGGGTTGCTGGGACAGCGCGGCGCGGTGCCGGATGACACTGGTGTACTCACTCAGCAATCGATACACAAAGTCTCCGGTAAACCAAACAGCTGGATGGACGGGTCCCGCAGCCGGCTGCAGTGTCTCTCTCCCCGGACAGGTGATGGCGGCTGTCTTTCCCTGCACCTGTGTAGTGTTTTGGCTCCGATGGCTTCCCAACAGTAGCCCGCTCCCTGGCATATAGGTGTCAGAGGAGCCCGTTTTGCCCGCAGGTGCTGGCCCTTGGATCTCTAGCTTCTGGCGGAAGCTGTATATCCTCTGGTGCGGACGGTTGCCTTCTAACAGGTCTTTGGTTGTTAGGAAGCCCCTGGGGTTCTGGTCACTAACGGATTTGACCTTTGTCGGCGGCTCCAAGCCTGGTCGGGGTCCGCAGGCCCTGCCTGTGTGTGCTGGCTTCACTTCGCTCCCCGGTTCGGTACCGGCGGGCCACCGCCCGACCCCGGTCCTACGGTTCTACGTCGATCCACCACTCCTGCAGACGGCCACCACCGTCAGCCAACCTTGCTGTCAGTGCCTGGGCTCCCTCCCAGACACCAGCAGTAGCTCCTCTCACTTTCACTGCTCAACACTATCTGCTTCCTTTTCCCGCCTCCAGGCCTGTGAACTCCTCAGTGGGTGGGGCCAACCGCCTGGCTCCACCCCACCTGGTGTGGAAATCAGCCCCTGGAGGGAGGCAACAAGGATTTTGTGTCTGACTCTGGTGTTTCTGCCCGGAGGAGGGGGTGTGAGTGTTATTCATGTAGCTACCTGGCTAGTCCAGGGCGCCACATTCCCCCTTGGTAAAATGCAGACCGTCCGCGGGCTGCCCGTCCATCACCGGTTTTATTTTCACAACTGAAAAAGATAAAACATGTAAACATTTCGAACATAAGCATACTTTTCTGGTCACTTGAACGTTGCAAAACATATTTACATTTTTTAATAATAACGGACGGACGGACTTCCGCTCTCCCACCCAAGCAACCTAGCCCTGATGCTGCCCCTTTAGAAATGGGCAGCACCCCTTTACCCCAGTCCAGGTCCAGGCTGCCCGAGCGGGAACGGTACGGCATCTCGCACCCGGCTGTCGCTTCAGGGACCCCCACGTCCAAGGGGGACCCCTAACCCTCTGAGGATCGCCACCGGTTACGGTAGTGGCGGGCCTGGGCCATCACTTTCCTCCAGGCCCATCCTCCAAATCTGCCTCTCCGGAGGCGGCAACGGCATCCATCCCACAACATATTTACAAACCCACAAGTTTGTGGGTGCCCTGCAAGTTCTCGGGCCTGTTCATGAGTAGTTCCTCATGTCGGTATGGAGTCAACGGAAACAACAGAGACAACTCCAGTCCAACGGGGACGGTTTCTTTTCGGATGGTAAATCAGGTGATTTTTCAATTAGATCAGTACTGTGAGACTGTGACCGGGGTTGTCTATGACGGCCGGTACGTCTCGCCCCGGTTGTGCTCCCTCCATGTATAGAAAGCAACTCCACTCCAGGGTTTATTGCTGTTTCCCTGCAGGCTGAAAGGAGGGTTAAAAGGAAACAGGAACCTGGGTGTGGGGGCCCTAGTGTGAGGGAGTGAATACAACTCCCTAAGCTTCTGCCGAAGAAGCACATGTGAGCTATTTCTGGAACCTGGTTTGTTGGTTCTGGAGGAGGATATTCCGGAACACGTGTTGTGTGCTGTTTTGGATTTTTGTTTGGACAATAAACCGCGTGCTGTGACCATTGGTACCTGGATCCCGTGTCTTCTGCCGCGCAGCCGACCACGCTACCTCAAATATGGTGGAGAACGTGGGCAGTCCAGTCCGGTGAGGTGTAGCATCCATCCCTGGTGACCCAGTAGCGCATGTCCTGGATTCGAGCGGCTACACTACAGCCCAAACCCGGCGGCACCATGGAGGACATACTAAAGCAGCTGGCTCAGGCTAATGCACAGCAACAACAGACCAATGCACACCTGCTCTGGTCGTTGGATCGTCAACAGCACCAGCACTCCTTGCAATTGCAGGAACAAAGGCACCAAGAACAGATGGTCCTCCTGACCAAGTCGATCCGTGCCGGACCGGCACCCCACAACCCCGGGACCGGGTGACGACAGCAGCGTCCGGAAGGCGGTAAGACAGGCGTTGCAAAAGATGACCCCGGGGGATGATGTGGAAGCGTTCCTGGCTGTGTTTGAGCGGGTGGCCGAGCGGGAGAAGCTGCCGACTCCCCAGTGGGCTGAGGTATTGTCGCCCTATCTGACGGGGGAGCCCCAAAAAGCGTACCTGGACCTCTGTACCGAGGACGCCATAGAATATGAGACCCTGAAAGCCCGAAATCCTTGCTCGGTTGGGGGTGAATACTTATGTACGCGCTCAGCGGGTAAATCAGTGGTTCTATGAGGAAGTCAAACCCGTACGCTCCCAGGCCTATGACTTGTTGCATCTGGTAAAGAAGTGGTTGCAGCCTGACACTCTGAGCCCTGCACAAATGGTGGAGAGGCTAGTGGTTGATCGCTTTGTGCGCACTTTACCCGTCACCATTCAACGGTGGGTAGGACAGGGCGACCCAAGTACCCTGGACCAATTAGTGTGCCTGGTGGAGCGGCATGTGGCTACGCAGGACTTGATACGGGACACTGAGACTGCGTTCCGCCCGTCGGTCTGGCCCCTCCAAGCCTCGGGCCAAGGACCCACCGCTGACACCGGTGCGGGAGTCCGCTACCGTCCCGCCTGAGGCCGCGCCCACCGTCCCTGAGGTCCGGAAGACTATGTACCCTAAACGACAAATCGTCAAGGGGGTTTCCTTCCCTATTAGATGTTGGCGGTGCCAGCGGGTGGGACATATGGAAGCCCAGTGTCCACTCACCACGGAGCCCATGGATTGTGGGGTTACCCGGCGGGGTTCAATGTATGCTCAGGCGGTGTGTACCGCGGACCTTGTCTCCCCGGAGACTGAGCCCCACTTGTGCCAAATACAGGTGAATGGACGTCCGGTTACAGGCTTGTTGGATTCCGGAAGCTTAGTGACCCTTGTGCGATCAACCCTAATGGCTGAAGTAAAGGCCACAGGACGTACAGTTGGGGTGGTTTGCATACATGGGGACCGCTGAGACTATCCCACGGGGGTTGTCACCATCACAGCACCCTGCGGTCAGGTGCAACATGAGGTGGGACTTATGAACACTCTTCCCTATGACATGATCCTAGAAAGGGATCTGCCAAATTTCTGGACTCTATGGAAGGGGCCTTCTAAGTCCCCTCAGGTAATGGACAGTCCGGGGCCTGAGCCCGACAATCCCGAATCCGGGACGCCTGCCGTAGGGGTCCCCATGATAGGGACAGAATGTGAACTCGATAGGTCACCCCTAGAGGTATTGGCAGGAGAGGCTGAGATGGTCGAGCCAATCCCGGAGTTAGGGGCGTCCCCAGATACGTTTGGGGACAGCCCAACTCCAGGACCCTACATTAATACATGCCCGGAGTCGGGTGACAATGGTTGACGGGGTGGCACAGGTGCCCGGTGCCCAGGTAAGGTACCCCCATTTCGCTCTTAAGCAGGACTTGCTCTACCGGGTAGATGAAATACGGGTCGGGGTGGTAGAGCAGTTGGTGGTGCCCCAGCCATATCGCCGGCGGGTCCTCGACTTGGCTCATAAACACCTGATGAGTGGCCACCTAGGGGCCAAGAAAATGCAGGAGCGAATATTGCAAAGGTTCTATTGGCCCAAGGTCTTTGGGGAGGTAAAACGGTTCTGCGAAACCTGCCCGGAGTGTCAGCTTACCGCACCCCTGGCCCACTTTCGCAGTCTGTTGGTACCGTTACCCATTATAGAAGTCCCTTTTGAACGGATAGGGATGGATCTGGTGGGGCCCCTCGTAAAGTCTGCTCGAGGGCACCAACACATCCTAGTGATCGTTGATTATGCCACCCGGTATCCATAGGCGATACCTCTCAGACATACTGCAGCAAAGCTTATAGCTCGGGAGTTGTTTGCTGTGTTCTGCCGGGTGGGGTTGCCCAAGGAGATCCTTACGGATCAGGGGACCCCATTCATGTCTAAAGTGACCAAAGAGCTATGCCGGCTACTCCAGATCAAGCAGTTGCGTACGTCTGTGTATCATCCTCAAACGGACTGGTTAGTGGAGCGATTCAATAAAACCCTGAAAACCATGCTCAAAAGGGTGATTTCAAAAGACGGGAAAGACTGGGATATGATGCTTCCCTATTTGATGTTTGCCATCCGAGAGGTGCCACAGGCATTCACGGGGTTTTCGCCTTTTGAGTTGTTATACGGGCGACATCCCCGGGGATTGTTGGACCTGGCAAAGGAAACATGGGAGCAGGAGTCCACCCCCCATAAAAGTGTGATTGAACACATTTTGGGAATGCAGAACCGCATAAGCGCAGTCATGCCAATTGTGAAGGAGCATTTACAGGAGGCTCAGGCCGCGCAGAGCGGCCGGTACAATAGACAAGCCACCATGCGGACCTTTACCCCCGGGGATCGGGTGTTGGTGTTGGTCCCCACGGCAGAGAGTAAATTCCTGGCTCAGTGGCAAGGGCCCTACGAGATAAAGGAAAGAATCGGGGCGGTCAACTATAAGGTATTGCAGCCCGGTAGGCGGAAACCTGAACAAATATACCATGTCAACCTGTTAAAACCTTGGCAGGAACGGGAAAGCCTGATGGTTGATTTTCCCCCATCTCTCTCCTCTTCGGGTAGTTCAAACCCGGCTCCGGCAACCTCCGGAGAGGACGAACCGGAAGTAAGGTTTGGAGAAGCCCTCACCAAGCAACAGAGGCGAGAGGCCAGGAGGCTGGTTCAGCAGAACCCCGATGTCTTCTCCGAACTGCCTGGTAGGACCAGTCTGATACGACATGACATTGTCACCGAGCCTCACCTGAAGGTACGCCTGAAGCCATACCGGGTGCCGGAGGCTCGAAGACAAGCCATATCAGAGGAAGTGAAGACAATGCTACGCCTGGGGGTCATCGAAAAATCCCGGAGTGAATGGGCTAGTCCCATTGTCCTAATACCAAAACCCGATGGCTCCTTAAGGTTCTGCAACGACTTTAGGAGATTGAACGAAATATCCAAGTTCGATCTCTACCCCATGCCCCGGGTGAATGAGCTGATTGATAGGCTGGGACAGGCACGATATTTCACCACGCGACCAAGGGGTACTGGCAGGTGCCACTGATGGAGTCCGCCAAGGAGAAAACCGCTTTTGTTACGCCGGAGGGTCTCTTCCACTATGTTGTCTTGCCTTTTGGGTTACAAGCGCTCCGGCCACGTTCCAGAGGTTGATGGACCTAGTGCTGAAACCCCACCAGGCGTATGTATCAGCGTACCTTGATGACATCATTATTTACAGCTCCGAGTGGCAGACCCACTTGGAACAGGTACAAGCGGTGGTGAACGCGCTCCGAACAGCCGGATTGACAGCCAATCCCAAGAAGTGTGCGTTGGGGCTCACGGAAGCCCGCTACTTGGGCTACGTAATAGGCCAAGGAGTGATTAAGCCCCAAATTAACAAAGTTGAGGCGATCCAGAAGTGGCCTAGACCCCTGACCACGAAGCAGGTTAGGGCCTTCCTGGGTATCGTGGGGTATTACAGGAGGTTTGTTCAAAATTTTGCGGGAGTATCAGCCCCCTTGACGGACCTTCTCAAAGGCAAGAAGTCTGTCATGGTGCGCTGGACTCCGCAGGACGAGGACTCCTTCCGGGCCCTGAAGGGGGTCCTGTGCGGACAGCCCGTTCTTGTCAACCCTGATTTCCGGAAGGAGTTCGTAGTCCAGACTGACGCCTCTGAGGTCGGCCTGGGGGCAGTGCTGTCTCAGGTGGTTCAGGGGGAGGAACACCCCGTCACCTTCTTAAGTAGGAAGCTCACCCCTCCCGAGCGGAATTATAGCGTAGTGGAGAAGGAGTGCCTGATGATCAAGTGGGCCTTGGAGTCCCTACGCTATTACCTGCTGGGACGGCGGTTTCGCTTGGTGACTGATCACTCTCCGCTGGTCTGGATGAGGTCCGCCAAGGAACGGAATGCCCGGGTTACTGGTGGTTCCTTTCTCTACAGAACTTCTGGTTTATGGTTGAACACCGGGCCGGAAGGTTGCAGGGCAACGCCGATGCCTTGTCCCACGGCCCGTGTTTGATGGCGGTAGTTCAACCCCGCACGCTTGAACTGAGGGGGGCTATGTGAGACTGTGACCGGGGGTGTCTATGACGGCCGGTACGTCTTGCCCCGGTTGTGCTCCCTCCATGTATAGAAAGCAACTCCACTCCAGGGTTTATTGCTGTTTCCCTGCAGGCTGAAAGGAGGGTTAAAAGGAAACAGGAACCTGGGTGTGGGGCCCTAGTGTGAGGGAGTGAATACAACTCCCTAAGCTTCTGCCGAAGAAGCACATGTGAGCCATTTCTGGAACCTGGTTTGTTGGTTCTGGAGGAGGATATTCCGGAACACGTGTTGTGTGCTGTTTTGGATTTTTGTTTGGACAATAAACCGCGTGCTGTGACCATTGGTGCCTGGATCCCGTGTCTTCTGTCGTGCAGCCGACCACACTACCTCACAGTACTTATCAACAGGAACAACGGTGCTGGGGGTCCCAACGGGGACAACGGCTGCAACGGTGGACCGCTGCCTATTCCACCTCTTCCTCTGAGGTGGGCTCGTCCTCTAACAGGGCAAACATACGGTAACAGTTCCGGTGGGAGAGGGCCGCCCGGTATCCGTTCCCACCGCCGCACGGGACATAGAAAGCTACTGGCGCATTGCCGTCAGAGAGGCTCTCACCCGCTTCCTCGGACTCAGAGACCAGTTCTGTATCGGGACCGGAGCTATCACTATCGGTCTCCTCCTGGGCAGGCATCCTCTCTTGGGCTGGGCAGACTGCCGGGGCCCCACTTCCTTCCGCGTTAGGCAAATCACCTCCAACTGCAGCAGCATCCGGGCCTGCGACCGTCTCCGTTTCTCCGACCTTCGGACCTCCTGAGATCAGCACTTCGGGCCCCGCCGCCATAGTATGGGACAGCGGGCCAGGTAGATCAGCACTGGCGGCCCCCATGGGGGATGACAGGGACGGTACAAGGGCCAGGATCAGACCGGGTCTCCCAGCCGCAGCGGCCAGTCCCTGTGGGACATGGAGGTGTGGGTCACTCACCAGCTCCATCACGTTGGCTCCCATTTCGTGCATTTGGGCGATCCCAACCAGAGACTCCACCTTGGTGGTCTACTGCTCCGCCAGGAGACGTATCTGGCTCCGATGGCGTTGGTTAGACTCAGTCACTTGGGCCCTCATCCATGCCACGGTTCCGGGCGCGGGCTGCGGGGTCTCCGGCTGTGCAGGTGAGGTGGACATGGTGCAGTGACTTCGGGATTCCAGGAACGGTATTAACACGGAGTCCTGGCGTCCCCGCTTCTTCACAACCTCGGCTACATGCGGCCGGCCGCCATTCGTCCCCTCTTGGTACTCTCTTGGCACTCCCTCTTTAGGGGCGAGGCTTTGTTTTTCCCGCCTCCTCTGCTCGAGAAGGCGCTTGAGCGGGAAAATCTTCGCGCCCAAGATGGCGGAATCTGAAATTTTTCGGCTGGACACCGCTGGCGGGCCTACAAGGCGCACTTCTACCAGCCGGTAGAACGGTAAGTATCCTGTTCGTGACGCCAAGTTCGCGGCGCTCCTCGCCCGTGAGTGAAAAGGGGATAGTTTTGTTTGGGGGTTGAGTCCGTGACGCCACCCACGGGTTGTGGTGAAGATGGGCACCACCGCTGCTGGTGACGGGGATCCCGGGAGCGGTGTTAGGGAGCAGCTGGGATGTTGTTCTCCCCCTCCGTGGGTAGGGGTTGGTGGTCCCGGGGCCCGGTGAGGTGACGGGGAGGCAGGGTTGGTGAGGTGCAGGGTTGCTGGGACAGCGCAGCGCGGTGCCGGATGACACTGGTGTACTCACTCAGCAATCGATACACAAAGTCTCCGGTAAACCAAACGGCTGGATGGATGGGTCCCGCAGCCGGCTGCAGTGTCTCTCTCCCCGGACAGGTGATGGCGGCTGTCTTTCCCTGCACCTGTGTAGTGTTTTGGCTCCGATGGCTTCCCAACGGTAGCCCGCTCCCTGGCATATAGGTGCCAGAGGAGCCCGTTTTGCCCGCAGGCGCTGGCCCTTGCATCCCTAGCTTCTGGCTGTAGCTGTATATCCTCTGGTGCGGACAGTTGCCTTCTAACGGGTCTTTGGTTGTTAGGAAACCCCTGGGGTTCCGGTCACTAACGGATTTGACCTTTGTCGGCGGCTCCAAGCCTGGTCGGGGTCCGCAGGCCCTGCCTGTGTGTGCTGGCTTCACTTCGCTCCCCGGTTTGGTACCGGCGGGCCACCGCCCGACCCCGGTCCTACGGTTCCGCGTCGATCCACCACTCCTGCAGACGGCCACCACCGTCTGCCAACCTTGCTGTCAGTGCCTGGGCTCCCTCCCAGACACCAGCAGTAGCTCCTCTCACTTTCACTGCTCAACACTATCTGCTTCCTTTTCCCGCCTCCAGGCCTGTGAACTCCTCAGTGGGTGGGGCCAACCGCCTGGCTCCACCCCACCTGGTGTGGACATCAGCCCCTGGAGAGAGGCAACAAGGATTTTGTGTCTGACTCTGGTGTTTCTGCCCGGGGGTGCGGGTGTGAGTGTTATTCATGTGGCTACCTGGCTAGTCCAGGGCGCCACACAACAATTCCCTGATACGTCCGGGCTCGCAGGCCCCTGCCATTGCCATACCCTGCACAGAGACACTGAGTCCCGGGGAAACCATTTCTACCCACGGAGGGGTTAACATCCAGCTGCAACTACATCTCCCCCGGGTGTCCCACAACAGCAGGGGCGGTGTCCCACTTCCCCAGGCACCGTGGGTGGCGTCACGAACTGAGTACGGTCAAGCCAGTACAACTACATCCCCCTTTTCATTTGGCGTGTCCGCGTGACCCCCGGGTCTGGAGGATCCCTCGAACCACACTCAGCGGGTCCAGATCCGAGCAGCCCGGCTGCTACAGGCATGGGAGCAGCACACTTGCATCAGATACAGAATATCTGCAGGTAGGAAAAGTGTGACGCCCTGGCGCTGCCAAGTGGTCACACATAAATAGACTCCTGCACAACACCCTCCCTCACAGGGTTACACCAAGCCAACAAAACCCTAGTCACCCCCACAAAGCAGGACAGGCACACCAGTAGGCGGGACCAGGTGGAAGGAAATGCCCACCTAGGGGTCTAGAGAGTCCGGGGGGGGGAAAGAGTGAGTTCAGGTTGAGCTTCAAGTGAGAGTTGAAGTGGAGAGTGAGAGTTGAGAGAGGAGAGGAGAGAGTAAAGTGCAAGTGAGAAGCCAGAGAGGAAAGGCCGTCGGGGTTGGAGCCCCGGCGAGCTGGCTAGGTGGCAGACGGTGGTTTGTGTCTGACAGGAGACGGGAAGACGGCTGCCGGAGATCTGAGGTGGACAGGGACAGGGTAGGAGCCCGCCGGTACAGACACCAGAGAACCGACCCGGAAACCGTGCACAGAGGGGGTACCTGGACCCTGAAGCAGAGACTGGAACAACCGACTTTGTTAATTAACCAGTTGAGGACAGGATTACAGGTCCTGTCCCACCCAAAGTCCCAATAGCAGACCAGCAGCCCACCGGGGGGGATAGGGCATCCGCCAGGGCCCCTTTAGATCCCAAGGGTCAGCGTCTGTGGGCAAGGCTCCCACCCGTAGTTCTGGGAGCGGACTCCTGAGTTCCATACCGAGAAGTCCAAACTAAAAACAGTTCAGAGGAAAGTGACACAGACCATCACCCCGGTGAGGGACCAGAATACACCCAGCCGCGGAGCTCTGGCCACTGGCACCTTGGTTACACTGGACTTGTGTGATTTCTTCAATAGTGAGTAGCCTAACATCCCCCGGTCCGACCGGGTTTGCCGGCCCCTGCAGCCACCATCCTCAGCACAGAGACACTGGGCCCCGGGGCATCCATCCCTATCCACGGAGGGGTTAACATCCAGCTGCCATCCCATCGCCCCGGGTGCTCCCCAACAGTAGCGGTGGTGTCACATCTCACCACTAGAGTTGAGCGATGTCCGAGGTTCGATATTTGCCAATTTCATGTTCGAATGATTTTACGGGTGCTTGAGATCGAACTCGAGCTTTTTGCTAAAAGCTCGACAGTTCGAGTAACGTTCGAGAACGGTTCAATCAACAAAAAGCCTAGCTAGTTACTTTAATAGTGTGAGTCACTGTGATTCACGCTATTATCAAATTTCAGCGTATAGTGTACGGGGGGGACGCGGTTTAGATCTGTGCTGCTGCTGAGTGCTGATATAATGCTGATCGCCATTTTTTTTTTTCATAACCGTGCGTGCAGTGGGGCGGGCCAGGCAGTCAGCCAATCACAGACACACACACAGCTAAGTGGATTTTTGCCAGACAAGCAAGGGCATGTGTCATAGGCTGTGCATGTCACATGTCCTTGCCTTATAAGATACGGCCATTTTCCCCGTCGCCGCCATTATCTGCCTTCTGTGTGTGGGTGACAGTCACCGCTCATGCTGCTGCTCCTGCTCCTGCTGTGTGCGCTATAGACATAGTGCAATCTACATCGCATTGTAGGGATTAGGGCTGATTTCCAGGCGTTCATAGCCATAGCTGCTAGGCAGGTCTGTGCAAACGCTGTGTACAGCTTTAGATAACAACGTCTGACTACCTCAGCTCAGGAAATTCCTTGCTGCATTTTTTCATTAGCAGGGATAGAAAGTGAGGCTTCCTTTCCTGTCCTGGTACCCACAGAACCCGGGCACTTTACCCACCTGCCCAGTTTTGCCACGCTTTTTTATTTGCCCAAAGAGCTGACACTTTGTGTGCCATCCTAAAACTGTCTGGAATACTAAGTTAGTGTTCCTTTCTTGTCCTGGTACCCACAGAACCCGGGCACTCTACCCACCTGACCAGTTTTGCTATGCTATTTTATTTGCCCAAAGAGCTGACACTTTTTGTGCCATCCTAAAAGTGTCTGGAATACTAACTTAGTGTTCCTTTCCTGTCCACTGAAGCACAGAACCCGGGCACCCTACCCACCTGCCCAGTTTTGCCATGCTTTTTTGTTTGCCCAAAGAGCTGACACTTTTTGTGCCATCCTAAAAACTGTCTGGAATACTAACTTAGTGTTCCTGTGCTGCCAATCAAGGTACACCACATGTGCATTCTACACTCCTCTCCATTTCTGCTACGCAATTTTAATTTTCCAAAGTGCTGACACTTTCAGGGGTGTACTAAAATTGTCTGGGATAGTACCTTAGGGTTTCTTTGCTGTCAAGCACGGTACACCACATGTGCATTCTACACTCCTCTCCATTTCTGCTACACAATTTTTAACTGCAGGTAGTTCAGCCAATCTGTGATGAAGGTGCAGGCGTGGATATAATGTTGCCTTCATCCAAAGGTGGTTCTTTTGATGTCTGAGAGAGCTCAACACCACCCGCTGTTTCCACTTCCAAAACAACTGAGGACATGACAATCACACTCCCTGTTGTGGGTAAAGGGGTGGAAGGTCAGCGTGATAAAGCATGTGTGACTGCTGTCCCCACAGTCACAGAGGATGAAGAGCATGCAGATGCCATTGATGGGGCAGACGGTGGTTGCACCGCCCCGTTAGTCCGCATTGTAGCATAGTGACGTTTCCACTGTGACTTATGCGCTATCTTCCCACAGGTATGTCAATTCATCCATCCAACTTTTCCAATATATCTGACCTGTTCCCTCTTTCTTCAATATCTCCCTGGCATGCTCCAGCATCTCACTGTGATCTCTCACCCCCTGTTCCCCAGCTTACTTTTATGACTTTTGTTTATTTTGCCTATGTGAAGCTGCATCTGGCAATCTGATTGAGTGATCAAAGGGTTTTTGTTGCACCCCACCCCTTCACAGCTGATTGCACTTGTATGTGTATACATACCTCCCAACTTTTCAAGAAAGGAAAGAGGGACAAAGTATGCGGCGCGCTCAGCGCGCCGCGGCAAATTTTGGCCACGCCCCTAGCCACACCCCTAGCCACACCCATTTAGCAGTAAGGGTCATTCAGCAGATGCCCCGGACTGTTCATTCATATTTATAGCAGTCAGAATTTTTTTATATTTCTATGTGTCACTATATGACATGTTGCTTATTTGTGCCTAATTTAGTGATGAGCGAGTACTAAAAAGCTCGGGTGCTCGAAGCTCGGGCCGAGCCTCCCAAGATACTCGTGTACTCGGCCCGAGCAACGAGCCCAATGTTATCCTATGGGAGACCCGAGTATTTTTGTGAAATGACCCCCCGGCAGCATGGAGAAACCCTAAAAATGTCACAAAAGTCTCAGAAGAGTGCTCAAATGACATGGCAACAGCATGGGGAAGACCCCTTGAAGCATTTATCACTGAAAAGTCACAGCTGTGAACAATTTTGTCCGTGTTTTGCGCCATTTTTACGGACTCACCAGAAAACCTTCCAAAATGACCCCAAAATGATTTTTCATGGCGGAAATGTTAAGGGCACATACCCAATAGTGAGATAGAGCTGGTGTATGTTACTTTTTGAGATTAATACATGAAAGATTTTACGTGAAAACATTGTGTGGCACTCCGATGTCCCTGAGAAGAGACGTACATGAAGGCCTCTTGAGTCTAATGTGCCCATTTTGAGGAAGTGAGTCTTTGTAGTATTTTCCTTTGCCAGGGCAGTCCAAAATTGTGAGGTTCACCAATGCCCCTGCATACAGACGTGCATGAGGGCCTGTAAACCTGAAGTGTCCATTGTCAGGAAGTGGGTGTATTATAGTATAGCCCTTAGGCAGGGCAGCCAAAAATTGGGAGGCTCCACATTGTCCCTGGATAGAGACGTGCATGATGGCCTGTAAACCTGAAGTGCCCATTGTAAGGAAGTGGGTCTATTGTAGTATAGCCCTTAGGCAGGGCAGCCAAAAATTGGGAGGCTCCACGTTGTCCCTGGATAGAGACGTGCATGAGGGCCTGTAAACCTGAAGTGCCCATTGGAAGGAAGTGGGTCTATTGTAGTATAGCCCTTAGGCAGGGCAGCCAAAAATTGGGAGGCTCCACGTTGTCCCTGGGTAGAGACGTGCATGAGGGCCTCAAAACATTAAGTGTCCATTGTCAGGAAGTGGGTGTATTATAGTATAGCCCTTAGGCAGGGCAGCCAAAAATTGGGAGGCTCCACGTTGTCCCTGGGTAGAGACGTGCATGAGGGCCTCAAAACATTAAGTGTCCATTGTCAGGAAGTGGGTGTATTATAGTATAGCCCTTAGGCAGGGCAGCCAAAAATTGGGAGGCTCCACGTTGTCCCTGGGTAGAGACGTGCATGAGGGCCTCAAAACATTAAGTGTCCATTGTCAGGAAGTGGGTGTATTATAGTATAGCCCTTAGGCAGGGCAGCCAAAAATTGGGAGGCTCCACGTTGTCCCTGGGTAGAGACGTGCATGAGGGCCTCAAAACATTAAGTGTCCATTGTCAGGAAGTGGGTGTATTATAGTATAGCCCTTAGACAGGGCAGCCAAAAATTGGGAGGCTCCACGTTGTCCCTGGGTAGAGACGTGCATGAGGGCCTCAAAACATTAAGTGTCCATTGTCAGGAAGTGGGTGTATTATAGTATAGCCCTTAGGCAGGGCAGCCAAAAATTGGGAGGCTCCACGTTGTCCCTGGGTAGAGACGTGCATGAGGGCCTCAAAACATTGTTCCCATTGCAAAGGAGCGGGTCTCCTGTCGTTGTAATGTCCATTCTGCAAAGAATGGGCGAAAAAATTTACCACTGGGGGTATACCTGAAACAAAGGCCTAAGTATTGCAATTTGTAACGGTCATCATCATGGTGGCGCATGAGGAGAAGGAGGAGCAGTCCAGCGATTATCCAAAGTCCAGAAGTGTGTACCCATGGGTGAGTGGAGGTACATGGCAAACTTTAAATTCCGCTCTCATTTGCTGGTGGTGTGGTGAAGTCTGGCCCAATCCAACCCTTGTTCATCTTGATCAGAGTCAGCCTGTCAGCATTTTCAGTTGACAGGCGGGTGCGTTTATCTGTAATGATTCCACCTGCGACACTAAAAACACGCTCTGACAAAACGCTAGCAGCAGGGCAGGCCAGGACTTCCAAGGCGTAGAGAGCCAATTCATGCCACGTGTCCAGCTTGGATACCCAATAATTGTAAGGCACAGAGGAATGTCGGAGTACAGTTGTTCGATCTGCAAGGTACTCCTTCAGCATCTGGGCAAACTTAGGATTTCTTGTGGCACTACCCCGCACCTCAGGGGCTGTGGTACGTGAGGGGCTGAGAAAACTGTCCCACATCTTAAAGACTGTTCCCCTACCTCTGGCGGATTGGACTTGTGCCTCTCTCGGCTGTACGCCTCGGTTGTCCACTGATTCATGACCTATGCCGCTAGCGTTTTGTGAGGGGAATGCTTTGCCTACTTCCGTGACTATGGCCTTCCGGAACTGCTGCATTTTGGTTGACCTCTCCTCCACGGGAATAAGAGACAAAAAGTTCTCCTTGTAGCGTGGGTCTAACAGTGTTACCAACCAGTAATGATTGTCGGCCAAGATGTTCTTAACGCGAGGGTCACGAGACAGGCAGCTTACCATAAAGTCAGCCATGTGCGCCAGACTCTTAACAGCCAGGACTTCAGTAGCCTGACCAACAAGATGACTGAACATGCTGTCCTCCTCCTCCTCCTCCTCCTCCTCCTCATCTACCCTGTCCTCTGGCCAGCCACGCTGAACCGAGGATATGACTGGTGTGCATGTCATATCCTCAATTTGGCCGGAGAGTTGCTCCATGTCTTCATCCTCCTCCTCGTCATAGTCCTCCACTGCACGTTGTGATGAGACGAGGCTGGGCTGTGTGTTATCATCACCCACACCCACTACTGTTTCTTGCTGCAACTCATCGCGCTCCGCCTGCAATGCATCATGTTTGTTTTTCAGCAGAGACCGTTTTAGAAGGCAGAGTAGCGGTATGGTGACGCTAATAATGGCGTCATCACCACTCACCATCTTGGTGGAGTCCTCAAAGTTTTGGAGGATGGTACATAGGTCTGACATCCATCTCCACTCCTCAGGTGTTATGTGTGGAGTTTGACCCATTTCCCGACGGCTTAGGTGATGCAGGTACTCAACAACTGCCCTCTTCTGCTCACATATCCTGACCAACATGTGCAGAGTTGAATTCCAACGCGTGGGGACATCACACACCAGTCTGTGAGCCGGAAGATGCAAACTGCGCTGAAAGCCGGCAAGGCCGGCTGAAGCAGTAGGTGACTTTCGAAAATGTGCAGACAGGCGGCGAACTTTTACCAGCAGATCAGACAGCTCTGGGTATGACTTTAGAAACCGCTGAACCACGAGGTTGAGCACATGGGCCACGCATGGAACATGTGTCAGCTGGCCTCGCCTCAAAGCCGCCACCAGGTTCCGGCCATTGTCACACACGACCTTTCCTGGCTTTAGGTTCAGAGGTGTGAGCCAGTGATCTGCCTGCTGTTTCAGAGCTGTCCACAGCTCTTCTGCATTGTGGGGTTTGTCACCTATGCAGATTAGCTTCAGCACAGCCTGTTGCCGCTTCGCCGAGGCAGTGCTGCAGTGCTTCCAGCTTGTGACTGGTGTGGAGGGTACAGTGGATGAGGATGCGCAGGAGGAGGAGGAGGCTGAAGAGCATGACATTCCGGGGCTGTAGAGTGTGGGTGAAACACTGACTGAGGTAGGGCCTGCAAACCTTGGTGTGGGAAGGACGTGTTCCGTCCCTCGCTCAGACTGGGTCCCAGCTTCCACAATATTAACCCAGTGTGCCGTCAACGAGATGTAGCGGCCTTGCCCACAAGCACTTGTCCACGTGTCTGTGGTTAGGTGGACCTTGGGTGAAACAGCGTTGTTCAGGGCACGTGTGATGTTTTGTGACACGTGGTTATGCAACGCGGGGACGGCACACCGGGAGAAATAGTGGCGGCTGGGGACCGAGTAACGTGGGACAGCTGCCGCCATCAGGTCACGGAATGCTTCTGTCTCCACCAGCCTAAAAGGCAACATTTCCAGCGCAAGCAGTCGCGAAATGTTAGCATTTAGAACTGTGGCATGTGGGGTGTTGGCAGTGTATTTGCGCCTGCGTTCAAAGGTTTGCTGAATGGATAACTGAACGCTGCGCTGGGACAAGGACGTGCTTGATGATGGTGTTCTTTCTGCGTAGGCAACTGCAGGTGCAGGAGTGGAGGAGGCTTGTTCGCAGGCAGCATGGACAGGGGATTGGCTCGCATGCACAACCAGCGAAGACGTAGCAGTGACATCAGCAAGCACTGCTCCTCGACTCTGTTGTACTTCCCACAAAGTCGGGTGCTTGGCTGACATGTGCCTGATCATGCTGGTGGTGGTCAGGCTGCTAGTTTTGGTACCCCTGCTGATGCTGGCACGGCAGGTGTTACAAATGGCCTTTTTTGAATCATCTGGATCCAACTTAAAAAACTGCCAGACTCGGGAAGACCTAACATTTGTACAGGCACCTTGTGTCGTCGTGTTGTTCCGGGGAACGGTTGCCTGACTTCTGCCTGGGGCCACCACCCTGCTTCTTACTGCCTGTTGTGATGCTACGCCTCCCTCCCCCTGTGCACTGCTGTCCTCGCTCTGCATATCCTCCTGCCAGGTTGGGTCAGTTACTGGATCATCCACCACGTCGTCTTCCTCTTCCGCACCCTGCTCCTCCTCCTGACTTCCTGACAATTGTGTCTCATCATCGTCCACCACTTGTTGAGACACGTTGCCAACTTCGTGAGAACGTGGCTGCTCAAATATTTGGCCATCTGTACAGACGATCTCCTCATGACCCACTTCAATATGAGCTGGCGAGAGGCCAGAATGTGTGAATGGAAACGTGAACAGCTCTTCCGAGTGTCCAAGTGTGGGATCATTAATGTCCGAGGAGGACGTGTACTCAGCCTGGTGGTAGGAAGGAGGATCAGGTTCAGAAATGTGCGGTGCAGTATCACGGCTACTGACACTTGACCGTGTGGAAGACAGAGTGTTTGTGGTGGTGCCAATCTGACTGGAAGCATTATCTGCTATCCAACTAACAACCTGTTGACACTGGTCTTGGTTCAAGAGCGGTGTACTGCTGCGGTCCCCAAGAATTTGGGACAGGACGTGCGAGCGACTAGATGTGGCCCTTTGTTGTGGCGAAATTAGAGCTTGCCCACGACCTCGGCCTCTGCCTGCACCACCATCACGTCCACTTCCTTGTTCCTTGCCAATGCCCTTGCGCATTTTGCAATGCTGTGCACTGCTGACGTGTATAATCAGTACTTGTGCGTTATATCAAAGTTTGTGGAAATTGCACACAAGTGCACCTGTACGCTGCCACCAACAGGCACACACGTGCGGTTTTAAAAACCAAGCACGGACGCAATAAGAACCTAACAGGTTTTTTTGGGGAGCGACAATTACAGACAAGTCAGACACTATCTGGACTGTTTTACACTGTGTACACCAGCCCCAGATATGATGAAGGCTGGTATACGGTCACCACTACCCTGCCTGCCTGCCTGCCTGTATACTGGTACAATAGTCCTGACAAGGACTCTTCTGGTCACTAGCCTGTATTCAGACCTGGCTATACCCTGCCTGTATATAGCAACAATAGTCCTGAGAAGGACTCTGCTACTTTACTCTGACCTGGCTATACCCTGCCTGCCTGTATACAACTAGAATAGTCCTGAGAAGGACTTTTGGTCACACTGTTTGCAGCCCTGCAACTGAAAAAGCTATAAAGGGCCGCAAAGCTTTCCCTGAATCAGCGACACTCTCCCTGCACTGACTGTCTGGATAGCTGTGAGCAGAGCACAGCGCGCCGGCCGGTATAAAGGCTCGGTCACGCTGTGCAGGCCGGCCAATCACTGCAATTCCACAACTAACAGGGCTGTGGCATTGCAGTGGTCTGCCAGCCAATCCCTGCATGAGGGCTGGCTCTCAAAAGAGCGCCAACATGCAGAAATGAAGACCACGAGTACAGCACGAGTATCGCGAGATTACTTGGTCCCCGCCGAGCAGCCCGAGTACAGCGATACTCGTGCGAGTACCGAGTAGTTACAAGCATGCTCGCTCATCACTAGTGCCTATCAATCCGAATTCACACGTTGCATAAATTCTGTTTCTTTTTGTTTCTGTCTGCACCAAACTACACAATAACAATCTTCTCTGTTTTTTTGGTTCAGATGTGAATCTGCGTTTTTAAGTGTTTTTATCGTACAGAGAAGCTTTTTCCTGCATTTTTTAAGCTCCACATAGAAACCTCCAGAGAACCCCCCCCCCCCCCCCGAAAACCGCAGAATTCAGCAGCGTCTTTTCATGGAATCACATCCACTTTACTTGGACAATTACACACAGCAGAATAAATGTGCAAAGAAACAGCAGAAAAAAATGCAGCATTTACACTACATGTGAAAATGGACTAATTGTCCAAGCAAAGTGGATGAGACGTCCTGAAATCTCCGCCCCTGGTGCATGGAAAGACGCCGCTGAACTGTGCGGATTTGGTGTTTCTTTCTTTATAAGCTTCAGGATTCACATCAGCAACAAACGTATCAAATAAGGGGAACAATGCATAAAAAATACCGCAAACACGCAATAATCAGAGAACATTGTTATTGCACTCGTGGCGCGGACACCTGCAGAAAAAATGCCGCATTTACGCTATGTGTGAACACGGCCTCAGTGATCCATTTTTATTACATTTTTTATGGGTTTTAATAAAGAAAAATAATAAATTGCGCCTTTTTTTTCCCGCCATTTACCGATCCCCATAAATAACCTGATCGCTGTGTTGTTCAGGTCATTACGATTACAGGGACACCAAATATGTCCATGTTATTTGCTGATTTGTGATGTTTATTATTTTATAAAAAAGTGCAATAAAATTACATTATTCTATTTTTTTTTTAATTATTTTTAGTAACTTTATTAGAAGAAAAAAAAATCCTCTTTTCCTCTCTCTCTAGAATACAGGAGATAGAGATGCTGCTCTGTACAATGTAGCTGTGTCCTGTGTAATCTGCTGTGTAAGAGGCTGCATTGTAGGCTCCCTCTGACATCATCAATCCTAGTGGCTCAACAGCTAGAGCAGCTAGGAAAGCCAGGAGGTTGCTGGACACAAGTTTTGAACGTTGCTGGTTTGAATCCAAGGTGGTGAAGATAAAAAAAAAATAAAAAATTGTATTTGTATTTTTTTCCTCATTTCTTTATAGTAGTTTTATGGGAACAAATGAATCTGACTCTTTCACCAACATTGAGATACAGTATTTATCTATCTATCTATCTCTATCCCTCTATCTATCTATCTATGATTCTATCTATCTATCTATCTATCTATGATTCTATCTCTCTATCTATCTATCTATGATTCTATCTCTCTATCTATCTATGTATCTATCTATCTATGATTCTATCCCTCTATCTATCTATGATTCTATCTCTATCTATCTATTATCTGTCGTGTATCTATATATCCCTCTATCATCCATCCCTCTATCATCCATCCATCCCACTATCATCCATCCCTCCCTCTATCCCTCCCTCTATCTCTCCATTCATCCCTCCATTCATCCCTCCATTCATCCATCCATCCCTCCCTCTATCCCTCCATTCATCCCTCCATTCATCCCTCTATCATCCATCCATCCCTCCCTCTATCCCTCCATTCATCCCTCCCTCTATCCCTCCATTCATCCCTCTATCATCCATCCATCCCTCCCTCTATCCCTCCCTCTATCCCTCCATTCATCCCTCTATCATCCATCCATCCATCCCTCTATCCCTCCATTCATCCCTCTATCATCCATGCATCCATCCCTCCCTCTATCCCTCCATTCATCCCTCCATTCATCCCTCTATCATCCATCCATCCCTCCCTCTATCCCTCCTTTCATCCCTCTATCCCTCCATTCATCCCTCCTTCTATCCCTCCATTCATCCCTCCATTCATCCCTCTATCATCCATCCATCCCTCTATCCCTCCATTCATCCCTTCATTCATCCCTCTATCATCCATTCATCCCTCCCTCTATCCCTCCTTTCATCCCTCTATCCCTCCATTCATCCCTCCTTCTATCCCTCCATTCATCCCTCCATTCATCCCTCTATCATCCATCCATTCCTCCCTCTATCCCTCCATTCATCCCTCAATTCATCCCTCTATCATCCATCCATCCCTGCCTCTATCCCTCCATTCATCCCTCTATCCCTCCATTCATCCCTCCCTCTATCCCTCCATTCATCCCTCTATCCCTCCATTCATCCCTCCTTCTATCCCTCCATTCATCCCTCCATTCATCCCTCTATCATCCATCCATCCCTCCCTCTATCCCTCCATTCATCCCTTCATTCATCCCTCTATCATCCATTCATCCCTCCCTCTATCCCTCCTTTCATCCCTCTATCCCTCCATTCATCCCTCCTTCTATCCCTCCATTCATCCCTCCATTCATCCCTCTATCATCCATCCATCCCTCCCTCTATCCCTCCATTCATCCCTCAATTCATCCCTCTATCATCCATCCATCCCACTATCATCCATCCCTCCCTCTATCCCTCCCTCTATCTTTCCATTCATCCCTCCATTCATCCATCCATCCCTCCCTCTATCCCTCCATTCATCCCTCCATCATCCATCCCTCCCTCTATCCCTCCATTCATCCCTCCCTCTATCCCTCCATTCATCCCTCTATCATCCATCCATCCCTCCCTCTATCCCTCCCTCTATCCCTCCATTCATCCCTCTATCATCCATCCATCCATCCCTCTATCCCTCCATTCATCCCTCTATCATCCATGCATCCATCCCTCCCTCTATCCCTCCATTCATCCCTCCATTCATCCCTCTATCATCCATCCATCCCTCCCTCTATCCCTCCTTTCATCCCTCTATCCCTCCATTCATCCCTCCTTCTATCCCTCCATTCATCCCTCCATTCATCCCTCTATCATCCATCCATCCCTCTATCCCTCCATTCATCCCTTCATTCATCCCTCTATCATCCATTCATCCCTCCCTCTATCCCTCCTTTCATCCCTCTATCCCTCCATTCATCCCTCCTTCTATCCCTCCATTCATCCCTCCATTCATCCCTCTATCATCCATCCATTCCTCCCTCTATCCCTCCATTCATCCCTCAATTCATCCCTCTATCATCCATCCATCCCTGCCTCTATCCCTCCATTCATCCCTCTATCCCTCCATTCATCCCTCCCTCTATCCCTCCATTCATCCCTCTATCCCTCCATTCATCCCTCCTTCTATCCCTCCATTCATCCCTCCATTCATCCCTCTATCATCCATCCATCCCTCCCTCTATCCCTCCATTCATCCCTTCATTCATCCCTCTATCATCCATTCATTCCTCCCTCTATCCCTCCTTTCATCCCTCTATCCCTCCATTCATCCCTCCTTCTATCCCTCCATTCATCCCTCCATTCATCCCTCTATCATCCATCCATCCCTCCCTCTATCCCTCCATTCATCCCTCAATTCATCCCTCTATCATCCATCCATCCCACTATCATCCATCCCTCCCTCTATCCCTCCCTCTATCTTTCCATTCATCCCTCCATTCATCCATCCATCCCTCCCTCTATCCCTCCATTCATCCCTCCATCATCCATCCCTCCCTCTATCCCTCCATTCATCCCTCCCTCTATCCCTCCATTCATCCCTCTATCATCCATCCATCCTCCCTCTATCCCTCCCTCTATCCCTCCATTCATCCCTCTATCATCCATCCATCCATCCCTCTATCCCTCCATTCATCCCTCTATCATCCATACATCCATCCCTCCCTCTATCCCTTCATTCATCCCTCCATTCATCCCTCTATCATCCATCCATCCCTCCCTCTATCCCTCCTTTCATCCCTCTATCCCTCCATTCATCCCTCCTTCTATCCCTCCATTCAGGGCCTCAAAACATTAAGTGTCCATTGTCAGGAAGTGGGTGTATTATAGTATAGCCCTTAGGCAGGGCAGCCAAAAATTGGGAGGCTCCACGTTGTCCCTGGGTAGAGACGTGCATGAGGGCCTCAAAACATTAAGTGTCCATTGTCAGGAAGTGGGTGTATTATAGTATAGCCCTTAGGCAGGGCAGCCAAAAATTGGGAGGCTCCACGTTGTCCCTGGGTAGAGACGTGCATGAGGGCCTCAAAACATTAAGTGTCCATTGTCAGGAAGTGGGTGTATTATAGTATAGCCCTTAGGCAGGGCAGCCAAAAATTGGGAGGCTCCACGTTGTCCCTGGGTAGAGACGTGCATGAGGGCCTCAAAACATTAAGTGTCCATTGTCAGGAAGTGGGTGTATTATAGTATAGCCCTTAGACAGGGCAGCCAAAAATTGGGAGGCTCCACATTGTCCCTGGGTAGAGACGTGCATGAGGGCCTCAAAACATTAAGTGTCCATTGTCAGGAAGTGGGTGTATTATAGTATAGCCCTTAGGCAGGGCAGCCAAAAATTGGGAGGCTCCACGTTGTCCCTGGGTAGAGACGTGCATGAGGGCCTCAAAACATTGTTCCCATTGCAAAGGAGCGGGTCTCCTGTCGTTGTAATGTCCATTCTGCAAAGAATGGGCGAAAAAATTTACCACTGGGGGTATACCTGAAACAAAGGCCTAAGTATTGCAATTTGTAACGGTCATCATCATGGTGGCGCATGAGGAGAAGGAGGAGCAGTCCAGCGATTATCCAAAGTCCAGAAGTGGCTGGTGGTGTGGTGAAGTCTGGCCCAATCCAACCCTTGTTCATCTTGATCAGAGTCAGCCTGTCAGCATTTTCAGTTGACAGGCAGGTGCGTTTATCTGTAATGATTCCACCTGCGACACTAAAAACACGCTCTGACAAAACGCTAGCAGCAGGGCAGGCCAGGACTTCCAAGGCGTAGAGAGCCAATTCATGCCACGTGTCCAGCTTGGATACCCAATAATTGTAAGGCACAGAGGAATGTCGGAGTACAGTTGTTCGATCTGCAAGGTACTCCTTCAGCATCTGGGCAAACTTAGGATTTCTTGTGGCACTACCCCGCACCTCAGGGGCTGTGGTACGTGAGGGGCTGAGAAAACTGTCCCACATCTTAAAGACTGTTCCCCTACCTCTGGCGGATTGGACTTGTGCCTCTCTCGGCTGTACGCCTCGGTTGTCCACTGATTCATGACCTATGCCGCTAGCGTTTTGTGAGGGGAATGCTTTGCCTACTTCCGTGACTATGGCCTTCCGGAACTGCTGCATTTTGGTTGACCTCTCCTCCACGGGAATAAGAGACAAAAAGTTCTCCTTGTAGCGTGGGTCTAACAGTGTTACCAACCAGTAATGATTGTCGGCCAAGATGTTCTTAACGCGAGGGTCACGAGACAGGCAGCTTACCATAAAGTCAGCCATGTGCGCCAGACTCTTAACAGCCAGGACTTCAGTAGCCTGACCAACAAGATGACTGAACATGCTGTCCTCCTCCTCCTCCTCCTCCTCCTCCTCATCTACCCTGTCCTCTGGCCAGCCACGCTGAACCGAGGATATGACTGGTGTGCATGTCATATCCTCAATTTGGCCGGAGAGTTGCTCCATGTCTTCATCCTCCTCCTCGTCATAGTCCTCCACTGCACGTTGTGATGAGACGAGGCTGGGCTGTGTGTTATCATCACCCACACCCACTACTGTTTCTTGCTGCAACTCATCGCGCTCCGCCTGCAATGCATCATGTTTGTTTTTCAGCAGAGACCGTTTTAGAAGGCAGAGTAGCGGTATGGTGACGCTAATAATGGCGTCATCACCACTCACCATCTTGGTGGAGTCCTCAAAGTTTTGGAGGATGGTACATAGGTCTGACATCCATCTCCACTCCTCAGGTGTTATGTGTGGAGTTTGACCCATTTCCCGACGGCTTAGGTGATGCAGGTACTCAACAACTGCCCTCTTCTGCTCACATATCCTGACCAACATGTGCAGAGTTGAATTCCAACGCGTGGGGACATCACACACCAGTCTGTGAGCCGGAAGATGCAAACTGCGCTGAAAGCCGGCAAGGCCGGCTGAAGCAGTAGGTGACTTTCGAAAATGTGCAGACAGGCGGCGAACTTTTACCAGCAGATCAGACAGCTCTGGGTATGACTTTAGAAACCGCTGAACCACGAGGTTGAGCACATGGGCCACGCATGGAACATGTGTCAGCTGGCCTCGCCTCAAAGCCGCCACCAGGTTCCGGCCATTGTCACACACGACCTTTCCTGGCTTTAGGTTCAGAGGTGTGAGCCAGTGATCTGCCTGCTGTTTCAGAGCTGTCCACAGCTCTTCTGCATTGTGGGGTTTGTCACCTATGCAGATTAGCTTCAGCACAGCCTGTTGCCGCTTCGCCGAGGCAGTGCTGCAGTGCTTCCAGCTTGTGACTGGTGTGGAGGGTACAGTGGATGAGGATGCGCAGGAGGAGGAGGAGGCTGAAGAGCATGACATTCCGGGGCTGTAGAGTGTGGGTGAAACACTGACTGAGGTAGGGCCTGCAAACCTTGGTGTGGGAAGGACGTGTTCCGTCCCTCGCTCAGACTGGGTCCCAGCTTCCACAATATTAACCCAGTGTGCCGTCAACGAGATGTAGCGGCCTTGCCCACAAGCACTTGTCCACGTGTCTGTGGTTAGGTGGACCTTGGGTGAAACAGCGTTGTTCAGGGCACGTGTGATGTTTTGTGACACGTGGTTATGCAACGCGGGGACGGCACACCGGGAGAAATAGTGGCGGCTGGGGACCGAGTAACGTGGGACAGCTGCCGCCATCAGGTCACGGAATGCTTCTGTCTCCACCAGCCTAAAATGCAAAATTTCCAGCGCAAGCAGTCGCGAAATGTTAGCATTTAGAACTGTGGCATGTGGGGTGTTGGCAGTGTATTTGCGCCTGCGTTCAAAGGTTTGCTGAATGGATAACTGAACGCTGCGCTGGGACAAGGACGTGCTTGATGATGGTGTTCTTTCTGCGTAGGCAACTGCAGGTGCAGGAGTGGAGGAGGCTTGTTCGCAGGCAGCATGGACAGGGGATTGGCTCGCACGCACAACCAGCGAAGACGTAGCAGTGACATCAGCAAGCACTGCTCCTCGACTCTGTTGTACTTCCCACAAAGTCGGGTGCTTGGCTGACATGTGCCTGATCATGCTGGTGGTGGTCAGGCTGCTAGTTTTGGTACCCCTGCTGATGCTGGCACGGCAGGTGTTACAAATGGCCTTTTTTGAATCATCTGGATCCAACTTAAAAAACTGCCAGACTCGGGAAGACCTAACATTTGTACAGGCACCTTGTGTCGTCGTGTTGTTCCGGGGAACGGTTGCCTGACTTCTGCCTGGGGCCACCACCCTGCTTCTTACTGCCTGTTGTGATGCTACGCCTCCCTCCCCCTGTGCACTGCTGTCCTCGCTCTGCATATCCTCCTGCCAGGTTGGGTCAGTTACTGGATCATCCACCACGTCGTCTTCCTCTTCCGCACCCTGCTCCTCCTCCTGACTTCCTGACAATTGTGTCTCATCATCGTCCACCACTTGTTGAGACACGTTGCCAACTTCGTGAGAACGTGGCTGCTCAAATATTTGGCCATCTGTACAGATGATCTCCTCATGACCCACTTCAATATGAGCTGTCGAGAGGCCAGAATGTGTGAATGGAAACGTGAACAGCTCTTCCGAGTGTCCAAGTGTGGGATCATTAATGTCCGAGGAGGACGTGTACTCAGCCTGGTGGTAGGAAGGAGGATCAGGTTCAGAAATGTGCGGTGCAGTATCACGGCTACTGACACTTGACCGTGTGGAAGACAGAGTGTTTGTGGTGGTGCCAATCTGACTGGAAGCATTATCTGCTATCCAACTAACAACCTGTTGACACTGGTCTTGGTTCAAGAGCGGTGTACTGCTGCGGTCCCCAAGAATTTGGGACAGGACGTGCGAGCGACTAGATGTGGCCCTTTGTTGTGGCGAAATTAGAGCTTGCCCACGACCTCGGCCTCTGCCTGCACCACCATCACGTCCACTTCCTTGTTCCTTGCCAATGCCCTTGCGCATTTTGCAATGCTGTGCACTGCTGACGTGTATAATCAGTACTTGTGCGTTATATCAAAGTTTGTGGAAATTGCACACAAGTGCACCTGTACGCTGCCACCAACAGGCACACACGTGCGGTTTTAAAAACCAAGCACGGACGCAATAAGAACCTAACAGGTTTTTTTGGGGAGCGACAATTACAGACAAGTCAGACACTATCTGGACTGTTTTACACTGTGTACACCAGCCCCAGATATGATGAAGGCTGGTATACGGTCACCACTACCCTGCCTGCCTGCCTGCCTGTATACTGGTACAATAGTCCTGAAAAGGACTCTTCTGGTCACTAGCCTGTATTCAGACCTGGCTATACCCTGCCTGTATATAGCAACAATAGTCCTGAGAAGGACTCTGCTACTTTACTCTGACCTGGCTATACCCTGCCTGCCTGTATACAACTAGAATAGTCCTGAGAAGGACTTTTGGTCACACTGTTTGCAGCCCTGCAACTGAAAAAGCTATAAAGGGCCGCAAAGCTTTCCCTGAATCAGCGACACTCTCCCTGCACTGACTGTCTGGATAGCTGTGAGCAGAGCACAGCGCGCCGGCCGGTATAAAGGCTCGGTCACGCTGTGCAGGCCGGCCAATCACTGCAATTCCACAACTAACAGGGCTGTGGCATTGCAGTGGTCTGCCAGCCAATCCCTGCATGAGGGCTGGCTCTCAAAAGAGCGCCAACATGCAGAAATGAAGACCACGAGTACAGCACGAGTATCGCGAGATTACTCGGTCCCCGCCGAGCAGCCCGAGTACAGCGATACTCGTGCGAGTACCGAGTAGTTACAAGCATGCTCGCTCATCACTAGTGCCTATCAATCCGAATTCACACGTTGCATAAATTCTGTTTCTTTTTGTTTCTGTCTGCACCAAACTACACAATAACAATTTTCTCTGTTTTTTTGGTTCAGATGTGAATCTGCGTTTTTAAGTGTTTTTATCGTACAGAGAAGCTTTTTCCTGCATTTTTTAAGCTCCACATAGAAACCTCCAGAGAACCCCCCCCCCCCCCCCGAAAACCGCAGAATTCAGCAGCGTCTTTTCATGGAATCACATCCACTTTACTTGGACAATTACACACAGCAGAATAAATGTGCAAAGAAACAGCAGAAAAAAATGCAGCATTTACACTACATGTGAAAGTGGACTAATTGTCCAAGCAAAGTGGATGAGACGTCCTGAAATCTCCGCCCCTGGTGCATGGAAAGACGCCGCTGAACTGTGCGGATTTGGTGTTTCTTTCTTTATAAGCTTCAGGATTCACATCAGCAACAAACGTATCAAATAAGGGGAACAATGCATAAAAAATACCGCAAACACGCAATAATCAGAGAACATTGTTATTGCACTCGTGGCGCGGACACCTGCAGAAAAAATGCCGCATTTACGCTATGTGTGAACACGGCCTCAGTGATCCATTTTTATTACATTTTTTATGGGTTTTAATAAAGAAAAATAATAAATTGCGCCTTTTTTTTCCCGCCATTTACCGATCCCCATAAATAACCTGATCGCTGTGTTGTTCAGGTCATTACGATTACAGGGACACCAAATATGTCCATGTTATTTGCTGATTTGTGATGTTTATTATTTTATAAAAAAGTGCAATAAAATTACATTATTCTATTTTTTTTTTAATTATTTTTAGTAACTTTATTAGAAGAAAAAAAAATCCTCTTTTCCTCTCTCTCTAGAATACAGGAGATAGAGATGCTGCTCTGTACAATGTAGCTGTGTCCTGTGTAATCTGCTGTGTAAGAGGCTGCATTGTAGGCTCCCTCTGACATCATCAATCCTAGTGGCTCAACAGCTAGAGCAGCTAGGAAAGCCAGGAGGTTGCTGGACACAAGTTTTGAACGTTGCTGGTTTGAATCCAAGGTGGTGAAGATAAAAAAAAAAAAAAAATTGTATTTGTATTTTTTTCCTCATTTCTTTATAGTAGTTTTATGGGAACAAATGAATCTGACTCTTTCACCAACATTGAGATACAGTATTTATCTATCTATCTATCTCTATCCCTCTATCTATCTATCTATGATTCTATCTATCTATCTATCTATCTATCTATCTATCTATCTATGATTCTATCTCTCTATCTATCTATCTATCTATGATTCTATCTCTCTATCTATCTATGTATCTATCTATCTATGATTCTATCCCTCTATCTATCTATGATTCTATCTCTATCTATCTATTATCTGTCGTGTATCTATATATCCCTCTATCATCCATCCCTCTATCATCCATCCATCCCACTATCATCCATCCCTCCCTCTATCCCTCCCTCTATCTCTCCATTCATCCCTCCATTCATCCCTCCATTCATCCATCCATCCCTCCCTCTATCCCTCCATTCATCCCTCCATTCATCCCTCTATCATCCATCCATCCCTCCCTCTATCCCTCCATTCATCCCTCCCTCTATCCCTCCATTCATCCCTCTATCATCCATCCATCCCTCCCTCTATCCCTCCCTCTATCCCTCCATTCATCCCTCTATCATCCATCCATCCATCCCTCTATCCCTCCATTCATCCCTCTATCATCCATGCATCCATCCCTCCCTCTATCCCTCCATTCATCCCTCCATTCATCCCTCTATCATCCATCCATCCCTCCCTCTATCCCTCCTTTCATCCCTCTATCCCTCCATTCATCCCTCCTTCTATCCCTCCATTCATCCCTCCATTCATCCCTCTATCATCCATCCATCCCTCTATCCCTCCATTCATCCCTTCATTCATCCTTCTATCATCCATTCATCCCTCCCTCTATCCCTCCTTTCATCCCTCTATCCCTCCATTCATCCCTCCTTCTATCCCTCCATTCATCCCTCCATTCATCCCTCTATCATCCATCCATTCCTCCCTCTATCCCTCCATTCATCCCTCAATTTATCCCTCTATCATCCATCCATCCCTGCCTCTATCCCTCCATTCATCCCTCTATCCCTCCATTCATCCCTCCCTCTATCCCTCCATTCATCCCTCTATCCCTCCATTCATCCCTCCTTCTATCCCTCCATTCATCCCTCCATTCATCCCTCTATCATCCATCCATCCCTCCCTCTATCCCTCCATTCATCCCTTCATTCATCCCTCTATCATCCATTCATCCCTCCCTCTATCCCTCCTTTCATCCCTCTATCCCTCCATTCATCCATCCTTCTATCCCTCCATTCATCCCTCCATTCATCCCTCTATCATCCATCCATCCCTCCCTCTATCCCTCCATTCATCCCTCAATTCATCCCTCTATCATCCATCCATCCCACTATCATCCATCCCTCCCTCTATCCCTCCCTCTATCTTTCCATTCATCCCTCCATTCATCCATCCATCCCTCCCTCTATCCCTCCATTCATCCCTCCATCATCCATCCCTCCCTCTATCCCTCCATTCATCCCTCCCTCTATCCCTCCATTCATCCCTCTATCATCCATCCATCCCTCCCTCTATCCCTCCCTCTATCCCTCCATTCATCCCTCTATCATCCATCCATCCATCCCTCTATCCCTCCATTCATCCCTCTATCATCCATGCATCCATCCCTCCCTCTATCCCTCCATTCATCCCTCCATTCATCCCTCTATCATCCATCCATCCCTCCCTCTATCCCTCCTTTCATCCCTCTATCCCTCCATTCATCCCTCCTTCTATCCCTCCATTCATCCCTCCATTCATCCCTCTATCATCCATCCATCCCTCTATCCCTCCATTCATCCCTCTATCATCCATTCATCCCTCCCTCTATCCCTCCTTTCATCCCTCTATCCCTCCATTCATCCCTCCTTCTATCCCTCCATTCATCCCTCCATTCATCCCTCTATCATCCATCCATTCCTCCCTCTATCCCTCCATTCATCCCTCAATTCATCCCTCTATCATCCATCCATCCCTGCCTCTATCCCTCCATTCATCCCTCTATCCCTCCATTCATCCCTCCCTCTATCCCTCCATTCATCCCTCTATCCCTCCATTCATCCCTCCTTCTATCCCTCCATTCATCCCTCCATTCATCCCTCTATCATCCATCCATCCCTCCCTCTATCCCTCCATTCATCCCTTCATTCATCCCTCTATCATCCATTCATCCCTCCTTTCATCCCTCTATTCATCCCTCCCTCTATCCCTCCATTCATCCCTCAATTCATCCCTCTATCATCCATCCATCCCACTATCATCCATCCCTCCCTCTATCCCTCCCTCTATCTCTCCATTCATCCCTCCATTCATCCCTCCATTCATCCATCCATCCCTCCCTCTATCCCTCCATTCATCCCTCCATTCATCCCTCTATCATATATCCATCATATATCCATCCCTCCCTCTATCCCTCCATTCATCCCTCCCTCTATCCCTCCATTCATCCCTCTATCATCCATCCATCCCTCCCTCTATCCCTCCCTCTATCCCTCCATTCATCCCTCTATCATCCATCCATCCATCCCTCTATCCCTCTATCATCCATGCATCCATCCCTCCATTCATCCCTCCATTCATCCCTCTATCATCCATCCATCCCTCCCTCTATCCCTCCTTTCATCCCTCTATCCCTCCATTCATCCCTCCTTCTATCCCTCCATTTATCCCTCTATCATCCATCCATCCCTCCCTCTATCCCTCCATTCATCCCTTCATTCATCCCTCTATCATCCATTCATCCCTCCCTCTATCCCTCCTTTCATCCCTCTATCCCTCCATTCATCCCTCCTTCTATCCCTCCATTCATCCCTCCATTCATCCCTCTATCATCCATCCATTCCTCCCTCTATCCCTCCATTCATCCCTCAATTCATCCCTCTATCATCCATCCATCCCTGCCTCTATCCCTCCATTCATCCCTCTATCCCTCCATTCATCCCTCCCTCTATCCCTCCATTCATCCCTCTATCCCTCCATTCATCCCTCCTTCTATCCCTCCATTCATCCCTCCATTCATCCCTCTATCATCCATCCATCCCTCCCTCCCTCTATCCCTCCATTCATCCCTTCATTCATCCCTCTATCATCCATTCATCCCTCCCTCTATCCCTCCTTTCATCCCTCTATCCCTCCTTCTATTCCTCCATTCATCCCTCCATTCATCCCTCTATCCCTCCCTCTATCCCTCCATTCATCCCTCAATTCATCCCTCTATCATCCATCCATCCCTGCCTCTATCCCTCCATTCATCCCTCTATCCCTCCATTCATCCCTCCCTCTATCCCTCCATTCATCCCTCCCTCTATCCCTCCATCCTTCTATCCCTGCATTCATCCCTCTATCATCCATCCATCCCTCCCTCTATCCCTCCATTCATCCCTCCATTCATCCCTCTATCATCCATCTATCCCTGCCTCTATCCCTCCATTCATCCCTCCCTCTATCCCTCCATTCATCCCTCTATCATCCATCCATCCCTGCCTCTATCCCTCCATTCATCCCTCCCTGTATCCCTCCATTCATCCCTCTATCATCCATCCATCCCTCCCTCTATCCCTCCCTCTATCCCTCCATTCATCCCTCCATCCATCTTTGCAGCTGAATAACCTGCTTCTGGTGTCTGACCTGCAGTATATAGGTCAAGATAACAAAATCTTCCTATTGCTTTCAGTAGAGGCAGTAGCTCAGTGGTTAGAGCTGCTGCCTTTGAAACAATGACTCACAGCTCCACGAGTTTGAAACCCGGCCGCCCCGAAAATCCAGAGCCGATGATAATTTAATTTAATTTATTCACTCCACTGAGGGGAGGAGTCGGGACATCAGCTGTGAGCCGCGGGAGTGCGGGACAGCCCTGATAAATCGTGCAAGTCCCGCAGAATCCGGGACGGTTGGGAGGTATGTGTGTATATACTGGGCCAACTAAAAGTCTGCACCAAGACAAGTATGCACCATATAAGTATGATGCATTGAATTAGGCCAGAAGTGTCCGGAAGGTGACTGCATGCATAGTCACTGTAAACATTGTTTGTGTGTCTCTTAACTTTCACCTCTATAATACCTCACTTTCTACTGCACCCTCTGATCCCTAAACCCAGTAATGAACTTTTCATCTCTCCCTCCATCCTCCCCACCCATCTCACCTTTCCCTCACCTATTTTCTTCCACATTTCACCTAGTGTCTCCAGACACACACGGCCACCTCACGGCCTCTCCTGCTCCCACCTACTAACACTCTCACTGCTTCTCCTCACTGCTGGAGATATCTCTCCAAATCCTGGTCCTCCTCACCACATCCCTAATGTCACTTCAAACCCTCATCCACAATCTAACACAAATGTCCGCACCCTCTCAAACCTCATACCCATTCACCCAGCCCCGCTCCCCCAGTCCCACTAACAGGAGCCCTAGGGGACGCTCGCTCTGTCTGCAACAAACTATCCTACATCCATGATCTTTTCATCACTAATAAACTCTCTTTCCTCGCCATCACTGAAACCTGGCTCACTCCCTCTGACACAGCCTCTCCTGCTGCACTTTCATATGGCGGTCTCCAACTCTCTCACACCCCCGCCCCAGCAACAAGCATGGTGGAGGAGTTGGTTTGCTCCTGTCCGACCAATCCTCCTTTACACCAATTTCACTACCACCCTCTGTTACTCTCCCATCTTTTGAGGTGCACTCCGTACGCATCTATGCCCCCTTCAACCTTCAACTGGCTGTCATTTACCGCCCTCCAGGGCCAGCCACTGCTTTTTTGATCATTTCACCACCTGGCTACTACACTTCCTTTCCACCGACATCCCCACCATCATTATGGGTGATTTCAATATCCCCATTGACACTTCCCACTCATCTGTCTCCAAACTTCTAACACTCGCTTCCTCCTTCGGCCTCACCCAATGGTCCTCTGCAGCTACTCTCAAAGATGGCCACATGCTGGACCTCATCTTCACTCGCCTCTGTTCCCTATCCAACCTCTCTAACTCTCCTCTCCCCCTTGCTGACCACAACCTACTCACATTCTCTTCCCTCTCTTTGCCAAGTACGCAACCCCCCCTCCACAAACTTTCACACCCTCGCAGAAATATCAAACACATTGATTTACACACCCTTTCTCAGTCCCTTCTCCCTCTCGCAGACATTGCATTTCTACATGATGCAGATGCTGCTGCAACTTTATACAACACTACAATCTCTGCAGCTCTCGAATCAACTGCCCCCCTCACACACACCAAAACCCGCACAATCAACAGGCAACCCTGGCACACGAGGCAGACTAAAGAACTAAGACGGGCTTCCAGAATTGCTGAGCGTAGATGGAAAAGGTCTCATTCCACTGAGCACTTCATTACATATAAAGAGTCCCTGACCACTTTCAAGTCCACACTCACTGCTGCAAAACAAACCTACTTCTCATCCCTCATATCCTCTCTCTCTCATAACCCTAAACAGCTATTCAACACTTTCAATTCTCTCCTCCGTCCTCCAGCACCACCTCCCTCTCCTCTGCTCTCAGCTGAAGACTTTGCCTCTTTCTTCAAGCAGAAGATTGACAACATCAGAGCAAGCTTTGGCCCACAAACACCACAGCCACTTCTCACAACTACTCAGCCTTCTTCCTCCAAATCCAGCTTCTCCGCCATGACAGAAAACAATCTTTCCACTCTACTCTCAAGATCACATCTAACAACCTGTGCACTGGACCCGCTCCCATCCCACCTCATCCCCAACATCACCGCAGTCCTCATCCCAGCCCTAACCCATCTCTTCAACCTATCACTAGCAACTGGTGTATTCCCTTCATGCTTTAAGCATTACACCCATCCTCAAAAAGCCCTCCCTTGACCCATCCTCTGTGTAAAACTATCGCCCCATATCCCTTCTCCCCTATGCCTCAAAACTACTAGAACAACATGTCCATCTTGAACTGTCCTCATACCTCTCATCCTGCTCCCTCTTTGACCAGCTACAATCTGGCTTCTGACCGCATCATTCCACTGAAACTGCCCTAACTAAAGTCACTAACGACCTACTAACAACCAAAGCCAAGCAACACTACTCTATCCTCCTCCTACTGGACCTGTCCTCTGCCTTCGACACAGTAGACCATTCCCTCCTTCTACAGATTCTCTCATCTCTGGGCATCACAGACTTGGCCCTATCTTGGATTTCTTCATACCTAACCGACAGAACTTTCAGCGTCTCCCACTCTCACACCACTTCCTCATCTCGCCCCCTATCTGTCGGTGTCCCCCAAGGCTCAGTTCTTGGACCCCTGCTGTTCTCCATCTACACCTTTGGTCTGGGACAGCTCATAGAGTCCCACGGCTTCCAGTATCATCTCTATGCCGATGACACACAGATCTACGTCTCTGGACCTGACATTACCTCTCTACTAACCAAAATCCCACAATGTCTGTCTGCTATTTCATCCTTCTTCTCTGCGCGATTCCTAAAACTTAACATGGACAAAATAGAGTTCATTGTCTTTCCCCCTCCTCACTCATCTCCTCCAACAAGCCTTTCCATCAAACTTGATGGTTGCTCCCTCTCCCCAGTCTTACAAGCACGTTGCCTTGGAGTAACCCTCGACTCTGCTCTATTATTCAAGCCACACATCCAAGTCCTCTTCAACTCATGCCGATTACAACTCAAAAATATCTCCTGAATCCGTGCTTTCCTTAACCAAGAATCAGCAAAAACATTAGTGCATGCCCTCATCATCTCCCGCCTTGACTACTGCAACCTCCTGCTCTCTGGCCTCCCTTCCAACACTCTTGCACCCCTCCAATCTATCCTAAACTCTGCGGCCCGCCTAATCCACCTCTCCCCTCGCTACTCCTCAGCCTCGCCACTATGCCAATCCCTTCACTGGCTTCCCATCACCCAACGACTCCAGTTCAAAACATTAACCATGACATACAAAGCCATGCACAACCTGTCTCCTCCCTACATCTGTGACCTAGTCTCCTGGTACCTACCTGCACGCAACCTCAGATCCTCACAAGATCTCCTTCTCTGCTCATCTCTTATCTCCTCTTCCCACAATCGCGTCCAAGATTTCTCCCGTGCATCCCCCATACTCTGGAATGCTCTACCTCAGCACATTAGACTCTCACCTACCGTGGAAAGCTTCAAGAGGAACCTCAAGACCCACCTCTTCCAACAAGCTTACAACCTACAATAGCCCTCAGTCCAGTAGACCACTGCGCAACCAGCTCTGTCCTCACCTATTGTACCATCACCCATTCCCTGTAGACTGTGAGCCATCGCGGGCAGGGTCCTCTCTCCTCCTATACCAGTCTGTTTTCTACTGTTAATGATTGTTGCACGTATACCCTCTTTCACTTGTAAAGCGCCATGGAATAAATGGCGCTATAATAATAAATAATAATAATAATTAGTGATGAGCGAGCATGCTTGTCACTGCTCGGTACTCGCACGAGTATCGCTGTACTCGGGCTGCTCGGCGGGGACCGAGTAATCTCGCGATACTCGTGCTGTACTCGTGGTCTTCATTTCTGCATGTTGGCGCTCTTTTGAGAGCCAGCCCTCATGCAGGGATTGGCTGGCAGACCACTGCAATGCCACAGCCCTGTTAGTTGTGGAATTGCAGTGATTGGCCGGCCTGCACAGCGTGACCGAGCCTTTATATCGGCCGGCGCGCTGTGCTCTGCTCACAGCTATCCAGACAGTGAGTGCAGGGAGAGTGTCGCTGATTCAGGGAAAGCTTTGCGGCCCTTTATAGCTTTTTCAGTTGCAGGGCTGCAAACAGTGTGACCAAAAGTCCTTCTCAGGACTATTCTAGTTGTATACAGGCAGGCAGGGTATAGCCAGGTCGGAGTACAGTAGCAGAGTCCTTCTCAGGACTACTGTTGCTATATACAGGCAGGGTATAGCCAGGTCTGAATACAGGCTAGTGACCAAAAGAGTCCTTGTCAGGACTATTGTACCAGTATACAGGCAGGCAGGCAGGGTAGTGGTGACCGTATACCAGCCTTCATCATATCTGGGGCTGGTGTACACAGTGTAAAACAGTCCAGATAGTGTCTGACTTGTCTGTAATTGTCGCTCCCCAAAAAAACCTGTTAGGTTATTATTGCATCCGTGCTTGGTTTTTAAAACCGCACGTGTGTGCCTGTTGGTGGCAGCGTACAGGTGCACTTGTGTGCAATTTCCACACACTTTGATATAACGCACAAGTAGTGAATATACACGTCAGCACTCAGTGCACAGCATTGCAAAATGCGCAAGGGCATTGGCAAGGAACAAGGAAGTGGACGTGATGGTGGTGCAGGCAGAGGCCGAGGTCGTGGGCAAGCTCTAATTTCGCCACAACAAAGGGCCACATCTAGTCGCTCGCACGTCCTGTCCCAAATTCTTGGGGACCGCAGCAGTACACCGCTCTTGAACCAAGACCAGTGTCAACAGGTTGTTAGTTGGATAGCAGATAATGCTTCCAGTCAGATTGGCACCACCACAAACACTCTGTCTTCCACACGGTCAAGTGTCAGTAGCCGTGATACTGCACCGCACATTTCTGAACCTGATCCTCCTTCCTACCACCAGGCTGAGTACATGTCCTCCTCGGACATTAATGATCCCACACTTGGACACTCGGAAGAGCTGTTCACGTTTCCATTCACACATTCTGGCCTCTCGCCAGCTCATATTGAAGTGGGTCATGAGGAGATCGTCTGTACAGATGGCCAAATATTTGAGCAGCCACGTTCTCACGAAGTTGGCAACGTGTCTCAACAAGTGGTGGACGATGATGAGACACAATTGTCAGCAAGTCAGGAGGAGGAGCAGGGTGCGGAAGAGGAAGACGACGTGGTGGATGATCCAGTAACTGACCCAACCTGGCAGGAGGATATGCAGAGCGAGGACAGCAGTGCACAGGGGGAGGGAGGCGTAGCATCACAACAGGCAGTAAGAAGCAGGGTGGTGGCCCCAGGCAGAAGTCAGGCAACCGTTCCCCGGAACAACACGACGACACAAGGTGCCTGTACAAATGTTAGGTCTTCCCGAGTCTGGCAGTTTTTTAAGTTGGATCCAGATGATTCAAAAAAGGCCATTTGCAACACCTGCCGTGCCAGCATCAGCAGGGGTACCAAAACTAGCAGCCTGACCACCACCAGCATGATCAGGCACATGTCAGCCAAGCACCCGACTTTGTGGGAAGTACAACAGAGTCGAGGAGCAGTGCTTGCTGATGTCACTGCTACGTCTTCGCTGGTTGTGCATGCGAGCCAATCCTCTGTCCATGCTGCCTGCGAACAAGCCTCCTCCACTCCTGCACCTGCAGTTGCCTATGCAGAAAGAACACCATCATCAAGCACGTCCTTGTCCCAGCGCAGCGTTCAGTTATCCATTCAGCAAACCTTTGAACGCAGGCGCAAATACACTGCCAACACCCCACATGCCACAGTTCTAAATGCTAACATTTCGCGACTGCTTGCGCTGGAAATGTTGCCTTTTAGGCTGGTGGAGACTGAAGCATTCCGTGACCTGATGGCGGCAGCTGTCCCACGTTACTCGGTCCCCAGCCGCCACTATTTCTCCCGGTGTGCCGTCCCCGCGTTGCATAACCACGTGTCACAAAACATCACACGTGCCCTGAACAACGCTGTTTCACCCAAGGTCCACCTAACCACAGACACGTGGACAAGTGCTTGTGGGCAAGGCCGCTACATCTCGTTGACGGCACACTGGGTTAATATTGTGGAAGCTGGGACCCAGTCTGAGCGAGGGACGGAACACGTCCTTCCCACACCAAGGTTTGCAGGCCCTACCTCAGTCAGTGTTTCACCCACACTCTACAGCTCCGGAATGTCATGCTCTTCAGCCTCCTCCTCCTCCTGCGCATCCTCATCCACTGTGCCCTCCACACCAGTCACAAGCTGGAAGCACTGCAGCACTGCCTCGGCGAAGCGGCAACAGGCTGTGCTGAAGCTAATCTGCATAGGTGACAAACCCCACAATGCAGAAGAGCTGTGGACAGCTCTGAAACAGCAGGCAGATCACTGGCTCACACCTCTGAACCTAAAGCCAGGAAAGGTCGTGTGTGACAATGGCCGGAACCTGGTGGCGGCTTTGAGGCGAGGCCAGCTGACACATGTTCCATGCGTGGCCCATGTGCTCAACCTCGTGGTTCAGCGGTTTATAAAGTCATACCCAGAGCTGTCTGATCTACTGGTAAAAGTTCGCCGCCTGTCTGCACATTTTCGAAAGTCACCTACTGCTTCAGCCGGCCTTGCCGGCTTTCAGCGCCGTTTGCATCTTCCGGATGTTGGTCAGGATATGTGAGCAGAAGAGGGCAGTTGTTGAGTACCTGCATCACCTAAGCCGTCGGGAAATGGGTCAAACTCCACACATAACACCTGAGGAGTGGAGATGGATGTCAGACCTATGTACCATCCTCCAAAACTTTGAGGACTCCACCAAGATGGTGAGTGGTGATGACGCCATTATTAGCGTCACCATACCGCTACTCTGCCTTCTAAAACGGTCTCTGCTGAAAAACAAACATGATGCATTGCAGGCGGAGCGCGATGAGTTGCAGCAAGAAACAGTAGTGGGTGTGGGTGATGATAACACACAGCCCAGCCTCGTCTCATCACAACGTGCAGTGGAGGACTATGACGAGGAGGAGGATGAAGACATGGAGCAACTCTCCGGCCAAATTGAGGATATGACATGCACACCAGTCATATCCTCGGTTCAGCGTGGCTGGCCAGAGGACAGGGTAGATGAGGAGGAGGAGGAGGAGGAGGAGGAGGACAGCATGTTCAGTCATCTTGTTGGTCAGGCTACTGAAGTCCTGGCTGTTAAGAGTCTGGCGCACATGGCTGACTTTATGGTAAGCTGCTTGTCTCGTGACCCTCGCGTTAAGAACATCTTGGCCGACAATCATTACTGGTTGGTAACACTGTTAGACCCACGCTACAAGGAGAACTTTTTGTCTCTTATTCCCGTGGAGGAGAGGTCAACCAAAATGCAGCAGTTTCGGAAGGCCATACTCACGGAAGTAGGCAAAGCATTCCCCTCACAAAACGCTAGCGGCATAGGTCATGAATCAGTGGACAACCGAGGCGTACAGCCGAGAGAGGCACAAGTCCAATCCGCCAGAGGTAGGGGAACAGTCTTTAAGATGTGGGACAGTTTTCTCAGCCCCTCACGTACCACAGCCCCTGAGGTGCGGGGTAGCGCCACAAGAAATCCTAAGTTTGCCCAGATGCTGAAGGAGTACCTTGCAGATCGAACAACAGTACTCCGACATTCCTCTGTGCCTTATAATTATTGGGTATCCAAGCTGGACACGTGGCATGAATTGGCTCTCTACGCCTTGGAAGTCCTGGCCTGCCCTGCTGCTAGCGTTTTGTCAGAGCGTGTTTTTAGTGCCGCAGGTGGAATCATTACAGATAAACGCACCCGCCTGTCAACTGAAAATGCTGACAGGCTGACTCTGATCAAGATGAACAAGGGTTGGATTGGGCCAGACTTCACCACACCACCAGCAAATGAGAGCGGAATTTAAAGTTTGCCATGTACCTCCACTCACCCATGGGTACACACTTCTGGACTTTGGATAATCGCTGGACTCCTCCTCCTTCTCCTCATGCGCCACCATGATGATGACCGTTACAAATTGCAATACTTAGGCCTTTGTTTCAGGTATACCCCCAGTGGTAAATTTTTTCGCCCATTCTTTGCAGAATGGACATTACAACGACAGGAGACCCGCTCCTTTGCAATGGGAACAATGTTTTGAGGCCCTCATGCACGTCTCTACCCAGGGACAACGTGGAGCCTCCCAATTTTTGGCTGCCCTGCCTAAGGGCTATACTATAATACACCCACTTCCTTAAAATGGACACTTAATGTTTTGAGGCCCTCATGCACGTCTCTACCCAGGGACAACGTGGAGCCTCCCAATTTTTGGCTGCCCTGCCTAAGGGCTATACTATAATACACCCACTTCCTTAAAATGGACACTTAATGTTTTGAGGCCCTCATGCACGTCTCTACCCAGGGACAACGTGGAGCCTCCCAATTTTTGGCTGCCCTGCCTAAGGGCTATACTATAATACACCCACTTCCTTAAAATGGACACTTAATGTTTTGAGGCCCTCATGCACGTCTCTACCCAGGGACAACGTGGAGCCTCCCAATTTTTGGCTGCCCTGCCTAAGGGCTATACTATAATACACCCACTTCCTTAAAATGGACACTTAATGTTTTGAGGCCCTCATGCACGTCTCTACCCAGGGACAATGTGGAGCCTCCCAATTTTTGGCTGCCCTGGCAAAGGGCTATACTGAAATAGACCCACTTCCTTACAATGGGCACTTCAGGTTTAAAGGCCCTCATGCACGTCTCTACCCAGGGACAACGTGGAGCCTCCCAATTTTTGGCTGCCCTGCCTAAGGGCTATACAACAATAGACCCACTTCCTTCCAATGGGCACTTCAGGTTTACAGGCCCTCATGCACGTCTGTATGCAGGGGCATTGGTGAACCTCACAATTTTGGACTGCCCTGGCAAAGGAAAATACTACAAAGACTCACTTCCTCAAAATGGGCACATTAGACTCAAGAGGCCTTCATGTACGTCTCTTCTCAGGGACATCGGAGTGCCACACAATGTTTTCACGTAAAATCTTTCATGTATTAATCTCAAAAAGTAACATACACCAGCTCTATCTCACTATTGGGTATGTGCCCTTAACATTTCCGCCATGAAAAATCATTTTGGGGTCATTTTGGAAGGTTTTCTGGTGAGTCCGTAAAAATGGCGTAAAACGCGGACAAAATTGTTCACAGCTGTGACTTTTCAGTGATAAATGCTTCAAGGGGTCTTCCCCATGCTGTTGCCATGTCATTTGAGCACTCTTCTGAGACTTTTGTGACATTTTTAGGGTTTCTCCATGCTGCCGGGGGGTCATTTCACAAAAATACTCGGGTCTCCCATAGGATAACATTGGGCTCGTTGCTCGGCCCGAGTACACGAGTATCTTGGGATGCTCGGCCCGAGCTTCGAGCACCCGAGCTTTTTAGTACTCGCTCATCACTAATAATAATTTAAAGTAGTGAACAGGGTGGGCTTCCCAGTATACAGCAAAACCACACACTAGGAAAAGGACTCTAGACAGTTGGGTTGATAAATGATTGTTTAACTTTCCCAAAACGAACAATAAGAACCATTCATAAAACTGAAAGAACAGAACAATCTATTCACAATTCCAAAAGCCTACACCCCTATGCTGCGACAATCGTAATGGCGATTTATACCCCATGCTCACCAACTTTTTCCTAACCAAGGGACTGTCTAAAGAGTTGACTAATACCTGGTAATCCCTCTGCGTAGCAGGAGTAAAGGCCCTGTCACACTAAGCAACATCGCTAGCAACATCGCTGCTAACGAACAACTTTTGTGACGTTGCTAGCGATGTTGCTGTGTGTGACATCCAGCAACAACCTGGCCCCTGCTGTGAGGTCGTTGGTTGTTGCTGAATGTCCTGGGCCATTTTTTAGTTGTTGCTGTCCCGCTGTGAAGCACAGATCGCTGTGTGTGACAGCGAGACAGCAACAACTCAATGTGCAGGCAGCAGGAGCCGGCTTCTGCGGAGGTTGGTAACCAATGTAAACATCGGGTAACCAAGAAGCCCTGTCCTTGGTTACCCGATATTTACCTTTGATACCAGCCTCCCCCGCTCTCACTGCCTGTGCTGCCGGCTCCTGCTCTGTGCACATGACATGTAGCTAGCTGCAGGACACATCGGGTTAATTAACCTGATGTGTGCTGTAAGTAGGAGAGCAGGGAGCCAGCGCTCAGTGTGCGCTGCTCCCTGCTCTGTGCACATTTAGCTGCAGCATACATCGGGTAATTAACCTGATGTGTGCTGTAAGTAGGAGAGCAGGGAGCCAGCGCTCAGTGTGCGCTGCTCCCTGCTCTGTGCACATGTAGCTAGCTGCAGGACACATCGGGTTAATTAACCTGATGTGTGCTGTAACTAGGAGAGCAAGGAGCCAGCGCTAAGTGTGCGCTGCTCCCTGCTCTCTGCACGTGTAGCTCCGTGCAGTGGTAACCAAGGTAAATATCGGGTTGGTTACCGATATTTACCTTAGTTACCAAGCGCAGCATCTTCCACGCGGCGCTGGGGGCTGGTCACTGGTTGCTGGTGAGCTCACCAGCAAATTGTGTAGTGACGCTCCAGCGATCCCTGCCAGGTCAGGTTGCTGGTGGGATCGCTGGAGCGTCGCAGTGTGACAGCTCACCAGCAACCTCCTAGCAACTTACCAGCGATCCCTATCGTTGTTGGGATCGCTGGTAAGTTGCTTAGTGTGACGGTACCTTAATTGTGTGGGTGTGTGTTTGTGTGTTTGCATGTGTGTGTGCGAACACAACTTACCAGTGTCGCATCACAAGAGCTTACAACTTATCTACCTAAAAATAGACAAAACCCATTACCCCCCCCCCCCCCCCCCCGAATACCCTTGTTAGCTGTAGCCTCACAGATAAGGCAGATGATAACAGTGTGAATGCAAACCAAACAGCTCATCAACACAGTCCTGGAAATCCTGTAAAGCAACACTCAATGCAAACATGTGTCGCTGTCCCTCTATGAGTTTAACTGTAAGTGACAATTTGACAGTGCAGAGGCAGCAAGTCTTATTGTCTATATAGTCGGCCTAACCAGAACAGATATATGTTTTGCTAAGAAAACAAAGTGTTGCGTGCATGCATCACTGTCTGGTCCCAGCCTACCGTACCCGGGTACTATTGTCGCAGGCGGAGGGGACGCGCTCGCTACGCTCGGGTCCGGGGCTTCTGCTGCTGTTGCTCGGTGGCTCGAGCGGTGGGCCGGACTCGGGGACTCAAGCAGTGCTCCTCGCGCGTGAGTGAAAAGGGGTGGTTTGTTTAGGGAGATAGTTCGTAATGCCACCCACGGGTCGTGGTGATGATGGCACCACTGCTGCTGGTGACGGGGATCCCGGGAGCGATGGCAGGGAGCAGCTAGGATGTTATTCCCTCCATGGGTAGGGGTTGGTGATCCCGGGGCCCGGTGATGATGCGGGGAGACTGGATAGCTGGGGTGCAGGGTTGCAGGGGCAGCGCAGAGCGGTGCCGGATGTCACTGTTGTACTCACTCAGACAGAAGTTCACAAAGTCTCTGGTAAACCAAACGGCCGGATGGACGGGTCCCGCAGCCGGCTGCAGTGTCTTTGATCTCCCTGGACAGGTGATAGTGGCTGTCTTACCCTGCACCTGTGTAGACTGTGTTGACTCCGATGGTTTCCCAACGGTAGTCCGTGTGAAGATGTAATTTACCCTCTCACTGTATATGCTGTACAGATTCCTATTTCAAGCTGGGTTCATTGTCTTATTTGAACTACTTCTGTGTACATTTCTATTGTTGTAGGTAATCACCCCCTAAAATGCAAGGTTATATCCTCTTGAGGCACTTCCATCCCTGGGAGTAGGGGGAGGTGGGCCTAGAGTCCAACTAGTGTAAACTCTGCTTACCTGGGAGATTCAGGCAGAGTGAGCTGAAACTTGAAGGGAGCAGGAGCTCCAGCCTGTGTGGCTGTGGACACGGACGGAGCTAGGCCTGTGTGGCGGCCCGTGGGATTGTGTGGAACTCTTTGGACTACTGTAAGGACGATTGCTTTGTAATCCGGTCCGAGGATTATTGGGAGGTGCCCCCGAATCTGTTTTACGTGGACTTATCGTGTGCTGTTCCAGTGTTCTTGTGAATAAACCTGTTGGATCGTTCCTCGGCCTGTTGTCTCTCCTTGCTCTGCTGTACACCCCGTCACAAACTGGTTGGCAGCGCTGGGATCAGAGCAGAAGGAATGGAGGACAATGGCTCAACATCAGGAACCAGCACTGCAGAGTACAAGACCTGGACTTTGGGGAGCCTGCAATCAAAGGCCCGTGAAGTAGGAGTTCGTTTCAAAGGACTCTCCAAGGAGCAGCTGATTGAGGCGCTAGAAGGAGTCTGCTCGCAAAATGACGTGGAGGAAGGATCCTCACAGCAAAGGGAGGAAAGACGGGAGCTGGAGGTAAATACCCAAAAAAGTCAATGGATTGTGTGGTACAAGGAAAAGATGGCACTGCTTGGAGATGAGGCCACCATAGAAGATAAGAGGGAGGCCATGCGTGGAGCTGAAGAGAAGGAGCGCAGGATGGAGGAGATGGCATTGCTGGATAAGCAGCTCGCTGTGGAAGCCGCGAGAGGTTCCAGACAGACTGTAACCCCAGCACCCACCATGAGGGAACTTCCCAGGGTGTCCCGCAAAGACTTTAAGCCGTTTAATGAGGCTGCAGGCGACATTGAGGGCTTCTTCCAGGACTTTGAGCATCAGTGTCGATTAATGGAAGTCCCAGAAAGGGAGCGTGTCCGGCATCTGGTTGGGCTCCTAGAGGGTGGAGCTGCTGAAGCCTATAGAGCTATGGACCCTCGGTGGAACTGTGAGTATGCGGAGATTAAACAGACTATTCTAAAACATTATGCTGTGACCCCAGACACTTACAGGACTCAGTTCCGTGCTTTAGCCTGTGATGGGGAAGTGTCTTTTAAGATATATGCTCATAGACTCAAACAAATATGTAATCGCTGGCTGGAGGCAGAGGAGGCCTTATCTTGGGAGACCTTCCTGCAGGTCATCCTAAAAGAACAATTCTTTGCCCAGTGCCCCGCTGAGATCCGGGAATGGGTGCGTGAGAGAAAACCAGCGACAGTGGAGGAAGCTGCTGCTCTCGCTGATGAGGCTCTCACCATCAAGCCTCAGTGGAGGGTTCTGTTGGAGGATGGAGAGACGCCTAACAGCTCCACAACACCGGATGCCCCCAGTTATTCTGTCCCCATTGTTCCCCGTTCCTCTAAGCCACCACATGTTGATACCCGTGTTAATGTGCCTCCAGTTGCTTCTACTGCACTTTCTGGAATACGCCGGGGAGAGGAAGTAACAGAGCGCAGGTGTTATGTTTGTAGGCATCCCGGGCATTTGCAGGCCTCATGCCCAGCCAGGCCATGGAGGAATCATCCTCAAACCCCTACAGCACCTTCAGGTGGGAGCCGGCCTCCAAGTTCCCCTACCCCTTACCCAAGAGGACGCCTTGGATGTAGGGAGACCCAGCTCAGATGCTATCAATGTGGACAGCCAGGGCATCGGCAAGTCTCCTGCCCAGCTGTTCAAATGAGGACTGATCCTGCACCCAATCGGATTGTTAATTATTTACAGCCCAGCGCCATGGAGGAAGATGTGGCACCGCTATGTGAGGACTGGCCTAGTGACTCAGCCCATGTTGCACCACCAGGAGTTTACGGGGTGCGACCCGCAGTTATGACGACTTCTGCTCATCGAGGTAAGCACTTGCAGGAGGTTGTGCTGGATGGACAGAGACTTGTTGGATTCTGTGACTCGGGTGCTTTCCTCACACTGGCTGATCCCCGAGTGGTTCGGCCTGAGGCAATCCATAGAGGACCTGGGATTGTCATTGAACTGGCTGGTGGACAATGGAGGACTATTCCCACAGCCACTGTGGATCTGAGCTTTGGTTTTGGGGTCAGGCGATGTGTGGTTGGGGTGATGGGTGGTCTGCCTGCAGCTGTTCTCCTGGGCAATGATGTGGGAGAGCTACGATGCCAATTCGTGGCTGCATGAAGCCACATGTAAGTAACGCTCTGCCTGTGTGTACTTAACCAGTGACCTGTAGAGGTCCCTAGTACGTACACAAGTTGGGAGGGGGAGGGATTGTGAAGATGTAATTTACCCTCTCACTGTATATGCTGTACAGATTCCTATTTCAAGCTGGGTTCATTGTCTTATTTGAACTACTTCTGTGTACATTTCTATTGTTGTAGGTAATCACCCCCTAAAATGCAAGGTTATATCCTCTTGAGGCACTTCCATCCCTGGGAGTAGGGGGAGGTGGGCCTAGAGTCCAACTAGTGTAAACTCTGCTTACCTGGGAGATTCAGGCAGAGTGAGCTGAAACTTGAAGGGAGCAGGAGCTCCAGCCTGTGTGGCTGTGGACACGGACGGAGCTAGGCCTGTGTGGCGGCCCGTGGGATTGTGTGGAACTCTTTGGACTACTGTAAGGACGATTGCTTTGTAATCCGGTCCGAGGATTATCGGGAGGTGCCCCCGAATCTGTTTTACGTGGACTTATCGTGTGCTGTTCCAGTGTTCTTGTGAATAAACCTGTTGGATCGTTCCTCGGCCTGTTGTCTCTCCTTGCTCTGCTGTACACCCCGTCACAGTCCGCTCCCCGGCGTATAGGTACCGTAGGAGCCCTTTTGCCTGCAGGCGCTGACCCTTGGATCTCTAGCCTGTGGCGGTGGCTGTATATCCTCACGGTGTGGACTGTTGCCTTCTAGCGGACTTGGGTGTTAGGAAACCCCTGGGATTCCGGTCACTCTCGGATTTGACCGTTGTCGGCAGCTCCAAGCCTGGTCGGGGTCCGATGGCCCTGCCTGTGTGCTTAACTTCACTCCACTCCCTGGTTCGGTACCGGTGGGCCACCGCCCAACCCCGGTACTACGGTTCCGCAGAGATCCGCTAACTCCTGCAGACGACCACCAACGTCTGCCGACCTTGCTGTCAGTGCCTGGTCTCCTACCCAGGCACACGCAGACGTTTTACTCCTCTCACTTTCGCCTCCAAAACTAATCTGACTCCTTTTCCCGCCTCCAGGCCTGTGAACTTCTCGGTGGGCGGGGACAACCGCCTGGCTCCACCCCACCTGGTGTGGACATCAGACCCTGGAGGGAGGCAACAAGGGTTTTTGGTTGACTGATGTAGCTATCCAGGGAGGGGGGTGTGTGTGGTGTTATGTCTGTGACTACCTGGCTAGTCCAGGGCGTCACATTCCCCCTTGGTGAAATGCAGACTGTCCGCGGGCTGCCTGTCCATCACCGGTTTTATTTTGTTTCTGCAAAATATAAATTAACATGTAGACATTCAACATATGCATTTTTTTCATTCTTCCCTTATGGGAGGCTCGGTACTTTAACGTTGCAAACGGTAAACATTTTTATTAAAACGGACGGGTTCACGTTCCTCCGCTCCCCCACCGAAGCAATCTACACTTTGATGCTGCCCCTAAGAAATGGGCAGCACCCCTTTACCCCAGTCCTGGTCCAGGCTGCCTGAGCGGGAACGAGTACGGTGTCTCGCACCCGGCTTGTATTTCAGGGGACCCCACGTCCAGGGGGACCCCTGACCCCCGGAGGATGGTCACCGGTCCTGGTGGTGACCGGACCCCAGCCTACTCTGCTGCGGGTCCTCCCTCCAATCTGCCTCTCCGGAAGCGGCAATGGATCACAGCCCACAAACTATTTACAAGACCACTAGTTCGTGGTTGGCCTGCAAGTACTTGGCCTTGTCCATGAGCAGTTTCTCACGTGGGCTGTTTTGGGTAATCACACTGATGGTCCCAACGGGGACAGCTTGTCTTACAACGGACGGCAATCAGGTGAGACTTCAGATTGATTAGGGTTCATTCAACGGAAAACAGGGTGCTGAGGGTCCCAACGGGGACAACTGGGTTGCAACGGTGGACCGCTGCCACTATTTGAGGTCGCCCTCCTCATAGGCCTCCTCCAACTCAACATCCGGACGGCACGGTGGGGGAGGGGACTGGGACCGCCTCTGGGCACTGCGGCCTACCCTCTGCTTGACATCCAGGGCAAACCAGCCCCTCTCCCCGCAATGTCGGGTGTAAGTCACTAAGTCGCCCAGTTGTAGATCGCGACCAGGATGACCAGTTGGCAGGTGAGAGTTCACGTCTTGGCGGGCCACGAATATCTCGGCCTCCAGGCCCGGTTCGTACACGAAGCCGTATCCCCGCTGAGGGTCAAACCGCCTCACCTTGCCTTCATGCAACGGGCCCCGCACCCGAAAGGTGGCATTGCGGAGATTGTCCTTCTCCTTTATGACACGTGCCAGCACTTCGGCCTTCTGCTGCTCCCTAGAGGCAATTTCCTGGCCCAGCTGGTTTGGCTCCCTGTCCCAGTAAGGGGCGTTTGCATGCCCCTGCGCGCGGGTTGGACCCCGCTGGATTTCGCCCACACCAGCCACGACCGGTAATCTCTTGCGGGGGTCCTGCGGTGATGTGGCCTGGGCTCCTTCTTTGCAGCGACGACCCGGCGCAGCCTCACCTGAGGAGTGAGGTTCAGGGACAGCAGGCCTCACCCGCTGGGCCTTCCGGTTCACGGCTTCAACCTCTCCAGTAGCCGGACGGACTGCCGGGGCCGGGACGGTCTCGGGTGCAGCCGCTTCCGGGGCTGACGGCTTCTTTTCGCGGACGGGCACCTCCCGCGGGATCTTCCATGGCAGCGGGAGGGATGCGGGCCGTTCACAGACAACGCCTACAGGCTGGTCCTCCAGGGCGGACGGACTGGGTTCCGCTGCTGGTGTCGGGGACAGCAAGCCTAGTGGCGAGGCGGCAACAGCCGATGCGGGTGGCGGGGGAGGCAGCAGGGTGAGCGGGCGCAGACCGGGCCCCTCAGCCGCAGCAACCGGTCCTTCAGGGACACAGGGGCGTGGGTCGCTTACCCGCTCCTCCAGCACTGTCTCCACCTCGTGTCTCCGCACGGCCGCCGCTACCTCCTCCATTTCAGCCACCCACCGCTCCATCAAGAATCGGATTTGGGCCTGCAGGCGGCAGCACATTTGCGCGGTCCGGGCCTCCACCCACGCCGCTGTTCCTGGCGTGGGCTCCGGGATCTCTGCATGGCCGGACGGGACGGACATGTCAGCGCTTGTGCTTCCAGGAACCGGATGTATCGCAGAGTCCTGGCGTCCCTGCTCTTTATCCCTGCGGTTACATCAGGCAGGTCCTCACCCGCCCCCCCCTTGGTTCTTTCTAGCACTTCCTTCTGCTGGGGGGCGGGGCTTCGCTTTCGCACCTTCCCTGCTCAGGGAAGACGCTCGAGCGGGAAATCTTCGTGCCAAAGATGGCGGAACTTCAAATTTTTCGTCCAGACGCCGCCGGCGGGGACTGCAAGGCGCATTTCTACCGGTAGGTAGATTGGTTCTATCCTGTTCGCAGATGCCAAGTTGTCGCGGGTGGAGGGGACGCGCTCGCTACGCTCGGGTCCGGGGCTTCTGCTGCTGCTGCTCGGTGGCTCAAGCGGTGGGCCGGACCCGGGGACTCGAGCAGCGCTCCTCGCCCGTGAGTGAAAAGGGGTGGTTTGTTTAGGGAGATAGTTTGTGACGCCACCCACGGGTCGTGGTGATGATGGCACCACCGCTGCTGGTGACGGGGATCCCGGGAGCGATGGCAGGGAGCAGCTAGGACGTTGTCCCCTCCGTGGGTAGGGGTTGGTGATCCCGGGGCCCGGTGATGATGCGGGGAGGCTGGATAACTGGCGTGCAGGGTTGCAGGGGCAGCGCGGCACGGTGCCGGATGGCACTGTTGTACTCACTCAGACAGAAGGTCACAAAGTCTCTGGTAAACCAAACGGCCGGATGGACGGGTCCCGCAGCCGGCTTGAGTGTCTTTGCTCTCCCCGAACAGGTGATGGTGGCTGTCTTACCCTGCACCTGTGTAGACTGTGTTGACTCCGATGGTTTCCCAACGGTAGTCTGCTCCCCGGCGTATAGGTACCGTAGGAGCCCTTTTGCCCGCAGGCGCTGACCCTTGGATCTCTAGCCTGTGGCGGTGGCTGTATATCCTCACGGTGTGGACTGTTGCCTTCTAGCGGGACTTGGGTGTTAGGAAACCCCTGGGGTTCCGGTCACTCTCGGATTTGACCGTTTTCGACAGCTCCAAGCCTGGTCGGGGTCCGATGGCCCTGCCTGTGTGCTTAACTTCACTCCGCTCCCCGGTTCGGTACCGGTGGGCCACCGCCCAACCCCGGTCCTACGGTTCCGCAGAGATCCGCTAACTCCTGCAGACGACCACCAACGTCTGCCGACCATGCTGTCAGTGCCTGGGCTCCTACCCAGGCACACGCAGACGTTTTACTCCTCTCACTTTCGCCTCCAAAACTAATCTGACTCCTTTTCCCGCCTCCAGGCCTGTGAACTTCTCGGTGGGCGGGGACAACCGCCTGGCTCCACCCCACCTGGTGTGGACATCAGACCCTGGAGGGAGGCAACAAGGGTTTTTGGTTGACTGGTGTAACTATCCAGGGAGGGGGGTGTGTGTGGTGTTATGTCTGTGACTACCTGGCTAGTCCAGGGCGTCACATTCCCCCTTGGTGAAATGCAGACTGTCCGCGGGCTGCCTGTCCATCACCGGTTTTATTTTGTTTCTGCAAAATATAAATTAACATGTAGACATTCAACATATGCATTTTTTTCATTCTTCCCTTATGGGAGGCTCGGTACTTTAACGTTGCAAACGGTAAACATTTTTATTAAAACGGACGGGTTCATGTTCCTCCGCTCCCCCACCCAAGCAATCTACACTTTGATGCTGCCCCTAAGAAATGGGCAGCACCCCTTTACCCCAGTCCTGGTCCAGGCTGCCCGAGCGGGAAAGAGTACGGTGTCTCGCACCCGGCTTGTATTTCAGGGGACCCCACGTCCAGGGGGACCCCTGACCCCCGGAGGATGGTCACCGGTCCTGGTGGTGACCGGACCCCAGCCTACTCTGCTGCGGGTCCTCCCTCCAATCTGCCTCTCCGGAAGCGGCAACGGATCACAGCCCACAAACTATTTACAAGACCACTAGTTCGTGGTTGGCCTGCAAGTACTTGGCCTGTCCATGAGCAGTTTCTCACGTGGGCTGTTTTGGGTAATCACACTGATGGTCCCAACGGGGACAGCTTGTCTTACAACGGACGGCAATCAGGTGAGACTTCAGATTGATTAGGGTTCATTCAACGGAAAACAGGGTGCTGAGGGTCCCAACGGGGACAACTGGGTTGCAACGGTGGACCGCTGCCACTATTTGAGGTCGCCCTCCTCATAGGCCTCCTCCAACTCAACATCCGGACGGCACGGTGGGGGAGGGGACTGGGACCGCCTCTGGGCACTGCGGCCTACCCTCTGCTTGACATCCAGGGCAAACCAGCCCCTCTCCCCGCAATGTCGGGTGTAAGTCACTAAGTCGCCCAGTTGTAGATCGCGACCAGGATGACCAGTTGGCAGGTGAGAGTTCACGTCTTGGCGGGCCACGAATATCTCGGCCTCCAGGCCCGGTTCGTACACGAAGCCGTATCCCCGCTGAGGGTCAAACTGCCTCACCTTGCCTTCATGCAACGGGCCCCGCACCCGAAAGGTGGCATTGCAGAGATTGTCCTTTTCCTTTATGACACGTGCCAGCACTTCGGCCTTCTGCTGCTCCCTAGAGGCAATTTCCTGGCCCAGCTGGCTCGGCTCCCTGTCCCAGTAAGGGGCGTTTGCATGCCCCTGCGCGCGGGTTGGACACCGCTGGATTTCGCCCACACCGGCCACGACCGGTAATCTCTTGTGGGGGTCCTGCGGTGACGTGGCCTGGGCTCCTTCTTTGCAGCGTCGACCCGGCGCAGCCTCACCCGAGGAGTGAGGTTCAGGGACAGCAGGCCTCACCCGCTGGGCCTTCCGGTTCATGGCTTCAACCTCTCCAGTAGCCGGACAGACTGCCGGGGCCGGGACGGTCTCGGGTGCAGCCGCTTCCGGGGCCGACGGCTTCTTTTCGCGGACGGGCACCTACCGCGGGATCTTCCATGGCAGCGGGAGGGATGCGGGCCGTTCACAGACAACGCCTACAGGGTGGTCCTCCAGGGCGGACGGACTGGGTTCCGCTGCTGGTGTCGGGGACAGCGAGCCTAGTGGCGAGGCGGCAACAGCCGATGCGGGTGGCGGGGGAGGCAGCAGGGTGAGTGGGCGCAGACCGGGCCCCTCAGCCGCAGCAGCCGGTCCTTCAGGGACACAGGGGCGTGGGTCGCTTACCCGCTCCTCCAGCACTGTGTCCACCTCGTGTCTCTGCACGGCCGCCGCTACCTCCTCCATTTCAGCCACCCACCGCTCAATCAAGAATCGGACTTGGCCTGCAGGCGGCATCACATTTGCGCGGTCTGGGCCTCCACCCACGCCGCTGTTCCTGGCGTGGGCTCCGGGATCTCTGCATGACCGGACAGGATGGACATGTCAGCGCTTGTGCTTCCAGGAACCGGATGTATCGCAGAGTCCTGGCGTCCCTGCTCTTTATCCCTGCGGTTACATCAGGCAGGTCCTCACCCGCCCCCCCCCCCCCCCCTTGGTTCTTTCTAGCACTTCCTTCTGCTGGGGGGCGGGGCTTCGCTTTCGCACCTTCCCTGCTCAGGGAAGACGCTCGAGTGGGAAATCTTCGCGCCAAAGATGGCGGAACTTCAAATTTTTCGGCCAGACGCCACCGGCGGGGACTGCAAGGCGCACTTCTACCGGTAGGTAGATTGGTTCTATCCTGTTCGCAGATGCCAAGTTGTCGCGGGCGGAGGGGACGCGCTCGCTACGCTCGGGTCCGGGGCTTCTGCTGCTGCTGCTCGGTGGCTCAAGCGGTGGGCCGGACCCGGGGACTCGAGCAGCGCTCCTCGCCCGTGAGTGAAAAGGGGTGGTTTGTTTAGGGAGATAGTTCGTGACGCCACCCACAGGTCGTGGTGATGATGGCACCACCGCTGCTGGTGACGGGGATCCCGGGAGCGATGGCCGGGAGCAGCTAGGACGTCGTCCCCTCCGTGGGTAGGGGTTGGTGATCCCGGGGCCCGGTGATGATGCGGGGAGGCTGGATAACTGGGGTGCAGGGTTTCAGGGGCAGCGCAGCACGGTGCCGGATGGCACTGTTGTACTCACTCAGACAGAAGGTCACAAAGTCTCTGGTAAACCAAACGGCCGGATGGACGAGACCAGCAGCCGGCTGCAGTGTCTTTGCTCTCCCCGGACAGGTGATGGTGGCTGTCTTACCCTGCACCTGTGTAGACTGTGTTGACTCCAATGGTTTCCCAACGGTAGTCCGCTCCCCGGCGTATAGGTACCGTAGAAGCCCTTTTGCCCGCAGGCGCTGACCCTTGGATCTCTAGGCGGTGGCTGTATATCCTCACGGTGTGGACTGTTGCCTTCTAGCGGGACTTGGGTGTTAGGAAACCCCTGGGGTTCCGGTCACTCTCGGATTTGACCGTTGTCGGCAGTTCCAAGCCTGGTCGGGGTCCGATGGCCCTGCCTGTGTGCTTAACTTCACTCCGCTCCCCGGTTCGGTACCGGTGGGCCACCGCCCAACCCCGGTCCTACGGTTCCGCAGAGATCCGCTAAGTCCTGCAGACGACCACCAACGTCTGCCGACTTTGCTGTCAGTGCCTGGGCTCCTACCCAGGCACACGCAGACGTTTTACTCCTCTCACTTTCGCCTCCAAAACTAATCTGACTCCTTTTCCCACCTCCAGGCCTTTGAACTCCTCGGTGGGCGGGGCCAACCGCCTGGCTCCACCCCTCCTGGTGTGGACATCAGACCCTGGAGGGAGGCAACAAGGGGTTTTGGTTGACTGGTGTAACTATCCAGGGAAGGGGATGTGTGTGGTGTTATGTCTGTGACTACCTGGCTAGTCCAGGGTGTCACACTATGGTGTCCAGTTGCCATAAATACAGACTTTACGCTCCTCTCACGGTAAACAATATAGACAGCACCAGAAGAATGTCGGTCAGTGGCACAGGATGCTGCTCACAGGCGTTACGGTCCTCCTTACCAAACTCCAACACGACTCCCCTTACAATTGACCGAAGTGTTTCCGCGGTGGCTCCTTGCTGTAACCTTTATCTTTTCCTTCTGTTCATAGACAGCATCTCCTCCGCTCTCCAAGTCCACAGCCGAAGACTGTTTTGCTATTGCTATAGTGACCAGACAAAGGCAGATGCAAAAAAACAGCTGCCCCTTGTGTGTAGTGTGCAACAATGCATGCAATGAATGGCAAATAAGCATGTTGCATTGACAGTGGATAAAGCTGATCAATACACCCTCACGCTATCAATTCATGTGACACTTGTGACAAATGTGACACTTCATGGACAAAGTACTCTAAAGGCCACTTTACACACAGAGATAAATCTGCAGCAGATCTGTGGTTGCAGTGAAATTGTGGACAATCAGTGCCAGGTTTGTGGCTGTGTACAAATGGAACAATATGTCCATGATTTCACTGCAACCACAGATCTGCCAAATATTTATCTCTGTGTGTAAAGTGGCCTTAAGTAGTGAGTTTTTAGCCTTTACTTAGAGATTGGTGACAAATCTTACAGATGACATGACTTGGGTGATCCTTTGCGATGTCAAAAAAGCCCCAGGCTAAACAAGGCTTACAGTCCATGTGACCTGCAGAGCCACCACGACTTCTGCTCAGAGACAGAGTTGTGGCTGAGGATTCAGTTGTTGACGTGCTTCCAGTACTTTGTCTCTGTCCAGGAAGACGCAACGTAACCTCGTCATCAGTAGCATCCTCCTCCACCTCCTCTGCTGACCTCATCGACTGGCTGACTTTGGTTTGAAAGTAAGTGGGGTCTCCAACCTCATCATCACCCTGTGTGTTTTCACTCCCCTTGTCCTGACTCCTCTGAGCCAAGCTCTTCCTCCCCTGACCGAATAGTAAAGTTGTCATTCCAATCAGGTATCTGAGTCTCCTCAGCATGTTCCCCATTGTCTCCACCAGGATAATTTACAGTTTGGGAATGAGGGTGTACATTATGATTAGCACCTTCTTCATCGGGTCCTGGATCCGACTTATAAAGCTTCTGGGCATCAGTACAGATCATTTCCTTGTCTGGACTCACTGCAGCTTTGGGGCAGACCTCTGATTCCCAGGCTATTGTGTGACTGAACAGCTCTGCAGACTCAACCATCTCTGTTACCCCATACTCAGCAGGGCTGGTGGAAACTTGAGAGCTGTTAGGAAGCAAGTGCGATTGGGTTGACACCACAGAGGAATGTAGTATTTGGGATATTGAACTTGAGGTGGAGGAGAGGCCACTTTATGGAGCACTTGAGATCCATTGAAGCAGCTGCTGTTTTGCTGGCTCATCTACATTTGTTAGCGATGGTCGTGTCCAGGAAAAAAGGGATCATAGATTATCCACGAGAAGAAGTACACCTGTTATTTTGGCTGGTAGTTGGTGTTACGAAACGGTGCCTCCGTAAACGCAAGCAGACTGCTGCGGTTCCAGTTGCGCCCAGGCGTCCCTGCCATTTTGGGCTGTGCCTCGGGTTGTCCAGCTGGCTGCTTTCTCCTCCACGTCTAAGTGTGGAGAGGTGGCTAGTGCGCATGCGTGTGCCGATTTACCCCAGCCGCAGCCTAAGTCCACTGTTTTGCCTAGTGAGTATGCTCAGCCTGACTGTGCCATTCCTGACTGAGGCTAAGTCCTCAGTTCGGGCTACAGCGCATGCTCCCACACTTACTGCGAAAAGCCTCTTTGCACAGGTACTTGGACTCCATGCCGTGTCTCAGTCCTGTGTTGTGCCTAGACAGCATGCTGAAGCTGATAGTCTTTTTTCTGAGACTGTTGTTCATGCTACTGAGCATGCTCAGGCACTTACTGCATCAGAGTCTAGGTCCGGGAATGAACTCTTTGGCCCTGCCCTGTCAGGTGTCCTGATGACGTGGCCAGGCCACTCTGGACTGGCTTGCAGAGGCCCGCCCCTATGACTTGTCACCTCATTATTGTTGGTCAGACGATGACTTGGTGAGGTGTTTGGGTCGTGGCTGCCATGAGGTCATCATTGAAGTGGCGGTTCCAAATAGGCCGCTGGTTATGCCACTGATGACGTGTCACTCTGCTTTTGTCTCCAGGAGGTGCATTGTGGTTCACCCTGGGTTGGGGCGGACCCAGGTTATAAAAGGGGCTGGATCTAACAAGGAGGTGCGCAGTCTTCTATTATGCTCAGAAAGCGCACACCTCCATGTGTTGAACCCATTGCGGCTTTAGGCCAGAGGTAGGCAGAGATAGGGCGTCGGTGCAGGCCATCACCACAGTTGGTAACGCAGAATGGTTAAGACTAGAGTTGAGCGCGGTTCGTGGTTCGAGGTTCTCCAGTTCTAAGCTCGAGTGATTTTGGGGGCTGTTCGAGATCGAACTAGAACTCGAGCTTTTTGCAAAAGCTCGATAGTTCTAGATACGTTCGAGAACGGTTCTAGCACCAAAAAGCAGGGCTTTTTACAGCTACAGTGTGCAGGAGCCATCGCTGGCAGCCTGCCAGAAGCTGGTAACCAAGATAAACATCGGGTATCCAAGCAAAACGTTTTGGTTAGAAACCCGATGTTTATCTTAGTTACGTGCAGGAAGCCCACACTTCCCCGCTCAGCCACACACACATGGTCCTGCTCGGCTTACCTGCGGTGATGAAGTCCCGCCATCCCGACCTCAGCGCTGTCACTGTCCTCCATGGCCGCCGCTTGTCACATCACCTCTCGCTTCCGACCCGAGACTGACTAGCGGTGACGTCACGGGCCTCTCGCGATACTTGATGTGAAGGCGCCGGTCATTGACCTCAGTGACAGGGGCTGTCGGCAGTGCGGGAGATCAGCGCAGGTAATGTACCTCACTGACAGCAGCACTTGTCATCCCCTGCAGTGACCTGGGCTGACCCATTGATGTTAGCTCAGGTCACTGCACTGCTCTCCCAGCCAATGGGGAACATCCTGCTCTTCATTGACTGGGACAGTGTGGATCGTCATGGCAACCCCTTGGATTACACCAGACCTGGATTTGTTTTTCATTCTAATAAATTGGTTAAAGAGGGAATGTATTGGGGAGTGTTTTTTCAAATAAAAATGTGTTTGTCGTCTATTTTTTTTTATTACTGACTGGGTTGGTGATGTCGGGTATCTGATAGACGCCTGACCTCACCAACCCCAGGCCTTGATGCCAGGTGACATTACACATCTGGTATTAACCCCATATATTACCCCGTTTGCCACCGCACCAGGGCACGGGATGAGCTGGGGCGAAGCACCAGGATTGGCGCATCTAATGGATGCGCCACTTCTGGGGCGGCTGCGGCCTGCTATTTTTAGGCTGGGGAGAGTCCAATAACCATGGACCTCCCTAGTCTGAGAATATCAGGCCCCAGCTGTCTGCTTTACCTTGGCTGGTGATCCAATTTTGGGGGACCCCTACGTGTTTTTTTTTTAAAATTATTTATTTAATTTAAAATAACAGCGTGGGGTGCCCTCAGTTTTGGATTACCAGCCAAGGTGAGGTTGCCAGCTGTGGTCTGCAGGCTGCAGCCGTCTGCTTTACCCTAGCTGGCTACAAAACTAGGGGGAACCCTACGTCATTTTTTTTTTCATTTTTTTGGCTAAATACAAAGCTAAGCACCCCTTAGTGCCACATGAAAGGTACCAAAGGGTGCTCCACTTTTTCTCCATTTTTTTCTCCACTTTTTCTCCACTTTTTCTCCATTTTTTTCTCCACTTTTTCTCCACTTTTTCTCCTCTTATTCTCCACTTTTTCTCTACTTTTTCTCCTCTTATTCTCCTCTTATTCTCCACTTTTTCTCCACTTTTTCTCCACTTTTTCTCCATTTTTTTCTCCACTTTTTCTCCACTTTTTCTCCACTTTTTCTCCTCTTATTCTCCACTTTTTCTCCACTTTTTCTCCTCTTATTCTCCTCTTATTCTCCACTTTTTCTCCATTTTTTTCTCCACTTTTTCTCCACTTTTTCTCCACTTTTTCTCCATTTTTTTCTCCACTTTTTCTCCATTTTTTCTCCACTTTTTCTCCACTTTTTCTCCACTTTTTCTCCTCTTATTCTCCACTTTTTCTCCACTTTTTCTCCTCTTATTCTCCTCTTATTCTCCACTTTTTCTCCATTTTTTTCTCCACTTTTTCTCCACTTTTTCTCCACTTTTTCTCCACTTTTTCTCCACTTTTTCTCCACTTTTTCTCCACTTTTTCTCCACTTATTCTCCACTTATTTTCCACTTTTTCTCCACTTTTTCTCCACTTTTTCTCCACTTTTTCTCCACTTATTCTCCACTTTTTCTCCACTTTTTCTCCACTTTTTCTCCACTTTTTCTCCATTTTTTTCTCCACTTTTTCTCCACTTTTTCTCCTCTTATTCTCCACTTTTTCTCCACTTTTTCTCCTCTTATTCTCCACTTTTTCTCCACATTTTCTCCATTTTTTTTCCACTTTTTCTCCATTTTTTCTCCATTTTTTTCTCCACTTTTTCTCCACTTTTTCTCCACTTTTTCTCCACTTTTTCTCCATTTTTTCTCCACTTTTTCTCCACTTTTTCTCCATTTTTTTTCTCCACTTTTTCTCCACTTTTTCTCCACTTTTTCTCCACTTTTTCTCCACTTATTCTCCACTATTTCTCCACTTATTCTCCACTTATTCTCCACTTATTCTCCACTTATTCTCCACTTATTCTCCACTTTTTCTCCACTTTTTCTCCGTTCTTTTTCTATGGTCGGTCTACCCATTAGCTCTGCCATGCATACTGTAGCTCTACACCTACTGCACATGTTACTTTATGATTGACATCTCTTTCGTACCAGAGCTGTCTAAGTCTACTCTGACCCCATATTTGTCATTACTATATTGTCCTTGTACTGTATTATGACATTTGTATCATGTGTTTCATTTCTTGCTGTGTTGCAATTTTTTTGCTGCATCCCAATTGTACCTCTACATTGTTCGAGTTTATGTTATTGTTCTCTCACTCTTATGTGATACTGATTATTGTCATTTTTCATGATTACATGCAGATAAGTCCAATCTGACGAAGGCTCAGGCCGAAACGTCATTTGTAACTTGTTTTGGACAAAAACATATATGCTTATGAAAAAAAAAATTTTCTTAATACGGACCAATAAAGAGTGATTTTGCATTACTATCCGTTGTGACTTACTGACTTAGTCTGGGAGATTTAGAGTGCCGAGGTTACTCACTAATTTTATCTATTATTACCTCTGAGCACCTATATACCAGTGAGCAGAGCTTCCTCTACAGTAGTTCTCCTGATTAGGCATGCCCTTACCTCATGAGCAGGGCATTGCAGCTTTGGTAGCAACCATTATGACATGGACTCTGCTGCTGTGGACCCGGGGAGAGTGAGTGCAGATTCATTGCACCCACACTCCTCACATGAAGGGTCCGCACTCCTAGAAAATGGGGGATACGTTCCCTGAGTGTCTCCCCCCCATATTCTAGACGGTCCAGAGTCGTCGTGGGACCCCTTTATTTTTTTTCTTACAATAAATTGGTGAAAGAGGAAATGTTTTGGGGACTGTTTTTTCAAATAAATTTCTTTTGTCGATTTTTTGTTTTTGTTAGTACTGACAGTTTATGATGTTGGGTATCTAATAGACGCCATGACATCACAAACTGCTGGGCTTGATCTCAGGTGACTTTACAGCTAGTATCAACCCGATTTATTACCCCGTTTGCCACTGCACCAGGGCACGGGATGAGCTGGGGTGAAGCGCCAGGATTGGCGCATCTAGTGGATGCGCCACGTCTGGGGTGCCTGCGGCCTGCTATTTTTAGGCTGTGAAGGCCCAATAACTATGGACCTTTCCACCCTGAGAATACCAGACCACAGCTGTCCGCTTTACCTTGGCTGGTGATCCAATTTGGGGGGGACCCTACTTTTATTGTGTAATTATTAATATTTATAAAATAATTATAAAAAAGAGCCTGAGGGGACCTCCACATTGGATCCCCAACCACGGTAAAGCTGCCAGCTGTGGTTTTCAGGCTACAGCCGTCTGCTTTACCCTAGCTGGCTATCAAAAATGGGGGGACCCAACGTCATTTTTTTTTTTTAACTATTTTTTAAATAGAAAAAATTAATGGGCTTCCCTGTATTTTGATTGCCAACCAAGGTAACGGCAGGCAGATGGGGGTGGCAACCCATAGCTGTCTGCTTTATCTGCGCTGAGAATCAAAAATACCGCGGAGCGCTACGTCATTTTTTTAAAGATTTATTTTTACAGCACTGTGATGTCCAGCAATCAAAATACAGGGAAGCCCATTTTATTTTTAGTTATTTAAATAAATAATTAAAAAAATATATATGGGCTCCCGCTGCATTTTTTGTATTGCTAGCTAAGGGTAATCCAAGCAGCTACTAGCTGCTAACCCCCACTGCTTGGTGTTACCTTCACTGGCAATGGAAAATCCAGGGAAGCATTTTTTATTTTTTTTGCCAAAAAACTACAAAAAAAAGGACGTGAGCTTCGCCATATTTTTGTATGCTAGCCAGGTACAGCAGGCAGCCACGGGCTGCCTCCAACCCCCAGTTGCCTATTTGTACCCGGCTGGGAACCAAAAATATAGGGAAGCCCGTTTTTTTTTAATTATTTCACTTATTTCATGAAATAATTAAAAAACAAATGACGTGGGCTTCGCCCCATTTTTGTGTCCAGCCGGGTACAACTACGCAGCTGGGGATTAGAATCCGCAGCACAGGTTAGCCCGAGGTTTCTGGGCGCCTCTACTGCGGATTTCAGTCCGCAGCCGTCCCAGAAAATGGCGCTCTCATAGAAGCGCCATCATCTGGCACTGTATCCAACTCTTCCAACAGCCCTGGAGCCGGGTGGCTTGTTGGGTAATCATGAGTTAATACTGGCTTTGTTTTACTAGCCAGTATTAAGCCAGAGATTCTTAATGTCAGGCACGTTTGACCCGGCCATTAAGAATCTCCAATAAAGGGTTAAAAAAAACACCACACAGAGAAAAAATACTTTAATAGAAATAAATACACAGACACATTAGAGACGCCATCTTTATTACCCCCTGTCAGCCCTCCACGATCCTGCTCTTCTGTCTTCTTTCTTTCTAGTGTAGAAGTAGTGACGATTGTAGTGAGGATGAGGTTCACCAACCCATCATGGGCTGGGGCATCTCATCCTCACTACAATCCTCACTAGTGTAGTAGTAGTGACGATTGTAGTGAGGATGAGATTCACCAGCTCATCACTTGGGGCTGGGGAACCTCATCCTCACTACAATCCTCACTACAATCGGGAAGCAGCGTGCAGCCTTCACTCCGTGAGTGATCAGTGCTGGCTGTCAGCGGTAACAGCGGTAATGCTGACAGATGCGTTACCATAGCAACGGTGCTCTCGGAGCCGCGGTTAGCGGTGACATCACCGCTAACTGCGTTGCTATGGCAACGATGATCTCCGTTAATGACCGGCTGTGTCAGCCGGTCCCTAACGGAACGGGGAGTCGACCGTGTGCTAGAGCATGTCGCCGGTACACGGCGATACACATATGTGCACCGTGTACCGGAGAGATGCACTCGCAGGTCCTACATGACGTGTCATAGTCATGTGACCAGTCTGTAGCCAATGAGATAATAGCCACGTGACTGGTCACATGGCTATTTTGACGTCACGATAGGTCCTGCATCTCTGCTGGCAGTGCCGTCACCGGGAGGATTCAGCGATCATCGGATGGAATAGCGGCAGGAGACAGAGTGCAGAAGGGATCGCGAGGACCGGTAAGTGTTATGGCAATGTTTATTAACTGTTTGTGTACATTTATCATGCATTTTTATGTGTTTGTGATTGCCTCCCATTCTAGCCTATACGTTCGAGTTCGGTTCGTCGAACGTTCGACGAACCGAACTCGAACGGGACCCCCGTTCGGCGAGCCGACCTCGAGCCGAACCGGGACCGGTTCGCTCATCTCTAGTTAAGACCAGTTCCTGTCCTACCAGTCCTGTTAGTGCAGCCCAGTAGCATTAACTGGGCTGCTGCTGCTGATGCGCCTGGTGTCCACAGGTGTGGCCCCTACGCACACGGACAGCGTACCCAATGGCCCCTGTGTTGTTAACTGGGAGTTCCTGTGCTGGGTGTGTGGACCCTGTGACGCTAACAGGGTTCCCAGTCTCCAGATCCGAGTGTCGTCTAACTCGGTTCAGGCTACTATTAGTTTCATAGCCACCCAGCTCTGTATCCTCCTCCTAACCTTCGTGTTGCGAGGATCTCCTTTTCCATCTGTGAGCATGGTGGACCCCGACTGGCGATTGGGATATATACCACCTTATCCTAATCTGCCAGTCCCCCCGTAACAGATGGTGTTTCTTCAGCAGATGTTACTGTTACTTAACCACCAAATCAACGGACACAAACTTTTTTAAACTTTCCAACACACCTGTTCCACTTTCCACCAGCATATGGCCTTTTGCCACTCATTTTGTATATTTACTAATTTGCAACTCTGCAGGGACACCATAGTCAACGCTGTCTCAGCACAGCAGCCAGCCCTCGGTCCCTCAGATGTAGACAAGTAAAAGACCATTTCCTACTAGCCATGACAAAATGTTGTGATTCACTCTGTGCAGCACTGGTGTTTAGTGGAAAACCCGAGCTAAGATTGCGTACCTGCTTCTGCTGATACTCCTGCATATGTGCATTCCTTTGTACGGCAGGATTTATTTTGCCAATTTTTGTCTTGTACCGGGGATCTAACAGTGTGGCAAACCACGAGTCAGCATTACTTCGAATTAGGACAATCAAAGGGTCATGTTGTAGGTAGTGCAGCAAGAAGGCGCTCATGTGTCTTGCGCATCAAGGAGGAACAAGTCCTTGCTGTGTTGGTTGCGGAGAGGTGAGAATCATGCCTCCTTCCTCTGCCCTCTCCCCCCAACCTCGCACAACTGAAATGTGAGCAAGCTCTTCTTCATCTGCTCAGTCTTCCATGCCCATCACCAGTTCGTCCTCCGTTTCTTACTGGGCTCTTACACCTTCCTCAACAGTTAGGCTGATACTATGCGCCCTTGTTAATCCATCTCCCCCACCGTCCCATGCCTGCCGCCTTGGTGCTACTGACCGTCTGGACCTTGTAGATGTTGTTATCTCTTGCGCATATGACTCCTCCTGTACTTCCTCCCAGTCCTCTTGTCCCACCAACCTGACTATGAATGCTGTTTAGAGTGTGCTCCAGCATGTAATGACCAGAATTGTTATGCCAATGATGCCAACGTCAGCGCCAAACATCTTCATCGCCATTTGTAAACTTCGAAGAAGGGTGCATAGGTCCTTGATCTGAGACCACTCCAGCAGCGTGATCTGCCCCACCTATGGATCTCTTTAGCCCAGGCTATACGTCATAACTATTGCAGCAGGGCTCGCCGGTGCTGCCACAGACACTGCAACATGTGCAGATTCAAATTCCAGCGTGTCGGCACATCGCATTTCAGGCGGTGAACCGCCAGACCGAAAGACTTCTGGAGCGATGCAAGTTGTTGAGCTGCTGGGTGTGAATGGTGGAAGTGAGCACATAGCAAGCGTGCTCGCTGCAGAGTGCCTTATAGGCCGGGATGGTGGTTTAAAAATTGCTGGACAAACAGGTTCAACACGTGAGCCATACAAGGCACGTGTGTCACATTGCCCTGACAAAGGGCCGCACCCAGGTTTGCATCATTGTCGCACACGGCTTTTAAGTCACCACCGGAGTCCGCTCCATCAATTTGTACTCCGGTCGCCAGGTGACAACGTGTTCCTTTCGTAGATAGTGATGATGGGAAAGGAGTCGATGGCATTCTATCCCCCTCTTTTTTGCTTGGATCTGCACTCCCCCCATTTGGCACAGGTGATTTTAATCAGCAGGAGGCTGCAAGAGGGGTCCGCCTTTTTTTGCTCCAAGTCCACATATGGGAGCCAGTGGGAGGTGAGTGCGCAGCTCCTCTCACTGAGTGCTGGTACTGTGTAGTGGCCGCTGTTGTGGTGGTTTCGTGACAGTGGAGCAGTGCGGCCTGGAGCCTTGGGGGCTTTGCCTTGCAGCATGGGTGCTGTGAGGCACCAGGTCGCCTGCCCTGCTGGTGCTTTGTCGCTGCAGCAGTGGTTGGTGCACAGTGCCGCACTATAAAGGTTTAGGTTAGGGACCCACTCAAGAGGTTTGCCGTGAAGTGGCAGTGGGCTTAATACAATCTGATCAGAATGGTAACAAAATAACCTCATGTTCTGTTTATTAATTTTTTGCCTAGTGGCATTAGATCATTGTATTTTTTGGGATGTGCGATCCATGTCTTTTTCTTTATAGCATGTTATACAACATTCTATCCCCCTCTTTTTTTGCTTGGATCTGCACTCCCCCCATTTGGCACAGGTGATTTTAATCAGCAGGAGACTGCAAGAGGGGTCAGCCCCTTTTTTTGCTCCCAGTCCACATATGGGAGCCAGTGGGAGGTGAGTGCGCAGCTCCTCTCACTGAGTGCTGGTACTGTGTAGTGGCCGCTGTTGTGGTGGTTGAATAGGCAATAGCAGCGGAGGGGCGGAGATGAGCAGGATGTAAACATCCTGCCCACCTCCTTCCTTCCGTATAGCCGCCGGCGGCAGGTAGGAGATGTTCCTCACTCCTGCGGCTTTACACACAGCGATGTGTGCTGCCGCAGGCACGAGGAACAACATCGTACCTGTCGCGGCAGCGTAATTATGAAAATGTCGGAGCCTACACCGATGATACGATAACAACGCTTTTGCGCTCGTTAATCGTATCATCTAGGATTTACACACTACGATGTCGAAAGTGACGCCGGATGTGCGTCACTTTCGATTTGACCCCACCGACATCGCACGTGTGATGTTGCAACGTGCAAAGCCGCCCTAACACTTAAATTGTACCAGCAAGAAACAAGAACTGACAAATTTCCATTGATGGAAAAATATAAAAGTTTTTGGGATTCAGAAAATGGCGACACAAAGCAATTTTTTCTATTTTATAAAGATCATCATTTTTCTTTCACGACTAGATTATTGAAACCTCTCCTAATTTTGGTATTTCTGCACCCGTACTGGGCTGAGGAGCAGCAGTGCCAGGTCAGCTTTATGGGGTAATAAATGCTGTAAATGCAAAAAGTGATTTCAGTAACAATAAAACAGAAGAATCTTTGCAGGTTTGCTATCGCCATAATTGCTCTGACCCGGAGAATAATTTTTCTGGGTAAATTTTACCACAGAGTAAACTCCGTAAGAGCAAGATTCTTTATTCCATACGCCCCTCACCCCCCCTTATCCCCCCTCTCAAAAAAAAAAGGTGGACTTACACTTTTTTCCCCCCATTTTTTTTTTGTTTAATTTTAATTTTTTGTTCCTTTTTTCCACTACAACATGTACAATAGTCACATGTTTCATTTATGAAATTCCCCACAATGAAGTGCACATGCCGCCCTGGTTCCTGACCATTCTCTGGCTGCAGAAGGAAATTATTAGCAAGTTATTGCTGCTGCAATGTACACCATCACCGGCCGCAGTGCGGATACTACACCTGATCACTGTGCCCATTGATTGCTATGAAAGACTCCTGCGTTGATAGGAGGGGCTGCTGATAAGTCTTTGGCTTTACCAAGAAAGAAAAGAGATAGGATGATGAAACTTTACATTTATTCCATATACTCTCCACTGATGTCAGCACACTTCTTACATCGGTATTCTAGGTTCTGTATGCCTAGCAAAAAAGCAAAAAAGTAGGATTTCGGTTGTGCCTCAAACCAGACATCCATACCAGCCATGGCATCAGAAATGGTGTGAAATTTGATACCCTTGAGGTTGTTGTTCAGGTTTGGAAACAGATGATAGTTGGAGGGAGCTAGATCTGGTGAATAAGGTGGGTGGTCAACCAGCTGCAAACCTAGCTCTGCCAGTTTTGCCTTGGTCACTTGTGCAGTGTGAGCGGAGGTGTTGTTGTGACGCCCTGACGGGTCAGGTAGTCACACTTAGGCCCCCGCATAACACCCTTCCATCACCTAGGTTACACACAGCCAACCAGAAACCCTAGTCACCTCCCCCAGGAAAAGACAGGCACATGAGTGGGCGAGACCAGACGGAAGGAAACGCCCACCTAGGGGTCTGGAGAGCCCGGGTCAGGAAAAACAGGAGTTGAAGTTTAGCTTTGGAGTGGAGTGGAGTGAGTCCAGGCCTGTGCTATAGGCCTGAGGCTGAACTGACAGGTGTCAGGGTCGGAGCCCTGACACATTGGCTAGGTGGCAGACCGTGGGCCCGTAGCTAGCAGGAGATGGGAAGACAGCTCGCAGAACTAAGGTGGACCGGGGCAGGGTTGGAGCCCGCTGGAACCGACATCGGGGACCCGACCGGAAGCCGTGCACAGAGGGGGTACTCGGACCCTGAAGCCAGGACCGGCACCAACGGCCTAGCTAATCAACCGATTGAGGGCAGGATTATAGGTCCTGTCCCAACCTAAGTCCCAAAAAAAGATAATCACCCACAGAGAGGGATAGGGCATCGGTCAGAGCCTGTAGATCCCACGGGTCAGCGTCAGCGGGCATGGCTCCCAACAGTATTACCGGGAGCGGACTCCCGCGTTCCAGACTGGGAAGTCGACAGTACTACAAAACAGTGCAGAGGGAAGAGATACGGACCACCAGCCTGGGTGGGGAACCAGAATACATCCGGCCTCGGCGGCCGGCCACCATCACCTTGGTTAACCATTGGACTTGTCTGACTTCTTTAATCGTGAGTAAGCTGAGACTCCCTGGTCTGACCAGGCACACCGGCCCCTGCCATCACTGTACCCTGTAAGTCCTGGGGCAACCATCCCTAACCACGGAGGGGTTAACAACACGCTGCCGTCCCATCGGCCCGGGTGTCCCACAACAGCAGCGGTGGTGCCACATCTCACCACACACTGTGGGTGACGTCACAGACAATTTACTACCATCCGCGTACAAATACGTCCCCTTTTAGTCAGAGTGTCCGTGTGACGCCCTGGCAAAACCAGGTAGTCACACATTAGGCCCCCGCATAACACCTTCCTTCATCTAGGTCACATACAGCCAACCTGAAACCCTAGTCACCCCCCCCTTAGGGCAAGACAGGCACACCAGTGGGTGGGACCAAGCGGTTATGGAAAGCCTACCTAGGGGTCTAGACAGCCCGGGGCGGGAAAACAGTCAGTCTAAGTCTAATCTTCAGTATAATCTGTAGTTTAAGTTGAGAGGAGGCTGGAGCTAGGTGTAGCTCCAGCAGGAGGAGAAGTTCAAGTTGAACGGTGCCAGGGTCGGAGCCCTGGTACCTTGGCTAGGTGGCAGACGGTGATCTCCATCAGCAGTAGACGGGAAGACGGCTCGGCAGATCTGAGGAGGACCGGGACAGGGATAGAGCCCGCCGGTACTGACACCGGAGACCCAACCGGAAGCCGTAGCACAGAGGGGGTACTCGGACCCTGAAGCCAGGACCGAAACCAGCAGCCTAGCTAATCAACCGATTGAGGGCAGGATTATAGGTCCAAACCAAAGTCCCACAAGCAGACAACCACACACAGAGAGGGATAGGGCAACCACCTGGGCCCATAGATTCCACGGGTCAGCGTCAGCGGGCACGGCTCCTTAGGCACACAACAAGCCAGGAGCGGACTCCTGCGTTCCATACCGGGAAGTCTAAAACAAAACCAGAACTAGTGCAGAGGAAGAGATGGCAACCACCAGCCCGGGTGGGGAATCAGAGTACAACCGGCCGTGGCGGCCGGCCACCAGCACCTTGGTTTACCAAAAGACTCGTGTTATTCATTGACTGTGAGTAACAAAACATCTCTCCGCAAGTCCGTGTGCATCGGCCCCTGCCAACGCCATACCCTGCACAGAGACACTGGGCCCCGGGGCAACCATCCCTACCCACGGAGGGGTTAATATCCGGCTGCCGTTCCATCTCCCCCGGGTATCCCACAACAGCAGCGGTGGTGTCCCACTTTACCACACACCGTGGGTGGCGTCACGAACTTAATACGGCCAAGCCCGTACATCTACGTCCCCCTTTTATTCGGCGTGTCCGCGTGACCCCCGGGTTCGGAGGATCCCTTGAGCCATGCAGCGGGTCTGGATCCGAGCAGCGCCGGCTGCTGGCACGGGGGTGGCACACCCCGAAAATTGGCGTCACGAACAGGATTCAAACCCATCTATCTACCTGGTGGCAGTGCGCCTTGAATTGGACAGTCAGTGATGATTAGAGATGAGCGAACCGGTCCCGGTTCGGCTCGAGTTCGGTTCGCCGAACGGAGGTCTCGATCGAGTTCGGTTTGTCGAACGTTTGACGAACCGAACTCGAACCGCATAGGAAACAATGGCAGGCAATCACAAACACATAAAAACACCTAGAAAACACCCTCAAAGGTGTCCAAAAGGTGACAAACAACTCACAACACAAACACATGGGAAAGTGACAAGGACATATACTCATGCGAAAACAAAGGAGCTGGACAAGGAAAAAAAGGAGGAGACACAGATATGAGTATATGCAAGGGAACGTCGATGCCATTACTATGCAACTTGAGCCCTGCTCATTTTAGGCTTCCAATCTGGATAAATTGCCTGAGCTCACAACGTACGCCTTGGGGATCTTGTTGTGTCCCGCAGCCAGCGTTTTCTCGGAACGTGTCCTCAGTGCTGCTGGGGGTGTGCTGCTGACAGCTAAACACACGCATCTGTCCACTGACAATGTGGACAGACTAACGTTCCCCAAGATGAACAAGTCATGGCTCTCAGAGGACTTTTCTTCCCCTGGCTGGCGAAAGGCACACGTATTTTTGAGAGTGCTTCTGTGACGTCCTGGGCAAGCCAGGGGTCACAGGTCATAACACCACCACACCCTACACCCCAGTTAGGAACACCAAGGCTAACCAAAAATCCTTGTTGCCTTCCTCCAGGGGCTGGTGTTCACATCAGGGGGTGGGCCAGGCGGTTGGCTCCGCCCACCGAGGAGTTCACAGCCCTGGAGGCGGGAAAACCAGGCAGTTAGCTCAGGGAGAGCTTGAGTGTGGAGCTAAGATGAGTTTAGGAGGAAGAAGTGGAAGGAGTAAACAGTGGCGTTAAGTAGAAGGAAGTGAAGTGGTAAAGGAGGAAAGTAGGAGTAGTGACAGTTTGTAAAGCCTGAAGTTGGTCCGGGTGTGTGCCCCGGACAGTGACAGCAAGGTCAGCAGACGGCGGTGATAGTCTGCAGGGGGACTGCTCGGAGGCTGCTGGAAGGACCGCGGACGGGTGGTGACCCGGCGGTCTGGAGCAGTATACAAGGAACAGTCAGCACCAGGGCAAGGGCCTTTCGGATCCCGGCAAGGCTAGGAGTCGCCATAATTTGCCAAATCCGTCAGTGAAGGGGACGACTGTCTCCCAATAACCAAGCCCCAATTGAAGGCAACAGTCCGACCATTACAGAGAGACACCGCCACCGCCAGGGCACCAGTTTCTCAGGGCCAGCGCCTGCGGGCAAAGTAGGGCTCCTCCGGCCCATATCCAACCCGGGGAGCGGGTTACCGGTGGGAACCCATCGCAACCATCATCATCTTAGGTGCAGGAAAAGGGACCGTCACCGTAAACTACTGGGGAAAAGCAAGTGCAGCCGTCCGTGGGAACCGTCTTTCCAGCCGTGTGTTTTACCGAGAACTGTGTCATCGTCTCAGGCTGAGTGAGTACCACAGTGCCGCAAGGCACAGCGCTGCCCCCGCGTCCCTGCTCCCACCAAGCCCTGCATCTCCCACCTCATCACTGGGCCCCGGGACAACCAACCCCCTACCCACGGAGGGGAGGACTAACATCTAGCTGCTCCATACCATCACTCCCGGGATCCCCATACAGAGCAGCGGTGGTGTCAACAAATCACCACAACCGTGGGTGGCGTCACGGACAATAAACTATATCCCAAAACCCAATCCCCTTTCACTCACGGGCGAGGAGCGCCGCTAGAGTCCCCGGGATCCGGCCCATCGCTCGAGCCACCGAGCAGCAGCAGGCCGCGGCGGCCGCGGCAGCCGGACCCGAGCAGTGGGGTGAGCTCAGTGCTGACACCCTCCTCCCCGCCCGCGACACTTCAAGCAAAGCATCTTTTTCATTTTGAAAAGGGGGGTCAGCTGATGCCAGTCAAGTGGGGTGTGTGTGGCCCAATTAGTGGAAACGAGGGAGACTGTGGTTGGAGTCCTCTTGCTGTGTTTTACATGCTTTTAGAAGGGCATGACATGGCTTAGAGGTTGACTTTCAGCATCTGCAAACTGTTGGTTACCAAAATGCTTCCTTTCCAACCTGTTTAACCGAGGATTTTCAAGACCTTATGCCCATCGCAGTGCCCCAAGAGCCGATGCCCAGGCGCCACTCCTTCTCCAACAAAGGTGTGCACGCGCTACACCAGCATGTCGCACCAAACATCACCGCTTCTTTGAGAAACTGTGTGACAGGGTGCATTTCACCACAGATACTTGGCCCAGTAAGCATGGACAGGGGCGTTACATGTCGCTGACTGGGCAATGGGTTACTATGGGGAGAGATGGAGAAGGGTCTGCTGTACAAGTCTTGCTGTGCCCATGAGTTCTATCAATCCTTCCTCTGTATGTAGAAGTTAATACACTGCTTCTGCCTCCTCAAACTCGTGTGGGTCCTTCACCTCGGCCCAAACCCTGTGTGGTCAGGGCACCCTTCCTTGTAACTGCGCACAAGGAAAACCACACACCTCCTTACTATGCTGGCAGCAGAGCTCAATGCCATCATGCGGTCAAATGTTTACTTTGAAATGTATGGGAAATGTGAGTCACACCGCTGAGAAGTTGTGGACGGTTAGCTCTGGAGACCAAGTTTCATCAATGGTTGTCTCCACTCAACCAGCAGCCAGGGAAGGCCGGGTGTGACAATGATGCAAACATGGGTAGAGCCCTTCGCCGTGACAATGTGACACACGTGCCTTGTGTGGTTCACGTGTTGAACCTGGTTGTCCAGCAATTTTTAAAGCACTATCCTGGCCTACATGGCCTTCTGCAGAGGGCACGGTGTAATGCCTTCCTTAATCCACACACTCAGATGGGCTGTAAAGGATAGGCTAGAGGGAAGCCACTCACCAAGCAGGACCTCCAGAACCCTGAAACCCTTTAACCCCTATACAGGGATTAGGAATTACACAGGGCCCAAGGTGATCAATACCTGTGGCAGGCTGCAGTTCCAGAGAATATCAACACTTGAAAAAACATATGAACTCATTTTTTCAAAAAAGAGCAACAAAGTCCTACATATGATCCATATAAATTTTATTAATACACTCACTCAAACATAAAAAGATGTATGCAACAAACAGACAGAGATTAGCAGCATAATAGTATTGCACATATATCCGATCCACAAAAGTGACTAGTGCTGTGCAAAAATGCAATTAGTGATGCCCTATGAGGTCAGTGTAAGGGGTTCTAGGCCTAAACCAATTTACCACCAGAAATAATTAGCAGGCTGACCACCAACAACTAGACATCCAGAAACATCATATATTATTGCATACAAGATGAATATATAAATCACTAAATCACTACATGGGTCTGAATACTATATCACATTACCCAGTTTGCAAAAGAATGGTGGCCTTAGTCTCAATGCGTCCATAGATGGCGCTACAGTCCCATAAATACAAAGGACCGATATAATAGTAGTAAATTGAATACGTCGGCCGGTGCCTGCAGAACTACTCCCCCCGAGGGGAGGACATCATGTACTAGCAGACACCGAAAACCGGCCAAGTATGAGCACCAAAAAAACCACCATGCAAGAGCGTAACAATTACCTGGGAATGCTGTGAAAACACGCTGCTAGCCTCTTTCCCCGACGTACGTTTCGCTTCCCGCTTCTACGGGGGGCATGTCGGGCTGGAACAAGCGCCAAGATTAAATGGCGGCGGACATCCAATCAGATGCACTCACGGCGCCTGCGTCAGTCATGTTCCTCCCTTGATACAACGTAACTTCCTGTCGGGCGACTGTGGAACGCAGCCTGCGTGTCAAGCCTCCGGAAATGACCGACAGGCAAAGCTGCTCCACTTACTGCGCCCGGCATTTCAGTTCCGGGAGGTTACAGACCACTCAGGCGCACCGCATCTGAATAGCAAGTCCGGACTTGCTATTCAGATGCGGTGCGCCTGAGTGGTCTGTAACCTCCCGGAACTGAAATGCCGGGCGCAGTAAGTGGAGCAGCTTTGCCTGTCGGTCATTTCCGGAGGCTTGACACGCAGGCTGCGTTCCACAGTCGCCCGACAGGAAGTTACGTTGTATCAAGGGAGGAACATGACTGACGCAGGCGCCGTGAGTGCATCTGATTGGATGTCCGCCGCCATTTAATCTTGGCGCTTGTTCCAGCCCGACATGCCCCCCGTAGAAGCGGGAAGCGAAACGTACGTCGGGGAAAGAGGCTAGCAGCGTGTTTTCACAGCATTCCCAGGTAATTGTTACGCTCTTGCATGGTGGTTTTTTTGGTGCTCATACTTGGCCGGTTTTCGGTGTCTGCTAGTACATGATGTCCTCCCCTCGGGGGGAGTAGTTCTGCAGGCACCGGCCGACGTATTCAATTTACTACTATTATATCGGTCCTTTGTATTTATGGGACTGTAGCGCCATCTATGGACGCATTGAGACTAAGGCCACCATTCTTTTGCAAACTGGGTAATGTGATATAGTATTCAGACCCATGTAGTGATTTAGTGATTTATATATTCATCTTGTATGCAATAATATATGATGTTTCTGGATGTCTAGTTGTTGGTGGTCAGCCTGCTAATTATTTCTGGTGGTAAATTGGTTTAGGCCTAGAACCCCTTACACTGACCTCATAGGGCATCACTAATTGCATTTTTGCACAGCACTAGTCACTTTTGTGGATCGGATATATGTGCAATACTATTATGCTGCTAATCTCTGTCTGTTTGTTGCATACATCTTTTTATGTTTGAGTGAGTGTATTAATAAAATTTATATGGATCATATGTAGGACTTTGTTGCTCCTTTTTTGAAAAAATGAGTTCATATGTTTTTTCAAGTGTTGATATAATTGTATAATGGGAGTGTCCATAAATATTAGGACCGGCCTTGTGTTAACCAGTTCCAGAGAATAGTAGTCAGGCAGGGACAAAACATTAATTGAGGAACAGGAACAGAATGGGACGGCCAGGACTTAATCAGAAAACAAGCAGAGGTGAAATGCGGATCGGCCAACAAGGTACATAAACAGCAAGCAGGAAAAGTAGTCAGGTAACAAGCACGCAAAATCATAAAACTGAACTGGGGGTAAAAGTAACCAGAGGTTCATAGCAATGTCGTCTGGCAGTGGTCTGCAGACAGGATGGGCATAAAAAAGGGTGTGGTGTCTTCCCATTAGTTGTAGCTGAATGATGGTACTTCATCTGTGAGATACCCACCACCTACATTCAGCCAGAGATTCTGCATCTGTCAAGGTAATGCAGCCCAGTGGGTGAGCATAACCTGCGTCCACCTGCGCCGCTGGCATCAACTTCTCTCCCATCATCAGCACTATGCATGAAAGGAACACGTTGTCACCTGGCGACCGGAGTACAAATTGACGGAGCGTACTCCGTTGATGACTTAACCGCAGTGTGCGGCAATGATGCAAACCTGGCTGCGGGCCATCGTCAGGGCAATGTGACACACGTGCCTTGTATGGCTCACGTGTTGAATCTAATTCTCCAGCAATTTTTAAAACACCATCCCGGCCTACATGGCCTTGTGCAGCGGGCACGCTCGCTATGTGCTCACTTCCATCGTTCGCACACAGCAGCTCAACAACTTTCGTCGCTACAGAAGTCTTTAGGTCTGGTGGTTAAACGCCTGAAATGCGATGTGCCGACACGCAGGAATTTGAATCTGCACATGTTGCAGCGTTTGTGGCAGCACCGCCGAACCCTGCTGCAATACGTTATGACATATAGTCTGGCCTAACTTGATCCAGAGGTGGTGCAGATCACGCTGCTGGAGTGGTGTCAGATCAAGGACCTATGCACCCTTCTACACAGTTTACAAATGTCGACGAAGATGTTTAGCACTGGCAATGCCATTCTCAGCGTGACAATTCTGGTCATCTACATGATGGAGCAGACTGTAAGCATTATTCGGAGTCAGGTGTTGGGACAAGAGGAAGGGGAGGAAGTACAGGAGGAGTCATATGCGGAAGGGATAACAAGATCTATGAGGTCCAGATGGTCAGCGGCACCTAGGCGGCAGTCATGGTGGGGGAGAGGGATTAACAAGGGCGCATAGTATCAGCAAAAAGTGTTGAGGAAGGTGCAGGAGCCCATGAAGAAATGGAGGACGAACTGGCGATGGGCATGGAAGACTCAGCAGATGAGTGAGAGCTTGCTCACATTTCGGTTGTGCGAGGTTGGGGGGAGAGGGCAGAGGAAGGAGGCACGATTCTCACCTCTCTGCCACCAACACACCAAGGACTTGGTCCTCCTGGATGCACAAGACACATGAGCGCCTTCTTGCTGCTCTAGCTACAACATGACCCTCAGATTGTACGAATTCGAAGTAATGCTAACTACTGGGTTGTCACACTGTTAGATCCCCGGTACAAGACAAAATTTGGCGAAATAATTCCTGCCATAAAAGAAGACGCACGTATACAGGAGTATCTGCAGAAGGTGGTACGCAATCTTAGATCTGCTTTTCCACTAAACACTAGTGCTGCACAGAGTGAATCTCAACGCTTTGTCAAGGATAGTAGGAAATGGTCTTTTACTTGTCCACATCTGAGGGACCGAGGGCTGGCTGCTGTGCTGAGATGGCATTGAGTACGGTGTCCCTGCAGAGTTGCACTTTTGGTCATATACAAAATGAGTTGAAAAAGGACAGATGCTGGTGGAAAGGGGAACAGGTGCGTTGGAAAGGGGAAAAAAGTTTTTGTCCGTGGGTTTGGTGTTTAAGCAAAAGTAACATTTGCTGAAGAAACACCATCTGTTATGGTGGGACTGGCAGATTTGGATAAGTTGGTATATACTATGTTACCGCTATATAACGAAAATTAATAAGACAAGAAAGAGAAAGATATATATCCCCATCAGCAGTCAATGTCCACCGTGCTCCCAGATGGAAAAGGAGAGGTTGGCAACTGGAAGGTTAGGTGGAGGATACAGAGCTGTGTGGCTATGAAACTAATAGTAGCCTGAACCGAGTTAGACGCCACTCGGATCTGGAGACTGGGAGCCCTGTTAGCGTCACAGGGTCCACACGCCCACCCAGCCCAGGAACTGCCTGTTAACATCACAGGGGCCATTGCGTACGCTGACTGTGTGCATTGGGGCCACACCTGTGGACAGCAGGCGCATCAGCAGCAGCAGGCCTGTTAATGCCACTGGGCTGCACAAGCAGGACTTGTAGGACAGGAGCTGGTCTTAACCGTTCTGCGTTACCAACTGTGGTGGCGGCCTGCATTGACGCCCTATCCCTGCCTACCTCTGGCCTCAAGCCGCAATGGGTTAAACACATGGAGGTGTGCTCTTTCGGAGCATAATAGAAGACTGCGCACCTCCTTGTTGGCTCCAGCCCGTTTTATAACCTGGGTCCGCCCCAAACCAGGGTGGACCACAATGCACCTCCTGGAGACAAAAGCAGAGTGACACGTCATGAGTGGCATAACTAGCGTCCTATTTGGAACCGCAACTTCAATAATGACCTCATGGCTGCCACGACACAAACACCTCACCAGTCATCGTCTGACCATCAATAATGAGGTGACAAGTCATAGGGGCGGGCTTCTGCAAGCCATTTGGGAGTGGCCTGGCCACATCATCAGGACACCTGATGCCCTGTGGTCTATATGGGCCCCCCACAACAGGGGCAGGGCCAAAGAGTTCATTACCGGACCTAGCCTCTGATTCAGTAAGTGCCTGAGCATGCTCAGTTGCATGAAATACAGTCTCTGAAAAAAGACTATCAGCTTTAGCATGGTGTCTAGGCACAAAACAGGACTTAGACCCGGCACGGAATGCAAGTACCTGTGCAAAGAGGCTTTTCGCACTAAGTGTGGGAGCATGCGCTGTATCCCGAAATGAAGACTTAGCCTCAGGAATGGCACAGTCAGGCTGAGCATACTCACTAGGCGAAACACTGTAGTTAGGCTGCGGCTGGGGTAAATCGGCACACGCATGCGCACTAGCTGCCTCTCCACACTTAGACGTGGAGGAGAAATTGCTCTTCGGGTGTGGACTTGGAGATGCTGTCTATGAACAGAAGGAAAAGCTAAAGGTGTGTTACAGCAAGGAGCCACCGCGGAAACACTTCGTTCAATTGTGAGGGGAGTCATTTTGGAGTTTGGTGAGGAGTACCGTAACGCCAGCGAGCAGCATCCTGTGCCACAGACCAACATTCTTACGGTGCTGTCTATACTGCTTACCGTGAGAGGAGTGTAAAGTCTGTATTTCTGGCAACTGGACATCACAGTACCCGGGTACGGTACGCTGTGCCCAGACAATAATGCGGGCACGCAACACTTTGTTTTATTAGCAAAACACATATCTGTTCTGGGTAGGCCGACTATTTAGAGACAATAAGACTTGCTGCCTCTGCACTGTCAAATTGTCACGTACAGTTTAAATCATAGAGGGACAGCGACACATGTTTGCATTGACTGTTGATTTTCAAGATTTCCATGACTGTGTTGCAGAGCTGTGTGGTTTGCATTCACACTGTTATCATCTGCCTTATCTGTGAGGCTTCAGCTAACAAGGGTATTCAGGGGGGGTAATGTGTTTTGTCTATATTTACGTAGATAACTGGGAAGCTCTTGTGAAGCGCCACTGGTAAGTCGTGTTCGCACACACACACACGCACAAACATACAATTACTGCAACGCAGAGGGATTAGCAGGTAGTAGGCAACAGAATAGATTGTTCAATTATTTAAATTGTATGCATGGTTCTTATTGTTTGTTTTGGTAAAGTTAAACAATCATTTATCAACCCAACTGACTAGAGTCCTTTTCCTGTTGCCTGGTTTTGCTGCATACTGGGGAGCCCACCCTGTACACGACTTAAAATGAAGCATAAGTCGCAATGTGAATTTCACTGTGCTACAATGCGGCCTAGCGTGCCTGTGCAACCACCGCCTGCCCCATCAAGTGCATCTGCGTGCTCTTCATCCTCTGTGACTGGGGACAGCACTCTCACATGGTTTTTCACACTGAACTTCCACCCCTTTACACGCAACAGGGAGTGTGATTGGCAGGTCATCACTTGTTTTGGAAGTGGAAACAGATGGTATTGTTGAGCTGTCAGACATCGAGAAAACCAACATTGGATGCAGGCTACATTATATCCACACCTGCACCTTCGTCACAGATTGGCTGGACTACCTGCATTTACAATATTGTCGGAGTGTTCTACTAAATTAATAACACTCATTGTTGAACATGAACAGATTAAATTGACTACTTTGGAAGAGAATATTAAAAAAATTGAAAGTTCTCTTACCAAATATATGGATACCAGCAATTATAATGTTCACAAAAAGAGAATAAATAAAAAATTAATGGAAATGGAAGACAACATTACTGCTATTAAAGAAAGAAAATTCAAAAGAGATGTCATGGATTACAGTAAAGATCAAGTTTATACCTGGCCACAACATCGCAGAAATTTTCAATCAGGTTTTAAATCCATCCTTAAAGGGAAAAACAGACCTTATCCATCTGACACCTCTAGAGTCAGTTTTTCTTCCACAGACATTGAAACCACAGATGTGAACACGGACTTATCTGATTCTGACTCTGCTTTACCTTCAACATCATTAAGAAATGTGAATGGAAAAAATTCAAAAAACGTGACTATGTTGAATGTAAACCCCTGAAAAAAACAAGGAGGGGAGGAAGAAAACATCAGTCAAAGAAAAACCCGCAGTTTTTTCAAAAAGAAATACAATTATTAACTGAGGAGGATTTCACAGTGGTGAACTTATCAGCTTGCACAATCAAGCAACATCAACTTGATTTACTCAAGAAAGGATTAAGTTTTGTGCCTGACACTAGGTTCAACCTTTTTGATACTTTATTGGATGTAAATAAATTCACAAGGAGATTGACAGTGAAAAAACACTTTCATCCAATAGAAAAAGCAGACATAAGGCTATGTGCGCACGTTGAGTAAATTCATGCAGTTACGCTGCGCTTTGTAGCGCAGCGTAACTGCATGCGTCCTGCGTCCCCTGCACAGTCTATGGAGATTGTGCAGGGGCCGTGCGCACGTGGCGTTTTAGAGCGCAGCGCTTCGGCTACTGCCGAAGCGCTGCGTAAAAAGAAGTGACATGTCACTTCTTTCCTGCGCTTTGCCGGCAGCCCCTGCTCTGTCTATGGCAGGAGCTGCAGGCAGAGCGCACGTTCTCGCCGGCACCATGTGCTTCAGAACGGAGCTTTTCAGCTGCGCTCTGAAGCGCACCTTTTACGGTGCTGGGCTAGTACGCAACGTGCGCACATAGCCTAAATGTTTCCTGTTCTTCCAATCTTGCAAATGGAGAGCTCTCATCAGCGTCTGATATCCAACCAATTGAGAACTTAACATCTTATCCTGAACAATGTAGAGACCTAGAAACTGATTCTGTTAGCGTGAACGGGGCTCAACCGAGTGGACCTTTGAACATTACAACACCTGTTCTAGATCAGACACTCTGTGATAAACCAATAGAAGAGTCTTTTATTTGTGCAAATAATGTTGATAAACTAACTTTTTCTTCCTTTAATGAGCAAATGTCCATTCAGATTTTGCGAGATTTGTCCGACAATGGTGGTAAATTAATGTCTCTGCAAGATTCTAGTTTCTCCACCCATGTTCCAAATCCTTCCTTCTACCCTGTTCAGACACGGACTCAGTCGATGGAGGATTTCCAACACATGGTGGAATCTGAACTTACAAAGTTACATAGAAAAGAAAAAAAAGTTCTGTTCTAATATATCTAGCAGACAAAAAACAGCCCTAAAATCATTAAATGAAAATCCATACATCATTGTCAGAAATTCAGATAAAGGAGGTTCCATTGCTATCATAGACAAATCCTTATATACACGAGAATTAAATCACATGCTGAATGATGAAAATACATATAACAAAATTCCCAATGATCCCTCTAGCAAAATTAAGGAATCATTACTGAGTTTATTGCAGGAGGGATTACATTTGGGAACTTTAAATAAAAAACAAGTTGATTATTTGTGTCCTTCAGACTCACGTATCCCCTTATTTCATGCATTACCAAAAATTCATAAAGAAATTTTTCCTCCGATTTTTCGTCCTATAGTTTCAGGTATTGATTCTCTCCTGGAATATTTATCAGAATGGGTGGATACAAGATTGCAAACTTTGTCACAAAACTCCCCCAGTTTTTTACAGGATTCAAAAAATGTACTAAATGTAATGAATAATATCTCCTGGCAGGATGATTTTAGTTGGATAACCTGCGATGTGCAATCATTGTATTCATCCATTCCTCATAATCTTGCTTTGATTGCCCTCAAACACCAACTGAACAAATATAGTAACTATTCGCCAGACCTACAAGAATTTATTTTGACTGCTACACACTTTTTGTTAAAAAACAATTTTTTTATGTTTTCTAATGATTTTTACATTCAAAACAAAGGTTGTTCTATGGGAGCGAAATTTTCCCCGTCTCTGGCGAATGTTTACATGAGTTGGTGGGAGGAGCAATATATTTTTGACATTTGTAATCCATTTAGCACAAACATTCATATTTTTTTAAGATTTATAGATGATGTGCTTATTATTTGGCGTGGGTCTGAAGAACACATTTTTTACTTCATCAACTATATCAATAATAACCCGTGTAATATTTTTTACACTTTTGAACAACACAAAAACCGCATTGTGGTTTTAGATATTTTTTTGGAAGGTAACTCTCTTAACAAAAAGGTGGAGTGTAGCTTATATCGAAAAAAATCAGCAGGCAACTCCCTATTACACGCCAGGAGCTGCCACCCCAAACATATCACCACTAATTTACCAGCAGGAGAATTTATATGTGCGAAGAGATGCTGCACAAATTCTGAGATGTACCAAAACGAATGTGAAACTATTAGTAGGAGATTACAAAATAGAGGTTACTCCAAAAAAATTATTGATAAAGCAAAAGATAAAACTGATTTAAAATCGAGAAGTCAATATTTGGAGGATAAAATTCATATTGCTAAAAATAGTGATCTTAGTGATGCACAGGTAATATTTTCCACCAGATTTAGCAAAGATTTTTATGATGTAGTTCACATCGTAAAAAAGTTCCTCCCAATACTGTCAGTCGATCCAATTTTGAATAGAATTTTGGGACAAGGAGTGAAGTTTGTTTCTAGAAACAACATGTCCCTAGGAAATGTTTTGGCCCCCAGTGATCACAACACCAGATCTCATAGTGTTAAAATTTCAGACAAATGTATGTGGTTGCCCACCACAGGATCGGTCAAATGTGGCCAGAAAAATTGTGGTTTGTGCAAATATGTACATAATACAAAAAGTTTTGTATCTTTTACAACTGGAAAACAATACAATATAAATTCATTAATAAATTGTGGGACGTCTAATGTTATATATCTTTTGTCATGTGACACATGTAAAAAACAATATGTTGGAAGCACTTTAAGAACTATGAGACGCCGTGTATCAGAGCATATATATGATGCCGCAAATAGTACAACCAGGAGCCTGTCAGGGGCCTCTCAACATTTTTTGAAGGAACATCATTGGAGTTGTAGTAGTTTGAAAGTGAATGCTATTGAAAGAGTTAATCTTCCCAAAAGGGGTGGTGATATAAAGAAATTATTACGTTATAGAGAGGCCAAATGGATTTATTATATGCAAACAAGATATCCAATGGGTATGAATTTGAAAAATGATCTATTATATTTGTATTGAATTGTCAGCCCCTTTTTTTTTTTTTTTGTTTGTGGTTCATTAACATATGATGTCATTTCCTGATCCATTCTACCTTGCCTTTATAAGGAACAGTTTTATGTTAGTCTGTATAGGATTGTGAATAAGGAAGTATATTCCGAAACGCGTCCCTTGTCTGTATTTTAATTTCACCTTTTAACATGGATTAATAAAGCAAACAGAAGATTTTTATCCATTGGATGTCGTGCTGGATTTTCTTTTTTGTATATCCTAGTGTCATGGCCGTGATTCATCTTCCTTGCACCATCTTTGGACTTCATACATACTGGTGAGCTGGATTTGAGAATTTTTTTCTCTTTTTGATACTTGGGGAGCCCACCCTGTACACGACTTAAAATGAAGCATAAGTCGCAATGTGAATTTCACTGTGCTACAATGAGGCCTAGCGTGCCTGTGCAACCACCACCTGCCCCATCAAGTGCATCTGCGTGCTCTTCATCCTCTGTGACTGGGGACAGCACTCTCACATGGTTTTTCACACTGAACTTCCACCCCTTTACACGCAACAGGGAGTGTGATTGGCAGGTCATCACTTGTTTTGGAAGTGGAAACAGATGGTATTGTTGAGCTGTCAGACATCGAGAAAACTAACATTGGATGCAGGCTACATTATATCCACGCCTGCACCTTCGTCACAGATAGGCTGGACTACCTGCATTTAATAATTGCATTCCAGAAATGGAAAGGAGTGTAGAATGCACATGTGTTGTACCTTGCTTGGCAGCAAAGGAACACTAACTTAGTATTACAGACAATTTTAGGAAAGCAGAAAAAGAGTCAGCTCTTTGGGCAAATTAAATAGCGTGGCAAAAGTGAACAGGTGGGTACAGTAGCCGTGTTCTGTGGGTACCAGGACAGTAAAGGAAGCCTCACTTTCTATCCCTCCGAATGATCAAATGCAGCAAGGAATTCCCTGAGTTTGCTATAAAATTAGCGTAGCAAAATGTGCATGAGGGTAGAATGCAGAGGTGCTGCAAATAGATTTGCACCAGTGGGACACTAATGGAAGTCCAACAGTCACTTCTTGTATGCCACTAAATGGCAGCATTTTTTGCTATCATTATAGCTTATTAAAAACAGAGCAGGAGGGTGTCATGCAGAGGTGCTGCACATAGATTTGCACCAGTGGGCCACTAATGGAGTACAACAGCCACTTCTTGTATGCCACTAAATAGCAGCATTTTTTTGCTATCATTATAGCTTATTAAAAACAGAGAAGGAGGGTGTCCTGCACAGGTGCTAGAAATAGCTTGGCACCAGTGGGACAATAATGAAATACAACAGCCAGTTCTATGATGCCACTAAATGGCAGCATTTTTTGCTATCATTATAGCTTATTAAAAACAGAGCAGGAGGGTGTCCTGCACAGGTGCTAGAAATAGCTTGGCACCAGTGGGACAATAATGAAATACAACAGCCAGTTCTATGATGCCACTAAATGGCAGCATTTTTTGCTATCATTATAGCTTATTAAAAACAGAGCAGGAGGGTGTCCTGCACAGGTGCTCGAAATAGCTTGGCACCAGTGGGACAATAATGAAATACAACAGCCAGTTCTTGTATGCCACTAAATGGCAGCATTTTTTTGCTATCATTATAGCTTATTAAAAACAGAGCAGGAGGGTGTCATGCACAGGTGCTAGAAATAGCTTGGCACCAGTGGGACAATAATGAAATACAACAGCCAGTTCTTGTATGCCACTAAATGGCAGCATTTTTTGCTATCATTATAGCTTATTAAAAACAGAGCAGGAGGGTGTCATGCAGAGGTGCTGCACATAGATTTGCACCAGTGTGACACTAATGGAAGTCCAACAGCCACTTTTAGGATGCCATTAAGTTTCCTCAGTGTTTGCTACTATAATGGCTTTGTAACAATGAGTTTCAGTGTGAAATGCAGGCAGATGTGCTGCAAATATCTTTGCACTAGTGGGACAATACAGAAGTCCAACAGCCACGTTTAGGATGCCACTAAGTTTCCTCAGTGTTTGTATTCAGTACAAATAGGGTGTGGCCCCCTTCCTAGTGAGCTGGACATTTCATTCTGTGCATCCCCTGACTGTGTGTCCTGTTGGGACCGGGTCACTCTCAGCCCTTAGCCACATTGAGGCCTATTTTAGACCCATGGTAAGGTTTTAATATTAGAGAGTGTAGGTACTATCCCAACTGGGTACACCTTGGCGTTGGTGGGATAGCTTTATGCTTTTTGTGATCAAAAAACAGTGTTTACTAAGTACCCTATGTTTATATGCACTATGCTTTTATTTAGTTACAGCAGGGTATGTTTTCACCATTTTTTCCTTGGTTTCTCCTTGTTTTATGGCCAGTGTGAACATGAGCTCACAAGCTCCATGTGTACCATCTCATACTCCAGCTCATTTTTTGTTTTTATGTAGATTTTTTGTATTCAGTACAAACAGGGTGTGGCCCCCTTCCTAGTGAGCTGGACATTTCATTCTGTGCATCCCCTGTGTGTCCTGTTGGGACCCGGTCACTCTCAGCCCTTAGCCACATTGAGGCCTATTTTAGACCCATGGTAAGGTTTTAATATTAGAGAGTGTAGGTACTATCCCAACTGGGTACACCTTGGCGTTGGTGGGATAGCTTTATGCTTTTTGTGATCAAAAAACAGTGTTTACTAAGTACCTTATGTTTATATGCACTATGCTTTTATTTAGTTACAGCAGGGTATGTTTTCACCATTTTTTCCTTGGTTTCTCCTAAGTTTCCTCAGTGTTTGCTACTATAATGGCTTTGTAACAATGAGTTTGAGTGTGCAATGCAGGCAGACGTGCTGCAAATATCTTTGCACTAGTGGGACAATACAGAAGTCCAACAGCCACGTTTAGGATGCCACTAAGTTTCCTCAGTGTTTGCTATTATAATTAGAGTTGAGTGCGGTTCGCGGTTTGAGGTTCTCCAGTTCGCGGCTCGAGTGATTTTGGGGGCTGTTCTAGATCGAACTAGAACTCAAGCTTTTTGCTAAAGCTCGATAGTTCTAGATACGTTCGAGAACGGTTCTAGCAGCAAAAAGACCAGCTAATTCCTAGCTGGCTTTCCATTGTAATAGTGTAAGTCACTCTGTGACTCACACTATTATGAAATTTCAGTGTATAGTGTGCGGGAACAGCGCATTCAGATCACTGCTGTATGGATAATGGCGATCGCCATTTTTTTTTTTTTCCTTGTCTTCCTTCCCTAAGCGCGCATGTGTAGTGGGGAGGGCCAGCATGTCAGCCAATCCCAGACACACACACAGCTAAGTGGACTTTTAGCCAGAGAAGCAACGGCATGTGTGATAGGATGTCCATGTCACATGTCCCTGCATTATAAAAACGGACATTTTCCTCCAGCACGCCATTATCTGCCTTCTGCGTCCTTGGTGTCAGTCATCACTGGTGCAGCTCCTATCTCCGATACTGCTGTGTACGCTCTATACACAGCGCTGTACAGAATAGGGATAGAAGTTTCTATCAGTCCTTTTGAGGGCTAATACCGGCAGGGTCAGAGCCATAGGTGACAGGTCCGTGAAAACAGAGTTTAACAGCTACACAAGATGACAGCGTCTGTGTAGCTAAGGTCAGGGATTTCCTCGCTGCATTTCCCCATTAGGAGGGATAGAAAGGCAGGCTTCCTTTCCTCTACCCAGAGACCCACAACCCTGCCACTGTACCCTCCTGCCCTTTGCACACTCATTGTTATTAAGCCATTATACTAGCAAACACTGAGTGAACTTAGTGGCATCCTAAAAGTGGCTGTTGGACTTCCATTAGTGTCCCACTGGTGCAAATCTATGTGCATCACCTCTGCATTGCACACTCAAACTCATTGTTACTAAGCCATTATACTAGCAAACACTGAGTGAACTTAGTGGCATCCTAAAAGTGGCTGTTGGACTTCTGTATTGTCCCACTAGTGCAAAGATATTTGCAGCACGTCTGCCTGCATTGCACACTCAAACTCATTGTTACTAGGCCATTATACTAGCAAACACTGAGTGAACTTAGTGGCATCCTAAACGTGGCTGTTGGACTTCTGTATTGTCCCACTAGTGCAAAGATATTTGCAGCACGTCTGCCTGCAATGCACACTCAAACTCATTGTTACTAAGCCATTACACTAGCAAACACTGAGTGAACTTAGTGGCATCCTAAACGTGGCTGTTGGACTTCTGTATTGTCCCACTAGTGCAAAGATATTTGCAGCACGTCTGCCTGCATTGCACACTCAAACTCATTGTTACTAAGCCATTATACTAGCAAACACTGAATGAACTTAGTGACATCCTAAAAGTGGCTGTTGTATTTCATTATTGTCCCACTGGTGCCAAGCTATTTCTACCACCTGTGCAGGACACCCTCCTGCTCTGTTTTTAATAAGCTATAATGATAGCAAAAAATACTGCCATTTAGTGGCATCATAGAACTGGCTGTTGTATTTCATTATTCTCCCACTGGTGCCAAGCTATTTCGAGCACCTGTGCAGGACACCCTCCTGCTCTGTTTTTAATAAGCTATAATGATAGCAAAAAACAAAGAAAAATTGAATAACTAGGTCCATGATAACCATATAGCATGTAGCATGGAGGTTCCCCATTAGCAACAAAACAACCTACATAGAAGCTCCATAATCATTGTCCATATAATCTTATTTAAATTAAATACCAAACAATGTTTTCTTTATAGAAATCTTTAGAAAATTTATTTAAATGCGATTTAATAAAAAGTTTTTTTCAGGGACACAAAGAGAGTGCAACACATAGTGCAAAAATGTGCTTAAAAACATATACATAGCCAGTCAGGGAAGTGTGTCAGTACAGAACAGGCTGAGATAGGTACATGGCACAGCCCACAGAAACAACATAACTGCAGTGTATCAGTATATCTGTCTCACATAATACAGTTAACAGCGCAGTGAAATACATGAAGTAACAATCAAACAGAATGTCATGTCATGGAAATGCACTGTGAACTTATAGAGACCCATACACTATGTCAGAATCACCATATCTGCTGTCCCATGAGCATGAAACAGGACTCAAATGATTATAATACAAGGCTGTCCTGTGAGCATGAGCTATTGCTCAAATGTGTGCAATGCAAGAGAGACCGTCCTTTCAGCAAGGAGGATGGCATAAGTCCAAAGTATACATAAAGGTTCTATGACCCACCAGGAACACTCCCGTGTTCAAGCCTGACACACCACCCTGCACCTCAACGCGTTTCGCTTATCGCTTCATCGGGAGGTGCAGAGGTGACATTCACGGCTGCTTATATCCAAAATGAACAATTCTTACCATCCTATTGTGGCGCGCTCCGGAAATCCGATGCCCATCCTCCACTGCGTCTGGCGTTCAGGAAGCGGGAGTGCGCATGCGCACAACCCGACAACCATTAGATCACCAGACACAGAGGGGAGGAGTGATCAGAGCCCCGTGCACGCACAGGATGGAGTCCATAACCACCATATTAAGTGAGGGCATGCAACAGGGCAAATAAGAACCGAGCATGAAAAATAGTTACAACAATAGATATATAGCAAGTTGGACGGTATCCATAAAGTAATGTCCATAAAAGTCTCTTAAATTGCAATTTGTCCAGATCTTGATAACGCAATCGGTCCATATATATCTTCCTGTTCTAATGTCTCCATTATATGCAGATACAAGCCGCCATCTCTAAAAAGTATGAATTAATAATAAGAGAGAGATAGGAAAGAGATAAAAAAGAGATAAAAAAGAGAAGAATGTCAGAATATAAAATGGCAATTGGTACGCAACCACAAACCAATACCTCCACTAAACAACTGCAGACCGTGAGCAAAGACATTTAAATCAAAAAGGGCTTATAGCTGATCATATCATTCAGCCCCTGCAGTTTTACTGTATCAAGAGTTATGATCCATTTAGCCTCTTTCTTAAATATGGCATTTCTGAGATCGCCCCCTCTCGCACCAAGGTAAACTTTATCAATACCTCTGAATGTGAGTAACCGCCAATTGCAGTCATGACATTCCCTAAAATGTTTAGGGATGTTTTTTAGAAGCAGAATTTCCTCCGGTTTTGTGACTTTAGCCGCATTCCTGATATCACGAATGTGTTCCAGGATGCGTACCCGGAACTTCCGAGTAGTCAGGCCCACATAAATGAGGCCGCAGGGGCATATTGCCCAGTAAATAATCCCGGTGGATCGAAAATTTATGGAGTGTACAATTCTATAGGTATTCTCTCTAGAGGAATCCCAAAATTCACCCGTTCGATCCATCTGGCTGAACAGGAAGATACGACCATGTCTACCTTTCCTGCAACTATTAAAAAGAGATCCACTGTATTTCCTCCCTTGTCGGCCTGCCCGGTGATTGAGTTATTCACTAAATTGGTGACTCAAGAATTTAGGCGCTTACCACGTAAGCGCACACACGACAACTTGAGCCAAAAACAACGGGTGGCACTAAAAGAGCTTAAAAATATGGATGACGTCGTAATTAAGCAGGCCGACAAGGGGGGTAATGTGGTTCTCTGGTCCAAGAAGCAATATGAAATAGAGGCATTCCGCCAATTGAATGATGCCTCCTGCTACACGAAACTTGATGGGAATCCATTAAGGAAATATCAGGGGGAACTATATGATCTGTTATTCCTTGCCTTTGAGAGGGACATCATACCCAAATCTGTCTTTGAAGGCCTCCTGACTGAACACCTGGTTATTCCAACAATATACTTTCTGCCGAAAGTGCACAAGAATATTGATTGTCCACCTGGCAGGCCAATCGTGTCCGGTAATAATAGCCTATGTGAGCCTGCTTGCAGGTTCCTGGACTATTATTTACAACCCCTTGTCATTACCCTCCCGTCCTACATTCGGGACTCCACGGAGTTCTTGAATCGTCTGGAGGGTATCACATTCGAGTCTGACATCATCATGGTCACTGCTGACGTTGAGTCGCTATATACTTCTATAGCCCATGAAGATGGCATTGCTGGTGTGGATTTTTTTCTACGGTCCACTGGGCTGGATGTGCAGCTGATTGATCTCCTCCTGCTTCTACTTAGATTTATTTTATCTCATAATTTCTTTTTATTTAAGGACCGTTTCTATCTCCAGGAGAGAGGAGTTGCGATGGGGGCGTCTTGTGCGCCTTCATACGCAAACCTCTTTCTTGGACTATGGGAACGGTCCATATCTTTTCCAGCATCCGAGATGGGCGCAGTCCACATGTGGCTGCGTTTCATCGACGATATTTTTTTGATTTGGCAGGGGGAGATCAATCAGTTGGATATTTTCATGCAGCGACTCAATGACAATATAAATAACATTAAGCTTACTTATGTCTTCAGCAGTGAACAAATCGAATATCTGGATGTACGAATATTGAAGGGGACGGACGGGACACTGTGCACAGACATTTTTCGTAAAACCACGTCTGTAAATTCACTTTTGAGTGCCAGATCATCACATCCGAAAAAGGTGATTAATTCCATTCCTACAGGGCAATTTTTGCGGGCCCGACGGGTATGTTCTGATAATGTCTTATTTGAGCAACAATCTGAGGATCTAAAAAGAAGGTTTAGGGCACGGCACTATCGAGAAAAACCTATACAGGAGGGATATGCCAGAGCTAGGGATACTTCACGTGATGCCCTGCTAAAAAGCCACCCCAAAAAGAATGATGATATCGTTCGTTTCATTACTCCCTATCATGGACAATGGAGGGAGATGTTCTCCATTATCAAAAAATATTGGTCAGTGCTTCTCACTGACAATGATTTGTCTCTTCTACTTACCTCTGGACCTGCAGTGACGCCAAAAAGATCTAAAACATTAAAAGATCAAATTGTGAAAAGTCTTTATATTCCAGCAGTCAGGAACACCTTTGGGACAAATAGGGGTCCCAGATGGGGGTCACGCTCTTGTGGGGACTGTGGGGCCTGCCCACAGATGGATCGAATGGGTGAATTTTGAGATTCCTCTAGAGAGAATACCTATAGAATTGTACACTCAATAAATTGTCGATCCACCGGGATTATTTACTGGGCAATATGCCCCTGCGGCCTCATTTATGTGGGCCTGACTACTCGGGAGTTCCGGGTACGCATCCTGGAACACATTCGTGATATCAGGAATGCGGCTAAAGTCACAAAACCGGAGGAAATTCTGCTTCTAAAAAACATCCCTAAACATTTTAGGGAATGTCATGACTGCAATTGGCGGTTACTCACATTCAGAGGTATTGATAAAGTTTACCTTGGTGCGAGAGGGGGCGATCTCAGAAATGCCATATTTAAGAAAGAGAGGCTAAATGGATCATAACTCTTGATACAGTAAAACCGCAGGGGCTGAATGATATGATCAGCTATAAGCCCTTTTTGATTTAAATGTCTTTGCTCACGGTCTGCAGTTGTTTAGTGGAGGTATTGGTTTGTGGTTGCGTACTAATTGCCGTTTTATATTCTGACATTCTTCTCTTTTTGATCTCTTTTTTATCTCTTTCCTATCTCTCTCTTATTATTAATTCATACTTTTTAGAGATGGCGGCTTGTATCTGCATATAATGGAGACATTAGAACAGGAAGATATATATGGACCGATTGCGTTATCAAGATCTGGACAAATTGCAATTTAAGAGACTTTTATGGACATTACTTTATGGATACCGTCCAACTTGCTATATATCTATTGTTGTAACTATTTTTCATGCTCGGTTCTTATTTGCCCTGTTGCATGCCCTCACTTAATATGGTGGTTATGGACTCCATCCTGTGCGCGCACGGGGCTCTGATCACTCCTCCCCTCTGTGTCTGGTGATCTAATGGTTGTCGGGTTGTGCGCATGCGCACTCCCGCTTCCTGAACGCCGGACGCAGTGGAGGATGGGCATCGGATTTCCGGGGCGCGCCACAATAGGTTGGTAAGAATTGTTCATTTTGGATATAAGCAGCCGTGGATGTCACCTCTGCACCTCCCGATGAAGCGATAAGCGAAACGCGTTGAGGTGCAGGGTGGTGTGTCAGGCTTGAACACGGGAGTGTTCCTGGTGGGTCATAGAACCTTTATGTATACTTTGGACTTATGCCATCCTCCTTGCTGAAAGGACGGTCTCTCTTGCATTGCACACATTTGAGCAATAGCTCATGCTCACAGGACAGCCTTGTATTATAATCATTTGAATCCTGTTTCATGCTCATGGGACAGCAGATATGGTGATTCTGACATAGTGTATGGGTCTCTATAAGTTCACAGTGCATTTCCATGACATGACATTCTGTTTGATTGTTACTTAATGTATTTCACTGCGCTGTTAACTGTATTATGTGAGACAGATATACTGATACACTGCAGTTATGTTATTTCTGTGGGCTGTGCCATGTACCTATCTCAGCCTGTTCATTACTGACACACTTCCCTGACTGGCTATGTATATGTTTTTAAGCACATTTTTGCACTATGTGTTGCACTCTCTTTGTGTCCCTGAAAAAAACTTTTTATTAAATCGCATTTAAATACATTTTCTAAAGATTTCTATAAAGAAAACATTGTTTGGTATTTAATTTAAATAAGATTATATGGACAATGATTATGGAGCTTCTATGTAGGTTGTTTTGTTGCTAATGGGGAACCTCCATGCTACATGCTATATGGTTATCATGGACCTAGTTATTCAATTTTTCTTTGTGTATGTCTTTTTGGGGAATACAGGTCCGGCTATGGATTACCGTGGACGGGACGCAAATTGGGCAGCACAGGTCACTGATGTGTTCGGCAATGGCGGCAACCACACCAATCCCTCATCTCCAATGCAGTACCGTGAGCTTCAAGTAAAATTAAAAAATTTATTGTTTAAACGCACCAAAACCTGGTGGAATAAGGCTTCATTAGAACAGTACCTTGGGAGAGACATTGTCCCAAGAGGATTACGTATTCAAACATTCCCAGCATTTGTGGTCGATGATGACACATTTAAGGGTAGATGGGAGGAAGCCTGTAAACTGTGCTCTCGCACAATGCTTGAGCTACTTATCGGCCTTGATAAGAAAAGATTAGCTGAGCTTGAGACTGAGATTGAAAAGGTTAATGTGGAGTTAAAACAAAAGATATCTGAGACAAACTTAGCGGAGTTTGATAAAGAACTTGCAAAGGAATTTGAGCAGTGGGAGATGGACATTAAGCAGAAAAAGGCACATAAATTTAAACGCGATATTGATGACTATCAAAATGGGAATGTATTTAAATGGCATCAGCATAGAAGTTTTAGATCAGGTTCTACTGTGCACTCCAAATCTCAATCTAATACGGACTCTATTTCCTCCGGCGAGGGTTCATCACAGTTTCAGGGACCCCCTAGTGGTCGCAATCGGAATAACTTCTTTGGCAATAGGATAGAAACCCGAAACTATACCAGAAAGAAGCAACATCAGGATATGAATAAATCTTCCAACCAGACTGATACTTTGCAGGTAATAAATCTTACTGATAAAGTGTTGACTGAGGACCAACTCTCTGTTCTTGAATTAGGTCTCTCCTTTTCACCTTCGCGGATTTTGATGTTTTCACTGCTATAAAAGATTTACATTTGTTTGGCCGTAAACTTATGTTTAAGAAATATTTTTTGAAAAAAGATTAGGGATCATACCCGGATCTATCGGCAGAGGACATGGAAGCAGTGAGAGCGTTGGAATCGTTACTGGCTGAACAGGAAGATACGACCATGTCTACCTTTCCTGCAACTATTAAAAAGAGATCCACTGTATTTCCTCCCTTGTCGGCCTGCCCGGTGATTGAGTTATTCACTAAATTGGTGACTCAAGAATTTAGGCGCTTACCACGTAAGCGCACACACGACAACTTGAGCCAAAAACAACGGGTGGCACTAAAAGAGCTTAAAAATATGGATGACGTCGTAATTAAGCAGGCCGACAAAGGGGGGTAATGTGATTCTTTGGTCCAAGGAGCAATATGAAATAGAGGCATTCCGCCAATTGAATGATGCCTCCTGCTACACGAAACTTGATGGGAATCCATTAAGGAAATATCAGGGGGAACTATATGATCTGTTATTCCTTGCCTTTGAGAGGGACATCATACCCAAATCTGTCTTTGAAGGCCTCCTGACTGAACACCCGGTTATTCCAACGATATACTTTCTGCCGAAAGTGCACAAGAATATTGATTGTCCACCTGGCAGGCCAATCGTGTCCGGTAATAATAGCCTATGTGAGCCTGCTTGCAGGTTCCTGGACTATTATTTACAACCCCTTGTCATTACCCTCCCGTCCTACATTCGGGACTCCACAGAGTTCTTGAATCGTCTGGAGGGTATCACATTCGAGTCTGACATCATCATGGTCACTGCTGACGTTGAGTCGCTATATACTTCTATAGCCAATGAAGATGGCATTGCTGCTGTGGATTTTTTTCTACGGTCCACTGGGCTGGATGTGCAGCTGATTGATCTTCTCCTGCTTCTACTTAGATTTATTTTATCTCATAATTTCTTTTTATTTAAGGACCGTTTCTATCTCCAAGAGAGAGGAGTTGCGATGGGGGCGTCTTGTGCGCCTTCATACGCAAACCTCTTTCTTGGACTATGGGAACGGTCCATATCTTTTCCAGCATCCGAGATGGGCGCAGTCCACATGTGGCTGCGTTTCATCGACGATATTTTTTTGATTTGGCAGGGGGAGATCAATCAGTTGGATATTTTCATGCAGCGACTCAATGACAATATAAATAACATTAAGCTTACTTATGTCTTCAGCAGTGAACAAATCGAATATCTGGATGTACGAATATTGAAGGGGACGGACGGGACACTGTGCACAGACATTTTTCGTAAAACCACGGCTGTAAATTCACTTTTGTGTGCCAGATCATCACATCCGAAAAAGGTGATTAATTTCATTCCTACAGGGCAATTTTTGCGGGCCCGACGGGTATGTTCTGATAATGTCTTATTTGAGCAACAATCTGAGGATCTAAAAAGAAGGTTTAGGGCACGGCACTATCGAGAAAAACCTATACAGGAGGGATATGCCAGAGCTAGGGATACTTCACGTGATGCCCTGCTAAAAAGCCACCCCAAAAAGAATGATGATATTGTTCGTTTCATTACTCCCTATCATGGACAATGGAGGGAGATGTTCTCCATCATCAAAAAATATTGGTCAGTGCTTCTCACTGACAATGATTTGTCTCTTCTACTTACCTCTGGACCTGCAGTGACGCCAAAAAGATCTAAAACATTAAAAGATCAAATTGTGAAAAGTATTTATATTCCAGCAGTCAGGAACACCTTTGGGACAAATAGGGGTCCCAGATGGGGGTCACGCTCTTGTGGGGACTGTGGGGCCTGCCCACAGATGGATCGAACGGGTGAATTTTGGGATTCCTCTAGAGAGAATACCTATAGAATTGTACACTCCATAAATTGTCGATCCACCGGGATTATTTACTGGGCAATATGCCCCTGCGGCCTCATTTATGTGGGCCTGACTACTCGGGAGTTCCGGGTACGCATCCTGGAACACATTCGTGATATCAGGAATGCGGCTAAAGTCACAAAACCGGAGGAAATTCTGCTTCTAAAAAACATCCCTAAACATTTTAGGGAATGTCATGACTGCAATTGGCGGTTACTCACATTCAGAGGTATTGATAAAGTTTACCTTGGTGCGAGAGGGGGCGATCTCAGAAATGCCATATTTAAGAAAGAGGCTAAATGGATCATAACTCTTGATACAGTAAAACCGCAGGGGCTGAATGATATGATCAGCTATAAGCCCTTTTTGATTTAAATGTCTTTGCTCACGGTCTGCAGTTGTTTAGTGGAGGTATTGGTTTGTGGTTGCGTACCAATTGCCGTTTTATATTCTGACATTCTTCTGTTTTTTATCTCTTTTTTATCTCTTTCCTATCTCTCTCTTATTATTAATTCATACTTTTTAGAGATGGCGGCTTGTATCTGCATCTAATGGAGACATTAGAACAGGAAGATATATATGGACCGATTGCGTTATCAAGATCTGGACAAATTGCAATTTAAGAGACTTTTATGGACATTACTTTATGGATACCGTCCAACTTGCTATATATCTATTGTTGTAACTATTTTTCATGCTCGGTTCTTATTTGCCCTGTTGCATGCCCTCACTTAATATGGTGGTTATGGACTCCATCCTGTGCGCGCACGGGGCTCTGATCACTACTCCCCTCTGTGTCTGGTGATCTAATGGTTGTCGGGTTGTGCGCATGCGCACTCCCGCTTCCTGAACGCCGGACGCAGTGGAGGATGGGCATCGGATTTCCGGGGCGCGCCACAATAGGATGGTAAGAATTGTTCATTTTGGATATAAGCAGCCGTGGATGTCACCTCTGCACCTCCCGATGAAGCGATAAGCGAAACGCGTTGAGGTGCAGGGTGGTGTGTCAGGCTTGAGCCCGGGAGTGTTCCTGGTGGGTCATAGAACCTTTATGTATACTTTGGACTTATGCCATCCTCCTTGCTGAAAGGACGGTCTCTCTTGCATTGCACACATTTGAGCAATAGCTCATGCTCACAGGACAGCCTTGTATTATAATCATTTGAGTCCTGTTTCATGCTCATGGGACAGCAGATATGGTGATTCTGACATAGTGTATGGGTCTCTATAAGTTCACAGTGCATTTCCATGACATGACATTCTGTTTGATTGTTACTTAATGTATTTCACTGCGCTGTTAACTGTATTATGTGAGACAGATATACTGATACACTGCAGTTATGTTGTTTCTGTGGGCTGTGCCATGTACCTATCTCAGCCTGTTCTGTACTGACACACTTCCCTGACTGGCTATGTATATGTTTTTAAGCACATTTTTGCACTATGTGTTGCACTCTCTTTGTGTCCCTGAAAAAAACTTTTTATTAAATCGCATTTAAATACATTTTCTAAAGATTTCTATAAAGAAAACATTGTTTGGTATTTAATTTAAATAAGATTATATGGACAATGATTATGGAGCTTCTATGTAGGTTGTAATGATAGCAAAAAATGCTGCCATTTAGTGGCATCATATAACTGGCTGTTGTATTTCATTATTGTCCCACTGGTGCCAAGCTATTTCGAGCACCTGTGCAGGACACCCCCCTGCTCTGTTTTTAATAAGCTATAATGATAGCAAAAATACTGCCATTTAGTGGCATCATAGAACTGGCTGTTGTATTTCATTATTGTCCCACTGGTGCCAAGCTATTTCTAGCACCTGTGCAGGACACCCTCCTGCTCTGTTTTTAATAAGCTATAATGATAGCAAAAAATACTGCCATTTAGTGGCATCATAGACCTGGCTGTTGTATTTCATTATTGTCCCACTGGTGCCAAGCTATTTCGAGCACCTGTGCAGGACACCCTCCTGCTCTGTTTTTAATAAGCTATAATGCTAGCAAAAAATACTGCCATTTAGTGGCATCATAGAACTGGCTGTTGTATTTCATTATTGTCCCACTGATGCCAAGCTATTTCTAGCACCTGTGCAGGACACCCTCCTGCTCTGTTTTTAATAAGCTTTAATGATAGCAAAAAATGCTGCCATTTAGTGGCATCATAGAACTGGCTGTTGTATTTCATTATTGTCCCACTGGTGCCAAGCTATTTCTAGCACCTGTGCAGGACACCCTCCTGCTCTGTTTTTAACCCCTTCACGACCGCGGGCCGTAAAATTACATCCTATTTTAACGTGACTTAACGACCAGGGACGTAATTTTACGGCCTAAACTTCATTTGATTGCCGTGGCCATAGCAACGGCTTTCAAATGATGTCCCCTGCTGTTTCTTACAGCAGGGGACCTTTGCTTGACCCCAGGGGGGGTGGCATCGCCACCCCCCATAGGCGATCGATGTGATTGGCTGTTCAAATCGGAACCGCCAATCACATTGATCACGCTGTTTTCGGCAAAAAAAAATGCCAAAAATAGCGTGATCTTGTAAAATCCAGCTAGGACCAGAGCTGCAGCAGCTCCGATCATTGGCTGGAAGCAAGCAGACACCGTGGCCCCCCCCTGCAGCACTGATTGGAGCGATCGTGCAATGACGCGCAATCGCTCCAATCAGTGTGCAGTGGGGCGGTCTGATCTGCCGGTGGCCGCCCTCCCCAGGCCTGTGCTGGTCTGGGGACCCTCCCCCAACATGTCTGCAGCGTGCAGCACTGGCTGGTACTAGTGGTACCACGCCACTGCTTCTGCTGCCGCTGCTGTCACGTCGCAGGAGCGGTGAGTATTGTGCTCACCTTGCAGCCCCTGCGCGTGCCCCCCTGCGTTCTGCCCCCCCCCAGACATCCCGGTCTGCCCCCAGACATCCCGGTCTGCCCCCAGCATTCCCGATCTGCCCCCAGCATTCCCGATCTGCCCCCAGCATTCCCGATCTGCCCCCAGCATTTCCGATCTGCCCCCAGCATTTCCGATCTGCCCCCAGCATTTCCGATCTGCCCCCAGCATTCCCGATCTGCCCCCAGCATTCCCGATCTGCCCCCAGCATTCCCGATCTGCCCCCAGCATTCCCGATCTGCCCCCCGACATCCCGGTCTGCCGGCCTCCCCCGTGATCTCTATTCTGCAGCTCCTCCGGTATCTCCCTCCTCTGCTCTCCCCCTCCCCCTCTGCTGTCCCCCTCTGCTGTTGCTCTCCCCCTCTGCTGTCCCCCTCTGCTGTCCCCGTCCCCCTCTGCTGTCCCCGTCCCCCTCTGCTGTCCCCCCGACGTCCTCTTACCTGTCTTCACCGGCCGATCACATCTGCCTCCATCGCTGGGTCCTTCTTCCTGGGTCTTCTGCTGAGCTGTCCAACTTCCTGCCTGCTGGCTGCTGCAAAGCTGTTCCTCCTGCAAATCCTCTGGGTACTGTGAGTATAACTTTTTTTTTTTTTCTTTTTTTCCTCTATCCCCTGTCAATTCTTACACCTCATGCGTCCGTGCGTCCCGCCGAGCGCTGATCAGGGATGCAGATAACGTATCTGCATCCGTGGTCAGTTTTCGGCGGGACTTTTTTTCCCGTATTCCCGACGCTTTTTGTATTGCATCAGTCCGTGCGTCCCGCCGAGCGCTGATCAGGGATGCACATAACGGATCGGCATCCCTGCTCAATTTTTGGCGTGACAAAAAGCATCGGGGATACGGAAAAAAAAGTCACGCCAAAAATTGAGCAGGGATGCCGATCCGTTATGTGCATCCCTGATCAGCGCTCGGCGGGACGCACGGACTGATGCAATACAAAAAGCGTCGGGGATACGGAAAAAAAAGTATCGCATCTGTCCGTGCGTCCCGCTGAGCGCGGATCAACATCCCTGCTCAATTTTTGGCGTGACTTTTTTCCGTATTCACAACGCTTTTTGTATCGCATCCGTCCATGCGTCCCGCTGAGCGCTGATCAGGGATGCAGATAACGGATCTGCATCCGTGTTCAGTTTTTGGCGTGACTTTTTTCCGTATTCACGACGCTTTTTGTATCACATCCGTCCGTGCGTCCCGCCGAGCGCTGATTAGGGATGCAGATAACTGATCGGCATCCCTGCTCAATTTTTGGCGTGACTTTTTTCCGTATTTGCGACGATTTTTGTATCGCATCCGTCCGTGCATCCCGCCAAGCGCTGATCAGGGATGCACATAACGTATCTGCATCCATGGTCAATTTTTGGCGTGACTTTTTTTTTTACGTATCCCCGACGCTTTTTTTTATCGCATCCGACCGTGCGTCCTGCAGCGGCCGATCAGTGCACTGCGTCTGTGCGTTTGAAAAGTCAAATGGCGCTCCTTCTCTTCTGAGCCCCGCCATGCGCTCAAACAATTACTTTCCACCACATATGAGGTATCTGTGTACTCAGAAGAAAATGCACAATACAGTTTATGGTGCATTTTTTCCTGATAGCCTTGTGAAAAAAAAAGCTACCTAGTTGAAGCAACCGTTTTGTGGTAAAAAAAATTTTTTTTCTTTTCACGGCTCAACGCTATAAACTTCTGTGAAGCCCCCAGGTGTTCAAAGTGCTCACCAAACATCTAGAAAAATTATTTGAGGGCTCTAGTTTCCAAAATGGTGTCACTTGTGGGGGAGCTCCACTGTTTAGGCACCATAGGGGGTCTCCAAACGTGACATGGCGTCCGCTAATGATTCCAACCAATTTTGCTGTCAAATGGCGCTCCTTCTCTTCTGAGCCCCACCATGCGCCCAAACAATTACTTTCCACCACATATGAGGTATCTGCGTACTCAGGAGAAAATGCACAATACATTTTATGGTGCATTTTTTCCTGATAGCCTTGTGAAAAAAAAAGCTACCTAGTTGAAGCAACCGTTTTGTGGTAAAAAATTTTTTTTTTCTTTTCATGGCTCAACGCTATAAACTTCTGTGAAGCCCCCAGGTGTTCAAAGTGCTCACCAAACATCTAGAAAAATTATTTGAGGGCTCTAGTTTCCAAAATGGTGTCACTTGTGGGGGAGCTCCACTGTTTAGGCACCATAGGGGGTCTCCAAACGTGACATGGCGTCCGCTAATGATTCCAACCTATTTTGCTGTCAAATGGCGCTCCTTCTCTTCTGAGCCCCACCATGCGCCCAAACAATTACTTTCCACCACATATGAGGTATCTGCATACTCAGGAGAAAATGCACAATACATTTTATGGTGCATTTTTTCCTGATAGCCTTGTGAAAAAAAAAGCTACCTAGTTGAAGCAACCGTTTTGTGGTAAAAAAATTTTTTTTTCTTTTCACGGCTCAACGCTATAAACTTCTGTGAAGCCCCCAGGTGTTCAAAGTGCTCACCAAACATTTAGAAAAATTATTTGAGGGCTCTAGTTTCCAAAATGGTGTCACTTGTGGGGGAGCTCCACTGTTTAGGCACCATAGGGGGTCTCCAAACGTGACATGGCGTCCGCTAATGATTCCAACCAATTTTGCTGTCAAATGGCGCTCCTTCTCTTCTGAGCCCCACCATGCGCCCAAACAATTACTTTCCACCACATATGAGGTATCTGCGTACTCAGGAGAAAATGAACAATACATTTTATGGTGCATTTTTTCCTGATAGCCTTGTGAAAAAAAAAGCTACCTAGTTGAAGCAACCGTTTTGTGGTAAAAAAATTTTTTTTTCTTTTCATGGCTCAACGCTATAAACTTCTGTGAAGCCCCCAGGTGTTCAAAGTGCTCACCAAACATCTAGAAAAATTATTTGAGGGCTCTAGTTTCCAAAATGGTGTCACTTGTGGGGGAGCTCCACTGTTTAGGCACCATAGGGGGTCTCCAAACGTGACATGGCGTCCGCTAATGATTCCAACCAATTTTGCTGTCAAATGGCGCTCCTTCTCTTCTGAGCCCCACCATGCGCCCAAACAATTACTTTCCACCACATATGAGGTATCTGCGTACTCAGGAGAAAATGCACAATACATTTTATGGTGCATTTTTTCCTGATAGCCTTGTGAAAAAAAAGCTACCTAGTTGAAGCAACCGTTTTGTGGTAAAAAAATTTTTTTTTCTTTTCACGGCTCAACGCTATAAACTTCTGTGAAGCCCCCAGGTGTTCAAAGTGCTCACCAAACATCTAGAAAAATTATTTGAGGGCTCTAGTTTCCAAAATGGGGTGACTTGTGGGGGAGCTCCATTGTTTAGGCACCTCAGGGGGTCTTCATACCCCACATGGCGTCCGCTAATGAGTGCAGCTAATTTTGCACTCAAAAATTCAAATGGCGCTCCTTGCCTTCCGAGCACTGCCGAGTGTCCAAAGATTTGATTTCCACCACATATGAGGTATCTGCGTATTCAGGAGAAAATGCACAATACATTTTATGGTGCATTTTTTCCTGTTACCCTTGTGAAAAAAAAGCTACCTAGTTGAAGCAACCGTTTTGTTGTAAAAAATTTTTTTTTCTTTTCACGGCTCAACGCTATAAACTTCTGTGAAGCCCCCAGGTGTTCAAAGTGCTCACCAAACATCTAGAACAATTATTTGAGGGCTCTAGTTTCCAAAATGGGGTCACTTGTGGGGGAGCTCCATTGTTTAGGCACCTCAGGGGGTCTTCAAACTCGACATGGCGTCCGCTAACAGGTGCAGCTAATTTTGCACTCAAAAATTCAAATGGCGCTCCTTGCCTTCCGAGCACTGCTGTGTGTCCAAACATTTGATTTCCACCACATATGAGGTATCTGCGTACTCAGGAGAAAATGCACAATACATTTTATGGTGCATTTTTTCCTGTTACCCTTGTGAAAAAAAAAGCTACCTAGTTGAAGCAACCGTTTTGTGGTAAAAAAAAAATTTTTTTCTTTTCACGGCTGAACGCTATAAACTTATGTGAAGCCCCCAGGGGTTCAAAGTGCTCACCAAACATCTAGAAAAATTATTTGAGGGCTCTAGTTTCCAAAATGGGGTCACTTGTGGGGGAGCTCCATTGGTTAGGCACCTCAGGGGGTCTTCAAACCCGACATGGCGTCCGCTAATGAGTGCAGCTAATTTTGCGTTCAAAAATTCAAATGGCGCTCCTTCCCTTCCGAGCTCTGCCGTGCGCCCAAACAATTGATTTTTACCACATATGGGGTATCAGCGTACTCAGGAGAACATGCACAATAAATTGTATTGTGTGCTTTCTCTTTTCTCCCTTGTAAAAATGAAAATTTTATGGCTAAAGTAACATTTTTGTGTTAAAAAGTAAAATTTTCATTTTTTCCTTCCACATTGCTTTGGTTCCTGTGAAGCACCTAAAGGGTTAATAAACTTCTTGGATGTGGTTTTGAGCAGTGTGAGGGGTGTAGTTTTTAGAATGGGGTCACTTTTGGGTATTTTCTGTCACCTAGGCCTCTCAAAGTCACCTCAAATGTAATGTGGTCCCTAAAAAAAATTATTTTGTAAATTTTGTTGGAAAAATGAGAATTTGCTGATGACCTTTGACCCCTTCTAACTTCCTAACGGAAAAAAAATGTGTTTCGAAAATTGCACTGATGTAAAGTACACAAGTGGGAAATGTTATATAGTAACTATTTTGTGTGACATATCTCTCAGATTTATGGGCATAAATTTTCAAAGTTTGAAAATTGCGAAATTTTCAAAATTTTCGCCAAATTTCCTACATTTTCACAAATAAACGCAAAAAATATCGGCCTAAATTTACCACTGACATGAAGTACAATATGTCACAAAAAACAATCTCAGAATCGCCAGGATCCGTTGAAGCGTTCCAGAGTTATAACCTGTCAAAGTGACACTGGTCAGAATTGCAAAAAATGGCCCGGTCATTAGGGTGTTTTAGTGGCCGGGGTGAAGGGGTTAATAAGCTATAATGATAGCAAAAAATACTGCCATTTAAGTGGCATACAAGCACTGGCTGTTGGACTTCCATTAGTGTCCCACTGGTGCAAATCTATTTGCAGCACCTCTGCATGACACCCTCATGCACATTTTGCTACGCTAATTTTATAGCAAACTCAGGGAATTCATTGCTGCATTTGATCATTCGGAGGGATAGAAAGTGAGGCTTCCTATAGCTTTTCCTTCTGTTCATAGACAGCATCTCCAAGTCCACACCCGAAGAGCAATTTCTCCTCCACGTCTAAGTGTGGAGAGGCAGCTAGTGCGCATGCGTGTGCCGATTTACTCCAGCTGCAGCCTAACTACAGTGTTTCGCCTAGTGAGTATGCTCAGCCTGACTGTGCAATTCCTGAGGCTAAGTCTTCATTTCGGGATACAGCGCATGCTTCCACACTTAGTGCGAAAAGCCTCTTTGCACAGGTACTTGCATTCCGTGCCGGGTCTAAGTCCTGTTTTGTGCCTAGACACCATGCTAAAGCTGATAGTCTTTTTTAAGAGACTGTATATCATGCAACTGAGCATGCTCAGGCACTTACTGCATCAGAGACTAGGTCCGGTAATGAACTCTTTGGCCCTGCCCCTGATGTGGGGGGCCCATATAGACCACAGGGCATCAGGTGTCCTGACGATGTGGCCAAGCCACTCCCAAATGGCTTGCAGAGGCCCGCCCCTATGACTTGTCACCTCATTATTGATGGTCAGACGATGACTGGTGAGGTGTTTGTGTCGTGGCAGCCATGAGGTCATCATTGAAGTTGCGGTGCCAAATAGGACGCTAGTTATGCCACTCATCACGTGTCACTCTGCTTTTGTCTCCAGGAGGTGCATTGTGGTCCACCCTGGTTTGGGGCGGACCCAGGTTATAAAACGGGCTGGAACCAACAAGGAGGTGCGCAGTCTTCTATTATGCTCCGAAAGAGCACACCTCCATGTGTTGAACCCATTGCGGCTTTAGGCCAGAGGTAGGCAGGGATAGGGCGTCGATGCAGGCTGCCTCCACAGTTGGTAACGCAGAACGGTTAAGACCAGCTCCTGTCCTACAAGTCCTGCTTGTGCAGCCCAGTGGCATTAACAGGCCTGCTGCTGCTGCTGATGCGCCTGCTGTCCACAGGTGTGGCCCCAGTGCACACGGTCAGCGTACTGAATGGCCCCTGTGATGTTAACAGGGAGTTCCTGGGCTGGGTGGGCGTGTGGACCCTGTGACGCTAACAGGGCTCCCAGTCTCCAGATCCGAGTGGCGTCTAACTCGGTTCAGGCAACTATTAGTTTCATAGCCACACAGATCTGTATCCTCCACCTAACCTTCCAGTTGCCAACCTCTCCTTTTCCATCTGGGAGCACGGTGGACATTGACTGCTGATGGGGATATATACCTTTCTCTTTCTTTTCTTATTAATTTTCATTATATAGCGGTAACATAGTATATACCACCTTATCCAAATCTGCCAGTCCCACCGTAACAGATGGTGTTTCTTCATCAAATGTTACTTTTGCTTAACCACTAAACCCACGGACAAAAACTTTTTTCCCCTTTCCAACACACCTGTTCCCCTTTCCACCAGCATCTGTCCTTTTTCAACTCATTTGGTATATGACCAAAAGTGCAACTCTGCAGGGACACCGTACTCAATGCCATCTCAGCACAGCAGCCAGCCCTCGGTCCCTCAGATGTGGACAAGTAAAAGACCATTTCCTCCTATCCATGACAAAGCGTTGAGATTCACTCTGTGCAGCACTGGTGTTTACTGGAAAAGCAGATCTAAGAATCCGTACCACCTTCTGCAGATACTCCTGTATACATGCGTCCCTTTCTATGGCAGGAATTATTTCGCCAAATTTTGTCTTGTACCAGGGATCTAACAGTGTGGCAACCCAGTAGTTAGCATTACTTCGAATTCGTACAATCCGAGGGTCATGTTGTAGCTAGTGCAGCAAGAAGGCGCTCATGTGTCTTGTGCATCCAGGAGGACCAAGTCCTTGGTGTGTTGGTGGCAGAGAGGTGAGAATAGTGCCTCCTTCCTCTGCCCTCTCCCCCCAACCTCGCACAACCAAAATGTGAGCAAGCTCTCACTCATCTGCTGAGTCTTCCATGCCCATCGCCAGTTCGTCCTCCATTTCTTCATGGGCTCCTGCACCTTCCTCAACAATTTTTGCTGATACTATGCGCCCTTGTTAATCCCTCTACCCCACCATGACTGCTGCCTAGGTGCCGCTCACCGTATGGACCTTGTAGATCTTATTATCCCTTCTGCATATGACTCCTCCTGTACTTCCTCCCCTTCCTCTTGGACCAACACCTGACTCCGAATAATGCTTACAGTGTGCTCCATCTTGTAGATGACCAGAATTGTCACGCTGAGAATGGCATCGCCAGTGCTAAACATCTTCGTCGACATTTGTAAACTGTGTAGAAGGGTGCATAGGTCCTTGATCTGACACCACTCCAGCAACGTGATCTGCACCACCTCTGGATCAAGTTAGCCCAGGGTATACGTCATACCGTATTTCAGCAGGGCTCTGTGGTGCTGCCACACACGCTGCAACATGTGCAGATTCCAATTCCTGCGTGTCGGAACATCGCATTTCCAGCGTTTAACCGCCAGACCCTAAGACTTCAGGAGCGATGAAAGTTGTTGAGCTGCTGGGTGTGAAGGATGAAAGTGAGCACATAGCAGCGTGCCCGCTGCACAAGGCCATGTAGGCCGGGATGGTATTAAAAAATTGCTGGAGAATCAGATTCAACACGTGAGCCATACAAGGCACGTGTGTCACATGGCCCTGACGAAGGGCCGCAGACAGGTTTGCATCATTGCCGCACACGGCTGTTAAGTCCACTCAATCAATTTGTACTCCGGTCGCCAGGTGACAACGTGTTCCTTTCGTGCATAGTGCTGATGATGGGAAAGGAGTCGATGCCTGAGGCGCAGGTGGACGCAGGTTATTGTCACCCACTGGGTTGCGTTACCTTGACAGATACAGAACCACAGGCTGAATGTAGGTGGTGGGTATCTCACAGATGAAGTACCATCATTCAGCTACAACCAATGGGAAGACACCACACCCTTTTTTAGGCCCCTCCTGTCTGCAGACCACTGCCAGACAAAGCTATGAACCTCTTGTTACTGTTACCCCCAGTTCAGTTTTATGAGTTTGTGTGCTTGTTACCTGACTACTTTTCCTGCTTGCTGTTTATGTACCTCGTTGGCCGATCCGCATTTCACCTCTGCTTGTTTTCTGATTAAGTCCTGGCCATCCCATTCTGTTCCTCTTCCTCAATTAATGTTTTTGACCCTGCATGACTATTATTCTCTGAAACTGCAGCCTTCCACAGGTATTGATCAACTTGGGCCCTGTGTAATTCCAAATCACTGTATAGGGGTTATAGGGTTTCAGGGTTCTGGGTGTCCAGCTTGGTGAGTGGCTTGCCTCTAGCCTATCCTTTACAGCCCATCTGAGTGTGTCGATCCAGGCAGGCGTTACACCATGGCCTCTGCAGAAGGCCATGTAGGCCGGGATAGTGTTTTAAAAATTGCTGGACAACCAGGTTCAACACGTGAGCCATACAAGGCACGTGTGTCACATTGCCCTGAAGAAGGGTCGCAGACTGGTTTGCATCATTGTCGCACCCGACCTTCCCTGGCTGCTGGTTGAGTGGAGACAACCATTGATGAAACTCGGTCTCACTCTCCAGAGCTAACCGTCCACAATTCCTCAGCGGTGTCTCACATTTCCCCCACATTTCAAAGTAAACATTTGACCGCCTGATGGCCTTGAGCTCTGCTGCCAGCATAGTAAGGAGGTGTGTGGGATTCCTTGGGCGCAGTTACAAGGAAGGGTGACCTGACTACACAGGGTTTGGACCGAGGTGGAGGACCCACACGAGGTTGAGGAGGCAGAAGCAGTGGAGGAACTTGTACATACAGAGGAAGGATTGACACACAAGTCGTGGGGACGGCAAGACTTGTACAGCAAACCCTTCTCCATCTCTCACCATAGTTACCCAGTGCCCAGTCAGCAACATGTAACTCCCCTGTCCATGCTTACTGGTCCAAGTATCTGTGGTGAAATGCACCTTGTCACACACAGAGTTTCTCAAGGAATCGGTGAGGTTGTGTGCGATCTGCTGTGGTAGCGCGGGCACGCCTTTCTTGGAGAAGGAGTGACGACTGGCCATCGGCTCTTGGGGCACTGCAATGGGCATAAGGTCTCGAAAATCCTCGGTCTCAAAAGGGTGTAAAGGCAGCCTTTCTGTTGCCAACAAGTTACAGATGATGAAACTCAACCTCTTAGGCATGTCATGTCCTTCGAAAATCATGTAGAACACAGCGAGGGGACTCCAACCACAGTCTCCCTCGTTTCCACTAATTGGGCCACACACACCCCACTTGACTGGCATCAGTTGAAAACCCTTTGGAAAAAGAAAAAGATGCTTTGCATGAAGCACTCTCAAAAATACGCGTGCCTTTCACGTCCCCTGGATGACCCAGGGGAAGAAAAGTCCTCTGAGAGCCATGACTTGTTCATCTTGGTTCTTTTACAAACACAGCGAGGGGCCTCCAACCACAGTCTCCCTCATTTCCACTAATTGGGCCACACACACCCCACTTGACTGGCATCAGTTGACAACCCTTTGGAAAAAGAAAAAGATGCTTTGCATGAAGCACTCTCAAAAATACGCGTGCCTTTCACATCCCCTGGTTGACCCAGGGGAAGAAAAGTCCTCTGAGAGCCATGTCCACATTATCAGTGGACAGACACATGTGCTTATCTGCCAGCAGACCCCCAGCAGCACTGAAGACAGGTTCCGAGAGAACGCTGGCTGCAGGACACGACAAGATCCCCAAGGCGTACGTGGCAAGCTCAGGCAATTTATCCAGATTGGAAGCCTAAAATGAGCAGGGCTCAAGTTGGACAGTAATGGCATCAACTTTTCCTTGCATATACTCATATATCTGTGTGTCCTCCTCTTTTTCCTTGTCCAGCTCTTTTGTTTTCGCATGAGTATATGTCCTTGTCACTTTCCCATGTGGTTGTGTTGTGAGTTGTTTGTCACCTTTTGGACACCTTTGAGGGTGTTTTCTAGGTGTTTTTATGTGTTTGTGATTGCCTGCCATTGTTTCCTATGCAGTTCGAGTTCGGTTCGTCAAACGTTCGACGAACCGAACTCGAACGAGACCTCCGTTCGGCGAACCGAACTCGAGCCGAACCGGGACCGGTTCGCTCATCTCTAATAATAATGGCTTTGTGACAATGAGCTTGAGTGTGCAATGCAGGCAGACGTGCTGCAAATATCTTCGCACTAGTGGGATAATACAGAAGTCCAACAGCCCCGTTTAGGATGCCACTAAGTTTCCTCAGTGTTTGCTACTATAATGGCTTAGTAACAATGAGCTTGAGTGTGCAATGCTGGCAGACGTGCTGCAAATATCTTTGCACTAGTGGGACAATACAGAAGTCCAACAGCCACGTTTAGGATGCCACTAAGTTTCCTCAGTGCTTGCTACTGTAATGGCTTAGTAACAATGAGCTTGAGTGTGCAAAGGGCAGGAGGGTACAGTGGCAGGGTTGTGGGTCTGGGTAGAGGAAAGGAAGCCTGCCTTTCTATCCCTCCTAATGGGGAAATGCAGGGAGGAAATCCCTGACCTTAGCTACACAGACGCTGTCATCTTGTGTAGCTGTTGAAATTTGTTTTCACGGCCCTGACTGTCACCTATGACTCTGACCCTGCCGGTATTAGCCCTTAAAAGGACTAATAGAAACTTCTATCCCTATTCTGTATAGCGCTGTGTATCCAGCGTACACAGCAGTATCGGAGACAGGAGCTACGCCAGCGGTGTCTGACACCCAGACGCAGAAGAGATAATGGCGTCCGGACGGGCAGATATTCGTTTTTATAATGCAGGGACATGTGACATGGACATCCTATCACACATGCCGTTGCTTCTCTGGCTAAAAGTCCACTTAGCTGTGTGTGTGTCTGGGATTGGCTGACATGCTGGCCCGCCCCACTACACGCGCGCGCTTAGGGAAGGAAGACAAGGAAAAAAAAAATGGCAATCGCCATTATCCAAACAGCAGTGATCTGAATGCGCTGTTCCCGCACACTATACACTGAAATTTCATAATAGTGTGAGTCACAGAGTGACTAAAGCCTGCTTTACACGGTACGACCGATTGTGCGATTTCACAATCGATCGTACCCGCCCCCGTCCTTTTTGCGTCACGGGCAAATCGCTGCCCGTGTCGCACAAAGTTAGTAACCCCCGTCACACATACTTACCTCTCGTGCGACCTCGCTGTGGGCGGCGAACGTCCACTTCCTGGAGTGGGAGGGACGTTCGGCGTCACAGCGACATCACACGGCCGCCGGCCAATAGAAGCGGAGGGGCGGAGATGAGCGGGACGTAAACATCCCGCCCACCTCCTTCCTTCCACATAGAGACGGCGGCGGCCGCGGGAGGCAGGTGAGCTGCTCATCGTTCCCGTGGTGTCACACGGAGCGACGTGTGCTACCACGGAAACGATGGTCAACTAAAGTAAACGATATTATGGAACCTAACGAGCAGTACCCGACTCATGATTTGTGAGCGATACTGCGTCGCTAGGAGGTGTCACACAGGCCGGCATCGCCAGCAATGCCGGATGTGCGTCACAAAAACCGTGACCCCGACGATCTATCGCACGATAGATTGCCAGGTGTAAAGCAGCCTTTACACTATTACAGCGGAAAGCCAGCTAGTAATTAGCTTTTCTTTTTGCTGCTAGAACCGTTCTCGAATGTATCTAGAACTATCGAGCTTTAGCAAAAAGCTCGAGTTCTAGTTCGATCTAGAACAGCCCCCAAAATCACTCGAGCCGTGAACTGGAGAACCTCGAACCGCGATCCGCGCTCAACTCTAGTGGTGATCTGTTGAAAAATTTTCAGAAGTTGCCATTTTTGCCACCATTTTTAGGCGCGAAAAACTACATCCCAGTGTCTTCTCCCCCAAGAAAGGGCGCGAAGCCGAAGCCCCGCCCCCTGGGAACATGGCCAGAAGGAAACAACACTCTGAGGCTGAAAACGAAACTTACCTTCCGCACAAGAGAGTGCTTGCAAAAGACCAAGGTGGGGCGGGCGAAAAGTCTGCAGCATGTGACCCGAGCAGATAAAGGGCAGAGACGCCAGGAGTCTGCTACCCTTTTGTTCCTGGACACCGACAGTGCAACATGGCCGACCAGTCTGGCAAACCAGCAGTGGAGGAGCCCGTGCCCGGAATAGCCGACTGGGTGGAAGCCCAGACCAAGCGCATCTGCCGCAGGATCCAGGCTCAGGCTAGCTTCTTGCTGAAGCGATGGACGGCCGAGATGGCGGATCTGGCTGCAGCTGTTCGGGCCCATGAAGTAGAGGCGACCTCGGAGGAGCGGGTAAATGACCCACACCTCTATGTCCCACTAGGACCGGCCCACCAAGCTGAGGGGCCCGGTCTGCCCCCGTCCACCACGCCACCTCCCTCGCTGCACGAGCCTATAGCCGACACCCCGCTTGGTCTGCTGCCAAAAGCCACAGCAGCGGTACCCGTTCCATCTGCCCATGAGGACCCGCCAGCGGCATCCTCAAGCCGAGAGCCCGTCAATGCCCCGGCACCTGTACCAGCTCCACGCCAGACTAAAGCCCGGAAGACGTCCCCTCCGGTCCCGAGCCAGGCCGCAACCCCGATGACGACCCCGGCAGTCCGCCCGGCCGTACCAAAGGTGGCGCCCGGCCGGAAATCGGTAGCAGCTGAGACGCCTACCGCTCCCCAACTCCCAGTCCCGGCTGAGGCGCACCCGGGATGCACCTGCAGGGCAGCAGAGCGGGCCACGACACAGCGGAGCCCTCCATTGCCTATGATGCCGGTAGTAGCCGGCACAGAGGGTGTCTAGCTGGGCAATGCTCTCGCGCAGGTGAAAGCAGAGGGCGAGGCCGGAGCTCCGTATTGGGAGCAGCAGCAGCGCCAGCTGAGGAATTAGATCGCCGATCGGGAGAAGAGGAAGGCGGAGGTGTTATCCCGGACCTACACCGAGAAGGATCACCTCCGGAATGCCACCTTCCGGGTGCGGGGTCCGACCTATCAAGGGCAGGTCCGGAACTTTAATGCCCAGAAGGGGTGGGGCTTTATATATGAGCTGGGCCTGGAGGCCGAGATCTTTGTCTCCCGAAGAGATTTGGCCCCTCATCTGCCCGTTGGCCACCCCGACCGAGACCTGGAGCCCGGAGAGTTGGTGACATACACCCGGCACTGCAGAGAGAGGGGGTGGTTCGCCCTTGATGTTAAAAGATGGGTGAGCGATGGAGAAAGATACTACCTCCGCCACTCTCCAGCACAGAAGAAGATGAGTAGGTAGCGGAATCCTGGCTACCTTAAGTGTGAGTCCCCGTTGGGACTGTTAACCGTTCCAGTTTAAAAGTTTTAACAAAGGACCATGGCCGTGAACTGGCAGGCCAACCCAAAAACTATTGGGATTTGTAAATAGTCCCTGACCAACCTTCTCTCCCTGCCGCAGTCTCTGGAGAGGCTGATTGGAGGAGGGTTCTGCGGTAGGGTCGGCCGAGGCCCAGTCACTAGCAAAACCGGTGGCTAACCTCCAGGCCAGGGGTACCCTGGACGTGGGGCCCTTGAAAAAGACTGCCGGGTAAGGAACTTTTTACCTGGCCCTGAAGGGCGACACCCGGACCTGTCCTGGACTTGGGCAAGGGGTGCCGACCTGTGTTTTAGAGGTGGCATAAGGGGGCAGGTTGTTTGGGTGGGAGTGCGGTGAGAAGGACCCGGTCCATCCCGTCCTGGTTTTGCATGTGTAACATTTAAGAAAGTGCCTCCCGTAAGGGAAGAAAAGCAAAATGTACCACTGTTAGTATACTTGTAAAATGTTCTTTTTCTCTTTTCAGTTCCTATTTAAATAAATGTTGGTGGTTGGACAGCCCGCGGACGGTCTGTATTAAACCAAGGGGGATATGTTGACGCCTTGGCAAAACCAGGTAGTCACACATTAGGCCCCCGCATAACACCTTCCCTCATCTAGGTCACATACAGCCAACCTGAAACCCTAGTAAAGGTATATATGGTGTGAACACTGCTCTATTAAGGGTGGTAACCCTGAAACCCTAGTCACCCCCCCTTAGGGCAAAACAAACACATCAGTGGGCGGGACCAAGCGGTTAGGGAATGCCCACCTAGGGGTGTAGACAGCCGGCGCACCAGCCCCTTCCAATGCCATACCCTGCACAGAGACACTGTGCCCTGGGGCAACCATCCCTACCCACGGAGGAGTTAACATCCGGCTGCCATTCCATCTCCCCCGGGTATCCCACAACAGCAGCTGTGGTGTCCCACTTCCCCACACACCGTGGGTGGCGTCACAAACTTAATACGGCCAAGCCCGTACAGCTACGTCCTCCTTTTATTCGGCGTGTCCGCGTGACCCCCGGGTCCGGAGGATCCCTTGAGCCACGCAGCAGGTCCGGATCCAAGCAGCGCCGGCAGCTAACACAGGGGCGGCACATCCGTGCGACCCACGGGTCCAGAGAAATCCCTCGAGCCACACCGCGGATCCAGGTCCGAGCAGCATCGGCTGTTGGCACGGGGGGCGGCACACCTTGATTTCGGGCGTGGCGTTTCTCATGAACAGGATACTTACCCATTCACTTACCTGGTGAAAGTGCGCCTTATTTTTCACTGTCAGCAGTGCTCCGCTGCAAAATTTTGGAAAACCGCCATTTTAGCCGCCATTTTTAGGCGCGAAAAAGGACAACCCAGCGTCTTCTTCCCCGAGAAAGGGTGTGAAGCCGAAACCCCGCCCCCTGGGAACACAGCCGGAAGGAAGACCCTGAGGCCAGAAACGAAACTAGAAAGTGGAGCGAAGAAAAGACCAAGGGGGAAGAGAGGACGGAGCGGCATGTAACTAGCGCTGTAAAGTGCAGGGACGCCAGGACTCTGCAGTAACCCGTTCCTGGACACCAACGCGGCAGGATGTGTAGGAGTATCCAGGCCCAAGCCCACTTCATGCTGGCGAAGTTGGCGTCGGAGATGAAGGGCCTGGCTGCAGCTGTCCGGGCGCATGAAATGGAGATGATCTCGGAGGAGTGGGTAAGCAGTATCCCACGCACCTATGTTCCCCAGGTACCGGCCATCCCGGCTAAGGGACCCGGCCTGCTCCCGTCTGCCACGCTGTCTCCCTCGTCACCCGTGTCCGCAGCCAACGCCCCGACCAACCCGCTGCCCAAGTCCGTGGCAGCGGAGCCCGTACCATCCACGGGGGAGGACCCAGCTGCTGGGCCCTCAGGCCTTACCGTCATTATTGCTCCGGCACCGCTGACGACATCTCATCCGGCCCCGAGTCTGGCTGCACCAGTGATGATGTCGGCACCGGCAGTTCGCCCATCCGCAACGGTGATGACGACGGCTCCGGGAGTCCACCCGGTCGCAACGGAGGCAGCACCCAACCGGAACTCTACCCTGGCCACGGTGCCGGACACTCCCAAGTACCCCGTCCCAGCTGTGGAGCAGCCGGGGTGTACCTGCAGAGAGGGGGAGCAGGCCACTGAGCAATAGGGCCCACGGCAGTATGAGAGGCCGGTCATAGCCGGCACCGAGGGCACCTGAGTGGGCCCGGCTCCTGAGCAGGAGGCGGTGCACGTAACCCGTGCCCCATACTGGCAGCGGCAGCAACAGCAGCTGCGCAGGGAGATCGCCCGAGGAAAGGGTAAAGCGGATGTGCATGCCCGCATTTATAAGGAGAAAGATCACCTGCAGCAAGCTACCATCGGGGTCCGGAGCGGTGTACCATGTGGAGGTGGTACTGGAGACCCGTGGTGGAGAATAATGAGTAGGTAGCAGATTCCCGGCTACCCCAGTTATGTGTCCCCGTTGGGACCGTTCTCCAGTTTTATAATTTCTGCAGTTTTAAGTATGGACCAAGGCTGTGAACTGGCAGGCCAACTCAAGAACTATTGTGTCTTGTAAATAATTACCGTCCACCTTCATACAGCACCGACCTGGTCTCCGGAGAGGCAGGTTGGAGGAAGAGCCTGCGGTGGAGTCGGCCGAGGCTCGTCACCATTACAACCGGTGACCACACTCCAGACTGTGGGGACCCGTAGCAAGGACTGCCGGGTAAGGAACTTATTACCCGGCCCGTGTGGGCGCTACCCAGACCCATTCCTGATCTTGGGTAAAGGGGTGTCACCTGTTATGATCCGGAATCATGGAAGACCACCATAAATCATTGGTAAAAGGTGACAAAAGCATTGGCAACTAATCTGGCCGCCATCCCCTTTCTAACCATCAACACTAGAAGTAGCCGAGGGGTGAACTAACATCTTGTGCACCGCGAGCCCAGCCGGAGAACTAGCTATACTAAAGGAAGGAAACATGAATAACTCTCTGCCTCAGAAAATAGATAAAGAATAGCAAGCCGCCCACATTCAAAGACTGCGGTGATATAGGAAAACATAATACACAGATGATATGATTTGCAAAAGGTGAGGCCCTACTGACTAAATAGGACAGGATAGGAAAGGGACAGATGGTGGCCAGAGAAAAACCCTACAAAAATCCAAAAACCTGATAGTACAAAAAGCCCTCAGATCGCTAGATCTGAACTCCGTCCTATACCAGGTGCTCTTGTCATACCAATGAACAGAAAGCAGGAACCATACAAATTCAAGAAGCAACAAACACGTGGACTTATAGGAGCAATACTCCACACATAGCTGCTGGGAGCTTCCCAGCTAAGCAACTGAGAGGGAAGATCCCTGCATGCAAAAAAACTGACAATAACCACAGCAAATGACAAACTCAGATAAGCGCAAAATGAACCAAACCACATAAGAAAGAACCAAGCACTTATCTGGGGTAGATGTGGTCTGGAGCAGGATGAAGCAGGCTGGTGTACAAAGAACAACTGACATCCGGCATAGCCTGCTAGCAGACCAGGGTTTAAATAGGCAGAGAGTTAGCAATGGAAACGCCCATTGCTCAACACACCTGGTCTCTGTCCAAACCATTCCTGGCCACAAGAGGGAGCCTCACAGCAGCAAAAGCATAACTGACATTCACAACAGTGACCTGTCTTAGTGGTGGCACCAGGGAACAGGTTATTTGGGTGGCGGGGGCGAACAGAAAGTGTCCCAGTCCGTTATGCAACGTTTAAGATCTGTGCCTCCCGTAAGAGAAGAAAGTTATCTCGATGTAAATATGTTATTATACTTGTAAACCTATTTTCCCCTTTTTCTACAATTTCAGTTAAAATAAATGGTGGTGGTCGGACAGCCCTCGGACGGTCTGTATTTAACCAAGGGGGAATGTGATGCCCTGACAGGTCAGGAAGTCATACTTAGGCCCCCGCATAACACTCTTCCCTCACCTAGGTTACACAAAGCCAACCAGAAACCCTAGTCACCTCCCCCAAGGAAAGACAGGTACACCAGTGGGCAGAACCAGACGGAAGGAAACACCCACCTAGGGGTCTGGAGAGCCCGGGGCAGGAAAAACAGGAGTTGAAGTTTAGCTTTGGAGTTGAGTGGAGTGAGTCCAGGTCTACACACACCCACCCTGACACAGGCACAGTCACAGCGCCGGCTATATGTCCCCTATCTTACTCCTGACGATTCTCCATGGTTTTTACCCTGTTAAGCCTGCAGCTGCTCTCTTTGCCTAGCACCCAGATCGTGAGATCCTTTACCTGATCCTATTGAAGACTTGCCACTGTGGTTTTCCACAGCATGCATGTTTATGCACTCAATATGGCAGCCATATGAGATTCCTTAATGCTTGACTGGATATACATGGTCCTTACCTCCGACCGAGAACAACTGTGTTTGTGACTTCTACCCTGATCATTCAGGCTACCTCTTTGGGCATAATACCCTACATATTGAATTGGGTTTCCCCCTTCTCTTCTTTTTTTGCCCGTCAGCACATGCACAGAAATACAAACAGTATCTCGCTCCCCACAGTGTTGCAAACGAGACTTCCCCTACTTCTCGTACGTTTAGCGCGACACACTACCTGGGTTACACGTTCACAGTACCCAACCCTACTGTTAGACGCGATTGATGATTACACTTGTTGACCGTTGGTGCATATTTATGTCTACAATACTCTAGTCTGATGGATCCCTTGATAAAGGTCTGATGTTGACCGAAACGTCTATGGGACAGACTTCACTCTTGGTTTAATAAAAACGCATTCAGCACCACCCGAGACTTTTTGCAATTTCTTCTAAGGAGTGCCGGAGCTATATGTATTTTTCTGAGGTTGTTTTTTCTCCAGAGCACCCAACTAGATAGTGAGCCAGGCTTATCTTTTCTCTAACACACCATGGGTGGCATCACAGACAATTTACTACCATCTCGTACAAATATGTCCCCTTTTAGTCGGGGTGTCCGTGCGACCCCCGGGTCAAGCCACACCGCGGATCCGGATCCGAGCAGCGTCGGCTGCTGGGCACGGGGGCGGTTCATTGTCTTTCAGGAACAAAATTCCTTTGGAAAGCTTACTGCGCCTTTTTGCCTTCAGAGCTGCCTCCAATTGGTCCAAAAGTTCAATGTAAAACCTTGCATTGATGGTGGAACCCTTTTGAAGGTAGTCTACTAGCAGCATGCCTCCTTATCCCAGAACATCACATTAGTGGCTGATTTTTACACCCTGAACTTCTTTGGACGAGGAGAACCACTGTGCCTCCACTCTTTTGACTGCTTTTCAGGGTCATAAATAAATCCAGGTCTCATGCATAGTGACCAGTCGATCCAGGACGTTCTTATGAGTCCGGAAACACTCACAAATGGACTGGGAAGGTTTCACTCACATGGTTCTATGATCTGTTGTCAAACATTTGGGGACCCACTTTGCAGATAGCCTCCTTATGTCCAAATGTTCATGGATGACACAAACATATTCACGGGAAATCCCCATGATTTCTGATTTTGCTTTAGTCCTTTTTTAAAAGCTGTTATAGACATATACAGTATAATGTCCCCCAGCCTGGCTCCCATGCTGATATATATATATTGTTCCCCATCATGGCTCCCATGCTGATACATATATATTGTTCCCCTATCCTGGCTCCCATGCTGGTATATATAATGTCCACCAGCCTGGGCCATATCCTGGTATATATAATGTCCCCCAGCCTGGCTCCCATGCTGATATATATATATATATGTTAGGGCCAGGTGGACGGGTAGACCCAGGAGGTGGATCCACTGGGCCAAACACCTTACTGAAGGCAAGGGGTCCGGTAGCCGGAGCACTACAGGTAGCCGGACAGTCCGTGCAAAAGAGTGGAATGCAGAAGTCCCTGGGACCACGGAGTCACTGATGGTAGTCCGGGTGACGGAGCTCAGGTTCGGAGGCCGAGATGTTGTCAGGCAGAGTCCGGAACCGATGGAGCGAGAGGATGGATCACCACAGGGATCAAAGATGGTACGGACTGACGGGATGGCAGATAGTCAGCATTCGGGGTTCGGGAATCGGCAGGACCGGATGGCGAGGCAGGAGCGGCTCTAGAAGAGAGATAGGTGAGTATATCACAGAGACAAGGAGACCTGACTCCTAGCTTAGGAAACACGAAGAACAGGCCCCGCCCACTTGGACATTAAACCTCTTTATACCCTGTACCTGTGTGTTCAATATCCTGTCTGTGGACGCTGGCCCTTTAAGAAAGGGTCAATGACCGCGCGCGCGCCCTAATGCGCATGCGCGAGGCCCGGGTGCCAGAAGCCAGGGCAGGGAGCGGCGAACAGGAGGCAGGGGAGCCGGGCTGGAGCGAAGCTGCCGGCGGACGCTGGGAGCGGGGACCGGGACGCCTGGGGATCATAGGTGAGGAGGCCTGGAGGCTGTGGAGCGGGGGACGCCGGACAGAGGAGCCGGGGAGCGAGCCAGGGAGGCCGGGGAGCATGGCAGGGGAGCCGGGGAGCTGGACAGGAGACCCGGGGAGCGTGACAGTACCCCCTCCCCCACGCCCCCCTCCCCGCAACCGGGACAGGAAGGCACGAATCAGAGGAGTACCCACATTCTCCCGGGGTTCCCAGGACCTATCCTCAGGACCATACCCCGCCCAGTTCACCAAGAAGAACTGCCGGCCCCGTACGGTTTTCATGGCCACGATATCCCTTACCGCATAGATGTCATCATCAGCAATAGGAGGAGGGGCCGAACTGGCAGCAGCGGAGAAGGGACCAAGGACAACCAGCTTGAGCAGGGAGACGTGGAAGGAGTTGGGTATCCTCATCGTGGCCGGGAGCTGCAGCTTGTAAGAGACCTCATTTATTCTGCAGAGGACTTTAAACGGCCCGATGTAGCGAGGACCCAGCTTGTATGATGGTAGCTTCAATCGGACGTACTTGGAAGCAAGCCAGACGAGATCTCCTGGAGAGAAACACGGAGGATCCAAACGCCTCTTGTCTGCGTGTCTCTTCATCCGCAGGGAAGCACGTCCAAGGGACGCCTTGACAGAGTCCCAAATAGTTGCAAAGTCACGGGCTACAGCATCAGCAGCAGGGACATCCGAGGAAGAGGATACAGGTAATGGGACGGAAGGCTGAAGTCCGTAAACGACATGGAAGGGAGAGCTGGAGGAGGACTCACTGACGTGGTGGTTATGGGAGAATTCAGCCCAAGGAAGAAGCGTGGACCAGTCGTCATGATGGGCGTTGACGTAGTGACGTAAGAAGGTGGTCAAGATCTGATTGACTCGTTCCACTTGGCCATTCGACTGAGGATGGTAGGCTGAAGAAAAGTCCAAAGTCACTCCCAGATGTTTGCAGAGAGCCCTCCAGAAGCGGGAGGTGAACTGAGTTCCTCTGTCGGACACAATGTGTGATGGAAAGCCATGCAACCGGAAGATGTGCTGTATGTAGGCGTCAGCGAGTTCCTGGGCTGAGGGCAGTCCAGCCATAGGGACGAAATGAGCCATTTTGGAGAACCGATCCACCACGACCCATATGACTGTGTGTCCGGAGGACAGGGGCAAGTCCGTAATGAAGTCCATTGCAACGTGTTGCCACGGAACTGAGGGTATAGGCAGAGGCAGAAGACGGCCATATGGCAGATGTTTGGGCGTCTTGTTCCTGGCACAAGAGGAGCAGGCTGAGACAAAAGAAGCGACGTCCGTACGAAGGAATGGCCACCAGTAATGACGTACAATCGTACTCCATGTTCTTTTCTGACCAGCATGACCGGCTGTTTTCGAGGCATGGCCCCAGTGCAACACTTTTTGCCTGTCAGTCTCAGAGACGTAGGTCTTCCCGGGCGGTATCTGGGCCAGGGTGACAGGGGCCACCGGAATGATTTTACTAGGGCAGATGATGGGCTGGGATGTCTCCTCCTCCTGCTCCATGGGCATGAATGACCTGGACAAGGCATCTGCGCGTACATTCTTGTCCGCAGGTCGGAAATGGAGCTGGAAATCGAACCTGGCAAAGAACAAGGACCACCTGGCTTGCCGTGGGTTCAGTCGCTGAGCGGACCGCAGGTATTCCAGGTTCTTGTGGTCCGTGTAAATGATCACGGGGTACACTGCTCCCTCCAGAAGGTAGCGCCATTCCTCCAGAGCCAGTTTGACTGCCAATAGCTCTCGGTCACCGATGGTGTAGTTGCGTTCAGGCGCTGAGAAGCCCTTGGAGTAGAAACCGCAAGTAACCATCTTCCCGGAGGAGGACTTCTGCATGAGCACTGCTCCGGCCCCCGAGGAGGAGGCATCCACCTCCAAGGTGAACTGTCGGTTTAACTCCGGACGGTGGAGCACAGGGGAGGAAGCAAATGCTCGCTTCAGAGAGCCAAACGCGGCGTCGGCCGCAGGTGACCAGTCCTTTGGATTAGCCCCCTTCTTGGTCAAGGCGGAGAGAGGTGCAGTCAGAGCAGAGAAGTGAGGGATGAACTGACGATAATAGTTTGCGAATCCCAGAAAGCGTTGGATTGCCTTCAGTCCAGAAGGAGGGGGCCAGTTGAGAATGGCAGAGACCTTCTCCGGATCCATCTGCAGGCCGGTATCGGAGATTACGTAACCCAGGAAGGGAAGAGAAGACTGCTCGAAGACACACTTCTCGTACTTGGCGTACAGACGATTCTCCCTCAGTCTTTGTAGTACCAGCTGCACGTTCTCTCTGTGGGTCTGGAGGTCCGGAGAAAAGACCAGGATGTCATCAAGATACACCACCACACAGACGTAGAGAAGGTCCCGGAACACGTCATTCACCAATTCCTGAAAGACTGCTGGTGCGTTACACAGGCCGAAGGGCATCACACAGTATTCATAGTGCCCATCGCGAGTATTGAACGCGGTCTTCCATTCGTCCCCAGAGCGGATGCGGACCAGGTTGTAGGCACCCCGAAGATCCAACTTGGTAAACACACGAGCTCCTCTAAGCCGATCAAACAATTCGGGGATGAGCGGCAGGGGGTATTTATTTTTCACGGTGATTTGGTTCAATCCCCGGTAGTCAATGCATGGGCGTAGGTCGCCCTCTTTCTTCTTAACGAAGAAGAAGCCTGCTCCAGCAGGAGAGGAGGATCTCCGAATGAATCCCCTTGCCAGGTTCTCTGTGATGTAGGTAGACATGGCCCCTGTTTCGGCAGGAGACAGCGGATATATCCGTCCTCGAGGTGGTGTAGTTCCCGGGAGCAGGTCGATGGCACAATCGTAAGGACGATGTGGCGGAAGTACCTCTGATTCCTTTTTATCAAAGACGTCCGTGAAGGACCAATAGGCCGAGGGCAGTCCCGGTAGGGACTCTGGAACCGGAGGTCGTTGGATGGGTTGTATGGTCTTCAGACAGTTCTCGTGGCAAGAGGAGCCCCATCGGGTGATTTCACCAGTACCCCAGCTGACTGACGGTTCGTGTGTCCGTAACCAGGGGAGTCCCAGCAGGATTTGATGAGACATGTGTGGGAGGACATAGAGAGCGATGTTCTCGGTGTGCAGGGCACCGATACGCAGTTCCACCGGCTTGGTGATCCACGAGATGGTGTCAGAGAGGGGTCTCCCATCCACAGAGGCAATCACGAGGGGTTTGTCGAGTGGAGTAACAGGCACCTGGTACTTGTCCACCGTGGCCTGCTGGATGAAATTGCCTGCTGCCCCGGAATCGAGGTACGCCTCGGCCGTGAACCGCGTCTCTCCCGTTGTCACTTGAACAGTCCACGTAACTGGGTCAGAGAGAGTCCCAGCACCTAGGGTGGCCTCTCCTACCAACCCTAGGCTTTGGAGTTTCCCGGCCTCTCTGGACAGGAGCGTAGAAGGTGTGTACCCTCTCCGCAGTAGAAACAGAGGCCCTTGGCGAGCCGTTCTGCTCGGCGTTGTTCAGACTGCCGCAAACGGTCGATCTGCATGGGCTCGTGGACGGAGACACCAGATGACGTTGACTGAAGTACGGCGGGCTTCTGCGGAGGAGAGGAATGCCGTATCGGACGTCTCTCACGGGACACCTCTTTGGATCGTTCCTGAAAGCGAATATCCACTCGAGTGGCTAGGGCAATCAGGGCATCCAGGGTAGACGGCACGTCACGACCAGCCAGCTCATCTTTAATTCGACCCGAGAGACCTTCCCAGAAGACGGCGGTTAGAGCCTCATTGTTCCACCCGAGCTCCGAAGCCAAGGTGCAAAAACGGATGGCATATTGACCCACCGTCAGAGTCCCCTGACGTAGCCGGAGGAGAGATGAGGCAGACGCGGAGGCGCGTCCGGGCTCGTCAAAGGTGCCACGAAATGCCTGCAGGAACTCCTGGATGTTGGTGGTCACCGGATCCTCCTTCTCCCACAAGGGGTTCATCCAGGCCAGTGCCTCACCCTCTAGATGGGACATCATGAACGCGACCTTGGCTTGGTCGGAGGCAAACAAGTGCGGCAGCTGCTTGAAATGGAGGGAGCATTGGTTTATGAATCCCCTGCAGGTCTTGGGATCTCCGGCGTACCGGGGTGGTGAGGCCAAACGAAGTCTGGAAGCATCAGAGGAGGCTGCCACGGGAGCTGTGGCCGTGGATTGTACAGTGGAAGCTCGAGGTGCCGAAGATGTGACCGACGCTTGTAGCGTGTTCAGGCGGGCGTCCACAGAAGACATGAAGTTCAGCATGTGGGTCTGGGTTTCACACTAGCGTGTGAGTTCCTCCTGCAAGGCCGCTAGTGCTTCGGCGGGATCCATGGCCTGTTCTTACTGTTAGGGCCAGGTGGACGGGTAGACCCAGGAGGTGGATCCACTGGGCCGAACACCTTACTGAAGGCAAGGGGTCCGGTAGCCAGAGCACTACAGGTAGCCGGACAGTCCGTGCAAAAGAGTGGAATGCAGAAGTCCCTGGGACCACGGAGTCACTGATGGTAGTCCGGGTGACGGAGCTCAGGTTCGGAGGCCGAGATGTTGTCAGGCAGAGTCCGGAACCGATGGAGCGAGAGGATGGATCACCACAGGGATCAAAGATGGTACGGACTGACGGGATGGCAGATAGTCAGCGTTCGGGGTTCGGGAATCGGCAGGACCGGATGGCGAGGCAGGAGCGGCTCTAGAAGAGAGATAGGTGAGTATATCACAGAGACAAGGAGACCTGACTCCTAGCTTAGGAAACACGAAGAACAGGCCCCGCCCACTTGGACATTAAACCCCTTTATACCCAGTACCTGTGTGTTCAATATCCTGTCTGTGGACGCTGGCCCTTTAAGAAAGGGTCAATGACCGCGCGCGCGCCCTAATGCGCATGCGCGAGGCCCGGGTGCCAGAAGCCAGGGCAGGGAGCGGCGAACAGGAGGCAGGGGAGCCGGGCTGGAGCGAAGCTGCCGGCGGACGCTGGGAGCGGGGACCGGGACGGCTGGGGATCATAGGTGAGGAGGCCTGGAGGCTGTGGAGCGGGGGACGCCGGACAGAGGAGCCGGGGAGCGAGCCAGGGAGGCCGGGGAGCGTGGCAGGGGAGCCGGGGAGCTGGACAGGAGACCCGGGGAGCGTGACAATATATATATTGTTCCCCATTCTGGCTCCCATGCTGGTATATATAATGTCCCCCAGCCTGGGCCATATCCTGGTATATATAATGTCCCCCAGCCTGGCTCCCATGGTGATATATATATAAATATATTGTTCCCCATTCTGGCTCCCATGCTGGTATATATAATGTCCCCCAGCCTGGGCCCTATCCTGGTATATATAATGTCCCCCAGCCTGGCTCCCATGCTGATATATATATATTGTTCCCCATTCTGGCTCCCATACTGGTATATATAATGTCCCGCAGCCTAGGCCATATCCTGGTATATATAATGTCCCAGGCCTGGCTCCCATGCTGGTATATATAATGTACCAGATGTAATAGGATTTAGAGGATTATGGAGTGTGCATTTTACTATATTGAGGATTATGGGATGTGTATATTATATGGAGGACTATGAGATGTGCATTAGGGTATGTGCGCACGTTGCGTGTTATGCTTTTACGCTGCGTTCTGCACTGCAGCGTAAAAGCATGCATCCTGCGTCCCCAGCACATTCTATGAAGATTGTGCAAATTCCATCCGCACGTTGCGTTTTAGAATGCAGCATTTTGCATGCTGCCAAAACGCTGCGTTCTAAAAAGCAACATGTCACTTCTTTTGTGTTCTGGATGCTTTCTCCACTCTGTCTATGGGAGTGGCGGCATTCAGAACGGACGAATTCTGCATGAATTCTGCAGTCATCAAACTTTCAGAACGCAGCCTTTCAGCTGCGTTCTGAAAAGCACATGCAGTGACTTAAACGCTGTGGTGCAGAACACACACAGGTGCACACATAGGGACCGAAATATAGAACAAAAAATTCTAAGGGAAACCGATTAGGTCAAAAAGTATAACAATTTTATTATTAAAAATGATTGCCAACTGGCAGAAAACCTAAAAACAGGGGCATCACATGCATAAAAATTGTGTACAGTAAGAGCAGGTATCGATGCACAGGTATTACAAAGTTAAAATATTATTAAGGCTGATTTATGACATACAAAAATATAATATCAAATCACAATACTAAAGCTGATGGTTGCTAGAAAAATCCAAAAGGATTTTATCCTTTTAAAATATCATTTCAAATTGACATCAATAGTATATATATATGGTGATTGACCATCAGATAGCTCTTTAATAAAAGAGGGGGGGAATGATAAACATATATAGTACTAGCCATAAAGAAATAGAGGACAAGGTCAAAAGCACAGTTATCAACCTGCACGTGTACAGTGATAGTGACAGTGGTATGTAAAGTAATAATAGTTTACATGTAAACGTATATAAAGTCAATACCAAGGAAAATATGTGTAAAAAAAGGGGTTAATCAAGGTGTATATACACATGTATAAGTGAAGGTTATATGGGTGTACATGCGAGGCATGTATAAATAACAGTTTAATAAAGCATACATAAGGATTAGAGATCTATTGTGCAAAGAGTAACTGTGGCAGATAGATAAAGATCAGCCGAAATATGGATGTAAGAGATACATAAAGGAAGGTTTTTTTTACCTGAACACGGGGATACCGGTGCTCACATGTGATGCCAGCCCCGACGCGCACGTTTCGGCGTCACCTTCGTCAGGGGGTGGAGTCATCATGGTCAGGGTCCCGATATATATATTAGAGAGGCAGGCTGATAAACCAATGGAAGGGGATAGTGTGGAGGTGTGTGTGTCATGTGACCTACACGGCGAAAACAATGACTGGCTGCAGTGTAAGTCACTCACAGAAAAGCAGAAGTGTGTGGCCGGGAGTAACCCTCAGTGGGGCGCGCGCACATCACACCCCCCCCCGCCCTCCCAGGAGATGATCACGAATTGTGACGACATCAGGGGGAATACAGGGGGGCGTGAATGTAGTGGCGCACTGCCAGAAAACATTCAAAGAGTGCAGGCCAGCGCTCCGCCCCCGCACCTCCCACAAGAATGCCAGCCATGGATATGGCGGCACCCAGGGGGTAGGCGCGGGGAGCGGGATAGTACCGATGCGCACCCGAGAAGTGCAGCCGGAATCTCAGGATAACGGACACCAACGTGCCTCCCATCAAGAAGCCAGATCAGTATCTGACAGCATCTGGGAGGAGGGGGCCCGCTGGGGGGCATGAATGTGATGACACGCACGAGTGGGGGTGTCTGCCAGCAATGTAGCACATCAGACACTCCCACAGACGCCCACAGGGATGACAAAATCCCAGAGGAGGGGACGGGGGCGGAGACACTAGTCTCACTACCCACAGTACAATAAAAAAACCCTTGTGGGACATAAAGCATGGTGCCTGTGGCATTGGAAACCTGAGCTCATCAAAACAGATAATTCAGAGGGGAGTAAGGATAAAATGGAAAGTCGATTTAATGTAATGACAAAGTATAAATAAAAAAATATGAGTAAAAAGGAGGGGAGGGGAGAGGGGGAGGGGAGGGGAAAGGGGCAGAATGGATGTACGTAGTATGCAAGTGATACATAATATATGAAAAACAAAGTGAGGAGTGTGTGGGTAGTGTGTGAGGAGAGTGAATGGACAATTAGTGAGTCAAATGTATGTGTGGAATACTGAATAGTGAAATGGTGAAAAGTAGTGATGAGCGAGCATGCTTGTTACTACTCGGTTCTCGCACGAGTATCACTGTACTCGGGCTACTCGGCGGGGACCGAGTAATCTCGCGATACTCGTGCTGTACTCGTGGTCTTCATCCCTGCATGTTGGCGCTCTTTTGAGAGCCAGCCCTCATGCAGGGATTGGCTGGCAGACCACTGCAATGCCACAGCCCTGTTAGTTGTGGAATTGCAGTGATTGGCCGGCCCGCACAGCGTGACCGAGCCTTTATACCGGCGGGCGCGCTGTGCTCTGCTCACAGCCATCCAGACAGTCAGTGCAGGGAGAGTGTCGCTGCTTCAGGGAAAGGTTTGCGGCCCTTTATAGCTATTTCCGTAGCAGGGCTGCAAACAGTGTGACCAAAAGTCCTTCTCAGGACTATTCTAGTTGTATACAGGCAGGCAGGGTATAGCCAGGTCGGAGTACAGTAGCAGAGTCCTTCTCAGGACTATTGTTGCTGTATACAGGCAGGGTATAGCCAGGTCGGAATACAGGCTAGTGACCAGAAGAGTCCTTGTCAGGACTATTGTAGCAGTATACAGGCAGGCAGGCAGGCAGGCAGGGTATATAGCCATTCCTAGTGGTGACCGTATACCAGCCTTCATCATATCTGGGGCTGGTGTACACAGTCTAAAACAGTCCAGATAGTGTCAGACTTCTCAGTAATTGTCGCTCCTAAAAACCTGTTAGGTTCTTAGTGCGTCCGTGCTTGCATTTAAAAACCGCACGTGTGTGCCTCTCGGTGGCAGCGTACAGGTGCACTTGTGTGCGTTTTTACCAAACTATTATATAACGCACAAGTCTAGTGAATAATACACATCAGTCAGCAGTGGCTGATAGTGTCAGACTTCTCAGCAATTGTCGCTCCTAAAACCTGTTAGGTTCTTAGTGCGTCCGTGCTTGCATTTAAAAACCGCACGTGTGTGCCTGTCGGTGGCAGCGTACAGGTGCACTTGTGTGCGTTTTTACCAAACTATTATATAACGCACAAGTGTAGTGTATAATACACGTCAGTCAGCAGTGGCTGATAGTGTCAGACTTCTCATTAATTTTTGCTCCTAAAAACCTGTTAGGTTCTTAGTGCGTCCGTGCTTGCATTTAAAAACCGCACGTGTGTGCCTGTCGGTGGCAGCGTACAGGTGCACGATTTGCACAAACTTGGATATAACGCACAAGTCTAGTGAATACACGTCAGCACAGCATTGCAAAATGCGCAAGGGCGTTGGCAAGGAACAAGGAAGTGGACGTGATGGTGGTGCAGGCAGAGGCCGAGGTCATGGGCAAGCTCTAATTTCGCCACAACAAAGGGCCACATCTAGTCGCTCGCACGTCCTGTCCCAAATTCTTGGGGACCGCAGCAGTACACCGCTCTTGAACCAAGACCAGTGTCAACAGGTTGTTAGTTGGATAGCGGATAATGCTTCCAGTCAGATTGGCACCACCACAAACACTCTGTCTTCCACACGGTCAAGTGTCAGTAGCCGTGATACTGCACCGCACATTTCAGAACCTGATCCTCCTTCCTACCACAAGGCTGAGTACACGTCCTCGGACATTAATGATCCCACACTTGGACACTCGGAAGAGCTGTTCACGTTTCCATTCGTACATTCTGGCCTCTCGCCAGCTCATGTTGAAGTGGGTCATGAGGAGATCGTATGTACAGATGCCCAAATATTTGAGCAGCCACGTTCTCACGAAGTTGACAACGTGTCTCAACAAGGGGTGGACGATGATGAGACACAATTGTCAGGAAGTCAGGAGGAGGAGCAGGGTGCGGAAGAGGAAGACGACGTGGTGGATGATCCAGTAACTGACCCAACCTGGCAGGAGGATATGCAGAGCGAGGACAGCAGTGCAGAGGGGGAGGGAGGCGTAGCATCCCAACAGGCAGTAAGAAGCAGGGTGGTGGCTCCAGGCAGAAGTCAGGCAACCGTTCCCCGGAACAACAACACGACACAAGGTGCCTGTACAAATGTTAGGTCTTCCCGAGTCTGGCAGTTTTTTAAGTTGGCTCCAGATGATTCTAAAAAGGCCATTTGCAACACCTGCCGTGCCAGCATCAGCAGGGGTACCAAAACTAGCAGCCTGACCACCACCAGCATGATCAGGCACATGTCAGCCAAGCACCCGACTTTGTGGGAAGTACAACAGAGTCGAGGAGCAGTGCTTGCTGATGTCACTGCTACGTCTTCGCTGGTTGTGCATGCGAGCCAATCCCCTGTCCATGCTGCCTGCGAACAAGCCTCCTCCGGTCCTGCACCTGCAGTTGCCTACGCAGAAATAACACCATCATCAAGCACGTCCTTGTCCCAGCGCAGCGTTCAGTTATCCATTCAGCAAACCTTTGAACGCAGGCGCAAATACACTGCCAACACCCCACATGCCACAGTTCTAAATGCTAACATTTCGCGACTGCTTGCGCTGGAAATGTTGCCTTTTAGGCTGGTGGAGACAGAAGCATTCCGTGACCTGATGGCGGCAGCTGTGCCACGTTACTCGGTCCCCAGCCGCCACTATTTCTCCCGGTGTGCCGTCCCCGCGTTGCATAACCACGTGTCACAAAACATCACATGTGCCCTGAACAACGCTGTTTCACCCAAAGTCCACCTAACCACAGACACGTGGACAAGTGCTTGTGGGCAAGGCCGCTACATCTCGTTGACGGCACACTGGGTTAATATTGTGGAAGCTGGGACCCAGTCTGAGCGAGGGACGGAACACGTCCTTCCCACACCAAGGTTTGCAGGCCCTACCTCAGTCAGTGTTTCACCCACACTCTACAGCTCCGGAATGTCATGCTCTTCAGCCTCCTCCTCCTCCTGCGCATCCTCATCCACTGTACCCTCCACACCAGTCCCAAGCTGGAAGCACTGCAGCACTGCCTCGGCGAAGCGGCAACAGGCTGTGCTGAAGCTAATCTGCATAGGTGACAAACCCCACAATGCAGAAGAGGTGTGGACAGCTCTGAAACAGCAGGCAGATCACTGGCTCACACCTCTGAACCTAAAGCCAGGAAAGGTCGTGTGTGACAATGGCCGGAACCTGGTGGCGGCTTTGAGGCGAGGCCAGCTGACACATGTTCCATGCGTGGCCCATGTGCTCAACCTCGTGGTTCAGCGGTTTCTAAAGTCATACCCAGAGCTGTCTGATCTGCTAGTAAAAGTTCGCCGCCTGTCTGCACATTTTCGAAAGTCACCTACTGCTTCAGCCGGCCTTGCCGGCTTTCAGCGCCGTTTGCATCTTCCGGCTCACAGACTGGTGTGTGATGTCCCTACGCGTTGGAATTCAACTCTGCACATGTTGGTCAGGATATGTGAGCAGAAGAGGGCAGTTGTTGAGTACCTGCATCAGCTAAGCCTTCGGGAAATGGGTCAAACTCCACACATAACACCTGAGGAGTGGAGATGGATGTCAGACCTATGTACCATCCTCCAAAACTTTGAGGACTCCACCAAGATGGTGAGTGGTGATGACGCCATTATTAGCGTCACCATACTGCTACTCTGCCTTCTAAAACGGTCTCTGCTCAAAAACAAACATGATGCATTGCAGGCGGAGCGCGATGAGTTGCTGCAAGAAAACAGTAGTGGGTGTGGGTGATAACACACAGCCCAGCCTCGTCTCATCAAAACGTGCAGTGGAGGACTATGACGAGGAGGAGGATGAAGACATGGAGCAACTCTCCGGCCAAATTGAGGATATGACATGCACACCAGTCATATCCTCGGTTCAGCGTGGCTGGCCAGAGGACAGGGTAGATGAGGAGGAGGAGGAGGAGGAGGAGGACAGCATGTTCAGTCATCGTGTTGGTCAGGCTACTGAAGTCCTGGCTGTTAAGAGTCTGGCGCACATGGCTGACTTTATGGTAAGCTGCCTGTCTCGTGACCCTCGCGTTAAGAACATCTTGGCCGACAATCATTACTGGTTGGTAAAACTGTTAGACCCACGCTACAAGGAGAACTTTATGTCTCTTATTCCCGAGGCGGAGAGGTCAACCAAAATGCAGCAGTTCCGGAAGGCCATAGTCACAGAAGTAGGCAAAGCATTCCCCTCACAAAACGCTAGCGGCATAGGTCAGGAATCAGTGGACAACCAAGGCATACAGCCGAGAGAGGCACAAGTCCAATCCGCCAGAGGTAGGGGAACAGTCTTTAAGATGTGGGACAGTTTTTTCAGCCCCTCACGTACCACAGCCCCTGAGGTGCGGGGTAGTGCCACAAGAAATCCTAAGTTTGCCCAGATGCTCAAGGAGTACCTTGCAGATCGAACAACTGTACTCCGACATTCCTCTGTGCCTTACAATTATTGGGTATTCAAGGTGGACACGTGGCATGAATTGGCTCTCTACGCCTTGGAAGTCCTGGCCTGCCCTGCCGCTAGCGTTTTGTCAGAGCGTGTTTTTAGTGCCGCAGGTGGAATCATTACAGATAAACGCACCCGCCTGTCAACTGAAAATGCTGACAGGCTGACTCTGATCAAGATGAACAAGGGTTGGATTGGGCCAGACTTCACCACACCACCAGCAAATGAGAGCGGAATTTAAAGTTTGTAACGGGAATTTGCCATGTACCTCCAGTCACCCATGGGTACACACTTCTGGACTTTGGATAATCGCTGGACTGCTCCTCCTTCTCCTCATGCGCCACCATGATGACCGTTACAATAGTTAGGCCTTTGTTTCAGGTATACCACCAGTGGTAAATTTTTTCGCCCATTCTTTGCAGAATGGACATTACAACGACAGGAGACCCGCTCCTTTGCAATGGGAACAATGTTTTGAGGCCCTCATGCACGTCTCTATCCAGGGACAACGTGGAGCCTCCCAATTTTTGGCTGCCCTGCCAAAGGGCTATACTATAATACACCCACTTCCTGACAATGGACACTTAATGTTTTGAGGCCCTCATGCACGTCTCTATCCAGGGACAACGTGGAGCCTCCCAATTTTTGGCTGCCCTGCCAAAGGGCTATACTATAATACACCCACTTCCTGACAATGGACACTTAATGTTTTGAGGCCCTCATGCACGTCTCTATCCAGGGACAACGTGGAGCCTCCCAATTTTTGGCTGCCCTGCCAAAGGGCTATACTATAATACACCCACTTCCTGACAATGGACACTTAATGTTTTGAGGCCCTCATGCACGTCTCTATCCAGGGACAACGTGGAGCCTCCCAATTTTTGGCTGCCCTGCCAAAGGGCTATACTATAATACACCCACTTCCTGACAATGGACACTTAATGTTTTGAGGCCCTCATGCACGTCTCTATCCAGGGACAACGTGGAGCCTCCCAATTTTTGGCTGCCCTGCCAAAGGGCTATACTATAATACACCCACTTCCTGACAATGGACACTTAATGTTTTGAGGCCCTCATGCACGTCTCTATCCAGGGACAACGTGGAGCCTCCCAATTTTTGGCTGCCCTGCCTAAGGGCTATACTATAATACACCCACTTCCTGACAATGGACACTTAATGTTTTGAGGCCCTCATGCACGTCTCTATACAGGGACAACGTGGAGCCTCCCAATTTTTGGCTGCCCTGCCTAAGGGCTATACTACAATAGACCCACTTCCTTACAATGGGCACTTCAGGTTTACAGGCCATCATGCACGTCTGTATGCAGGGGCATTGGTGAACCTCACAATTTTGGACTGCCCTGGCAAAGGAAAATACTACAAAGACTCACTTCCTCAAAATGGGCACATTAGACTCAGAGGCCTTTATGTACGTCTCTTCTCAGGGACATCGGAGTGCCACACAATGTTTTACGTAAAATCTTTCATGTATTGATCTCAAAAAGTAACATACATTAGCTCTATCTCACTATTGGGTATGTTCCCTTAACATTTCCGCCATGAAAATTCATTTTGGTGTCATTTTGGAAGGTTTTCTGGTGAGTCCGTAAAAATGGCGTAAAACGCGGACAAAATTGTTCACAGCTGTGACTTTTGAGTGATAAATGCTTCAAGGGGTCTTCCCCATGCTGTTGCCATGTCATTTGAGCACTCTTCTGAGACTTTTGTGCCATTTTTAGGGTTTCTACATGCTGCCGGGGGTCATTTCACAAAAATACTCGGGTCTCCCATAGGATAACATTGGGCTCGGTGCTCGGGCCGAGTACACGAGTATCTTGGGATGCTCGGCCCGAGCCTCGAGCACCCGAGCTTTTTAGTACTCGCTCATCACTAGTGAAAAGTGAACTAAATGTATATTTGAAATAATGGAATGAAGAGTGAAAGAAAATGAGAACAAAATAAACAGATATATATGGAAACATCTCTCTTATTCAAATACTTAGTCACACATAGTAAATTACATATAACAACATACCAAGATAGAGGCAGCATGAAATTATACGAGAGGATAGTAGTAGTAAACAATATATATATGACTATTATCACTACAGCAGCTGATGGTGCCCATGCATCAATATAATAATAAATATGGCAGGATACGACAAAGAGGGAGGTGAAAGGTAGTGACGAGAAGAAAACATTAAAAAGGAATAGATCAGGGAAGTGAAGGTGAGGACAAAGTGAGGAAAAATAAATAAAAAGGTGGAAGAACACTGTCGAGAAAAATATTAATAAATATATAATAGATGCATAGGCCACAGCAGCAACCAATTTAGTGTATATTAAATGATAATAACCGGGCATTTCTACCCCGATATTAATATTGCAATATTACAAATAAAGTAGAAATGTGACAACGTTAATAAAAAATATATACAATAATAAATAAAGTATATAAAGATCTGAGAGTATATAAGAAAGAAAGGGAGGGGGGTTCCATGAAATAATAAATCATACAATAAATAGTATATACAAATATATCATTTAAAACCAAACTACATAAAGGAGGAAGGGGGGGGAGGGAGGGGTATGATGAGGAGGAAAATTTAATGTATCCCATCGATTCCGGAATATATAGATATTTTCGGATAGTGCCGGCAACCACACAAGGATTCAGCCATTGAAGACCATAATACACGAAAGAAGGGGGCCCTGAGAAATAAATAGAAACAATTGAAAAGAGATTAAAAACAAATTAAAAACACATAAAATAAATGATAAAAATAGATGACAAGTAATTCACAGGAAAGGAACGAAGCTCACATTTTCATTGAGACCCAGGGGATGCAAAGTATTTAGTGTCCATATCCATTTTGCCTCAATTTTGGCAAGTTGTTTTTTTGTGTCACCCCCACGAATATGGGGGATAAGATGATCAATACCGCGTACGCGCAATTGGGAAGCATCGCATCCGTGGTAAATTTTAAAATGTTTAGGTATTGTTTTAAGAGAAAATAGATCTTTACTATCTTTGGCCGCTAAAATACCATTCACATGTTCACGGAAGCGTACTTTAAGTTGGCGTGAAGTAAGGCCAACGTAGATGAGTCCACAAGGGCAAGTGGCATAATAAATGACAGCTGTAGTACTGCATGTTATCGCATGTGTAATTTTGAAAGTTTTGGTAGCGTCAGAATTAGAAAATGTAGTAGCATTGTCAATATTGGGGAAGGCTACACATTTACCACAAGGGAAACAACCCCATGGTCGCTTGTTTTGATCCAAAAAAGTCACTAATTTGTTAGAATAATGGCTCTTTACCAGACAATCCCTCAGATTATCCGATCGGTTTATCATGAATGTATTGGGAAAAAATGGGATATGCTAGTAAAATGGGCCAATACCTAGCCAGACATGACCGTAGGGTTTCAAAATGCGAATTATATTTTGTTATAAACCTAACTTTGTTTGATGAAGACTTATCCATATTAGATGAATATAAGGCTTGTTGCCTCGTTGTATGTCTGGCTCTATTATAGGCCCTTTTTACTGATCTCCTACTGTATCCTCTCGCATAAAACCTATCCTTTAGGGCTTCTGCCTGCTTTTCAAAGTCCAAATCATTTGAACAAATACGTCTCAACCTCAAAAATTGGCCTACTGGAACTGATTGGATGGTAGCTGTAGGGTGAGAGCATGATGCATGGAGTACAGCATTGACTGCTGTCTCCTTGCGAAAAAGGTCAGTTTGAAGCATGTTACTCGAGTCCCTTTTGACGGTGACGTCCAAAAAATCAATAGTTTTTTTGTCAAAATGGTAAGTAAGGTGGATATTGACGTCGTTGTCATTAAGTCTGTTCATGAAATCATGTAGGGACTCGATGGTGTCCTGCCAGATAAAAAAGATATTGTCAATGTACCGCGTCCAAAAAAGGACGTGGTCCATTGACGGCAGTCCATCTGACATAAAGAGGTCTCTTTACCACAGCCCCAGGAACAAATTAGCATATGAAGGCACAAAAGACGCCCCCATTGCTGTGCCCTGGAGCTGTAGGAAAAAGGACCCCTTGAAGACAAAAATATTATGGGACAAGGAAAAATCCAGAAGTTGTAGGATGAAATTAGACAAATTAAGAGGCAAAGATGAGGTCCTAAGGAAAAATTGGGATGCTTGTAAACCGTCACTATGTTTAATATTAGTATAAAGTGACTCAACATCACAGGTAACAAGCAGGGAGTTATCATCAATATATAGCCCATCAATCTTTTTATGAAAGTCTCCAGTGTCTTTGGTATGGGAAGATAAACTTTCTACCAATGGCTGTAGATGGAAATCAATAAATTTACCAACATTTTCCAAATAGTTGTTATTCCCTGAGATTATAGGTCTACCTGGCGGGGTATATTTTTTGTTCTATATTTCGGTGCCTAGTTTATGTTACCGTAGGTCAATTACATCCATATGACCTACACACTATTATTTTGAATATGTACTAATTTCTTTACACTTCATACTCTTTAGTGTGGTGCACGGTCATTTTCGTTGATCAAATTTCTGTGTTTACAGGTGCACACATAGCCTAATATTATATGGAGGACTATGGGATGTGCATTATATTATATGGAGGACTATGCTCTACACTATACTATATGGAGGATTATGGGGGGTGCATTCTAATATACGAAGGTTTATGTGGAACCCATTATACTATATTGAAGGCAATGTGGGGGCCATTATAGTATTTGGAGTGCTATATACAAGGTGGGAAAAAGATAAAGCATGGGATGGGAAAGTTTTGTACTGAGGGAAAGACGCTCTCTTAGCACCCAGCTTTCCCATGCTCTGCTATACAGCTTTCCCTCAGCACCCAGCTTTCCCATGCTCTGATATCATGAGAAAGCTGCGTGCTGAGGGAAAGATGTATAGCAGAGCAAGAGTAAAGCTGTGTGCTGAGGGAAAGATGTATAGCAGAGCATGGAGAAGGAGCGTGCTGAGGACAAGATGAATATCAGAACATAGGAAAGCTGGGTGCTGATTGAAAGATTTCAGATCATGGGAAACCTGGGTGCTGAGGGAAAGAGCCAAGTGTCAGCGTCACTATCCCGTACCCTGAGTGTCTGTATCATTATCCTGTACCCTGAGTGTCGATGTAGTTGGGGGGGCTCAGTCCCATACTTTGCACTGGGGCCCATCAAACTCTAGTTACACCACTGCCTAACGTCCAGGGGACTAGGTCCTCGCTCATTAGTATATAAGATCTTTAGAAATACTTTTTCTATTTCTTTATCTATGCTAGTGTATACAGGGCCTTAGGCAGGGATTAGCAATATGTGTACCCAGAACTGCTCGTGGCTCTGGATGCATATTGCAGGTTCCCTTTAAGACCTTAGCTCCATGACGATGCTGAAGTTGGTTTCTTATTCGTCCAGTTTCTTATTTGGGGCTGAAGTTGGTTTCTTATTCGTCTGTTTCTTATTCGGCAATTTAGTTTTTTCAGTTTTTTTATGCATTTAACAACAAAAATAACACATCACAATAATAAAATACAATGCACTGATGTGCCCTAATATAAATACACTCAAAATCAGCTGCGAAAATTATAAAACTGGCAAAAAAATGGGCATCAAAGTGGGCACCAAAGTATATTAGTGAAAGGGTTAAATGGCTTTGGGCCACTGATCTAACACCATAAATGCATATCTAGTGATACCTCTAATCAAAATCAAGCGACTCGAGCCTGGCCCAAAGGGGTTCTGGGCATCAAAACTGGCATCAAAGTGGGCACACAGCCAATTTTCACAGATTTTAATAAGTAACTGGTGTTTTTGAGGGGTTAAATGGCTTTGGGCCACTGAACCAACACCACATTTACATACCTAGTGATGCCACACATCAAATTCAGATCACTCCAGCCTGGCCCAAACAGGTTCTGGGCATCAGAACTGGCATCAAATTGGGCAAATGGCCAAGTTTCACAGATTGGAATAAGTAACTGGTGTTTTTGAGGGGTTAAATGGCTTTGTGCCACTGATCTCACACCAAATTTAAATACCTAGTGATGCCACACATCAAATTCAGATCACTCCAGCGTGGCCCAAACAGGTTCTGGGCATCAGAACTGGCATCAAAGTGGGCAAAGACCCAGTTTTCACAGATTTGAATAAGTTACTGGTGTTTTTGAGAGGTTAAATGGCTTTGGGCCACTGATCTCACACCACATTTACATACCTAGTGATGCCACACATCAAATTAGGATCACTCCAGCTTGGCCCAATTAGGTTCTGGGCATCAGAACTGGCATCAAAGTGAGCAAATGGACAGTTTTCAAAGATTTGCATAAGTAACTGGTGTTTTTGAGGGGTTAAATGGCTTTGGGCCACTGATCTCACACAACATTTACATACCTAGTGATGCCACAAATCAAGTTCAGATCACTCCAGCCTGGCTCAAAGGGGTTCTGGGTATCAGAACTGGCATCAAAGTGGGCAAATGGACAGTTTTCAAAGATTTGAATAAGTAAATGGTGTTTTTGAGGGGTTAAACGGCTTTGTGCCACTGATCTCACACCACATTTACATACCTAGTGATGCTACACATCAAATTCAGATCACTCCAGCCTGGCACAAAGGGGTTCTGGGCATTAGAACTGGCATCAAAGTGGGCAAAAACCCAGTTTTCACAGATTTGAATAAGTAACTGGTGTTTTTGAGGGGTTAAATGGCTTTGGGCCACTGATCTCACACCACAGTTACATACCTAGTGATGCCACACATCAAATTCAGATCACTCCAGCCTGGGCCAAACAGGTTCTGGGCATCAGAACTGGAATCAAAATGGGCAAATGGACAGTTTTCACAGATTTGAATAAGTAACTGGTATTTTTGAGGGGTTAAATGGCTTTGGGCCACTGATCTCACACCACATTTACATATCTAGTGATGCCACACATCAAATTCAGATCACTCCAGCCTGGCACAAACAGGTTCTGGGCATCAGAACTGGCATCAAAGTGGGCAAAAACCCAGTTTTCACAGATTTGAATAAGTAACTGGTGTTTTTGAGGGGTTAAATGGCTTTGGGCCACTGATCTCACACAATATTTACATGCCTAGTGATGCCACACATCAAATTCAGATCACTCGAGCCTGGCCCAAACAGGTTCTGGGCATCAGAACTGGCATCAAAGTGGGCAAAACCCCAGTTTTAACAGATTTGAATAAATAACTGGTGTTTTTGAGGGGTTAAATGGCTTTGGGCCACTGATCTGACACCATATTTACATACCTGGTGATGCCACACATCAAAATCAGATCACTCCAGCCTGGCCCAAACAGGTTCTGGGCAGCAGAGCTGGCATCAAATGGGGCAAACCGCCAATTTTCACAGATTTGAATAAGTAACTGGTGTTTTTGAGGGGTTAAATGGCTTTGGGCCACTGATCTCACACAATATTTACATGCCTAGTGATGCCACACATCAAATTCAGATCACTCCAGCCTGGCCCAAACAGGTTCTGGGCATCAGAACTGGCATCAAAGTGGGCAAAACCCCAGTTTTAACAGATTTGAATAAGTAACTGGTGTTTTTGAGGGGTTAAATGGCTTTGGGCCACTGATCTGACACCATATTTACATACCTAGTGATGTTACACATCAAATTCAGATCACACCAGCCTGGCCCAAACAGGTTCTGGGTAGCAGAACTGGCATCAAATTAGGCAAACCACCAATTTTCACAGATTTGAATAATTAACTGGTGTTTTTGATGGGTTAAATGGCTCTGGGCCACTGATCTCACACCACATTTACATACCTAGTGGAGCCACACATCAAATTCAGATCACTACAGCCTGGCCCAAACAGGTTCTGGGCATCAGAACTGGAATCAAAGTGGGCAAATGGACAGTTTTCATAGATTTGAATAAGTAACTGGTGTTTTTGAGGGGTTAAGTGGCTTTGAGTCAATGATCTCACACAACATTTACATATCTAGTGGAGCCACACATTAAATTCAGATCACTCCACCCTGGCCCAAACAGGTTCTGGGCATCAGAACTGGCATCAAATTGGGCAAAACCCCAGTTTTCACAGATTTGAATAAGTAACTGGTGTTTTTGAAGGGTTAAATGGCTTTGGGCCACTGATCTCACACAATATTTACATACCTAGTGATGCCACACATCAAATTCAGATCACTCGAGCCTGGCCCAAACAGGTTCTGGGCATCAGAACTGGCATCAAAGTGGGCAAAACCCCAGTTTTAACAGATTTGAATAAATAACTGGTGTTTTTGAGGGGTTAAATGGCTTTGGGCCACTGATCTGACACCATATTTACATACCTGGTGATGCCACACATCAAAATCAGATCACTCCAGCCTGGCCCAAACAGGTTCTGGGCAGCAGAACAAATGGGGCAAACCGCCAATTTTCACAGATTTGAATAAGTAACTGGTGTTTTTGAGGGGTTAAATGGCTTTGGGCCACTGATCTCACACAATATTTACATGCCTAGTGATGCCACACATCAAAATCAGATCACTCCAGCCTGGCCCAAACAGGTTCTGGGCATCAGAACTGGCATCAAATTGGGCAAATGGCCAAGTTTCACAGATTGGAATAAGTAACTGGTGTTTTTGAGGGGTTAAATGGCTTTGTGCCACTGATCTCACACCACATTTACATACCTAGTGATGCCACACATCAAATTCAGATCACTCCAGCGTGGCCCAAACAGGTTCTGGGCATCAGAACTGGCATCAAAGTGGGCAAAGACCCAGTTTTCACAGATTTGAATAAGTTACTGGTGTTTTTGAGAGGTTAAATGGCTTTGGGCCACTGATCTGACACCACATTTACATACCTAGTGATGCCACACATCAAATTAGGATCACTCCAGCTTGGCCCAATTAGGTTATGGGCATCAGAACTGGCATCAAAGTGAGCAAATGGACAGTTTTCAAAGATTTGAATAAGTAATTGGTGTTTTTGAGGGATTAAATGGCTTTGGGCTATGGATTTCACACCACATTTACATACCTAGTGATGCCACACATCAAATAAAGATCACTCCTGCCTGGCCCAAAGGGGTTCTGGGTATCAGAACTGGCATCAAAGTGAGCAAATGGACAGTTTTCAAAGATTTGCATAAGTAACTGGTGTTTTTGAGGGGTTAAATGGCTTTGGGCCACTGATCTCACACCACATTTACATACCTAGTGATGCCACACATCAAATTCAGATCACTCCAGCCTGGCCCAAACAGGTTCTGGGCATCAGAACTGGCATCAAAGTGGGCAAAACCCCAGTTTTAACAGATTTGAATAAGTAACTGGTGTTTTAGAGGGGTTAAATGGCTTTGGGCCACTGATCTGACACCATATTTACATACCTAGTGATGTTACACATCAAATTCAGATCACACCAGCCTGGCCCAAACAGGTTCTGGGTAGCAGAACTGGCATCAAATTAGGCAAACCACCAATTTTCACAGATTTGAATAATTAACTGGTGTTTTTGATGGGTTAAATGGCTCTGGGCCACTGATCTCACACCACATTTACATACCTAGTGGAGCCACACATCAAATTCAGATCACTACAGCCTGGCCCAAACAGGTTCTGGGCATCAGAACTGGAATCAAAGTGGGCAAATGGACAGTTTTCATAGATTTGAATAAGTAACTGGTGTTTTTGAGGGGTTAAGTGGCTTTGAGTCAATGATCTCACACAACATTTACATATCTAGTGGAGCCACACATTAAATTCAGATCACTCCACCCTGGCCCAAACAGGTTCTGGGCATCAGAACTGGCATCAAATTGGGCAAAACCCCAGTTTTCACAGATTTGAATAAGTAACTGGTGTTTTTGAAGGGTTAAATGGCTTTGGGCCACTGATCTCACACAATATTTACATACCTAGTGATGCCACACATCAAATTCAGATCACTCCAGCCTGGCCCAAACAGATTCTGGGTAGCAGAACTGGCATCAAATTGGGCACACCGCCAATTTTCACAGATTTGAATTAGTAACTGGTGTTTTTGATGGGTTAAATGGCTTTGGGCCACTGATCTCACACCACATTTACATACCTAGTGGAGCCACACATCAAATTCAGATCACTCCAGCCTGGCCCAAACAGGTTCTGGGCATCAGAACTGGAATCAAAGTGGGCAAATGGACAGTTTTCATAGATTTGAATAAGTAACTGGTGTTTTTGAGGGGTTAAGTGGCTTTGAGCCAATGATCTCACACAACATTTACATACCTAGTGGAGCCACACATTAAATTCAGATCACTCCACCCTGGCGCAAACAGGTTCAGGGCATCAGAACTGGAATCAAAGTGGGCAAATGGACAGTTTTCATAGATTTGAATAAGTAACTGGTGTTTTTGAGGGGTTAAATGGCTTTGTGCCACTGATCTCACACCACATTTACATACCTAGTGATGCCACACATAAAATTAGGATCACTCCAGCTTGGCCCAATTAGGTTCTGGGCATCAGAACTGGCATCAAAGTGAGCAAATGGACAGTTTTCAAAGATTTGCATAAGTAACTGGTGTTTTTGAGGGGTTAAATGGCTTTGGGCCACTGATCTTACACCACATTTACATACCTAATGGAGCCACACATCAAATTCAGATCACTACAGCCTGGCCCAAACAGGTTCTGGGCATCAGAACTGGCATCAAAGTGGGCAAATGGACAGTTTTCACAGATTTGAATAAGTAACTGGTGTTTTTGAGGGGGTTAAATGGCTTTGGGCCACTGATCTCACACCACACTTACATACCTAGTGATGCCATAAATCAACTTCAGATCACTCCAGCCTGGCCCAAAGGGGTTCTGGGTATCAGAACTGGCATCAAAGTGGGCAAATGGATAGTTTTCAAAGATTTGAATAAGTAACTGGTGTTTTTGAGGGGTTAAATGGCTTTGTGCCACTGATCTCACACCACATTTACATACCTAGTGATGCCACACATCAAATTTGGATCACTCCAGCCTGGCCCAAAGGTGTTCTGGGTATCAGAACTGGCATCAAAGTGGGCAAAAACCCAGTTTTCACAGATTTGAATAAGTTACTGGTGTTTGTGAGAGGTTAAATGGCTTTGGGCCACTGATCTCACACCACATTTACATACCTAGTGATGCCACACATCAAATTCAGATCACTCCAGCCTGGCCCAAACAGGTTCTGGGTAGCAGAACTGCCATCAAATTGGGCACACCGCCAATTTTCACAGATTTGAATAAGTAACTGGTGTTTTTGATGGGTTAAATGGCTTTGGGCCACTGATCTCACACCACATTTACATACCTAGTGGAGCCACACATTAAATTCAGATCACTCCACCCTGGCCCAAACAGGTTCAGGGCATCAGAAATGGAACCAAAGTGGGCAAATGGACAGTTTTCACAGATTTGAATAATTAACTGGTGTTTTTGAGGGGTTAAATTGTTTTGGGCCGCTGATCTCACACCACATTTACATACCTAATGATTCCACAAATCAAATTCAGATCACTCCAGCTTGGCCCAATTAGGTTCTGGGCATCAGAACTGGAATCAAAGTGGGCAAATGGACAGTTTTCACAGATTTGAATAAGTAACTGGTGTTTTTGAGGGGTTAAATGGCTTTGGGCCACTGATCTGACACCACATTTACATACCCAGTGATGCCACACATCAAAATCAGATCACTCCAGCCTGGCCCAAACAGGTTCTAGGCATCAGAACTGGCATCAAATTGGGCAAATGGCCAAGTTTCACAGATTGAATAAGTAACTGGTGTTTTTGAGGGGTTAAATGGCTTTGTGCCACTGATCTCACAGCACATTTACATACCTAGTGATGCCACACATCAAATTCAGATCACTGCAGCGTGGCCCAAACAGGTTCTGGGCATCAGAACTGGCATCAAAGTGGGCAAAGACCCAGTTTTCACAGATTTGAATAAGTTACTGGTGTTTTTGGGAGGTTAAATGGCTTTGGGCCACTGATCTGACACCACATTTACATACCTAGTGATGCCACACATCAAATTAGGATCACTCCAGCTTGGCCCAATTAGGTTCTGGGCATCAGAACTGGCATCAAAGTGAGCAAATGGACAGTTTTCAAAGATTTGAATAAGTAACTGGTGTTTTTGATGGGTTAAATGGCTTTGGGCCACTGATCTCACACAACATTTACATACCTAGTGATGCCACAAATCAAGTTCAGATCACTCCAGCCTGGCTCAAAGGGGTTCTGGGTATCAGAACTGGCATCAAAGTGGGCAAATGGACAGTTTTCAAAGATTTGAATAAGTAAATGGTGTTTTTGAGGGGTTAAATGGCTTTGGGCCAATGATCTCACACAACATTTAAATGCCTAGTGATGCCACACATCAAATTCAGATCATTCCAGCCTGGCCCAAACAGGTTCTGGGCATCAGAACTGGCATCAAAGTGGGCAAAACCCCAGTTTTAACAGATTTGAATAAGTAACTGGTGCTTTTGAGGGGTTAAATGGCTTTGGGCCACTGATCTCACACCACATTTACATACCTAGTGATGCCACACATCAAAATCAGATCACTCCAGCCTGGCCCAAACAGGTTCTGGGCATCGGAACTGGCATCAAATTGGGCAAATGGCCAAGTTTCACAGATTGAATAAGTAACTGGTGTTTTTGAGGGGTTAAATGGCTTTGTGCCACTGATCTCACACCACATTTACATACCTAGTGATGCCACACATCAAATTCAGATCACTCCAGCGTGGCCCAAACAGGTTCTGGGCATCAGAACTGGCATCAAAGTGGGCAAAGACCCAGTTTTCACAGATTTGAATAAGTTACTGGTGTTTTTGAGAGGTTAAATGGCTTTGGGCCACTGATCTGACACCACATTTACATACCTAGTGATGCCACACATCAAATTAGGATCACTCCAGCTTGGCCCAATTAGGTTCTGGGCATCAGAACTGGCATCAAAGTGAGCAAATGTACAGTTTTCAAAGATTTGAATAAGTAACTGGTGTTTTTGAGGGATTAAATGGCTTTGGGCTATGGATTACACACCACATTTACATACCTAGTGATGCCACACATCAAATAAAGATCACTCCAGCCTGTCCCAAAGGGGTTCTGGGTATCAGAACTGGCATCAAAGTGAGCAAATGGACAGTTTTAATAGATTTGAATAAGTAACTGGTGTTTTTGAGGGGTTAAGTGGCTTTGGGCCAATGATCTCACACAACATTTACATACCTAGTGGAGCCACACATTAAATTCAGATCACTCCACCCTGGCCCAAACAGGTTCTGGGTATCAGAACTGGCATCAAAGTGGGCAAAAACCCAGTTTTCACAGATTTGAATAAGTAACTGGTGTTTTTGAGGGGTTAAATGGCTTTGGGCTACTAATCTCACACAATATTTACATACCTAGTGATGCCACACATCAAATTCAGATCACTCCAGCCTGGCCCAAACAGGTTCTGGGCATCAGAACTGGCATTAAAGTGGGCAAATGGACAGTTTTCAAAGATTTGAATAAGTAACTGGTGTTTTTGAGGGGTTAAATGGCTTTGTGCCACTGATCTCACACCATGTTTACATACCTAGTGATGCCACACATCAAATTTAGATCACTCCAGCCTGGCCCAAAGGGGTTCTGGGCATCAGAACTGGCATCAAAGTGGGCAAAAACCCAGTTTTCACAGATTTGAATAAGTAACTGGTGTTTTTGAGGGGTTAAATGGCTTTGGGCCACTGATCTCACACAATATTTACATACCTAGTGATGCCACACATCAAATTCAGATCACTCCAGCCTGGCCCAAACAGGTTCTGGGCATCAGAACTGGAATCAAAATGGGCAAATGGACAGTTTTCACAGATTTGAATAAGTAACTGGTGTTTTTGAGGGGTTAAATGGCTTTGGGCCACTGATCTCACACTACATTTACATACCTAGTGATGCCACACATCAAATTCAGATCACTCCAGCCTGGCCCAAATAGGTTCTGGGCATCAGAACTGGCATCAAAGTGGGCAAAAACCCAGTTTTCACAGATTTGAATAAGTAACTGGTGTTTTTTAGGGGTTAAATGGCTTTGGGCCACTGATCTCACACAATATTTACATGCCTAGTGATGCCACACATCAAATTCATATCACTCCAGCCTGGCCCAAACAGGTTCTGGGCATCAGAACTGGCATGAAAGTGGGCAAAACCCCAGTTTTAACAGATTTGAATAAGTAACTGGTGTTTTTGAGGGGTTAAGTGGCTTTGGGCCACTGATATCACACCACAGTTACATACCTAGTGATGCTACACATCAAATTCAGATCACTCCAGCCTGGCCCAAACAGGTTCTAGGTAGCAGAACTGGCATCAAATTAGGCAAACCGCCAATTTTCACAGATTTGAATAAGTAACTGGTGTTTTTGAGGGGTTAAATGGCTTTGGGCCACTTATCTTACACCACATTTACATACCTAATGGAGCCACACATCAAATTCAGATCACTACAACCTGGCCCAAACAGGTTCTGGGCATCAGAACTGGCATCAAAGTGGGCAAATGGATAGTTTTCAAAGATTTGAATAAGTAACTGTTGTTTTTGAGGGGTTAAATGGCTTTGTGCCACTGATCTTACACCACATTTACATACCTAGTGATGCCACACATCAAATTTAGATCACTACAGCCTGGCCCAAAGGGGTTCTGGGTATCAGAACTGGCATTAAAGTGGGCAAAAACCCAGTTTTCACAGATTTGAATAAGTAACTGGTGTTTTTGAGGGGTTAAATGGCTTTGTGCCACTGATCTCACACCACATTTACATACCTAGTGATGCCACACATCAAATTCAGATCACTCCAGCCTGGCCCAAAGGGGTTCTGGGCATCAGAACTGGCATCAAAGTGGGCAAAAACCCAGTTTTCACAGATTTGAATAAGTAACTGGTGTTTTTGAGGGGTTAAATGGCTTTGGGCCACTGATCTCACACCACATTTACATACCTAGTGATGCCACACATCAAATTCAGATCACTCAAGCCTGGCCCAAACAGGTTCTGGGCATCAGAACTGGAATCAGAATGGGCAAATGGACAGTTTTCAAAGATTTGAATAAGTAACTGGTGTATTTGAGGGGTTAAATGGCTTTGGGCCACTGATCTCACACCACATTTACATACCTAGTGATGCCACACATCAAATTCAGATCACTCCAGCCTGGCCCAAACAGGTTCTAGGTAGCAGAACTGGCATCAAATTAGGCAAACCGCCAATTTTCACAGATTTGAATAAGTAACTGGTGTTTTTGATGGGTTAAATGGCTTTGGGCCACTGATCTCACACCACATTTACATACCTAGTGGAGCCACACATCAAATTCAGATCACTCCAGCCTAGCCCAAACAGGTTCTGGGCATCAGAACTGGAATCAAAGTGGGCAAATGGACAGTTTTCATAGATTTGAATAAGTAACTGGTGTTTTTGAGGGGTTACGTGGCTTTGGGCCAATGATCTCACACAATATTTACATACCTAGTGGAGCCACACATTAAATTCAGATCACTCCAGCCTGGCCCAAACAGGTTCTGGGCATCAGAACTGGTATCAAAGTGGGCAAAAACCCAGTTTTCACAGATTTGAATAAGTAACTGGTGTTTTTGAGGGGGTTAAATGGCTTTGGGCCACTGATCTCACACCACATTTACATACCCAGTGATGCCATAAATCAACTTCAGATCACTCCAGCCTGGCCCAAAGGGGTTCTGGGTATCAGAACTGGCATCAAAGTGGGCAAATGGATAGTTTTCAAAGATTTGAATAAGTAACTGTTGTTTTTGAGGGGTTAAATGGCTTTGTGCCACTGATCTTACACCACATTTACATACCTAGTGATGCCACACATCAAATTTAGATCACTCCAGCCTGGCCCAAAGGGGTTCTGGGTATCAGAACTGGCATTAAAGTGGGCAAAAACCCAGTTTTCACAGATTTGAATAAGTAACTGGTGTTTTTGAGGGGTTAAATGGCTTTGTGCCACTGATCTCACACCACATTTACATACCTAGTGATGCCACACATCAAATTCAGATCACTCAAGCCTGGCCCAAACAGGTTCTGGGCATCAGAACTGGAATCAGAATGGGCAAATGGACAGTTTTCACAGATTTGAATAAGTAACTGGTGTATTTGAGGGGTTAAATGGCTTTGGGCCACTGATCTCACACCACATTTACATACCTAGTGATGCCACACATCAAATTCAGATCACTCCAGCCTGGCGTAAACAGGTTCTGGGTATCAGAACTGGAATCAAAATGGGCAAATGGACAGTTTTCAAAGATTTGAATAAGTAACTGGTGTTTTTGAGGGGTTAAATGGCTTTGGGCCACTGATCTCACACCACATTTACATACCTAGTGATGCCACACATCAAATTCAGATCACTCCAGCCTGGCCTAAACAGGTTCTGGGCATCAGAACTGGCATCAAAATGGGCAAATGGACAGTTTTCACAGATTTGAATAAGTAACTGGTGTTTTTGAGGGGTTAAATGGCTTTGGGCCACTGATCTCACACAATATTTACATACCTAGTCATGCCACACATCAAATTCAGATGACTCCAGCCTGCCCCAAACAGGTTCTGGGTAGCAGAACTGCCATCAAATTGGGTACACCGCCAATTTTCACAGATTTGAATAAGTAACTGGTGTTTTTGATGGGTTAAATGGCTTTGGGCCACTGATCTCACACCACATTTACATACCTAGTGGAGCCACACATCAAATTCAGATCACTCCACCCTGGCCCAAACAGGTTCTGGGTATCAGAACTGGAATCAAACTGGGCAAATGGACAGTTTTCATAGATTTGAATAAGTAACTGGTGTTTTTGAGGGGTTAAGTGGCTTTGGGCCAATGATCTCACACAACATTTACATACCTAGTGGAGCCACACATTAAATTCAGATCACTCCAGCCTGGCCCAAACAGGTTCAGGGCATCAGAAATGGAACCAAAGTGGGCAAATGGACAGTTTTCACAGATTTGAATAATTAACTGGTGTTTTTGAGGGGTTAAATTGTTTTGGGCCGCTGATCTCACACCACATTTACATACCTAATGATGCCACAAATCAAATTCAGATCACTACAGCCTGGCCCAATTAGGTTCTGGGCATCAGAACTGGAATCAAAGTGGGCAAATGGACAGTTTTCACAGATTTGAATAAGTAACTGGTGTTTTTTAGGGGTTAAATGGCTTTGGGCCACTGATCTGACACCACATTTACATACCCAGTGATGCCACACATCAAAATCAGATCACTCCAGCCTGGCCCAAACAGGTTCTAGGCATCAGAACTGGCATCAAATTGGGCAAATGGCCAAGTTTCACAGATTGAATAAGTAACTGGTGTTTTTGAGGGGTTAAATGGCTTTGTGCCACTGATCTCACAGCACATTTACATACCTAGTGATGCCACACATCAAATTCAGATCACTGCAGCGTGGCCCAAACAGGTTCTGGGCATCAGAACTGGCATTAAAGTGGGCAAAGACCCAGTTTTCACAGATTTGAATAAGTTACTGGTGTTTTTGAGAGGTTAAATGGCTTTGGGCCACTGATCTGACACCACATTTACATACCTAGTGATGCCACACATCAAATTAGGATCACTCCAGCTTGGCCCAATTAGGTTCTGGGCATCAGAAAAAGGGAGGAATTCCAGGGCACTACTCAGTATTCAACAAGCCTATTTGTCCATTACAAAGAAAGTCCTGTATTCAGAGGCTGGAAGCAAACACCGGGGTGCTTATATCAATAGATAACAAATCTTGCAATGCAAAGTAGAAAAAGTATAGCACTCACCGGTTAAATTGCTGTGCAGAAAAACTGTTTATTTAAACAGCGGAGGTTACATGTGCGGAGAGGGCTGGTGGGGAGAGGGAGTGTGCGCTGTAGCAGACGACGGCCGTTTCGCACCTGTCCGGTGCTTCAGCTGGTCTGATTAGGTATGACATCATATCCTTTTTATCCACATCCAAAAAAAAAAAATTTTTTTTTTTTTTTTGTGGTTGATGTCAAATAATTAAAACATATGTTAAAAACAAAGAATATACATACAATACTTGAATTTCAGCAACAATTTTCAGCAAACATATATAAATATTCATGGAAGAAGCCAAATGCCTCATAAATCAACCTAGAAACACACTAAGGTCATTTTTATCATTTAACCCTAGAGGGCCTGTTGCGTTGAATCTCATAATAAATTCAGCCTCTTTTCTTAATAGCATTTTATGCGTATCACCTCCCCTAGCGTTAGGCTCAACCAATTCTATCCCTGCAAAGGATAATACATTGCAATCAGAATTATGAAATTCTCTTATATGGTTGATTAACCTAGTTGCCCCTATTCCACTATGAATGGAGTTCCTATGCTCTCTAAATCTTACAAAGAGCTGCCGTATCGTCTTCCCAATGTAAAAATATTGGCACGGGCAAAAAATCACGTAAACGACCATTTTAGTCCTACAGGTTATCAAATGCCGCACATAATGTGAATGGCCACCAATTACAAAAGAATTGCCCGTCATGTGAAAACTGCAAAATGAACAGTTTCCACATCTGTGATTACCTGTAGGACCCACCTGGTGTAGCCAGGTTTTAGGAGGTATATACCGTTTCTTGACTAAAATATCACCAATATTTTTACATCTTCTATGCGTTATTAGGGGTTTATTGAGGGCCATTTCCCTAAGTTCTGATACTCCTTCAATTATTTGCCAATTTTTATTTATGATTGTTTTGATCATCCGATCCATCGGGCCATATTTGAAGTTAAAGATGAATCGATTCATTTTTTTAACAGGTGTAATACCCCGATTTAAACAGGAAATATTTTTCTCATGTTGAATCTTACTTTCAGCTTGTTTCTGCATTGAATTGATAAGATTAGAGGGATACCCCCTTTCTAAAAATCTTTGCTTGAGATCGTTCGTCTGTGTCACAAAAGCATCGGGATTATTCGTGATCCTATTCAGCCTTAAAAATTGACTGAAGGGAACAGATCTCAATACATGAGTCGGATGGGCACTATCAAAATGCAACAAAGCATTCACAGTAGTAGGTTTTCTATAAAGTTCCCGTATAATTCTCCCTTCCTGGGCCGTCAATTTAACGTCAAGGAACTCCATAGTTTTATCACCAAAATGGTGTGTGAACAGCATATTGTAGTTGTTATTATCATTCAGGTATGCCACAAAAGACTCAAATTGAGATCTGTCCCCATCCCAAACTATCAATACATCGTCCACAAAACGCATAAATTTCTTTATGTGTTTTATGAAAGGATTAGTAGGACTGTATATGAGATTATCTTCCATATGCGCAAGGAAGAGATTTACAAAGGTGCAAGCCACAGGAGTCCCCATCGCCACCCCGCTATTTTGCTGGTACCAAACATGCCCAAATTTAAAGGTGTTATTTTTCAACACAAAGAGCAGAGCCTCTTCTACAAAATTTATCAGTAAATCATCTTCACCGAGCCCCCTCAGCATATCAATAATGACATTGACACCCAAATGCTGTGGTATTCTTGTAAATAAACTTTCAACGTCTAATGACGCCCAGCAAAAAGTGTCTTGCCATTCAAAATGATTTAATTGTGTCACCAGATCCCCTGTGTCCTTCACAAAGGAGGGAATTATTTTTAATAGGGGATGTAATAACCAATCAAGGTATGCCGAGAGGGGCTCCGTGAGTGAACCTGAACCGGAGACGATGGGTCTCCCCGGAGGTCTAAATTCAGACTTATGCACCTTTGGTAAAAAATACCAATGTGGCTTTGTAGGGAATAAAGGAAAAAGCTTTTCCGCTCTATTCTTTGTAATGAAACCCAACATCATATGCCTATTCAAAAGGCTACGCAGTTTTTCTTTCAACTTGTTAGTGGGATCACACTCTAATTTCTGATATACATTACTATTATCTAGATGGCGTTTTGCCTCATCCAGATAATATTCCGTGGTCATGAGAACCGTGGCACCACCCTTGTCTGCCTTCCTTATTATCACATTTTTGAGGGGTTTAATTTTTTTCAAAGCAGATTTTTCAATATTAGACAAGTTATTTTTCAGCACTGGGTAATTCAAAGCTCTCATATCCTTCATGACAATTTCTTGAAATAAATCAACATTATTGCCTGGAGATATGGGTGGAACAAATGAAGATTTTAAACCCTTTGAAAAACCTGCAGTATCAACTGCATTATTTTTCCCTGCAGGAAAGGGTGCGTTATCTATATCACTATCTGTTAGACTCAGGAGTTGTAGAGCGTCTTTACTGATCTTACTGTATTCCGAACCTTCATATGAAAAGCCCAGGGGGCCACTCTGACACTGCCTTTCATTTTTGGAAGCTTGTGTTGTACCCTGATTAATATTTGCAAAATGTTTTTTTAGATGTAATTTTCGACATGCTTTATATAAATCAACTTCAAATTGCACTAAATCAAAAGGCTCTGGAATGCAGAAGTTCAGTCCTTTCTCCAAAATCGAGATCATTGCTTCATCTAGCGGATGGTCAGTAAGATTGTATATTTTTTTCTTCTTCTTTTCAGAATTCTCTGCAAGGTCCAATATTAGTCCCTCCAGGATACAGTCTTTCTCTTCCCTAACTGCTGATCGCTTGTACCTGCCGCGACCTCTCCTTGTCCTCCTTCTAAAGGGCGATTCAATTGATTATATATGCCCTTATCTTCACTAGATCTCCTCTTAAGAGGTGGGGGTTCCTCCTGCCCACTGGAGTCGGAGTCGGTCGTCCAGGCAGGTTTTTTATTATTATTATTGCCAGCTTTGTGAAATTTCCTCTTAGATTTACTCTTTTTAAAAAAGGAAGATTTATCAGTGTTTTTATTCCAACTAAATACATTGTTGGATTCATAGTCAGCCTTGTCTCTCAAGAATTTTTCTTTTTTCCGTTCTTTTATTATGGACTGATAGGGGATGAGTTTTTTATCCAATTGCTGCAGGAATTTTTTCCACTGGTCATTGGAAAGACGTGTCTCAAGCTCTTTCCTCAATCTAATCAGTTCAGCAGTAACTTTAGCATGTTCTTGCTCATTTTTTTGCAGAACAATATCCAAAAATTTCAGAGAACATTCATTCAGAACTTCATTCCATAAATCTTTAAATTCAGCATCATCCTGATAAAAAGAGATGGTTTTCATGACCCTCAAGCCCCTAGGGACCCGTTTGCAATCCTTATAAGATCTAAGTGATTGGGCCGACCAAAAGAGGGAAATCTCTTTTTCAGCTAAATTGGAGATTTTGAGTTCTAGTGATTTGACACTTAAAATGTCCGTATCCATTTTGCTGTTGCATTCAAGGAAGAACGTATTAGCGTCCTCCCTCCCCGCCAATATTCCTAGCCCATTGCCATTTGATTCTCCGACCTCCATAGTATCCAATTCAGCCATCTGCTAACGTATACCATAGACTTCCACAATCTTCTGGCTTATAATGAGTGTGCTCACCGGTGGAAAAAACAAATGTTCATTCAGAAAAAGGGAGGAATTCCAGGGCACTACTCAGTATTCAACAAGCCTATTTGTCCATTACAAAGAAAGTCCTGTATTCAGAGGCTGGAAGCAAACACCGGGGTGCTTATATCAATAGATAACAAATCTTGCAATGCAAAGTAGAAAAAGTATAGCACTCACCGGTTAAATTGCTGTGCAGAAAAACTGTTTATTTAAACAGCGGAGGTTACATGTGCGGAGAGGGCTGGTGGGGAGAGGGAGTGTGCGCTGTAGCAGACGACGGCCGTTTCGCACCCGTCCGGTGCTTCAGCTGGTCTGATTAGGTATGACATCATATCCTTTTTATCCACATCCAAAAAAAAAAATTTTTTTTTTTTTTTTTTTTTTGTGGTTGATGTCAAATAATTAAAACATATGTTAAAAACAAAGAATATACATACAATACTTGAATTTCAGCAACAATTTTCAGCAAACATATATAAATATACATGGAAGAAGCCAAATGCCTCATAAATCAACCTAGAAACACACTAAGGTCATTTTTATCATTTAACCCTAGAGGGCCTGTTGCGTTGAATCTCATAATAAATTCAGCCTCTTTTCTTAATAGCATTTTATGCGTATCACCTCCCCTAGCGTTAGGCTCAACCAATTCTATCCCTGCAAAGGATAATACATTGCAATCAGAATTATGAAATTCTCTTATATGGTTGATTAACCTAGTTGCCCCTATTCCACTATGAATGGAGTTCCTATGCTCTCTAAATCTTACAAAGAGCTGCCGTATCGTCTTCCCAATGTAAAAATATTGGCACGGGCAAAAAATCACGTAAACGACCATTTTAGTCCTACAGGTTATCAAATGCCGCACATAATGTGAATGGCCACCAATTACAAAAGAATTGCCCGTCATGTGAAAACTGCAAAATGAACAGTTTCCACATCTGTGATTACCTGTAGGACCCACCTGGTGTAGCCAGGTTTTAGGAGGTATATACCGTTTCTTGACTAAAATATCACCAATATTTTTACATCTTCTATGCGTTATTAGGGGTTTATTGAGGGCCATTTCCCTAAGTTCTGATACTCCTTCAATTATGTGCCAATTTTTATTTATGATTGTTTTGATCATCCGATCCATCGGGCCATATTTGAAGTTAAAGATGAATCGATTCACAATTCAAATCGATTCAAAAAAAAAAAAAAAATTTTTTTTTTTTGGATGTGGATAAAAAGGATATGATGTCATACCTAATCAGACCAGCTGAAGCACCGCACAGGTGCGAAACGGCCGTCGTCTGCTACAGCGCACACTCCCTCTCCCCACCAGCCCTCTCCGCACATGTAACCTCCGCTGTTTAAATAAACAGTTTTTCTGCACAGCAATTTAACCGGTGAGTGCTATACTTTTTCTACTTTGCATTGCTAGGTTCTGGGCATCAGAACTGGCATCAAAGTGAGCAAATGGACAGTTTTCAAAGATTTGAATAAGTAACTGGTGTTTTTGATGGGTTAAATGGCTTTGGGCCACTGATCTCACACAACATTTACATACCTAGTGATGCCACAAATCAAGTTCAGATCACTCCAGCCTGGCTCAAAGGGGTTCTGGGTATCAGAACTGGCATCAAAGTGGGCAAATGGACAGTTTTCAAAGATTTGAATAAGTAAATGGTGTTTTTGAGGGGTTAAATGGCTTTGGGCCAATGATCTCACACAACATTTAAATGCCTAGTGATGCCACACATCAAATTCAGATCATTCCAGCCTGGCCCAAACAGGTTCTGGGCATCAGAACTGGCATCAACGTGGGCAAAACCCCAGTTTTAACAGATTTGAATAAGTAACTGGTGTTTTTGAGGGGTTAAATGGCTTTGGGCCACTGATCTCACACCACATTTACATACCTAGTGATGCCACACATCAAAATCAGATCACTCCAGCCTGGCCCAAACAGGTTCTGGGCATCAGAACTGGCATCAAATTGGGCAAATGGCCAAGTTTCACAGATTGAATAAGTAACTGGTGTTTTTGAGGGGTTAAATGGCTTTGTGCCACTGATCTCACACCACATTTACATACCTAGTGATGCCACACATCAAATTCAGATCACTCCAGCGTGGCCCAAACAGGTTCTGGGCATCAGAACTGGCATCAAAGTGGGCAAAGACCCAGTTTTCACAGATTTGAATAAGTTACTGGTGTTTTTGAGAGGTTAAATGGCTTTGGGCCACTGATCTGACACCACATTTACATACCTAGTGATGCCACACATCAAATTAGGATCACTCCAGCTTGGCCCAATTAGGTTCTGGGCATCAGAACTGGCATCAAAGTGAGCAAATGGACAGTTTTCAAAGATTTGAATAAGTAACTGGTGTTTTTGAGGGATTAAATGGCTTTGGGCTATGGATTACACACCACATTTACATACCTAGTGATGCCACACATCAAATAAAGATCACTCCAGCCTGGCCCAAAGGGGTTCTGGGTATCAGAACTGGCATCAAAGTGAGCAAATGGACAGTTTTAATAGATTTGAATACGTAACTGGTGTTTTTGAGGGGTTAAGTGGCTTTGGGCCAATGATCTCACACAACATTTACATACCTAGTGGAGCCACACATTAAATTCAGATCACTCCACCCTGGCCCAAACAGGTTCTGGGTATCAGAACTGGCATCAAAGTGGGCAAAAACCCAGTTTTCACAGATTTGAATAAGTAACTGGTGTTTTTGAGGGGTTAAATGGCTTTGGGCCACTGATCTCACACAATATTTACATACCTAGTGATGCCACACATCAAATTCAGATCACTCCAGCCTGGCCCAAACAGGTTCTGGGCATCAGAACTGGCATCAAAGTGGGCAAATGGACAGTTTTCAAAGATTTGAATAAGTTACTGGTGTTTTTGAGGGGTTAAATGGCTTTGTGCCACTGATCTCACACCATGTTTACATACCTGGTGATGCCACACATCAAATTTAGATCACTCCAGCCTGGCCCAAAGGGGTTCTGGGCATCAGAACTGGCATCAAAGTGGGCAAAAACCCAGTTTTCACAGATTTGAATAAGTAACTGGTGTTTTTGAGGGGTTAAATGGCTTTGGGCCACTGATCTCACACAATATTTACATACCTAGTGATGCCACACATCAAATTCAGATCACTCCAGCCTGGCCCAAACAGGTTCTGGGCATCAGAACTGGCATCAAAGTGGGCAAATGGACAGTTTTCACAGATTTGAATAAGTAACTGGTGTTTTTGAGGGGTTAAATGGCTTTGGGCCACTGATCTCACACAATATTTACATACCTAGTGATGCCACACATCAAATTCAGATCACTCCAGCCTGGCCCAAACAGGTTCTGGGCATCAGAACTGGCATCAAAGTGGGCAAATGGACAGTTTTCACAGATTTGAATAAGTAACTGGTGTTTTTGAGGGGTTAAATGGCTTTGGGCCACTGATCTCACACTACATTTACATACCTAGTGATGCCACACATCAAATTCAGATCACTCCAGCCTGGCCCAAACAGGTTCTGGGCATCAGAACTGGCATCAAAGTGGGCAAAAACCCAGTTTTCACAGATTTGAATAAGTAACTGGTGTTTTTTAGGGGTTAAGTGGCTTTGGGCCACTGATCTGACACCAAATTTACATACCTAGTGATGCTACACATCAAATTCAGATCACTCCAGCCTGGCGCAAACAGGTTCTGGGTAGCAGAACTGGCATCAAATTAGGCAAACCGCCAATTTTCACAGATTTGAATAAGTAACTGGTGTTTTTGATGGGTTAAATGGCTTTGGGCCACTGATCTCACACCACATTTACATACCTAGTGGAGCCACACATCAAATTCAGATCACTCCAGCCTGGCCCAAACAGGTTCTGGGCATCAGAACTGGAATCAAAGTGGGCAAATGGACAGTTTTCATAGATTTGAATAAGTAACTGGTGTTTTTGAGGGGTTACGTGGCTTTGGGCCAATGATCTCACACAACATTTACATACCTAGTGGAGCCACACATTAAATTCAGATCACTCCACCCTGGCCCAAACAGGTTCTGGGTATCAGAACTGGCATCAAAGTGGGCAAAAACCCAGTTTTCACAGATTTGAATAAGTAACTGGTGTTTTTGAGGGGTTAAATGGCTTTGGGCCACTGATCTCACACAATATTTACATACCTAGTGATGCCACACATCAAATTCAGATCACTCCAGCCTGGCCCAAACAGGTTCTGGGCATCAGAACTGGCATCAAAGTGGGCAAATGGACAGTTTTCAAAGATTTGAATAAGTTACTGGTGTTTTTGAGGGGTTAAATGGCTTTGTGCCACTGATCTCACACCATGTTTACATACCTAGTGATGCCACACATCAAATTTAGATCACTCCAGCCTGGCCCAAAGGGGTTCTGGGCATCAGAACTGGCATCAAAGTGGGCAAAAACCCAGTTTTCACAGATTTGAATAAGTAACTGGTGTTTTTGAGGGGTTAAATGGCTTTGGGCCACTGATCTCACACAATATTTACATACCTAGTGATGCCACACATCAAATTCAGATCACTCCAGCCTGGCCCAAACAGGTTCTGGGCATCAGAACTGGCATCAAAGTGGGCAAATGGACAGTTTTCAAAGATTTGAATAAGTTACTGGTGTTTTTGAGGGGTTAAATGGCTTTGTGCCACTGATCTCACACCACATTTACATACCTAGTGATGCCACACATCAAATTCAGATCACTCCAGCCTGGCCCAAAGGGGTTCTGGGCATCAGAACTGGCATCAAAGTGGGCAAAAACCCAGTTTTCACAGATTTGAATAAGTAACTGGTGTTTTTGAGGGGTTAAATGGCTTTGGGCCACTGATCTCACACCACATTTACATACCTAGTGATGCCACACATCAAATTCAGATCACTCCAGCCTGGCCCAAACAGGTTCTGGGCATCAGAACTGGAATCAAAATGGGCAAATGGACAGTTTTCACAGATTTGAATAAGTAACTGGTGTTTTTGAGGGGTTAAATGGCTTTGGGCCACTGATCTCACACTACATTTACATACCTAGTGATGCCACACATCAAATTCAGATCACTCCAGCCTGGCCCAAACAGGTTCTGGGCATCAGAACTGGCATCAAAGTGGGCAAAAACCCAGTTTTCACAGATTTGAATAAGTAACTGGTGTTTTTTAGGGGTTAAGTGGCTTTGGGCCACTGATCTCACACAATATTTACATGCCTAGTGATGCTACACATCAAATTCAGATCAGTCCAGCCTGGCCCAAACAGGTTCTGGGCATCAGAACTGGCATGAAAGTGGGCAAAACCCCAGTTTTAACAGATTTGAATAAGTAACTGGTGTTTTTGAGGGGTTAAGTGGCTTTGGGCCACTGATCTGACACCATATTTACATACCTAGTGATGCTACACATCAAATTCAGATCACTCCAGCCTGGCGCAAACAGGTTCTGGGTAGCAGAACTGGCATCAAATTAGGCAAACCGCCAATTTTCACAGATTTGAATAAGTAACTGGTGTTTTTGATGGGTTAAATGGCTTTGGGCCACTGATCTCACACCACATTTACATACCTAGTGGAGCCACACATCAAATTCAGATCACTCCAGCCTGGCCCAAACAGGTTCTGGGCATCAGAACTGGAATCAAAGTGGGCAAATGGACAGTTTTCATAGATTTGAATAAGTAACTGGTGTTTTTGAGGGGTTACGTGGCTTTGGGCCAATGATCTCACACAACATTTACATACCTAGTGGAGCCACACATTAAATTCAGATCACTCCAGCCTGGCCCAAACAGGTTCTGGGCATCAGAACTGGTATCAAAGTGGGCAAAAACCCAGTTTTCACAGATTTGAATAAGTAACTGGTGTTTTTGAGGGGTTAAATGGCTTTGGGCCACTGATATCACACAATATTTACATACCTAGTGATGCCACACATCAAATTCAGATCACTCCAGCCTGGCCTAAACAGGTTCTGGGTAGCAGAACTGCAATCAAATTGGGCACACTGCCAATTTTCACAGATTTGAATAAGTAACTGGTGTTTTTGATGGGTTAAATGGCTTTGGGCCACTGATCTCACACCACATTTACATACCTAGTGGAGCCACACATCAAATTCAGATCACTCCACCCTGGCCCAAACAGGTTCTGGGCATCAGAACTGGAATCAAAGTGGGCAAATGGACAGTTTTCATAGATTTGAATAAGTAACTGGTGTTTTTGAGGGGTTAAATGGCTTTGGGCCAATGATCTCACACAACATTTACATACCTAGTGGAGCCACACATCAAATTCAGATCACTCCACCCTGGCCCAAACAGGTTCAGGGCATCAGAACTGGAATCAAAGTGGGCAAATGGACAGTTTTCACAGATTTGAATAATTAACTGGTGCTTTTGAAGGGTTAAATTGATTTGGGCCGCTGATCTCACACCACATTTACATACCTAGTGGAGCCACACATCAAATTCAGATCACTCCACCCTGGCCCAAACAGGTTCTGGGCATCAGAACTGGCATCAAAGTGGGCAAATGGACAGTTTTCACAGATTTGAATAAGTAACTGGTGTTTTTGAGGGGTTAAATGGCTTTGGGCCACTGATCTCACACCACATTTACATACCTAGTGATGCCCCAAATCAAATTCACATCACTCCAGCCTGGCCCAATTAGGTTCTGGGCATCAGAACTGGAATCAAAGTGGGCAAATGGACAGTTTTCACAGATTTGAATAAGTAACTGGTGTTTTTGAGGGGTTAAATTGTTTTCGGACACGGATCTCACTCCACATTTACATACCTAGTGATGCCACACATCAAATTCAGATCACTCCAGCCTGGCCCAAACAGGTTCTAGGCATCAGAACTGGCATCAAAGTGGACACACAGCCAATTTTAAAAGATTTGAATAAGTAACTGGTGTTTTTGAGGGGTTAAATGGCTTTGGGCCACTAATCTCACACCGCATTTACATGACCCCGGAATTGTTGACTCCGGTCTTCCTTTTATACCCCACACATCTATTCCCATTTCTTATTTAAAATAACTACACAGACACCAATTTATCTTTGGATAATTTTGGCCATAGCAGCCATTTTATTAACAAAATACATAACCAATAAAAAATGCAATATGGTAAGGTCCTTGAATCTAGCAACCCTGGTGATTCCTATAAACCGAACCATAAAAAAACAACTTGCTCCCAGCCGTTACCCACACTGGCTCAGGAGCACCAAACGGTAAGGGTTAATCTTCCGTCAACCACAATCACACCCCCAGGGGCCCCGACATACCCCGTCGGGGTTCCCCCCCAAAATCACCAGGTGACCATCAATTCTGCCAATGAAGGGATCCATACCCAGATGAATTCCCCGAACCAATTTTAAACCAATTTTAAACCAACTTCAAGGACTCACCAATAAAAACGCCACAACAAAGGCACCTTGAAACCCTTCAAGTGCCTGAGACCCCCCGCAATCGCAGGGCCCTCTCAATACCTCCCTGCAAGCAAAGAGCCCATAAATCAATTCCCCGCATTCAGGTGTACCCAGTCAACCAACCAAAATTCCTCTTCCGTCCTTTCCAACTCAACATGCCGTATTGCTATACCCCCGTTCCGACTAACAAACTTCGAAATCGCCCTATTAACCTTTGCCCGCGCCTTGTTCAACCTGTCAACCGACCGCGCTGTCCGCCAACTCCTTCTCGCTACTATCTCCGACCAAACTATCGTTAGACCTGGAAAAGACACCCATAACTGTAACAAATCATGCTTGATGTCTTTTATCAAGATTTGAAAAGGACGCCCACCCAAATCATTCCCCCAGACATGCAACACTAAAATGTCAGGAGGTCTGTCCAACCGGGCATATCTATGTACCTCTTGCAACACCCTGTTCCACCCCAAACCCCGAACACCAAGCCATCGAACGAAAGCCAGGTCCCTCTCAAAACCTAGCTGTCTCCCGTTCCTTCTCGCATCCGCTCGTCTGGCTCCCCAATACACATAAGAATGGCCAAGGATCCAGACCAGGGAAGGGAGGGGGGGTGCTTCTGCAATACAAAATGCACAAACGACACCATTTTATTGCATCACCAACCCAAATTGAAAAAACACACAGTCTCACCCCCCTATTTCTACTATAGTACCCCCCCCGTTCAATTGCCAACAACCGCCTGGCGACGGACATACAACTTAAAGCGCTGCGGCTTCCACCTACCAATCTGCTTAACTGTCTCCTCTGGCAGACCGCACATAGAGACCTCCGTCGCTGCCCCAATACGAAAGGAATGTGACGCGAAAGCCTTCGGATCTAACCCCAACGACTTCAAACATGCCCTAAAATCACTCACAAATTGGTATCTAGATAAAAAGGACCCATCCTCGTGACATAATAAGGGGCCATCCACCTTCGGACGGATCTGTTGAAAATTCCTGAGACACTTGAACGGGCACATATCAGATGCCACAACCATCCCCAAACGAACTAGTCTACCCACACTTCTCTGATCAGTTTTAGACTTTCCAATCCAAAATTCAACTTCGTTTTCCACTGCCATAATGTCACCCCGATCCAAGACCCCGGGGAACGCCTTACTGGGCGATACCAACTCCACAACCCGCAGGGCTCCAAAAAACGCCAAAGAAAAGGCTAACTTAAACAAACTCACCTCAAACGGAGATAGACAAACCTTCCACAACGCCCTACCCAGCCGCTCCAATAAGCCAAATGACACAGGCCGTCTACCATCCCGTGGCTTCCGTTCCTTACGAAGACCCTTCAAAGCCTGGACTACCAAAAAACTCTTAGTCAAATCCCGTAAACCTCGCAACCGGAAACCAAATGCTAACCCTGCAACAAAGCGATTTACCTTTGCAAAAGACCACCCTGTCACCGCCGCCCCCCCCCCAACTTTTACAACAATGTCCCCAACTGATCCTCTTCAGAAAAACGCAACCCTGCAACCACTGCTCCCAAAGATCCCATGCTGCCTGGTAGGCTGTCCATGTGTTACCAAACAAAGAAGCCCGAATCAGTGGTCCGACTGCCTGAAGACCACGTTCCAAAGCCGTGCTGGGCACTCCAAACCGCTGGCCTCCGCCTCTGGCGCGCAAACCCGGAGCCGATCCCACTGGAAAACGAGAGAGGGAATCAGCTATTAGGTTCTGAACACCAGGCACGTGGACCACTGTAACACACGCATTGATTTGCAAACAAACCAACACCAGCTCTCGTAAGACCCGAACCACTGGAGGAGAGGACGCCGAAAACGTATTAATCGCCAACACCACCCCCATATTGTCACAGTTAAAATGAATCTTCTTGTTCACCAACTGCTCCCTCCAAAGATGCAGCGCCACCAATATCGGAAAGATTTCCAATAGCGCCACATTTTTTGTCAAGCCTTCAGCCGTCCACCTGTCCGGCCACCACTGATCCTGGAAGAAGGCCCCAAAACCTGAGCTGCCCGCCGCATCCGTGAACAACTCCAAATGAAAATTGTCCCTTGCATCCTCCATCAGCAGAGAACGACCATTGTATTCCTCCAAAAACCGTCCCCAAACTGCTAAGTCCGCTCTGTGTTCCGCCGATAACCGAATATAGTGGTGCGGAGCGAGCACCCCCGCCGTGGCACTAGCAAGTCGTCGCGAAAAAATTCGACCCATGGGCATCACCCGACAAGCAAAGTTAAGTTTTCCCAGTAAGGACTGAACCTCCCTTAATTGCAACTTTTTTACTCGCCGAGCCCTTGCTACCTCGACCTTCAGCGCGGTGACCTTGTCCTCGGGAAGCCGAACTTCCCAGGCCAAAGAATCGATCACAATACCCAGAAAACTTATGCAAGTGGTTGGCCCCACCGTTTTCGCAGGTGCTAAAGGCACCCCAAAGCGACTGGAAACCCACTCCATGGTCGCCAAAATCCCGGCACACTGCGCCGAATCAGCAGGACCTACACATAAAAAATCATCAAGGTAATGTACCACTGATGACAGGCCTGAAACATCCCGAACTACCCATTCTAAAAAAGGACTAAAAGTTTCAAAAAATGCACACGAGATCGAACACCCCATGGGTAAACAGCGATCCACAAAATAGTCCCCCTCCCAACAACAACCCAATAACCGAACGCAATCTAGATGCACTGGCAAGAGCCGAAAATCTGATTCAATATCTGTCTTAGCCATAAGCGCCCCCTTCCCACATCTTTTTACCCACTTTGTGGCCTCGTCGAACAACGTGTACACCACTGAGCACAGCTCAGCCGGTTTCCCATCATTCACCGACCTGCCTCTTGGGTGAGACAAATGATGAATCAGCCGAAATTTTCCGGGCTCCTTCTTCGGCACCACCCCCAGCGGTGAGACCACCAAATTGGGAAAACGAGGGGCCCGAAACGGGCCTGCCATCCTCCCCAAAGCCACCCCCTTACCTAATTTTTTGCTACGACTGCGGAATGCCGATAAGCTGACTGAAGATTCCTACTTGCCACCGGAACATCAAAACCGGGGGCCGGAATCCTGAAACCCTCCCCAAAACCCAACCGCAAAACCTCAGCTTTGTCCTTATCCGGGTACCTATTTAGGTACGGCAGCATCGCGACTAAGCTCACCGGCGTCAGACCCTTGGGTATGAGAGGTGCCGGGCTTGGATTTCCTTTCTTAAAACACTTAGCTGCTCCATCGGATGTCCCACTACAGTGGCTGCAGAGGTGTTTAAAACGGCAGGTTGCCCCAAACTTACATTGCCCTCGTTGAATTGCCAGCACAAACCGGGCTTCTGCGATACCACTTGACCCTGTTGACTACCGGTACCCTGTGTCCCAGACTGGCCAGCCGACCCGGCCCCGCCTTGAAAGGGCTGGCCATACCTGGACAGCGCCATAACCCGCAACCATAACCCTATGTCCTTTTGATCCCATCTTATAGAAGGACACACGGCCTTCCTCTGACGAAACTGCTCGTCATACCTAAGCCAAGTCTGCCCCCCATACACCCTGTATGCCTCGCCAATTGAGTCCATGTAGCAAAACAAATGCGAACAGTTCTCCGGCGCCTTTTCGCCAATCACGCTCGCCAAAATTGCGAAGGCCTGCAGCCAATTATTAAACGTCTGAGGGATCAACCGCCACTGGCGCTTCTCCTCATCCTCCTTCTTACTATCCTCCTTTTTCCCTTTGTCCAAATTAAACTTTGCCAATGGAAGAAGGGAAAAGATCTCAACATATTCATCCTTCCAGATCTTTTCCCTCACCTCCTTCTTAAGATGAGCACCTAAGGGGCCCTCAAAACAGACATAAACTTCCCCACGCGCCCGATCATCTAAATGAATCCTATCCTCCCTGTTCTTCTCTGTCTGAACCGACACCGGGGAGGAAATACCTGCACCCGCCGATTCAATCGCACCCAGCGCAGGTGGGTTAACCCAAGCCCCCAGAGGGGCTGGGGGTTCCCTTGCCCCCCCAATCTGCTCCAGCAACGTGTGAACGCAACCTAACAGCTCTCCCAACTCCCCACTTCCCGCCGCATACACCCCACCACCCATAGGCACCCCCTGACTAAACCCCGGGTGACCTACCCCCCCATTGCATTCTGGTCCTGACAATACCGAGAAGACAAACAAGACATAGAAGCATACTCACCGGGCTGCACAAGGGTAGAGACCCCGCCAGCCGGACCACCAGACTCCAGACGTCCATCCCCCTGCGCTGTAGCTTCCGGACTCCTCTTGACCACCACGCCGCCGTTGGCCCCTGCCGCCACAGGGCCGGAAAATCCCTCCGGTCTAGAATCCTGTCGCTGATGTCTGCCTGGCCGGCTGGCTGCACCATGGAGCTGCCTGTCTTCCTCCCCCACCTGGCAGTGCAGCTCCCCAGCGCCATTCCATAGGTCCCCCTCCGCATTCTGGGGCTCAGCCGACGTGGGCCCTGCACGCCAGGCCCGGTGCACCACAGATCTCAGCCTTCTCGCTCCGCCCCCTCTGCTGGGGCCCGCCTGCTTCTCCGGACTACTCTGCTGACAGGGCACAGGGCGCTCGGCAGGTACATCACCAGAGCGCCCTGCCGCAGCGCCGACGTCCGTCGCTGCCTCAGCGCTAGCAGGCCCCGCCCCCGACTCCAGCAGAGGCCTGCTAACCGCCGCTGGACCCAGCCGCACATTAGAATTCCTCCCAGACCGGGACCTGCTGGACTTCTTTGCATGTGGCGCCTGGCCTGGAAGGTCCTCGGATGGGCTTCTGGGTCGTCGCTGGGCCCGGGGAGTCAGATCAGGAGAAAACCGCTCCGGCGGATTAGATCTCCGGAGGCGCCACTCCCGCAGGGGGAAAGTCCCCTCCGCCTCCATACTCCCTCCAATGATCCCAGCTACAGTCGCCTGCAGCCAGCCAGGAGGATGGCCACCCGCAACCGTTCTGAGACGTTCCAGGAGCTGCTCAACGGATTCCATGGCCTCAGGTACAATGGATGCGACTGTCACTTCAGACACAGGAGCGGGAAAGGTGCCGCTCCTCCCCCTTGTCTAACACTCCTATTCAAAACGGGCTCCCTCCCCCTCACCCCACCTATGACACCCTGACCTCCCCACCAATCAGGTGTCATGACGGCCTCCGCAAATGCCCCGGGGGTCGGGGGGGGGGGGCAATGCTCCGTCCTCTCTTACCTAGTGATGCCCCACATCAAATTCAGATCACTCCAGCCTGGCGCAAACAGGTTCTGGGCATCAGAACTGGCATTAAAGTGGGCAAATGGACAGTTTTAACAGATTTGAATAAGTAACTGGTGTTTTTGAGGGGTTAAATGGCCTTGGGCCACTGATATCACCATAAATACAAACCTTTAGGATTCTCATTCACTTTGGTGCATCCAGATCCCCTTTATAATTTTCTACAAATCTGCACAAGTCAAAATCTTCACAATATCCCAGTCATTTAAGACAGACTGGAGTAAAGCGGGCGTCAAACGGGACGATAAATCGTGCGATCGCATCAGCGATCGCACCCGCCCCCATCGTTTGTGCATCTGTGACGCCCTTGACTAGCCAGGGGTCACAGAAAACAACAACATACACCCCATACACCCCAGGCAGATCCATTAGTCAGACAAAAATCCTTGTTGCCTCCCTCCAGGGGCTGATGTCCACAACAGGTGGGGCGAAGCCAGGCGGTTGGCCCCACCCATCGAGGAGTTCATAGTCCTGGAAGCGGGAAAAAGAGTGGAGTTTAGTTTTGGAGGTGAAAGAGGAAGGAGTAAACTACTGCGGTGTCTGGGTTGGAGCCCAGGCACCTACAGCAAGGTTGGCAGACGGTGGTGGATGTCTGCAGGAGTGACGGATCTCCGCAGAACCGTAGGACCGGGGCTGGGCGGTGGCCCACCGGTACCGAACCGGGGACCAGAGTGAAGTTAGCACACAGGCAGGGCGATCGGATCCCGACCAGGCTTGGAGCCGCCGTTAACAGTCAAATCCGAGAGTGACAGGAACCCCAGGGGTTTCCTAACTACCCAAGTCCCGTCAGAAGGCAACCGCTCACACCGTGAGGATGTACAGCCACCACCACAGGCTAGAGATCCAAAGGCCAGCGCCTGTGGGCAAAAGGGCTCCTACGGCATCTATATGCCGGGGAGCGGACTACCGTTTGGGGAACCATCGGAGTCATCTCAGTACACGAAGGTGCAGGGAAAGACAGCCATCACCACCTGACCGGGAAGAGACACTGCAGTCGGCTGCGGGACCCGTCCATCCAGCCGTTTGGTTTACCGGAGACTTTTGTGACTTTCTAATGCTGAGTGAGTACACCAGTGCCATTCGGCACTGCGCCGCGCTGTCCCTGCAACCCTGCACCCCACCGGTCAAGCCTCCCCAGTCATCCCATCGGGCCCCGGGAGCACCAACCCCCATACCCACGGAGGGGATAACATCCTCGCTGCCTCCTGTCATCTCTCCTGGGATCCCCGTCACCGGTGGTGCCACCATCACCACAAACCGTGGGTGGCGTTACGGACAATCTCCCCAAACCAAATCATCCCCCTTTCACTCACGGGCGAGGAGCGCCGCTTGAGTCCCCGGATGCGGCCCACCGCTCGAGCCACCGAGCAGCAGAAGCAGAAGCAGAACCGGACCCGGGCGTTAGCGAGCGCAGCGCCCCGCTGCCCGTGACACATCACGGGAAATTGATTGTCCGTGTCGCACAAAGTCATTTACCCCTGTCACACTTACTTACCTCCCGGGCGACATCGCTGTGGGCGGCGAACATCCTCTTCCTGAAGGGGGCGGGTCGTGCGGTGTCACAGCGACGTCAAACGGCAGCCGGCCGATAGAAGCGGAGAGGCGGAGATGAACGGGACGTAAACATCCGCCCACCTCCTTCCTTCCACATTGCCGGCGGGATGCAGGTAAGCTGTGTTCGTCGCTCCCAGGGTGTCACACGGAACGATGTGTGCTGCCACGGGAGCAACAAACAACCGGAGCACAGAAGGAGGAACGAGAGTATGAAAATGAACGACGTGTCAACTATCAACGAGAAGGTGAGTATTTCTGCTCGTTCAAAGGTGTCACACGGTAAGATTTGTCTGATGATGCCGGATGTGCGTCACTAACGACGTGACCCAAACTACATATCGCCTGATATATCGTACCTTGTGACGACCGCTTTACTTGACTTTGATGCCAGTTATGATACCCAGAACCCCTTTGCGCCAGACTGGAGTGATCTGAATTTGATGTGTGGCATCAATAGGTATGCAAATGTGGTGTGAGATCAGTGGCCCAAAACAATTTAACCCCTCAAAAACACCCGTTACTTATTCAAATCTGTGAAAACTGTCCATTTGCCCACTTTGATGCCAGTTCTGATGCCCAGAACCCCTTTGGGCCAGGCTGGAGTGATCTGAATTTGATGTGTGGTATCACTAGGTATGTAAGTGTGTTGTGAGATCAGTGGCCCAAAGCCATTTAACCCCTCAAAAACACCAGTTACTTATTAAAATCTGTGAAAACTGTCCATTTCCCCACTTTTATGCCAGTTCTGATGCCCAGAACCCCTTTGGGCCACGCTGGAGTGATCTGAATTTGATGTGTGGCATCACTAGGTATGTAAATGTGGTGTCACATCAGTGGCCAAAAGCCATTTAACCCCTCAAAAACACCAGTTACTTATTCAAATTTGTGAAAACTGGGATATTGCCCACTTTGATACCAGTTCTGATACCCAGAACCTGTTTAAGCCAGGCTGGAGTGATCTGAATTTGATGTTGGGCATCACTAGGTATGTAAATACGATGTTAGATCAGTGGCCCAAAACCATTTAACCCCTCAAAAACACCAGTTACTTATTCAAATCTGTGAAAACTGAGGTTTTTGCCCACTTTGATGCCAGCTCTGATGCCCAGAACCTGTTTGGGCAAGGCTGAAGTGATTTGAATTTGATGTGTGGCATCACTAGATATGTAAATGTGGTGTGAGATCAGTGATTCAAAGCCATTTAACCCCTCAAAAACACGTTACTTAATTAAATCTGTAAAAATTGGCTGTGTGCCCACTTTGATGCCAGTTCTGATGCCCAGAACCTGTTTAAGCCAGGCTGGAGTGAACTGAATTTGATGTGTGGCATCAATAGGTATGAAAATGTGGTGTGAGATCAGTGGCCCAAAGCCATTTAACCCCTCAAAAACACAAGTTACTTATTCAAATCTGTGAAAACTGTCCATTTGCGCACTTTGATGCCAGTTATGATGCCCAGAACCCCTTTGGGCCAGGCTGGAGTGATCTGAATTTTCTGTGTGGCATCACTAGGTGTGTAAATGTGGTGTGAGATCCGTGGTTTAAAGCCATTTAACCCCTCAGAAACACCAGTTACTTATTCAAATTTGTGAAAACTGGGGTTTTGCTCACTTTGATACTAGTTCTGATGCCCAGAACCTGTTTGGGCCAGGCTGAAGTGATCTGAATTTGATGTGGGGCATCATTAGGTATGTAAATGTGGTGTAAAATCAGTGGCCCAAAGCCATTTAACCCCTCAAAAACACCAGTTACCTATTCAAATTTGTGAAAACTGGGGTTTTGCCTACTTTGATACCAGTTCTGATGCCCAGAACCTGTTTGGGCCAGGCTGGAGTGATCTTAATTTGATGTGAGGCATCACTAGGTATGTAAATGCGGTGTGAGATCAGTGGTCCAAAACCATTTAACCCCTCAAAAACACCAGTTACTTATTAAAATCTGTGAAAATTGGCTGTGTGCCCATTTTGATGCCAGTTCTGATACCCAGAACCTGTTTGGGCCAAGCTGAAGTGATCTGAATTTGATGTGTGGCATCACTAGGTATGTAAATGTGGTGTCAGATCAGTGGCCCAAAGCCATTTAACCCCTCAAAAACACCAGTTACTTATTCAATTCTATGAAAACTGGGGTTTTGCCCACTATGATGCCAGTTTTCATGCCCAGAACCCCTTTGGGTCAGGATGGAGTGATCTGAATTTGATGTGGGGTATCACTAGGTATGTAAATGTGGTGTGAAATCAGTGGCATAAAGCTATTTTACTACTCAAAAACACCAGTTACTTATTCAAATCTGTGAAAACTGGGTTTTTGCCCACTTTGATGCCAGTTCTGTTGCCCAGAACCTGTTCGGGCCAGGCTGGAGTGATCTGAATTTGATGTGTGGCATCACTAGGTATATCAATATGGTGTGACATCAGGGGCCAAAAGCCATTTAACCCCTCAAAAACACCAGTTACTTATTCAAATCTGTGAAAACTGAGGTTTTGCCCACTTTGATGCCAGTCCTGATGCCCAGAACCCGTTTGGGCCAGGCTGGAATGATCTGAATTTGATGTGTGGCATCACTAGGTATGTAATTGTGGTGTGATATCAGTGGCCCAAACCCATTTAACCCCTCAAAAACACCAGTTACTTATTCAAATCTGTGAAAACTGGGGTTTTGCCCACTTTGATGCCAGTTCTGATGCCCAGAACCTGTTTGGGCCAGGCTCGAGTGATCTGAATTTGATGTGTGGCATCACTAGGTATGTAAATGTGGTGTGAGATCAGTGACCCAATTCCATTTAATCCCTCAAAAACACCAGTTACTTATTCAAATTTGTTAAAACTGGGGTTTTGCCCAGTTTGATGCCAGTACTGATGCCCAGAACCTGTTTGGGCCAGGCTGGAGTGATTTGAATTTGATGTGTGGCATTACTAGGTATGTAAATGTGGTGTGAGATTAGTGTCACAAAGCCATTTAACCCCTCAAAAACACCAGTTACTTATTCAAATCTGTGAAAATTGGCTGTGTGCCCACTTTGATGCCAGTTCTGATGCCCAGAACCTGTTTAAGCCAGGCTGGAGTGAACTGAATTTGATGTGTGGCATCAATAGGTATGAAAATGTGGTGTGAGATCAGTGGCCCAAAGCCATGTAACCCCTCAAAAACACCAGTTACTTATTCAAATCTGTGAAAACTGTCCATTTGCCCACTTTGATGCCAATTATGATGCCCAGAACCCCTTTGGGCCAGGCTGGAGTGATCTGAATTTTCTGTCTGGCATCACTAGGTGTGTAAATGTGGTGTGAGATCCGTGGTTTAAAGCCATTTAACCCCTCAGAAACACCAGTTACTTATTCAAATTTGTGAAAACTGGGGTTTTGCTCACTTTGATACTAGTTCTGATGCCCAGAACCTGTTTGGGCCAGGCTGAAGTGATCTGAATTTGATGTGGGGCATCATTAGGTATGTAAATGTGGTGTAAAATCAGTGGCCCAAAGCCATTTAACCCCTCAAAAACACCAGTTACCTATTCAAATTTGTGAAAACTGGGGTTTTGCCTACTTTGATACCAGTTCTGATGCCCAGAACCTGTTTGGGCCAGGCTGGAGTGATCTTAATTTGATGTGGGGCATCACTAGGTATGTAAATGTGGTGTGAGATCAGTGGTCTAAAACCATTTAACCCCTCAAAAACACCAGTTACTTATTAAAATCTGTGAAAATTGGCTGCGTGCCCATTTTGATACCAGTTCTGATACCCAGAACCTGTTTGGGCCAGGCTGGAGTGATTTGAATTTGATGTGTGGCATCACTAGGTATGTAAATGTGGTATGAGATTAGTGTCACAAAGCCATTTAACCCCTCAAAAACACCAGTTACTTATTCAAATCTGTGAAAATTGGCTGTGTGCCCACTTTGATGCCAGTTCTGATGCCCAGAACCTGTTTAAGCCACGCTGAAATGAACTGAATTTGATGTGTGGCATCACTAGGTATGTAAATGTGGTGTGAGATCAGTGGCCCAAAACCATTTAACCCCTCAAAAACACCACTTATTCAAATCTGTGAAAACTGTCCATTTGCCCACTTTGATGCCAGTTCTGATGCCCAGAACCCCTTTGGGCCAGGCTGGAGTGATCTGAATTTTATGTGTGGCATCACTAGGTGTGTAAATGTGGTGTGAGATCCATGGCTCAAAGCCATTTAACCCCTCAGAAACACCAGTTACTTATTCAAATTTGTGAAAACTGGGGTTTTGCTCACTTTGATACCAGTTCTGATTCCCAGAACCTGTTTGGGCCAGGCTCGAGTGATCTGAATTTGATGTGTGGCATCACTAGGTATGTAAATGTGGTGTGAGATCAGTGACCCAAATCCATTTAATCCCTCAAAAACACCAGTTACTTATTCAAATTTGTTAAAACTGGGGTTTTGCCCAGTTTGATGCCAGTACTGATGCCCAGAACCTGTTTGGGCCACGCTGGAGTGATTTGAATTTGATGTGTGGCATTACTAGGTATGTAAATGTGGTGTGAGATTAGTGTCACAAAGCCATTTAACCCCTCAAAAACACCAGTTACTTATTCAAATCTGTGAAAATTGGCTGTGTGCCCACTTTGATGCCAGTTCTGATGCCCAGAACCTGTTTAAGCCAGGCTGAAATGAACTGAATTTGATGTGTGGCATCACTAGGTATGTAAATGTGGTGTAATATCAGTGGCCCAAACCCATTTAACCCCTCAAAAACACCAGTTACTTATTCAAATTTGTTAAAGCTGGGGTTTTGCCCAGTTTGATGCCAGTTCTGATACCCAGAACCTGTTTGGGCCAGGGTGGAGTGATCTGAATTTAATGTGTGGCTCCACTAGGTATGTAAATGTTGTGTGAGATCATTGGCCCAAAGCCATTTAACCCCTCAAAAACACCACTTATTCAAATCTGTGAAAACTGTCCATTTGCCCACTTTGATGCCAGTTCTGATGCCCAGAACCCCTTTGGGCCAGGCTGGAGTGATCTGAATTTTATGTGTGGCATCACTAGGTGTGTAAATGTGGTGTGAGATCCATGGCTCAAAGCCATTTAACCCCTCAGAAACACCAGTTACTTATTCAAATTTGTGAAAACTGGGGTTTTGCTCACTTTGATGCCAGTTCTGATGCCCAGAACCTGTTTGGGCCAGGCTGGACTGATCTGAATTTGATGTGGGGTATCACTAGGTATGTAAATGTGGTGTGAAATCAGTGGCCCAAAGCCATTTAACCCCTCAAAAACACCAGTTACTTATTCAAATCTGTGAAAACTGGGGTTTTGCCTACTTTGATACCAGTTCTGATGCCCAGAACCTGTTTATGCCAGGCTGGAGTGATCTGAATTTGATGTGTGGCATCACTAGGTATGTAAATGTGGTGTGAAATCAGTGGCCCAAAACCATTTAACCCCTCAAAAACACCAGTTACTTATTCAAATTTGATCTGTGAAAATTGGCTATGTGCCCATTTTGATGCCAGTTCTGATACCCAGAACCTGTTTGGGCTAGGCTGGAGTGATCTGAATTTGATGTGTGGCATCACTAGGTATGTAAATGTGGTGTGAGATCAGTGGCCCAAAGCCATTTAACCCCTCAAAAACACCAGTTACTTATTCAATTCTGTGAAAACTGGGGTTTTGCCCACTTTGATTCCAGTTCTGATGCCCAGAACCCCTTTGGGCCAGGCTGGAGTGATCTGAATTTGATGTGTGGCCACACTAGGTATGTGATTGTGGTGTGAAATCAGTGCCCCAAAACCATTTAACCCTTCAAAAACACCACTTATTCAAATCTGTGAAAACTGTGGTTTTGCCCACTTTAAAGCCCACTTTACACGTTGCAATTAGTTGTACAATCGCATTTGCGATGTGACACGCCCAGGTTGCATACGGGATCTTACGAGATTGCACGTTGGTCGTTCATTTGCTGTCACACGAGCGTTAGTAGTCTATGTTAAATTGATCAATTTTGTGTGCGATCCTTTAGATCATGTGTTCTGTGACGTATGCATTGGGCAGCCTTTTTTTTTTTTATTTATTGACTTGCCAAGCGTGTGTAATGTGTAGGGATGCGTTTTTACTATGTCATCTGCCATTCAGCTCTGCTACATGGCCGCTAACAGCAGACACAGACAGCCATGTAGCAGAGCTGAATGGCAGATGACAGCAGACACAGACAGAGCCGCACTGTCAGAATGAACTCGGGTGAACTTCACCCGACTTCACGGTCATGCTGCGGCTCTGTCTGTGTCGGGCCCTGATTAGCGGTCACCAGTGAAGGACTCACCGGTGACCGCTAATCTCCTAAGTTACTGAAGTTAGCAGCCCTCTCTCATATACTCACCGATCCCCGATCCCCGGCGCTGCACGGCGTTCACACTGCTCCGGCGGCTTTTACTGTTTTGAAAAAGCCGGCCGCCCATTAAACAATTTCGTATTCCCTGCTTTCCCCGCCCACCGGCGCCTATGATTGGTTACAGTGAGACACGCCCCCACTCTGAGTGACAGGTGTCACACTGCATATTCCTCATAATTTTTTCTCTTTTCTTCTTTTCTTTTTTTCCTTTTTTTACTAGGGTTGATTATAGTTGATAAAAAATTAAAAAATTATTAAATTGATTCTGAATAAATACACCATTCCCTTAATCCTCTTATCTTATTTCTTCTATTTTTTCTTTTATTTGATCTTTTAGGTAATTTGTCTTTAAATTGCCAACCATCTGGTTTATATTTTGCCAACCAGGATCGTCACTTCCGGTTTGCGGACCGGAAGTGACGTCCTGCGGTGAGGAGTGGCTGTCTGAGTATGTCTACAGTTGCCAACCATCAGGATTTACACTTTGCCAACCGGTGACGTCACTTCCGGTTTTCGGACCGGAAGTGACGCTCCGTGACGTCACTTCCGGTTTTCGGACCGGAAGTGACGCTCTGTAACTTGTTAATGAGCTAATTGAGCGGTCTATTTAAATCTGGACATTGGACTGTCAGATTACATTGACTGCAGACCCGGACGGGCAGCTTTTTCCTCTGGTCCAGCTTTTCCATATATTTCTACAGAGCCCTTTCTGGTGAGTGTTCATTACATGGCATTTCTGTGTATTGTCTGTTTTATTAGATTAGAATAGTGTCTCAGTGCTGGTGCTTAGGCTTTTTGTCCTTCTATATTAGCAAGATATACATTTTTTGGATAAATTTTTGGGTTTCCTGTTTGGTTCCCCTTTTGTTGTATAATGGTTCTATTATGTTACATTTTATCTGTATTTCAATTATATCTTTAGGTGGACAGTATATCTGCTAGTGAAGCGGCTCAACTGACAGATTCTTCATTTTTGTCTTTTTGTTGACATTTTTTGTATATCATAGTTTATGGTTCATGCATTATAATGTGGTGAATATTTCTGCCCTTTTTTGTTACCATGATTGTATAATGCCATTATTTCTGTATACTTAAAAATTTTTCATGTATCTTTTTATTGTAGTGTAAACTGATGAAGGTCGGATGACCGAAACGTCTTTAATAATTGCACAGAACAATGAATAAAATATAAAACAATTCCAGTTGAATGCTTTGAGTGCTGGATTTTTTTCAATTTTTTTTTTTTCACACTGCACCCAATCACAGCAGCCGGTGGGCATGTCTATACTGTGTAGTGAAATAAATAATTAAATAATTAAAAAAAACGGCGTGCAGTTCCCTCCAATTTTAAAACCAGCCAGATAAAGCCATACGGCTGAAGGCTGGTATTCTCAGGATGGGGAGCTCCACGTTATGGGGAGCCCCCCAGCCTAACAATATCAGCCAACAGCCGCCCAGAATTGCCGCATACATTATATGCGACAGTTCTGGGACTGTACCCGGCTCTTCCCGATTTGCCCTGGTGCGTTGGCAAATCGGGGTAATAAGGAGTTATTGGCAGCCCATAGCTGCCAATAAGTCCTAGATTAATCATGTCAGGCGTCTATGAGACACCTTCCATGATTAATCTGTAAATTACAGTAAATAAACACACACACACCCGAAAAAATCCTTTATTAGAAATAAAAAACACAAACATATACCCTGGTTCACCACTTTAATCAGCCCGAAAAAGCCCTCCATGTCCGGCGTCATCCAGGATGCTCCAGCGTCGCATCCAGCTCTGCTGCATGGAGGTGACAGGAGCTGCAGAAGACACCGCCGCTCCGGTCACCTCCACGCAGGTAATGAAGACAGCCGCGCGATCAGCTGCTGTCACTGAGGTTACCCGCTGTCACTGGATCCAGCGGTGGCCGCGGGTAACCTCAGTGACAGCTCGTAGATGTCACACGCAGATACCTCACAAACGATGCCGGATGTGCGTCACTTACAACTTGACCCCAACAACGGATTGTGAGATATATTGAAGCGTGTGTAGCGGGCTTTAGGCTATGTTCGCACGTTGCGTTTTTTCCGCGTTTCTGCAGCGTTTTTAGCAGCAGCGTTTTTGCGCTAAAACGCATGCGTTTTTGATTGCCAGCAAAGTCTATGGGAAAAGCAGAAATCCTGTCTGCACTTTGCTTTTTTTTCTGCAGCGTTTAATTTGCATATTTGTGGTCAAAAACCATGCTGAAAAAGAAGCAGCATGTCAGTTGTTTTTGCCATTTCTGCAGCGTTTCCTTAACATTGGAGTCAATGAGAAATGGCAAAACGCAACCAAAAGCACAATTCCTGCGTTTTTCATGCTTTTTACCTGCTTTTCCACTGCGTTTTTGGCTCCAAAAACGCATGCTTTTCTGGACAAAAATTAATGGGTTCTAATGTTCCTTTACACACACACAATAACCGAAAATTTAAATGTTAAAAAATTATAAACTTCACCTATTTTTCTGATAAAATGTGCATAACCACTATTTTTTCATTAAAATTGATAATTTCCCATATAGTTTTATTAAAATTATTATATAATTTAATAGCCTTATGCCAGTTCTAATGCCCAGAACCTGTTTGGGCCAGGCTGGAGTGATCTGAATTTGATGTGGGTCATCACTAGGTATGTAAATGTGGTGTGAGATCCGTGGCCCAAAGCTATTTAACCCCTCAAAAACACCAGTTAGTTATTCAAATCTGTGAAAATTGGCTGTGTCCACTTTGATGCCAGTTTTGATGCCCAGAACCCCTTTGGGCCAGGCTGGACTGATCTGATTTTGATGTGTGGCATCACTAGGTATGTAAATGCGGTGTGAGATTAGTGGCTTAAAGCCATTTAAGCCCTCAAAAACACCAGTTACTTATTCAAATCTGTGAAAATTGGCTGTGTGCCCACTTTGATGCCAGTTCTGATGCCCAGAACCTGTTTGGGCCAGGCTGGAGTGATCTGATTTTGATGTGTGGCATCACTAGGTATGTAAATGTAGTGTGAGATCAGTGGCCCAAAGCTATTTAACCCTTCAAAAACACCAGTTACTTATTCAAATCTTTGAAAATTGTCCATTTGCCCACTTTGATGCCAGTTCTGATGCCCAGAACCTGTTTGGGCCAGGCTGGAGTGATCTGAATTTGATGTGTGGCATCACTTGGTATGTAAATGTGGTGTGAGATCAGTGGCCCAAAGCCATTTAACCCCTCAAAAACACCAGTTACTTATTCAAATCTGTGAAAATTGGCTGTGTGCCCACTTTGATGCCAGTTTTGATGCCCAGAACCCCTTTGGGCCAGGCTGGAGTCACTTGAGTTTGATTAGGGGCGTCACTATGTATGCAATTGTGGTGTTAGATCAGTGGCCCAAAGCCATTTAACCCTTTCACGAACATACTTCGGTGCCCACTTTGATGCCCATTTTTTTGCCAGTTTTATAATTTTCGCAGCAGATTTTGAGTGTATTTATATTAGGGCACATCAGTGCATTTTATTATTGTGAGGTGTTATTTTTGTTGTTAAACGTGTAAAAAACTGAAAAAACTAAATTGCCGAATAAAAAACTGACGAATAAGAAACCAACTTCAGCATCGTAGCTCCATGACCATATCCACTGAGCACAGCAGATCACTGCGCGGAGCACAATGAGATTGTATGGGCCGCAAAATCTGTACATCCCATGCACTTTTGTGCCATGTGAAGGCGCACAACACCGCAGAGTCCTGCGAGGGGATGGGAGATAGCCGGCAATACCGCGACCCCATGTGCGGCAGAGCCTAGAAATGACGGAGCAGCCGCCCCGCGCTCCCCCTACTTCCACCACCATCCTCACAACCCAGCGCCTCAGCGCGCACTGAACGTAACAGTCTTCGTCACGTGACGTGGGCGGGGCGTGTGTCGCCGGAGGTGACGTCAGCTGCCCACACAGGAACTCTGGGCTTGTTTGAGTCTCCTGTGCTGTTATTGTGCCCGGAGGATAGAGCGGCTACAGACCGGACCGGCACGGGGGACAGTAGGCAGCATGTCTGACCAGGTGATGGAGGGTGACGGGGGCTCCGCGGCTGCTAGCTGGCAGCACTTACAGGCCGTAGATGTGGAGAGCAGGGGCCGAGCGTTGCGCTAGTGACGGGACATGCGCAGGTGTCGTTGCGGCTTGTTTATGTTCTTATGTGAGTGTGTGCGCCGTGTACAGAGCTGTTACGTAACCTGTGCGTTACCTGTCCTGTGTATACAGTGCTCCGTGCTGAGGCTGCAGGCTGGAAGTAGAGCCCAGCTACACCTTATATGAGGGCATCAGGCCTGGTAGCAGAGCCCAGCTACACCTTATATGAGGGCATCAGGCCTGGTAGCAGAGCCCAGCTACACCTTTATATGAGGGCATCAGGCCTGGTAGCAGAGCCCAGCTACACCTTATATGAGGGCATCAGGCCTGGTAGCAGAGCCCAGCTACACCTTATATGAGGGCATCAGGCCTAGTAGCAGAGCCCAGCTACACCTTTATATGAGGGCATCAGGCCTAGTAGCAGAGCCCAGCTACACCTTTATATGAGGGCATCAGGCCTGGTAGCAGAGCCCAGCTACACCTTTATATGAGGGCATCAGGCCTGGTAGCAGAGCCCAGCTACACCTTATATGAGGGCATCAGGCCTGGTAGCAGAGCCCAGCTACACCTTTATATGAGGGCATCAGGCCTGGTAGCAGAGCCCAGCTAGACCTTATATGAGGGCATCAGGCCTAGTAGCAGAGCCCAGCTACACCTTATATGAGGGCATCAGGCCTAGTAGCAGAGCCCAGCTACACCTTATATGAGGGCATCAGGCCTAGTAGCAGAGCCCAGCTACACCTTATATGAGGGCATCAGGCCTAGTAGCAGAGCCCAGCTACACCTTATATGAGGGCATCAGGCCTAGTAGCAGAGCCCAGCTACACCTTTATATGAGGGCATCAGGCCTAGTAGCAGAGCCCAGCTACACCTTTATATGAGGGCATCAGGCCTGGTAGCAGAGCCCAGCTACACCTTTATATGAGGGCATCAGGCCTGGTAGCAGAGCCCAGCTACACCTTTATATGAGGGCATCAGGCCTGGTAGCAGAGCCCAGCTACACCTTATATGAGGGCATCAGGCCTGGTAGCAGAGCCCAGCTACACCTTATATGAGGGCATCAGGCCTGGTAGCAGAGCCCAGCTACACCTTATATGAGGGCATCAGGCCTGGTAGCAGAGCCCAGCTACACCTTATATGAGGGCATCAGGCCTGGTAGCAGAGCCCAGCTACACCTTATATGAGGGCATCAGGCCTGGTAGCAGAGCCCAGCTACACCTTATATGAGGGCATCAGGCCTGGTAGCAGAGCCCAGCTACATTTTATATGAGGGCATCAGGCCTGGTAGCAGAGCCCAGCTACATTTTATATGAGGGCATCAGGCCTGGTAGCAGAGCCCAGCTACATTTTATATGAGGGCATCAGGCCTGGTAGCAGAGCCCAGCTACACCTTATATGAGGGCATCAGGCCTGGTAGCAGAGCCCAGCTACACCTTATATGAGGGCATCAGGCCTGGTAGCAGAGCCCAGCTACACCTTATATGAGGGCATCAGGCCTGGTAGCAGAGCCCAGCTACACCTTATATGAGGGCATCAGGCCTGGTAGCAGAGCCCAGCTACACCTTATATGAGGGCATCAGGCCTGGTAGCAGAGCCCAGCTACACCTTATATGAGGGCATCAGGCCTGGTAGCAGAGCCCAGCTACACCTTATATGAGGGCATCAGGCCTGGTAGCAGAGCCCAGCTACACCTTATATGACGGCATCAGGCCTGGTAGCAGAGCCCAGCTACACTTTATATGAGGGCATCAGGCCTGGTAGCAGAGCCCAGCTACATCTTATTTGAGGGCATCAGGTCTGGTAGCAGAGCCCAGCTGTATGCTATATACGAGGTCACAGTCATCATAGAGTGGGGTATACTTGAAAAACCAATCTACTAATGGCTTCCCCTCCTGATACGTTTGACAACTTGTGCATATGGTTGCATCAAGCTTTCCCTTATACAGATCTCATTAGTAATGTCAGAGTAGAGTCATTTAAAACCGCTAATCGGTTTTGTCTTGTTTTGTTTTCCATTTAGTTTGTACACCAGAACCCCGACTTGCACATTCTTCGGCAATGTTCACACAGTGCATCTTAAGATGCAGCGTTTTTGGTCCCAAAAATGTACCCGCGGCAAAAAACGCATACGTCTTTGACGCGTTTTTACCACATTATGCCCAATGCGTTTTTTTTTTTAAGTCAAATCTATTGACTGGAAGGGCTTAAAAACGCTGGCAAAAAGGATTGACATGCTGCATCCACAAAAACGCTGCCAAGAAAAGATGCCCAGTGTGGACAGCAAAATAGAAATCTCATAGACTTTGCTGGGGGAAGGAAATGCATGCATTTGGGTGCATTTTTGTGACCTAAAAAATGCACCAAAAATGCAGTAAAAGATGTAGTGTGTGAACCCAGTCTTAGGGCTTTTTTGGCAGATGGTCCTCCAAATTGGGTCCCCTTGGCCTCCACTCGTCCTGTATACATTAAACGTTCTGGAATAGCTAGTGAAGGAGATTATTCTTCCATCCAACAAGACCCAGTGAGAGTTGGGAGTAACTAAACGTTTGGTATTACTTTTTACATTGTTTTTGTTCTCTTAACTGCAAGTAGATAAGTGGGGGCCTGAGGACCCCCCCCCCCCCACATCACTCACAAACTCCTTAGGAGGTGCCTGCACAGCAGCCGGGAGAAGCCATCCCCTGCCTCAGCTCGCTCACACAACCGACGACTGCTGGAATAGAAATCTTGTGCCTGGGTGTCCGGAGCTATTTTTACTGATTGATGGGGGTCTTGGGATGGGGGTCTTGATGGGGGTCTTACTATCTAACTATCTATCTATCTATCTATCTATCTATCTATCTATCTATCTATCATAGAGAAACAAGAACAGCACATAAAAAATCAGAAATGGGTGCAACCAGGCAGCCTTTCAATTGCTTACTAAGGAAAAGATAAGTGAGGCAGATAGCAAAAATCAAACCTTAATTGGCTCATAGTGTAACTGACGTTTCGGTCCAAGTAGAACCTTTTTCAAGCCAGACTTCAAATAGATTCTCGTCTTCTGTCTTCAGGAGTGCACCGCTCCTCTACCTACCCACTTGTTGGAGGAGCGTGCTCTTGAATAGCGACAGTTCGGACCAGCTGCGCCTCTGACTTTAAAGAGATGGTTCATCCCTTTTCATTACTGGCCATATCGATATTATGTTGAGAAACAAGGTTTCTCTCAATTACCTTTTGTTGCCAATAGTGCCTGTGAGCGGAGCTATTGGGGTGCGCTCACCCCCGTCACATGAACTCTGATGTCCGGTGATGTCAACTTCCTATTGACCTCACATGACCGTGGCCGGCCCCAGCCTTTGAGAGTCACAGGGCTATGGGCGGAGTTTCACCGCTCATCACAGCCCAGCATTGCTCCTGCTTGCGGCGCTCTGCAGTGAAAGAGGGAGCAGGGAGATGCTGGGCTGTGATGAGCGGTGAAACATCACCCAGGAAGACTGCAGCCCGCCTCAGTTGTCATGACCTCACCGGACATCAGAGGGCACGGAGCCCAGGGGGTGATCGCAATAGCGCCGCTCACAGGCACTATTGACAACACAAGGTATTTTGAGAGAAACCTTGTTTCTCAACATAAAAACGGTGTGGCCAATAATGAAAAGGGGTGAACCACCTCTTTAATTATGTACAGGTTTGTCTCTGCAGCAACTGAGGAGCACAGTGACACTAAAACTCTGGCTCCCTCCCTTCGGCCTCTGGCTCCCTCCCTTCGGCCTCTGGCTCCCTCCCTTCGGCCTCTGGCTCCCTCCCTTCGGCCTCTGGCTCCGTCCCTTCGGCCGCTGGCTCCCTCCCTTCGGCCGCTGGCTCCCTCCCTTCGGCCGCTGGCTCCCTCCCTTCGGCCGCTGGCTCCCTCCCTTCGGCCGCTGGCTCCCTCCCTTCGGCCGCTGGCTCCCTCCCTTCGGCCGCTGGCTCCCTCCCTTCGGCCGCTGGCTCCCTCCCTTCGGCCGCTGGCTCCCTCCCTTCGGCCGCTGGCTCCCTCCCTTCGGCCGCTGGCTCCCTCCCTTCGGCCGCTGGCTCTGCTGCCTCTTCCATCTACATAGAATCTCATCAGCACCAGCTGCCATCTCCTATCTCAGTAATGGGAAAGTCTTCACTGAATACAGATTTTACCTCAGAATTGAGAATTTTGATAATGACTGATCAATTCTGGCAGAGAAAGAAGCAAATTTGTCTCATGATATATTACAAAGTTTCTTTTTTCATATGTATTATTGTTTTACAAACTAAAAAGTATAACAACTGTTATGCTTTAAGTTTTGTTCTTTTTGGATTCCAAGAGTTCCTCATTAACTAAAGGCAGTATTTGGTCTAAAATTAAAAATTTGCAGTCTCCTTATGTGATATACGTTATTATTTTTTTTTTTTTATTATGATCTTTCCTCGATAGCCTGATTTTGAATTGACCAATTAAAATGAAATATTTGGTGCCTGTCAGCCTTTCCTTGATCAGTCATTTTTGTTACCCATTAAAAGACACCCTTCATCACCATACGAGTATGTCAGTGCCGGAATTTTTTCTTTAGTTTAATAATAATCTCTTGTTAATTAAAGAGAATCTGTCACCCTTTTGGATTTTTTTTTTTAGTTATTAATATGGGCATACAGGTAGAATAGAGGTGAAATTAGCCATAACTGTATGCCTCCTGGATCAGGGGTCATTTGGCAAAGATCCTCATTTTATATCTTCGATCTTCCTGGCTACGGGGCGTGTGGTGCCCGGAAGATAAGCCTGCCTCCCCTGGTGCCTGCGCATTCTGCCGTCTGTCCCTCCCTGCAATGTTCGGCCCTGCTTGAGGCACAGGCATCAATTTTGCTGTGCGCAGGCGCCGGGGAGTCACTGCTGCTTCACAGTGCAGTGGACAGGCGGCAGGCACAATGCACAGGCGCTAGATTTCTGACCATGCACCTGACGTAACAGGGACGCTGAAGAAAAGGGGAGGATGAATCCTATACAATGAAGACCGGAGGCCGGATTATTTTCCGGGCAGTGCACGCACCCCGATAGCCCGTAAGATAGAAGATGTAAAAGAGAATTTTTGCCCAACAACCCCTCATCCAGGAGGCATAGAGCTATGGCTAATTTCACCTTTATGCCACGTATATACCCATATTAAAGGGAATCTGGCACCCGGTTTTTGCTCCTCCATCTGAGAGCAGCATAATGTAGAGACAGAGATCCTGATTTCAGCGATGTCACTTACAAAGCTGTTTTGCTTTCATTTTGATAAAAGCAATGTTTTCTCTGCTGCAGATCTAGCTGTTATACAGAGCTCATGAATATGCTGGACTACCTGCAGCACGCCAAGTAGTCCTCTAATGATAATCTACTGCTAATTAAACAGTGATTTTATCAAAACTACAGTAAGCAGTCCAGTAAGTGACACATCGCTGGAATCAGGATCTCGGTCCCTATGTTATACTGCTCTTAGATGATGTGACAAAAATCAGGCGACAGATTGTCTCTTATAACTAAAATACAAAAAGGGTGTCAGATTCCCTTTTTAAAAACATATATATTTTTTTCATTGGGAGCAGGACATTGCCCCCCCACAATAGCATTTTTTGGTACTGATGCTGATAACCTGGTTGCAATGCCAGGATTGCAGAGCATGGCCGCAGGTCACTATGCACTACCCACCAGATCCCAGTGATGGGTACATCCACTTCTGAGCTGGACCAGTAACTTCCACGACTGATGTCAGTGAGCAGTGACCAGTGACCGGTGGAGCGCAATCACTACCATGGTGAATGGGAGAGCAAGTTGTCAGTAGTCTCAATGGAAAAAATTACACAGTACAAGTTACATCATTGAAATAGGAAACTATATATTAATGTGCCGCCACCGGGATCATTGTCAGAAGGATTTGAAGAAGAGACATGTAGACATCATTTGTAGGACACTTGGGTCTGGAAGACGGTCTAGACATCCTTCGTCAAACCCTACAGATAGAAGTGCGGTGTTGCCCGTCACCTTTATACATTCAATTCATTGTATCATGCCTCCATAGCGATTCCGCATGACATTTTCTGATTTCTTTGTGAAGGCGCGTGCTCGCAGCAATGCGGATGGAACGTACCGTCTGCTATGTTCTACTTTCGACTCATTCCCTTGCAGAATATAATTCCTCATCTTTTCTGCATGATGAACCTGCTGATTCCACATTCTGGCAGCCGCTCGCTCCGTGCAGGGCTGAATCAGCAGCGCTGCTCATGAAAGGACATTAAGAAGCGTGAACAGACTGTTTAAGAGGGGCATTAGGAATCTCAATGCTCGCAAAGAAAGGGAACGATTCCTTTACTGCTCATGGCCATTCACCTCAAGGATTACACACTGGAATAGGTTAAAATTACTGTATCTACTGCAGTCATTATTAAGTGGAGTTGCTGGAAATGAGCATCCTATTTAGTCGTCTTAGGTTCTTCAATGATTTCATATCTTGAGAAGGAAGGTCAAAGTAAAATAATTGTAAGCCACAAGATATAAAGAATATGATGTCCTGGACTGGATTGTGATCGTCATACCCCTCCAGTACCTAACGGCGGTGGTCATAAGGGATGATGATGGTACAAGTCGCTTACATGGACTGACAGCTATGTGACCGGATCATTTATTCACTGGGGAATACAATTTCAACGCTAATTGGCCAGATGCTCTGTACCCCCTTTGTTTGTCTTTTTACTCCACTTTTGGCCTTTATAGATCAAACCGAAGAAGCGCATGTAATGCTTAGGCTCTGTTCACACTAGAAAAAGGATTTTTCTGAAGAAATTTCTTGAGTCTGAAAGATTAGCACACTTGCAGTCAAAAAGCGCACCGAAAACCGCATGCGTTTTTTGTGCGTTTTTTTTTGTGCAGGTAGGTCCCTGAGTTTTTTTTACCATTATCTATAGCAAAAAAAACTCAGGAACCTACAGAAAAGTGACATTGTGATGTCACACGAGCCCCGCATCCAATTACTGCCGATGTCTCATGCCTTTGGACCAAATGATCAATAAACAGGAAGTTAGTGGCAGCCGCAGCGTCACTTCCTGTTGAAGTACTCATTTGGTCTGAAGGCGGGGGGAGAGAAGTCGGCGGTGATTGGATGCATCACAATGTCATGTCAGCCCCGAACATCGATTACCAACAGCACTGTTCGGCGTAAGAATGGGAGGGGAGCACAGGGTCTTATATTTTACTGGGGAAAACGAGGAGTCAGACTGTGTGGTCCTAGTAATGGACAACCCCTTTAAAGGATCCTTGGCCATTTGTAGTTGTTGTTGGAGCCACATATAGACGGATTGCATATATCCTATAGGTGTGTCGACACGTCTCTTCAGATTGAAGGATACAGTTAGATGGATCCAGCTTTTGCTCCTCGTATTTGTCCACATTTTTTTATTTCATAGTTTTATCTTCTCATTTTTCAGGAAGCAAAACCATCCAGTGAGGACTTGGGAGATAAAAAGGAAGGAGGCGATTATATTAAACTGAAAGTAATTGGCCAGGTAAATTTGGTATAGAGATTGTTATAACGGTGTAATATTAATTGTAAGTGTATCATTCATATTCTGTATACACGTGTGAATATCTACAAACCTCTCCAGCATAAATTCATTCCATGGCTTGTTACAGGTTAAGGTTTTTTGTTTCTTGGTAATTACTATAATGCAGTGATTGACAAGATAGCAATTGTTTTAAAGGAGAATTTGGAGTCCACAGCTCCCTATCCGCACTATCCTATCGGGTACTACACTGTAAATGCAGTATTACATGCTAAGTGGAAGCAGTTTCTTTCCAGTAGCTCCATACTCTGATAGGAGTGTAATCTGTGCAGGGGCTTCTACATGATGGCCTAATTCCCTAATGGTCATGTGGACAAGGGTTGTCCAAATGTGAAGACCCCTTCAGACGTATCTGGCTTACATGGTTTTTGTGTAGAAAAAGAGAAGTCTTTGCAAATTTTGAATTTTTTTTTTTTTTTAACTTAGATGGACATGTATTGACTTGTGTTCTCAATTTTGTTTGCCTTTTTAAGCTCTTCTAAGCTTGCACCACAATCACATTTATATTGCACCTTAATCTTTTCAGGACAGCAGTGAAATCCATTTTAAGGTAAAGATGACGACGCACCTGAAAAAGCTGAAAGAGTCCTACTGTCAGAGACAGGTGAGAAATACTGGTTTTGGAGAAATGTCATGTTCCATCAATATTGCGTTCAACTACTATGTCTGCTAAGCTTTGTAGCACTTGATAAGTTATTAGAACTTTTGAAAACATTGAAACTAACATATTGTTCTTTTTATGCTTCGACTTAAAGGGTAACTATCATTTAACCCCTTAATGACTGTAGGCCGTATTAGTACGTCCTAAGCCATCGAGGTGTAATCACCTGCGGCTGCTGCGGACAGCCGGTGGCGATTCCCACTCATGTCAGCTAATTTGTACAGCTGACATGTGTGCCTCACAAGTGTAGGTGGATCTGTGATCCACCCGTGCCTGTTAACCCCTCAAATAGCGCTCTCAAAATGTGACAGCGCTATTTAAATCCCAGTAAATGTTCACTCACCCGGCTCCATCAGCGGCGCCGCGACATAACTGTGATCCGATGGTAGCACAGGGTCATGTGATGACTCCTGTAGCTCACAGGACTCACTTCCTGTTTCAGCCGGCAGAGTGCTACCTGTTACAAGACATGGGCATTTCTTGTGATCTCAGCTGTAGCTGTGATCAACAGAAATGAATGAGCAATCAGACTGCTGATACTTATAGTCCTCTAGGGGGACTAGTAAGTTAAAAAAAAAGTTAACCTAAAATTTCAAATCACCCCCCCTTTCGGCCCATTAAAAATTAAATGGTTAAAAAAAATATACACACATTTGGTATCAGAGTGTTCAGAAATGCCCGATCTAGCAAAATATAAAATCAATTAATCTGATCGGTAAACGGCGTAGCGGCAAAAAAATTCCAAACGCCAAAATAGTTTTTTGGTAGTCATAAATTTTGCATAAAATGCAAGAACACCCGATCAAAACGTAGCATCTGCGCAAAAAAATGGTACTGTTAAAAACTTCAGCTTGAGACGCAAAAAATAAGCCATCACTGAGCCATAGATCCAGAAAAATGAGAACGCTACAGGTCACTGAAAATGGTGCAAAAAGTGTGCCGCTTTTTTTGGACAAACTTCTGTTTTGTTTTTTTTTTTGTAACCCCCTATACATGTTTGGTGACTACAAACTTGTGCTGACCTGAGGCATCACACCGACACATCAGTTTTACCATGTAGTGAACACAGTGAATAAAATATCCCCAAAACAATCATGTAATCGTATTTTTTCTTGCAATTTTTCTGCACTTGCAATTTTTTTTGCCGTTTTCCAGTACACTATATGGTAAAACTTATGGTTTTATTTAAAAGTACAACTCGTTCCTGAAAAAACAAGCCATTATATGGCAACATTACCGGAAAAATAAGTCATGGCTCTCGGAAAAAGGGAAGCGCAAAACAAATAAAAAAAAAACAAAAAAAAAAACGGAAAATTGGCCGGGGTGAAGAAGTTAAAACATGTTTTCTTTGTCGCTCCATTGGGAGACCCAGACAATTGGGTGTATAGCTATTGCCTCTGGAGGCCACACAAAGTATTACACTTAAAAGTGTAAGGCCCCTCCCCTTCTGGCTATACACCCCCAGTGGGATCACTGGCTCACCAGTTTTGTGCTTTGTGCGAAGGAGGCAACACATCCACGCATAGCTCCACTTTTTAGTCAGCAGCAGCTGCTGACTATGTCGGATGGAAGAAAAGAGGACACATATAGTGTCCCCAGCATGCTCCCTTCTCACCCCACTGTGTCGGAGGTGTTTGTAAGGTTGAGGTACCCATTGCGGGTACGGCGGCAGGAGCCCACATGCTGATTCCTTCCCCATCCCTTTTTACAGGGCTCTGGGTGAAGTGGGATTTACCGGTCTCCAGGCACTGAGACCGTGCTCCATCTACAGCCCCTGGAGAAGATGCTGGATGGAGCGGAGTACATCAGGGACATGGCCCTGCTTCCTCAAGGTACTCTGTGTCCCCGTGCATTTGGCGCTCACACCGCAGCATGCTGGGTGTTGTAGTGCGCCGGGGGACATCAGCGCTGCGGCGCCTGTGCCATAGCCTCATTCAGCTTAGCTGAAGCAGGCACACTTATGGGACTCGGCCGCGCCGGCCGCTAGGACTGCGGCACGGCTGGCACTTGTAGTGCGCCGGGGACTTCAGCGCGGCCTGCGCTTTTACGGCGGCCGCGCTGATAACTACAGTCCCCGGCTTTTGCGGCCTGCTTCCGTTCGTTCCCGCCCCCAGACCTGCCAGTCAGGAGAGGGGCGGGACGCTGCCCACGTCTAGGACTCGGGCGCGCCGGCCGCTGGAACAGCGGCGCGGCTGGCACTTGTAGTGCGCCGGGGACTTCAGCGCGGCCCGCGCTTTTACGGCGGCCGCGCTGATAACTCGAGTCCCCGGCTTTTGCGGCCTGCTTTAGTTCGTTCCCGCCCCCAGACCTGCCAGTCAGGAGAGGGGCGGGACGCTGGCCACTTCTAGGGCGGTCGCGCCGGCCGCTGGGACTGCGGCGCGGCTGGCACTTGTGGTGCGCCGGGGACTTCAGCGCGGCCCGCGCTTTTACGGCGGCCGCGCTGTTAACTCGAGTCCCCGGCTTCTGGGCCTAGTCTCCCTTCGTTACCGCCCACAGCCCTGACAGTCAGGGTAGGGGCGTGACGCTGCATAGAGCAGAGCTGAGAGCTGGAGTATGTTTTGCATACTCCACCCCTCTCACTGTGTGCACTGTGAATCCGGATTCCCGCACTTTCTCAGGCACGCCCACGGCTTCCTTCTCTACAAGGACACCGGCAGCCATTAGTGTCAGTTTCTGTACGATACAGAGACAAGTGTGGAAGACCCTGGCATTCTGATAGTCACACAATCGCTGTAACAGGCGTTAAGCAGCACCTGTGGTGCTAACCCCACTAGTGCAGGATTGCACTTATAGATATGCTTGTACTATATACATTGCACTGTTTGGTCGCACGTTGTATATACCCTCCTGGATTATGCGGAGGAGTTATCAGCATATTCTCTGTGTAAAACAAAGGTGCAGAACCACATGTTTTTCTATACAGCTGGTACAGCATGTACGGCTATACGGCCGGCAGGTACATAGACTCCCATTGTATGCACTAATGGCCAGGGGATGAGGACGGTGTCTGCAGTATTTACTGACAGTTTTTCTGAGACTATGGCTATGATACTAGAAGCCTAGCAGTCCGGACATGTCTCTCACAATATGGGCACTGTTGAATCATTGATCCATGGCCCCCCTCAGTGTGAATAACTAACAGCTCCGGGAATGTCACACGCATCCCAGAGTCACGGCTCTGCACGGACGTCAGTCCCAGACAGCCTAAGTGGGCTCGCTATGAGCGGCCTCGGTTTCATCAGGGTCCTAACAGAAGGACTCGCTGTGTAATGAGGCGGAAGTAGCGGCTCAGGATTCTGATCCTGAGACCGCTCTCAATCTGGATACACCTGATTGTGACGCCATAGTAAATAATCTTATAGCGTCCATCTATAGAATGTGGGTTATTTCTCACAACTCCTCCAGTGGAGGAGTCAGCTTCACGTATTTTTCTGGACCACTCTGCCTTCAGAGAGGCAGTCCAGGAACACCACGCTTATCCAGATATGCGCTTCTCCAAACGGCTTAGGATACACGCTATCCCTGTCCCCTGACTTGGTCAAGGACTGGACCCAATGTCCCGAGCGGCATCCTCCAATCTCCAGGCTTGTAGCTAGATCCATAGTTGCAGTGGGAGATGGAACTGCAAACTCAAAGATGCCACTGACAGACAGATGGATCTCTGGTCGAAAGCCATCTATGAGGCTGTCGGCGCACCGTTGGCTCCGGCATTCTCTCCCTTGGGGCACTCCAAGCTATTTCAGCTTGTCTTACACAGATTGACACGGTTACACGTACATCTGTGCCGCAGGTGGCATCCTTAACCTCTCAAATGTCTGCATTTGTTTCTTACGCGATTCAGGTTGTCCTGGACTCTGCGAACCGTGCGGCGGTAGCCTCCGCTACTCCGTGTTTTTAAGCAGAGCCTGGTCTGCTCGTTAAGTGAATGGAAGGCAGATTCTGCTTCCAAAAAAGGTTGCCTAACCAGTTGCCTTTTTCTGCTGACCGACTGTTTGGTGAGCGTTGGATGTAACCATCAAACAGTCCAGGGGTAAGGATTCATCCTTTCCTCAGCACGGACACAACAAACCCCAACAGAGCAAGAGGCAGTCGGGGTTTTCGGCCTTTTCGAGGCTCGGGCAGGTCCCATTTTTCCTCGTCCAAGGTGGACTCAAGAGGATCAGAGGTGCTAAGATTCTTAGCGGGCTCAGTCTCGCCCAAAAAAGCGACAGTCGGAAAACCCGCTTCCAAGGCGGCTTCCTCATGACTTGCGGCCTCGGTCGGTAGCAGGCTCTCCCGCCTTGGCGATATTTAGCTGCTATAGGTCAATGACCATTGAGTGTGAGACATTCTGTCTCACGGGTACAGGATAGAGCTCACTTCTCGTCCTCCAACTCGATTCTTCAGAATTTCTCCACCTCCCGGCCGGGCCGCTGCTCTTCTGCAAACAGGGTGCACTCTATAGGCAGAAAGAGTGATGACCCCCGTTCCTCTTCAGGAACAAGGTCACGGTTTTTACCCCAAATTCTTTGCGGTACCTATAACAACGGGCCGTTCCGTCCCGTTCTGGATCTAAAAATGCTCAGCAAGCTCGTGGACACCAGGCGGTTCCGGATGGAATCCCTCCGCCATGTCATCGCCTCAAGGTCCCAAGGATATTTCCTAGCATCATTAGGCATCAAGGATGCTTATCCACACGTGCCGATTGATCCAGAGCACTAGCGTTTCTACGCTTCGTTATAGGAGACGAACACCCTCTGTTCGTAGCTCTACCTTCCGGCTAGCGACAGTCCAACTGGTCTTCGCCAAGGTCAGGGCAGCAGTAGTCACAGTCCTGCACTCTCAGGGTCACTCTGTGGTCCCGTATTTAGACGATCTACTTGTCAAGGCACTCTCTTAGGAAACATGCCAACACTGCCCGAACGTTGCGCTGGAGACTCTCTAGAGTTTTGGGTGGATCATCAACTTTTTAAAGTCAGATCCGACCCCGACCCTATCGATAACATACCTAGGCATAGAGTTTCTTACTCTCTCAGCGATAGTGAAGCTGCCGCTAGACAAACAGCATTCACTACGGGCTGCAAGCTCTTCTTTAAGAACCAGTCGCACACATTGACACGCCTCATGCACTTCCTACGTAAGATGGTAGCAATGGAGGCAGTTCCTTTCGCGCAGTTTTACTGCGTCCACTACAATGGGACATTCTCCGCCAATGGGACGAGGAGTCGACGTCCCTCAACAGAGTCGTCGTTCTTCTCAGGCGGCCAAGGAATCTCTACGGTGGTGGCTTCTTCTCACCTCTTGGTCAAAAAGAAGGTCCTTCCTATCCCCGTCCTGGGCGATAGTTACGACAGACGCGAGTCTATCAGGGTGGGGAGCAGTTTTTCTCCACTACAGCGCTCAGGGTACGTGGACTCAGCAAGAGTCCACTCTTCAGATCAATGTTCTTGAACACAGAGCAGTGTATCTTGCCCTACAATCCTTCCAACAGCGGCTGGAAAGCAAGCATATCCGACTTCAGTCGGACAGCTCCACAGCGGTGGCATACATCAACCACCAAGGAAGAACGCGCAACCGGCAAGCCTTCCAGGAAGTCCGGCAGGTTTGATGTGGGTGGATGACACGGCATCCACCATATCAACAATTCACATCCCAAGTGTGGAAACTAGGAAGCTGACTTTCTAAGTCGCTGAGGTGTGGCCGAAAGAGTATGGTCTCCTCACCCGGACGGGTTTCAGGAGATCTGGCGCCGCTGACAGAGGCCGGACGTCGATCTAATGGCGTCACGGCACAACAACAATGTGCCAGCTTCATGGCACGGTTTCACAATCATCGAGCTCTGGCGGCAAACGCCTTAGTTCAGCATTGGTCGCAGTTCCAGCTCCCTTAGGTGCCATCTCTGGCATTGTTGCCCAGAGTACTGCGCTAGATCAAGACCGACTGCGGCCGCGCCATCCTCGTCGCTACAAATTGGCCGAGGATGTTGTGGTACTCGGTTCTGTGGTGCCTCACGGTAGGCTAACCGGGGGCACTACCAGACCAATCAGACTGGCTGTCTCAAGGGCCATTCTTCCATTTGAATTCTACGGCTCTCAACCGGATGGTGTGGCATTGAGTCCTGGAACCTAGTGTCGTTAGGATTACCTCTGGACGTGGTTGCCACCATGAGACAGGCTAGCATACCAACGTCCGCCAAGATTGACCACAGGACGTGGAAGATGTTCTTATCTCGGTGCTCGGCGCAGGGTGTTTCTCCCTGGCCGGTTGCATCGTCTATGTTTCCTTCCTTCCTGCAATCTAGGTAGGAAAATGGGTTGTCGCTCAGTTCCCTTTAGGGACAAGTCTCAGCGCTATCTGTATTTTTTTCAGAAACGACGACTTCCTCAGGTACGCACGTTCCTACGGGGAGTTTGTCTTCTCAGCACTCCGTACAAGCGGCTGTTTGAGCCCTGAGATCTGAACAAGGTTCTAATTGCTCTCCAGATGCCGCCTTTCGAGCCTTTGAAGGATGTCTCCCTTCCCGTTTTTCACGGGAAGTGGCCTTCTACTAACGTTCTCGTCTCTTAGGAGAGTTTCCGAGCTAGCAACGCTCTTATACAAACTCTCTTCCTGGTCCTTCACCAGGACAGGGTAGTTCTGCGTCCGGTTCCGGAATTTCTCCCTAAGGTGGTATCCCATTTTCATATCAATCAGGATATCACCTCACCTTCTTTGTGTCCTCGTCCAGTCCATCAATTTCAGAAAGATTTGCATCTGTTGGTTCTGGTGAGAGCACTCAGGTTCTACTTCCCGCATGGCGCTCCTGCGCCACCCGGATGCACTCTTTGTCCTTGTCGCTGGTCGGCGTAAACAGTCGCAAGCTTCCAGATCCACCCTTGCTCGGGGGATCGAGGAACCAATTCTTGAAACCTACAGTTCTACTGGGCTTCGGGTTCTCTCAAGGCCGAAGGCCCATTCTACCAGAGCCGTGGGTGCATCCTGGGCATTACGGCACCAGGCTGCGGCTCAGCAGGTGTGTCAGGCACCCACCTGGTCGAGTCTACTTACTTTTACCAAGCATTATCAGATGCATACCTACGCTTCGGCAGACGCCAGCCTAGGTAGATAAGTCATTCAGGCGGCGGTTGGCCACCTGTAGGAGAGGGCCGTTTGACGGCCCTATCATGAGGTATTCTTTTACCCACCCAGGGATTGCTTTTGGACATCCCAATTGTCTGGGTCTCCCAATGGAGCGACAAAGAAGAAGGGAATTTTGTTTACTTACCGTAAATTCCTTTTCTTCTAGCTCCAATTGGGAGACCCAGCACCCGCCCTGTTTTCTCGGGGTTTTTCTGTTTTTTCGGGTACACATGTTGTTCATGTGGTATGGTTCAGTTCTCCGATGTTTCCTCGGATTGAATTGGTCTTTAAACCAGTTATTGGCTTTCCTCCTTCTTGCTTTGGCACTAAAACTGGTGAGCCAGTGATCCCACTGGGGGTGTATAGCCAGAAGGGGAGGGGCCTTACACTTTTAAGTGTAATACTTTGTGTGGCCTCCAGAGGCAATAGCTATACACCCAATTGTCTGGGTCTCCCAATTGGAGCTAGAAGAAAAGGAATTTACGGTAAGTAAACAAAATTCCCTTCTTTTATATGTCGGAGGGTCTGGGCCTTGAGACTCCCATGTAATGTGCAAAACCGCTGTCTGAGGTGCCCAGCTCTTGTATACGCTTCATGCACCGAGCGTTGTACAGGCCAGTAGTGAGTCCGTGGCTCTGTCCCCCGCTAAGTGCAGGCAGCAGTTGTGCACTTCAGAGCTGTGTTTTGACCAATCAGTTGGGGTATCAGGACCCCAGCACATAGCGTCCCTCTAGGATATGTTAATATTGTTAAATGATAGGTGCCTTTTTAATGTTTTTTTTTTCTGAACTACTTGTTTTGTTAATTTTAGGGTGTGCCCATGAATTCCCTAAGGTTTCTTTTTGAAGGGCAGAGGATTGCAGATCACCAGACCCCTAAAGAGGTTTGTAAAAAACACGCATGGTGCCCACTGTGAAGTTATAGCTTTCCCCAATTCTGCAACCACACATGCAGTTTTTGGAGTCCAAGTTAGGGATGGATCCAAAAAGTCGTCCACAAATCAAGAAATGACGGATACATCGCCTTTCCTCTGTTTCTCCTGTGTTACTGCATTTGTGATTGCAACCTAAGAACATATTCTGGTGAATGTGGTCCTGAGGCAGGACATGCTAAACTACATCTTGTCCTTATGTCTATAAAGCATTCTGTGAAAAAGGTGCTTGGCAAGAAGAATATATAAATAATGTGCGGGCTTCTTCAAGAAGGTAGCACCAGTGTTAGAAGTCCCATCGCTAAAGTTATGATGAATGGGATATTTGCTAAAAGAGGAGATTTGCTCAGGCAAATCTTATTTATAGAAACATATAAAATATGGACTCCGCTATTTTTTCCCCCCAATTATTATTATAATGAAATGTTCCAAACTCCTGCCTTACCAACCACTTGCTCTATATCCCCCCCACCCAAAAAAGCCAGACTGAGTCCAAGCTTAGAATCCCCCCCCTGTTCTAAGTTGCATTCAGATAGGGTCACATAGAATACCCACATAAACTTATTAAACATATTTAAATAGAAATTGTTTTTATAATAGTTCTATTTAAAGGGAATCTGTCACCAGGTTTTTGTTCCCCCATCTGAGAGTAACATAATGTAGAGACAGATATCCTGATTCCAATGATGGAATCATTACTGAGCCGTAGCCGTTTGCTGTCATTTTTATAAAATCCATGTTTTCTCTGCTGCAGATCTAGCAGTTATACAGAGCTGATGAATATGCTGGACTACCTGGCAGTAGTTCTCTAATGATGATTTACTGCTGATTAAACTGTGATTTTATCAAAACTATACTAAGCAGCCCAGTGAGTGACACATCACTGGAATCAGGATCTCTGACTCTACATTATGCTGCTCTCAGATGGGAAAACAAAAACTTTTATTTTATTTTTTTTTTTGAAATTTTACCTGCTTCCTGTTTTGCTCACACTTTGAGAACATCTTGTACATGTTGGGATATTCAAATGAGATGCTATCAGGGGGCAGAGTCTGCGGTCACTGTTGTAGTTTTTGTCCTCAGAAGAGTCATAAGTGACTGGCGTGGTAGATCTCGGTTTCTCCTGCTTGCCAGGTTTTCTTCATTACAGTGCACACTGATAGTGCACTCACTTCTCTCTCCATTAGAGACGTTGAGGGAACGCACTGTCACTGTGCAGTGAAAGTAATATCACACAATGACAAGGGAGCTCGTACTGAGCATACTTTAAAACCGACGCATGCGCAGGAGAGCAGAGACTAAAGCCTGCTTTACACCTTACAATTTTGCATACGATATCGTATGCGATGTGACACGCCCCCATCGTATGTGCGGCACGTTCAATTTGTTGACCATGCCGCACAAACTATTATTTCCCGTCACACGTACTTACCTTCCATACGACCTCGATATGGGCGGCAAACATCCACTTCCTGGAGTGGGAGGGATGTTCGACGTCACAGCGACGTCACGCGGCAGCCGACCAATAGAAGCTGAGGGTCGGAGATGAGCAGGACGTAAACATCCCGCCCACCTCCTTCCTTCTGCATTGCCGGCGGGAGCCGCGGGACGCAGGTAAGCTGAGTTCATCGTTCCCGGGGTGTTGCGATGTGTGCTGCCTCAGGAACATTGAACAACCTGACATTCAATTTTTAGAAATTGAACGACGTGTATGCGATCGACGTTTTAACGATCAATCGCACGTAGATTTCACACGCTACAATGTAACTAACGATGCCGGATGTGCGTCACTTACGACGTGACCCCACCGACACATTGTTAGATAAATTGTAGTGTGTAAAGCGGGCTTAACCCAGTGCCTGAAACAGATGTCATTGATGATACTTTGTTTAAGGGTGGGGACAGCGGTTGGGATAAGGAGCACAGTCGCTGCTGCTTGATGACGTTTCATTTGTGTATCCCAGCATGCACTGGGGATTCTCAAGCAAAAGTTCATTAAACAGGAAGTAGGTAAAAATGCAGCAGTTAGAGAGGGAACAATAGGGACTATTTAATAAAAGTATATTAGAAAAGAGATTAGATTATTACTTTAGACAGACATTTAGGATTAAAATAAAGGATTAAAATAAATGTTACTTTCAGACTTCCCATTTAAAGGGAATCTGCCATCAGGTTTGTGTTATCTATTCTGAAAGACCTGATTCCAGCTTTGTGACACTTAGGCCTAAGCCACACGGCGAGAAAAACAGTGCGAGTGGAGTGCGATAAAACATCGCATTCCCCTCGGACCAATTCTAGCCTGTGTGTGAGCACACATGAGCGATTATTTTCTCAGCCCTAATCGGACCGAGAAAACAATCGCAGCATGCTGCGATTGTAAGCTGAGACTCTTTCTTCGGCGCTCTATTGGGAGACCCAGACGATTGGGTGTATAGCACTGCCTCCGGAGGCCACACAAAGCAATTACACTTAAAAGTGTAAGGCCCCTCCCCTTCTGGCTATACACCCCCAGTGGGATCACTGGCTCACCAGTTTTCGGCTTTGTGCGAAGGAGGTCAGACATCCACGCATAGCTCCACTGTTTAGTCAGCAGCAGCTGCTGACTATATCGGATGGAAGAAAAGAGGGCCCATATGGGGCCCCCAGCATGCTCCCTTCTCACCCCACTGGTGGTTTGTAAGGTTGAGGTACCTATTGCTGGTACGGCGGCTGGCGCCCACATGCTGTTTTCCTTCCCCATCCCCCTGAGGGGCTCTGAGGAAGTGGGATCTTACCGGCCCCAAAGCCCTGAGGCCGGGCTCCATCCACAGACCCATTGAACCTGCTGGATGTGGAGCGGGAGTGCCGTTCAGGGACATGGCCCTGCACCATTCAGGTACTCTGTGTCCCCGTACACACAGGCACAGCACACTCCAGACTTGCTGGGTGTGCTAGTGCGCCGGGGACAGTAAAGGGTTACAGTCACTGCAGCCTAGCTGAGTGACTTTATTTATTGGGAACTACCGCGCCGGACGCTCCGTGAGCGGCGGCGCGGCTGGGACTTGTAGTGCGCCGGGGACTTAGCGCCGACCGCGCTTTTACGGCGGCGGCGCTCATAAATCCAGTCCCCGGCTTTTGCGGCCTAACTCAGCTTCGTTCCCGCCCCCACCCTGTCAATCAGGGTAGGGGAGAGACGCTGTACACTCAGCAGCGCCGAGGGCTGGAGCCTTATTTACATGCTCCAGCCCTCTCACTAGACACTGTGGGACGCCAGGTTTCCCGCTCTGACTCGGGGCACGCCCACGGCCCGCCCCTACTCACACGAGCTGGGGAAGGACGCCGGCAGCCATTCCTGCAGCCCGAGCTGGGAGAACGGACTCTGGGCAACCAACAGGAATGGGGCGACCACACACCCGCTTATAGGCGGGCGGTAAGCGGCACCTGGGGTGCTGACACTAAATACCGCAGTTTTGTCTATTTGTATTTAAGTACACTGCATAGGTCGCTATTTCGGGCTATATGCCCTCTTAGATGGCGACACATCAGCAGCAGGAAAGCATGGGTGCTACGGCACAGGCTTTCTATGCTGCTTGTATTGCACGTACTGAAGTGTTCATGTGTATTTATGCTTGTATGCTGTACACTGCACTGTACGGTCACTAGTCTTGGCTATATTCGCCATAGAATGGCTAGACTACAGCAGCAGAAAAGCAAGGGTGCTGAGGCACAGGTTTTTTTCTATGCTGCTTGTATTGCAGGGGTTGCAGTGTTCATTTGTACTTATGCTTGTATGCTATACATTGCACTGTATGGTCGCTATTCTGGGCTCTATTCCCCTAGATGGCTAGTCTACAGCAGCAGAAAAGCAGGCTTTCTATGCTGCTTGTATTGCATGTGCTGCAGTGTTCATTTGTACTTTATGCTTGTATGATATACATTGCACTGTACGGTCGCCATTCTTGGCTCTATAAGTCGGCAGCAGCATATAAGCAACACAGGCTTTCGATGCTGTTTTTGCTGCATGTGATACTGTTCCACGGCACTGCTCCCCATTGGGTGCAATGCTCCCCTGTAGCACTTGGTCAGCCGGGGTCTCTACTTGACGTGGCCAAAAGAACCACCTCTCAACCCTGTCCAAGGACAGGGACGGAGTTGCAATGGGATAGAGACTTGCAGTCCGGACAGGCCATGGGCAATCTGGATCATTGCTCCCTGGCCACCCTCACTTGGATTAAAAATCGGTGCTCCGGGGGGGTCCCAGGAGGCTCTCTGTATGATGAGGTAGACGTAGCTCATCAGGACTTTGATCCTGACACCGCTCTCACTCCGGATACACCGGATGGTGACGCCATAAGGAATGATCCTATAGCGTCCATCAATGGAATGTTGGATCTTTTCTCCCTCAGCTCCCCCAGCGGAGGAGTCAGCTTCACAGCAGGAGAAGTCCCATTTCAAACTCAAACGTATATTGAGTAGTGTTCTGGCCACGCTGACTTCAGAGAAGCAGTCCAGAAACACCACGCTTACCAGATAAGCGTTTTCTCCAAACGTATTAAGGATACACGTTATCACTTTCCCCCTGACGTGGTCAGGCGTTGGACCCAGGGTCCAAAGGTGGATTCTCCAATCTCCAGGCTTGCGGCTAGAGCCACAGTTGCAGTGGAGATGGGACTTCACTTACAGATGCCATTGACAGACAGATGGACTCTGGTTGAAATCTGTCTGTGAGGCTATCGGCGTGTCGGTTGCTCCGGCATTCACAGCCGTATGGGCACCCTAAGCTTTTCAGCTGTTCTTGTGCAGCTGGTCTTGAGCACAAGTACATCTGTGCCGCAGGGGCGTCCGTAACCTCGCAATGTCTGTATTGCGACTTACCCTATTAATGCTGTCCTGGAAGGACAGCCGAGGTTTCGGTCCTTCCCAGGCTCGGGCAGGTTCCAATTGTCCTCGTCCAAAAGGGCTGAAAAGCCTCAGAGGGGCTCAGCTGCCGGCCGGGCTCAATCACGCCCAAGGAAGGCAGCCGGAGGAACCGCTACCAAGGCGGTCTCCTCATGACTCTCAGCTCTCTCATCTTTCCGCATCCGCGGTTGATGGCAGACTCGCTCGCCTTTGGCGACATTTAGCTGCCACAGGTCACAGACCGGTGGGTGAGGGACAGTGTGCCCACGTGCACAGGACAGAGTTCTGTTCTCGTCCTCCGACTCGATTCTTCAGAACGTCCCCACATCCCCACCGAGCAGATGCTCTTCTGCAGGCAGAAGGAGTGGTAATCCCGGTTCCTCTTCAGGAACAAGACACGGTTTTCCTCCAATCTGGTTGTGGTGCCAAACAAGGATGGCTCTTTCCGTTCCGTTCTGGACCTAAAACTGCTCAACAAGCACGTGGAGGCCAGGCGGTTCCGGATGATACCCTCCGCTCCGTCATTGCCTCAATGTCTCAAGGAAATTTCCTAGCATCAATAGACATCTAAGATGCTTATCTCCACGTGCCGATTGCTACAGAGCACCAATGTTTTTCTACATTTCGTGATAGGAAACGACCAGCTTCAGTTCGTAGCTCTGCCATTCGGGCTGGCGACAGCCCCACGGGGGTTCGCCAAGGTCATGACGGCAGTGGTAGCAGTCTTGCACTCACAGGGACACTCTGTGATCCCTTACTTGGACGATATACTTGTCAAGGCACCCTCTCAACAGGCATGCCAACTCAGCCTGAATGTTGCGCTGGAGACTCTCCAGACATTCGGGTGGATCATCAACTTCTCAAAGTCAAACCTGTCACGACCCAATCACTAACGTATCTTGGCATGGAGTTTCATACCCTCTCAGCGGTAGTGAAGCTTCCGCTGGACAAGCAGCGGTCACTACAGACTGGGGTGCAGACTCTCCTTAAAGGTCAGTCGCACTTCTTAAGACGCCTCATGCACTTCCTCGGGAAGATAGTGGCGGCAATGGAGGCGGTTCCGTTTGCGCAGTTTCATCTGCGTTCACTTCAATGGGACATTCTCCGCCAATGAGACGGGAAGTCAACATCCCTGTACAGGAAAGTATCCCTTTCACAGACGGCAAGGACTCTCTGCAATGGTGGCTTCTTCCCACCTCATTATCACAGGGAAGATCCTTCCTACCACCGTCTTGGGCGGTGGTCACGACAGACGTGAGTCTGTCAGGGTGGGGAGCGTTTTTCTCCACCACAGGGCTCAGGGTCCGTGGACTCAGCAGGAGTCCACCCTTCAGATCAATGTTCTGGTAATCAGAGCAGTGTATCTTGCCCTACTAGCCTTCCAGCAGTGGCTGGAAAGAAAGCAGATCCGAATTCAATCGGACAAGTCCACAGCGGTGGCATACATCAATCACCAAGGGGGGACACGCAGTCGGCAAGCCTTCCAGGAAGTCCGGCGGATTCTGATGTGGGTGGATGCCACGGCCTCCACCATATCCGCAGTTCACATCCCCGGCGTAGAAAACTGGGAAGCAGACTTCCTCAGTCGCCAGGGCATGGACGCAGGGGAATGGTCCCTTCACCCGGACGTGTTTCAGGAAATCTGTCGCCGCTGGGGAAGGCCGGACGTCGACCTAATGGCGCCCCGGCACAACAACAAGGTCCCAACCTTCATGGCACGGTCTCGCGATCAAAGAGCGCTGGCGGCAGACGCCCTAGCGCAAGATTGGTCGCAGTTCCGGCTCCCTTATGTGTTTCCACCTCTGGCACCCTTGCCTAGAGTGCTACGCAAGATCAGATCCGATTGCATCCGCGTCATACTCGTCGCCCCAGACTGGCCGAGGAGGGCGTGGTATCCGGATCTGTGGCAGCTCACGGTCGGCCAACCGTGGGCACTACCAGACCGACCAGACTTGCTGTCCCAAGGGCCGTTTTTTCCATCGGAATTCCGCGGCCCTGAATCTGTCTGTGTGGCCATTGAGTCCTGGATCCTAGCGTCTTCAGGATTATTCCACGGGGTCGTTGCCACCATGAGACAGGCTAGGAAGCCCACGTCCGCTAAGAACCACAGAACGTGGAGGATATTCTTATCCTGGTGCTCTGCTCAGGGAGTGTCTCCCTGGCCATTTGCATTGCCTACCTTTCTTTCTTTCCTGCTATCTGGGTTAGAAAAAGGTTTGGCGCTCGGCTCCCTTAAAGGTCAGGTATCGGCGCTATTCGTCTTTTTTCAAGAGGCGTTTGGCACGCCTTCCTATGGTGCGCACGTTCCTACAGGGGGTTTGCCATATCGTTCCCCCGTGCAAGCGGCCGTTAGATCCATGGGATCTGAACAGGGTACTATGCCCTCCAGAAGCCGCCCTTCGAGCCTCTGAGGGAGGTTTCACTTTCTAGACTATCCCAGAACGTGGCTTTCTTCAGCGCTCTATTGGGAGACCCAGACGATTGGGGTATAGCTACTGCCCTCTGGAGGCCACACAAAGCACTACACCAAAAGTGCAAGGCCCCTCCCCCTCTGGCTATACCCCCCCCCGTGGTATCACGGGTTCTCCAGTTTTAGCTTTGTGTGCGAAGGAGGTCAGACATTCCATGCATAGCTCCACAGATTTTAGTCAGCAGTAGCTGCTGACTATTTCGGATGGAAGAAAAGAGGACACATATAGTGTCCCCAGCATGCTCCCTTCTCACCCCTGGATGGTGTTGTAAGGTTGAGGTACCTATTGCTGGTACAGGGCTGGAGCCTGACATGCTGTTTTCCTTCCACATCCCCTGGTAGGGCTCTGTGGAAGTGGGATCCTGCCGGCCTCTCAGCTCTGACGCCGGGCTCCATCCACAGACCCATTAGAACCTGATGGAGACGGAGCAGGAGTACGATCAGGGACAGGCCCTGCATCATACAGGTACTCTGTGTCCCCGGCAGGCACAGACACACTCCGGGCTGGCTGGGTGTTGTAGTGCGCCGGGGACCGCAACGTTGGAGTTAGTGTCCCTACAGATTACTGGGGGATTTTTTGTGTATGGGAACGCAGCGCCGACCCCCTCTGGACCGGGCGGCGCTGCTGTGACTTGTGGTGCGCCGGGGATCCGCCGTCCGCGCTTTTACGGCGGCGGCGGTTATAAATTGAGTCCCCGGCTTTTTGGGCCTAGGACGCCGGCAGCTCCGATTCGTTCCCGCCCCCACCCTGTCATTCAGGGTAGGGGAGAGACGCTGTTCGCTAGCAGCGACGAGGGCTGGAGCCTGATTTACATGCTCCAGCCCTCACACTAGGCACAGAGGGAAGCAGGCTTCCCGCTCTTAGCCAGGAACGCCCAGGGCCCGCCCCCCTTCTCTCTCAGGACGCCGGCAGCCATTACATGCAGTCTGGCTGGAGGAAGGACGCAAGGCTCTGGGAGACCTGGACTAGGGGCTATCTGGCGACCACACACCCGCTTTTTAAGCGGGCGGTAAGCGATTTTTCTGTGCTGGTCCCTCTAGTGCCTCACGGTGTATCGGTGTACTGTGTAGGATATAGAGATATTGTATTTCTTGCACTGTGAGGTCGCTTCTGGCTGCATCTCCCAGATCCCTCTGTGGAAGCAACAACATGCCATCCTCAAAACGCAAGGCTGCCAAGGCTAGGGCTGTGTATACTGCGTGTGCTGCATGTGGGGCTAATCTACCAGCAGGCTCCGATGACCCCCATTGTGTGCAATGCTCCGACCCGGTGCTGCTTCGCCAGCCGGAGTCAGGAGAGGTAGTGACCCAGGCTGAGACGCTTGTAAGTTCTGCCCCGGTGACAGGGACAGACTTTGCAGTTTTTGCTGATAATATGTCTGTGTCTATGGCAAAAATCCTTGAAACCTTGCAATCTATGCATGGGGCTCAGTCTTTGGGCACGGCGAGGCCTCTGTCCTCAGGTCCCCCTCACTTGGAATTAATCCAGCCCACAGGGGGGTCCCCGGCTTCACAGGCCGAGGATTATGACTCAGATGATAGCCCCAGCCACCCTAAGCGAGCTCGCTGGGAAAGACCCTCGACGTCATCACACTGCTCAGGGTCTCAGCGCAATCAGTCTCCCTGTGATATGTCTGATGAGAGTGATCAGGAATCCATTCCTGGAACCCCTCTCAACCTGGATACCCCTGATGGGGATGCCATGGTAAACGACCTTATCTCAGCCATCAATAGGCTGTTGGATATTTCTCCCCCAGCCCCTTCAGCAGAAGAGGCGGCTGCGGAGCAGGAGAAGTTTCGTTTCCTTTTATCCCAAGCGTAAATTGAGTGCTTTGTTGGATCACGCTGACTTCAGAGAATCAATCCAGAAGCACGACGCTCACCCAAAAAGGCGTTTCTCTAAACGATCTAAAGATACGCGTTTCCCTTTCCCCCCTGAGGTGGTCAAGCGCTGGACACAGTGTCCAAAGGTAGACCCCCCGATTTCCAAACTCGCAGCTAGGTCCATAGTTGCAGTGGAGGATGGCGCTTCACTTAAAGATGCCAATGACAGACAGATGGACCTTTGGTTAAAATCTGTCTATGAAGCTATCGGCGCGTCGTTTGCTCCGGCATTCGCAGCCGTATGGGCACTCCAGGCTATTTCAGCTGGCTTAGCAAAAGTGGATGCTATCATACATCCAGCAGTGCCGCAAGTGGCGCACCTTACCACGCAGATGTCGGCGTTTGCGTCTTACGCTATCAATGCGGTCCTAGAATCTACCAGTCGCACCTCAATGGCGTCCGCCAATTCGGTAGTTTTGCGCAGAGCCTTGTGGTTAAAGGCCTGGAAAGCAGATGCTGGTTCCAAAAAATGTTTAACCAGTTTGCCTTTATCTAGAGATAGACTGTTTGGCGAGCCATTGGCTGATATCATTAAGCAGTCCAAGGGTAAAGACTCCTCTTTACCACAACCCAGAACAACCAAACCTCAGCAGAAAAAGTGGCAGCAGAGGTTACAGTCCTTTCGAGGTTCGGGCAAGACACCGTTTACCTCGTCCAAAGGGACTCAGAGGACGCAAAGAAACTCAGATTCGTGGCGGGCTCACACGCGCCCCAAGAAAGCAAATGGAGGTACCACTTCCAAAGCGGCTACCTCATGACTTCCAGCCCCCTCCCTCCGCATCGCCGGTCGGGGGCAGGCTCTCCCGCTTTTCCGGCATTTGGATGTCACAGGTCAAAGACCGGTGGGTGACGGACATTTTGTCTCGCGGGTACAGAATCGAGTTCAATTCTCGTCCTCCAGCTCGGTTCTTCAGAACCTCCCCACATCCAGACCGAGCAGATGCTCTGCTGCAGGCGGTGGACTCCCTAAGAGCGGAAGGAGTGGTGATCCCAGTCCCTTCTCAGGAACAAGGGCAAGGGTTTTACTCCAATCTCTTTGTGGTTCCAAAAAAGGACGGCTCGTTCCGTCCTGTTCTGGACCTAAAACGGCTCAACAAACATGTGCACGCCAGGAAGTTCCGGATGGAAACCCTGCGTTCTGTCATTGCCTCAATGTCCAGAGGAGACTTCCTTGCCTCAATAGACATCAAAGATGCTTATCTCCACGTGCCAATTGCTACAGAACATCAACGTTTTCTACGTTTTGTGATAGGAGACGACCATTTTCAGTTCGTAGCTCTGCCATTTGGTCTGGCGACAGCCCCACGGGTCTTCACCAAGGTCATGGCGGCGGTGGTAGCAGTCTTGCACTCTCAGGGACACTCGGTGATCCCTTACCTAGACGATTTATTGGTCAAAGCTCCCTCTCAAGAGGCATGTCAGCACAGCCTGAATGCTACGCTGGAGACCCTACAGTCTTTCGGATGGATCATCAACTTTCCAAAGTCGATCCTATCACCGACTCAATCACTAACGTATCTTGGCATGGAGTTTCATACTCTAGCAGCGATAGTGAAGCTTCCGCTGAACAAGCAGCGGTCACTACAGACAGGGGTGCAATCTCTTCTGCAGGGCCAGTTGCATCCCTTGCGGCGCCTCATGCATTTCCTAGGGAAGATGGTGGCAGCCATGGAAGCAGTTCCCTTTGCGCAGTTTCATCTGCGCCCACTTCAATGGGACATTCTCCGCCAATGGGACGGGAAGTCAACGTCCCTGGACAGGAAAGTCTCGCTTTCCCAGACGGCCAAGGACTCCCTACAATGGTGGCTCCTTCCCACCTCATTGTCTCAGGGAAGATCCTTCCTGCCCCCATCCTGGGCAGTAGTCACGACAGATGCGAGTCTGTCAGGGTGGGGAGCAGTATTTCTCCACCACAGGGCTCAGGGGACGTGGACTCCGCAGGAGTCCACCCTTCAGATCAATGTTCTGGAGATCAGAGCAGTGTATCTTGCTCTACTGGCCTTCCAACAGTGGCTGGAAGGAAAGCAGATCCGAATCCAATCGGACAACTCCACAGCGGTGGCATACATCAACCACCAAGGAGGGACGCGCAGTCGGCAAGCCTTCCAAGAAGTCCGGCGCATTCTAATGTGGGTGGAGGACAGAGCATCCACCATATCCGCGGTTCACATCCCAGGCGTAGAAAACTGGGAAGCAGACTTCCTCAGTCGCCAGGGCATGGACGCAGGGGAATGGTCCCTTCACCCGGACGTGTTTCAGGAAATCTGTCGCCGCTGGGGAGTGCCGGACGTCGACCTAATGGCATCCCGGCACAACAACGAGGTCGCGCGATCAAAGAGCTCTGGCGGCAGACGCCTTGGTTCAAGATTGGTCGCAGTTTCAGCTCCCATACGTGTTTCCGCCTCTGGCGCTCTTGCCCAGAGTGCTACGCAAGATCAGATCCGAGTGCAGCCGCATCATACTCGTCGCTCCAGACTGGCCGAGGAGGTCGTGGTATCCGGATCTGTGGCATCTCACGATCGGTCGACCGTGGTCACTGCCAGACCGACCAGACTTACTGTCCCAAGGGCCGTTTTTCCATCAGAATTCTGCGGCCCTGAACCTGACTGTGTGGCCATTGAGTCCTGGATCCTAGCATCTGCAGGATTATCTCAAGGAGTCGTTGCCACAATGAGACAAGCTAGAAAGTCGAATTCGGCTAAGATCTACCACAGAACGTGGAAGATTTTCTTATCCTGGTGCTCTGCTCAGGGAGTGTCTCCCTGGCCATTTGCATTGCCCAAGTTTCTTTCCTTCCTGCAATCGGGGTTAGAAAAGGGCTTGTCGCTCAGCTCCCTTAAAGGGCAAGTTTCGGCACTATCCGTGTTTTTTCAGAAGCGTCTAGCACGTCTTTCTAAGGTGCGCACGTTCCTGCAGGGGGTCTGTCATATTGTGCCCCCGTACAAGCGGCCGTTAGATCCATGGGATCTGAACAGGGTACTAGTTGCTCTCCAGAAGCCGCCCTTCGAGCCTCTGAAGGAAGTTTCCTTTTCTCGGCTGTCACAGAAAGTGGCGTTTCTTGTTGCGATCACATCGCTTCGGCGAGTGTCTGAGCTGGCAGCTCTGTCATCCAAGGCTCCCTTCCTGGTGTTCCACCAGGACAAGGTAGTGCTGCGCCCTATTCCGGAGTTTCTCCCTAAGGTCGTATCCTCTTTTCATCTTAATCAGGATATATCCTTGCCTTCTTTTTGTCCTCATCCGGTTCACCGGTATGAAAAGGACTTACGTTTGCTAGATCTGGTGAGAGCACTCAGAATCTACATTTCCCGCACGGCGCCCATGCGCCGTGCCGATGCACTTTTTGTCCTTGTCGCTGGTCCGCGCAAGGGGTTGCAGGCTTCTAAAGCCACCCTGGCTCGATGGATCAAAGAACCAATTCTAGAGGCCTACCGTTCTGCGGGGCTTCCGGTTCCTTCAGGGCTAAAAGCCCACTCAACCAGAGCCGTGGGTGCGTCCTGGGCATTACGTCACCAGGCTTCGGCTCAACAGGTGTGCCAGGCAGCTACCTGGTCCAGTCTGCACACTTTCACCAAGCATTATCAGGTGCATACCTATGCTTCGGCGGATGCCAGCTTAGGTAGAAGAGTCCTGCAGGCGGCAGTGACACCCCCGTAGGGGAGGGCTGTTTTGCAGCTCTAACATGAGGTATTTCTTTACCCACCCAGGGACAGCTTTTGGACGTCCCAATCGTCTGGGTCTCCCAATAGAGCGCTGAAGAAGAAGGGAATTTTGTTACTTACCGTAAATTCCTTTTCTTCTAGCTCTTATTGGGAGACCCAGCACCCGCCCTGTTGTCCTTCGGGATGTTTTTTTGTTGTTTGCGGGTACACATGTTGTTCATGTTGAACGGTTTTTCAGTTCTCCGATGTTATTCGGAGTTAATTTGTTTAAACCAGTTATTGGCTTCATCCTTCTTGCTTTGGCACTAAAACTGGAGAACCCGTGATACCACGGGGGGGGTATAGCCAGAGGGGGAGGGGCCTTGCACTTTTGGTGTAGTGCTTTGTGTGGCCTCCAGAGGGCAGTAGCTATACCCCAATCGTCTGGGTCTCCCAATAAGAGCTAGAAGAAAAGGAATTTACGGTAAGTAACAAAATTCCCTTCTTTCTGGTAGCGATCACATCTCTTCGGAGAGTGTCTGAGCTGACAGCGCTGTCATCCAAGACTCCCTTCCTGGTCTTCCACCAGGACAAGATAGTGCTGCGCCCCATTCAGGAGTTTCTCCCGAAGGTGGTATCCTCTTTTCATCTTAATCAGGATATCTCTTTGCCTTCGTTTTGTCCTCATGCAGTTCATCGGTATGAGAAGGATTTACATTTGTTAGATCTGGTGAGAGCACTCAGAATCTACATTTCCCGCACGGCGCCCTTGCGCCGTTCGGATGCACTCTTTGTCCTTGTCGCTGGTAAGCGCAAAGGGTCGCAGGCTTCTAAGGCCACCCTGGCTCGATGGATCAAGGAACCAATTCTTGAAGCCTACCGTTCTGCTGGGCTTCCGGTTCCATCAGGGCTGAAGGCCCATTCTACCAGAGCCGTGGGTGCATCCTGGGCATTACGACACCAGGCTACGGCTCAACAGGTGTGCCAGGCAGCTACCTGGTCGAGTCTGCACACTTTCACCAAACATTATCAGGTGCATACCTATGCTTCGGCGGACGCCAGCCTAGGTAGAAGAGTCCTGCAGGCGGCAGTTGCCTCCCCGTAGGGGAGGGCTGTCTTGCAGCTCTAACATGAGGTATTTCTTTACCCACCCAGGGACAGCTTTTGGACGTCCCAATCGTCTGGGTCTCCCAATAGAGCGCCGAAGAAGAAGGGAATTTTGTTACTTACCGTAAATTCCTTTTCTTCTAGCTCTTATTGGGAGACCCAGCACCCGCCCTGTTGTCCTTCGGGATTTTTGGTTTGTTTGCGGGTACACATGTTGTTCATGTTGAACGGTTTTCAGTTCTCCGATGTTACTCGGAGTGAATTTGTTTAAACCAGTTATTGGCTTTCCTCCTTCTTGCTTTTGCACTAAAACTGGTGAGCCAGTGATCCCACTGGGGGTGTATCGCCAGAAGGGGAGGGGCCTTACACTTTTAAGTGTAATTGCTTTGTGTGGCCTCCGGAGGCAGTGCTATACACCCAATCGTCTGGGTCTCCCAATAAGAGCTAGAAGAAAAGGAATTTACGGTAAGTAACAAAATTCCCTTCTTCTCTCGCACCCATTCAAGTGAATGGGGCGAGAGAAAAATCGCACTGCACTCGCGGTACACCGATGTACTGCCAGTGCAGTGCGAGAATGGCAATAGCCAACTACGCAGGAGAGAGGGAGAGAAATCCCTCCCTCCCCTCCTGAGTGCCGGCCCGCCCCCCGCAGCTGAGGTCTGCTCGCACGAACGGACCTCAGTTGCAAGGACACACGCATGACACTCGGCTCTGCTGTACTGCCAGCACGAGCCGAGTGTCATGCAAGTGGATCGCAGTAGTGCCCCGTGTGGCCCCAGTCTTACTGGGCTGCTTTATGAAGTTTTGATAAAATCATTTTATTAGCAGTACATTATCACTATAGGATTACTTGTCGTGTTGCCGCGGGTTGGTCCCTGCGTTTTTTTACCATTATCTATGGCAAAAACTGCAGGTACCTGCAGAAAAGAAGTGACATGCTCATTATTTTTGCTGCAGAAATTCTGCAGCAAAACCTGTAGGGGAAAAGAACGCAGTGTGCGCACACCATATTATTTTTATTTTTTTTTTAATCATAGGTTTTGCTGGGGAACCACTGCAGAAAGGTTATGAACATTTTCTGCAGCAATTCATGCAGCAAAACCGCAGCGTGTGCGCCCGGCCTAACATTGTAGAAGTCTGGTCAGCTCCATCCCTCAAACCCCCTCCAATTTGTTTAGATTAGATAGCCACGGGGTCTCTCAAGTAGAGGTGAACTGGGAAGCCCCCTGCCGTTGGATGCTTTAGCAAGGTTTGAATGTATTGAGTCTTCTCTGTGTACAGCAGGATATGTGGATACTCTGGTTTCAGGTTGGTTGAAAATAAGTGCAGGGGGAGCCCAACAGTACAAGGTGCAATGAAGCAACAGGACGGTCGAGCTCCGCTCATGCAGAGAGCAGCAGCCATGAGCAAATGAATATGCTTTTTTTCAATGTAATTTGCGCTCCTCCTGCTTACTGCAATATAAGTGTCCTTGGCATGTGCCTACCATTTCTCCCGGCCCTGATTATATAGAACTGAAAGACTTTACCTTTTAATTAAACATTACTTGGTATGAAAAGACTTTTGTAATTAGTTTAGATCTATGTCTTTGTGATTCTAACCGTCTTCCTCTTCCTTTACAGCTGGGCATGGAGGAAGAAGACGTTATTGAGGTTTATCAGGAACAGACTGGGGGCCATTCGTTGATTTAATTTTTTTTTTTTTTTTTGTTTTGCTCTATTTTCATTTGGAAATTTTTGACATTCTGGATTTTTTTTATTTTGTAATAAGTTGTTTACCTCCCCTGCCATATGGCTACCTTTCTTGTTGTAATCCACTTGCTGTCTTCACTTTAAAGGGAAACTATCATCAGAAAATAACCCATTGTTTAAATCAGCTTTTTGTATTAAATGACTATTTTTTTCAAAGATTGGCCTTTTTGTTTTTGTTTACATATCACACTCTACTAAAAAATGAAAAAAAAAAGTAATCTTGCAATTTTCACACTGGCCACGGGGGCTTTTTTTATATTTTAACTTTGTTGTTTCAGGAAACAACACATGTACATAGCCACAACGAACAGACTCTGACCCTACCTTTTTATATTGAAGTATTTGTGTGTACAAAGGTTATTATGCAGTGAAGAGGAGCAGGGTCAGCTGTGACATAACACGGGATCCACCAATTACAAGGTTATCAGCTTTGTATAGAGGTGTTTTTTTCCCTTTTTTTGTAATCCTGCCTCTGATATAACTCCCTGAAAGGACAGAGAATAGCAGTCTAAAAAAAAAAAAGTCCCAGTGTGAAAACTGCAAGATTACTGTTTGTTTTTTTTTTTTTACAAAAATTGTGATGTGAAAAAAATAATAAAAAATTGCCTTTTTTTAATGCATTTAGCACAAAAAAAATGATTTTAAACAGTCAGTCATTTTCTGATGATGGTTTCCCTTTAAACATCACATCATTTCAGCAGCCACACGATGTACCAAGATGAGCAGCATCTGCACACTTCACCAATTCAAGCCTTTTTGTCATCGGACTCTGGGCTATGAGGGTCCAGCCGGAGTCTACATGGTAACTTTGTGACAAGAGGAGAGAACTTACTGGAGACTGCTTCATATTACAGTTGAAAAACTTTGGCACCATAACTTCATTGTTCCAGCGCCTGCCTAGAAGAGTTAGGAGTTGTGTTCTTAGAAGTGGTCATGCTACAAAAACCCTATGTATAGAGAAAATGTTTGTTGTATCTTTTATTTTTGTGGGGCATGGGTTTTAAAAAAAGATAAAAAGAGAAAAAAAATGCATTATCTGTATTGGCTTAATTGAAGTAATATTAAATAAGAAGAAACGTTTTTAAAATCCGAGATCACTTTTGTTTTTTCTTGTGAACGTTTTAATCAATAAAGTGTAAGTTAGGAGTAAATTATGGCCTTGGCATTTAGGCTGTTGTACATGGGCGAGTAACAAGAATTTATATTGTCCTGGAACCATATGTTAATGATTTTATTGCCAGTCTTTGACAACATTCAATTTTAGATGACAAATTATGCATGGTAATCAGCCTTTGATTTCTTTTGACTTCCAGAACAGTTCTAATGTATATTTTTTTAATAATATTATTATTATTGCGCCATTTATACCATGGCGCTTTACATGTGAAAGGGTATACATAAAAAAACAAGTACAATAATCATGAACAATACAAGGCACAGACAGGTACAGGAGGTGAGAGGACCCTGCGGCTAGGGCTCATATTCTACAGGAGAGGGGTGAGGATACAGTAGGTGAGGATGCAGGTGGTCGTGCAGTGGTATAGTGGAATCAGGGTTACTGCAGGTTGTAGGCTTGTCAGAAGAGGTGGGTCTTCAGGTTCCTTTTAGAAGGTTTCCACGGCAGGTTACAGTCTAAGTTTGGGTATGGGGGATGCACAGTTTGGGGGGGGGGCACTTTTTTTTTATAATTAAAAAAAAAAATCGGCCTGGGGTGTCTTCCGTTTTGGATCACCAGCCAAGGTGAAGTTGTGAGTTGTGGTCTGCAGACTGCAGCAGTCTGCTTTACCCTAGCTGGCTACCAAAAAAAGGGGGTGCCCCCCACATCGTTTTTATTTATTTTTTGGCTAAATACAAGACTAAGCAACTTTTTAGTGCCACATGAAACTCCACTAAAAGGTGCCAACTTAAAATATGCAGAAGGGTGGGACATTATATACAGTGTGTCCACCCATATCCTGTCCACCGCCATTAACTTGAGAACGGCAGCAGCTATAGGCATAGAAGTGGTGTCTAGGTATAGTAAAGTAGCTATGCGCTACGCAACGAAACCACCTATAGTGCCACCTGGTGGAAATCAACGGATTTTTATCTTGAACGGAACGAGATAGAAAAAAAAAAAAAAGTGAATTACAAAGTTTTAGGGCATCATCAATTCAATACGAATCGACACCTTGCATACAGAAATGCTATGATTAGAACGTTTAACCCCTTAACGACCGCGGGCAGTAAAATTACGTCCTAGCAGTCATAACGTTACTGCCCGCGGTCTGCCGCCAGCAGCATGCCGCGATCGGCGCACATCTCAGCTGATTTTCACAGCTGAGATGTGTGCCTGCTAGGCACGAGCAGAATCGTTATCTGCTCGTGCCGTTTAACCGATTAAATGGTGCTGTCAATATGTGACAGCGCCATTATAAACGCGATCGCGGTAAAGTTTTACTTACCGCCAGATACCAGAAGTCACGTGACATGATCACGTGACTTCCAGCGATTGTCATGGTAGCACAGGGTCATGTGATGACACCTGTGCTAGACATGAACCACTTTCGTTTTCTATGGCGGCCAGGGAAGCAGGAAGTGCACGTATCTGCTATTTACAGCTGTGTAGCTGTGATCAGCAGATAGTGTAGAGCGATCGGATTGCTGATCGCAATAGCCCCCTAGGGGGACTAGTAAAATAAAATAAAAAAAATAAAAAGTTTTAAAATTAAAAAAAAAAAAACCTAAAAAGTTCAAATCACCCCCCTTTCGCCCCATTGAAAATTAAAGGGTTAAAAAAATAAAAAATACACACATTTGGTATCGCTGCATTCAGAAACGCCCGATCTATCAAAATATAAAATCAATTAATCTGATCAGTAAACGGCGTAGTGGCAAAAAAATTCCAAACCCCAAAATGACTTTTTTTGTCACAACTTTTGCGCAAAATGCAATAACAGGCGATCAAAATGTAGCATCTGCGCAAAAATGGTACCGTTAAAAACGTCAGCTCGAGTCGCAAAAAATAAGCCATCACTGAGCCATAGATCCCGAAAAATGAGAACGCTATGGGTCACGGAATATGGCGTAAAACGTGCGCCACTTTTTTCAGACAAACTTCCGAATTTTTTTTTAACCCCTTATATAAAAGTAAACCTATACATGTTTGGTGTCTACGAACTCGCACTGACCTGAGGCATCACACCCACACATCAGTCTTGCCATACAGTGAGCACAGTGAATAAAATATCTCAAAAACAATCGCACTTTTTTGCAATTTTTCTGCATTTGGAATTTTTTTTGCCGTTTTCCAGTACACTATATGGTAAAACCTATGGTTTCATTTAAAAGTACAGCTCGTTCCGCAAAAAATGAGCCCTCACATGACCATATAGACTGAAAAATAAAAAAGTTACGTCTCAGAAAAAGAATGGCGAAAAAAAAAACGGAAAGCGAAAAATTGGCCGGTCGTGAAGTGGTTAAAACTCACAAGGCTGCGGATGTGAAGCGATACCTCATGGAGACCTTCCTACAAGTCATTGGGTATGGTGGCTGCGTGGAGTGGCCTCCACGCTCACCTGACCTGACTCCATTGGACTTCTTTCTGTGAGGTCACATCAAACAGCAGGTGTATGCGACCCCTCCACCAACATTGCAGGACCTACGACGATGTATCACAGATGCTTGTACAGACAAGTCACCTACCATATTGCATATGTGCAGCAAGATACAGTATGCTGTCCACAGTCCAGATGTGCATTGCAGCTGACGGTGGCCACTTTGAGCATCAAAGTTAAATGAGTGCCATATGCATGACCAGCATTCAATGTTTGGGGGGGCGGGGGGGGGGTCATGGGTTTCATATCATAGCATAGCAATTTTTTAATTCACTTTTTTTCTTCATCTCGTTCCGTTTGAGATAAAAATGCTAACTCCATTGTTTTCCACCAGGTGGCGCTATAGGTGGTTTCATTGCGTAGCGCATGGCTACTTTTACTATACCTAGACACCACTTCTATGCCTATAGCTGCCGCCGTTCTCAAGTTAATGGTGGTGGACAGGATATGGGTGGAGACACTGTATGAGTTTGACATCTAGCCATCCATCCTAGCTTTTTAGGCTATGTGCCCATGATCACGATTTACAGCGTTTTGGACGCAGTGTTTTCGCTGCGTCCATAATGCTGCGTTGTGCAGTACAAGCACAGTGGAAGGATTTTTAGAAATGTCCTGCCCACTGTGCTTCTTTTCTTTGCACCATAAACTGACCTGTGGCATGGCTTTCCGAGTCTCAGCATGTCAATTTATGCTGTGGAGATTACTGCATTCTCCGCGGGGAGAATAGAGCTAAAGTCCGCAGCGGCCTGAACCCGGATCGTTGTCACGGGCATCTACACTCTGCTGTGGACAACACTCGCATCTCCGCAGGAAGGCTGGCAATGTATACTAGACACAGTGAAGCCGGATCTTGGGCACATAGCCGAAAAGTTTTTTGTGAAGCACCTGTAGATTCAAAATGCTTACTATACCCCTGAATAAAATCCTTCAGGGGTCTAATTTCCAAAATGGGGTCACTTGTGGGGGTTTCTGCTGTATAGGTACCCTAAGGGCCCTGCAAATGCGACATGGTGCACGTAATCTATTTCAGCCAAATTTGCTTTCCAAAATGGAAATATTGCTCCTTCTGTTCTGAGCCCTCCCATTTGTCCAAACAGAGGTTTTCTGACCACATGTGGGGTATCCGCGCCAAATATTGGAGTCCATTTTGTTGTGTTAGTTCTTCTAAGGCCGGAGTTACACTTGTGAGTGCCTCACGTGTTTCTCGCGCAAGTCTCTCATTGCATCACCCGTCACGGCCTCACACTCTTCGGACAGGAGCGGGTCGGTTGCATGTATCTCTATGCAGCTAAGACGCTCCTGTCCGGAGAGTGTGCGGCTGTGACGGGTGATGCAATGAGAGACTCGCGCGAGAAACACGCGAGGCACTCGCAAGTGTGACTCTGGCCTAAAAGTGAATAATTGTGGACTAGAGCAACAATGTTAGGTAAAATTATATTTTTTTTTATCATTCCACATTGCTTTAGTTCCTGTGGAGCACCTGAAGGGTTAATAAACTTCTTGAATGTGGTTTTGAGCACTTTGAGTTTTTAGAATGGTGTCACTTTTGTGTATTTTCTTTCACCTAGGCCTCTCAAAGTCACTTCAAATGGGATGTGGTCCCTAAAAAAATGGTTTTGTAAATTTTGTTGAAAAAATGGGAAATTGCTGATGAACTTTGAACCCTTCTAACTTCCTAACCTCAAAAAAGGTTGTTTCAAAAATTGCTCTGGTGTAAAGTAGACAAGTGGGAAATGTTATTTATTAACTATTTTGTGTCACAGAACAAACACATTTATGGCCATAAAAATTAAAAGTTTGCAAATTGCAAAATTTTCATCAAATTTCTGATTTTTTTCACAAATAAAAGCAAAAAATATCATCCTAAATTTATAACTATCCTGAAGTACAACAAACAATCTCAGAATCACCAGGATCCGTTGAAGCGTTCCAGAGTTATAACATCATAAAGTGACACTGGTCAGAATTGTAAAAAAATGGCCTGGTCACAAAGTACAAAACTGGCTTCATCCTTCAGGGGTTAAGGCCCTTCACATGTACGTGTGGCATCCTTTTTTCATGGATACCATGCATACCCTTTAAAATCTATGGTTGGATGGCACACTGATGGAAGACAACAGTATTGGTTTTTCACGTATGTGCTTTATACAGGGATGTGTGAAGGTGGCATAAGGTAAATTGGTTCACATTAAAGTAATGAAATTAGGTATTTAGAGACCTTGCTTTGTGCACTAGGACACAGTCATGCCGGAATAAAAAATAACTTTCTACTGTTGCCTGGAAGCATAATGTCTACAATAAATGTACAGTATAGCACAAAAGTTAGTGCACCCTTCACATTTTTGTAAATATTTTAAATCTTTTCATGGATCAACACTGAGGATATGTCACTTTGATACAATGTACAGTAGACAGTGTACAGCTTGTATTAACAGTGTAAATTTGGTGCCCTCTTAGTAACTGAACACACAGCCGACCATGGCGAGGCCTGTTCTTGGTGAAACCTGTCTTGTTAAACCTCTGTATGGTCTTGGCCACCGCGCTGCAGCTCAGTTTCAAGGTTTTGGCAATCTTTCTATAGCCTAGGCCATCTTTATGTAGAGCAATATTTTTTTTTCTTTTTCTTTCAGATCCTCAGAGAATTCTTTGCCATGAGGAGCCATGTTGAACTTCCAGTGACCAGTATGAGAGTGTGTGAGCAAATAACACAATTTAACACACCTGCTCCCCATTCACACCTGAGACCTTGTAACACTAAAGAATAACAACACCGGTGAGGGAAAATGGCTAATTTGGCATTTTCACTTAGGGGTGTACTCACTTTTGTTGCCAGTGGTTTGGACATTAATGGCTGTGTGTTTAGTTATCTAGAGGGCACACCAAATTTATACGGTAATCAAGCTGAACAAAAATGTCTTAACATTGTATCATATGTGATACATATCTTCAGTGTTGTCCAACGTAAAGATATAATAAAATATTTACTAAAATGTGAAGGATGTACTCACTTTTGTGATACCCGATTCTTTCCCCGCTATTTTTACCTGCACCGAATGAAGTAAATAAAGTACTTTGGAATATTGGATGGATTGTGCCGTGGCTCTTTCTTTCTTGCTGGATTGGATTTGGACTTTCTCCTACTCTGATCACGTGCACCCGTGACCATTTCCCTTAAACGGATGACTGGAAACTAACCTACCTCTTCCCGGTATAAAGGTATTGCGCGGTTGTTGCAAAACCGCTTCTGCATATCATTCACTTTTGTGATACACTGTATATTTATGTTGAAACATTAACATTACCTTTTGCTGGAAACACAAGGGCCTAGCCTAAACATTGAAAAACTGTCCCATACTTTTATGCATCCTCCACCAATGTTTTCAATAGGCGATATGCTGCGGAGCACTGGTACTTAAAGGGAATCTGTCACCAGGTTTTTAACACCTAATCTGAAAGCAGTATAACGTAGGGGCAGAGATCCTGATTCCAGCGGTGTCTTACTTACTGGGCTGCTTAGTAGTTTTGATAAAAATCAGCAGTAAATTATGATTAGAGGACTACTTGGTTTTCGGCCAGGTAGTCCAGCATATTCATGAGCTCTGTATAACTGCTAGATCTGCAGAAGAGAAAAAATTGCTTTTATCCAAATGATGGCAACAGATTAGTAAATGACACCTCTGGAATCGCGGACTCTGTCTCTACATTATGCTGCTCTCAGATGGGGTAGAAAGAAAACCTGCTGACAGATTCCCTTTAAGGCATCCTTCCCCTTAGGGAGGTGCCTGAGCAACGTGTGTATTCTGCCACTGCCTGTTGCTACTGTATTTGTCAGATCCCAGACAATATGTGTTCATCCTGTGTACGATAACCTGTGTTTCTGTATACAGTCCACTATTCCGTTCTGTCAGCAGCTGCCGACTGTGCAGTTCCTCCGCCAAGCAGTCCGCACCAGTTATCCTGCCAGTATCAGCCATCCAGCCAGTTCCAGCAGTCCAGTCAGTATCAACTGTTCTGTTGTGCCACCCATGTCCCAGAGTCCGTTCCTGCTTGGTTGACACCTTCCAGCACAAGCCTAACTTCACCATCAGAGGCTCTAATGAAGACAAGGTAGTCGCTTAGATACGTCCCTCTAGGGGAAGCCCGGTCCTCTGGCGCACTGGGTCCACACCCACTACTATGACACCTTATATCCAAGGTGTTCATCATCTGTGCTCTGCTCCCAGCACTGTCTAACTATGTAGGAGGTTAGTCCAGAAGATCAAAGTTGTCTATCATACATCTCAACACTGAGAAACTTGCTGTAAGTTATTGTGAGGGTGTGCTCTCTAGATTTCACAATTTAAACTTTCTTCATCGTTCCTTATGGGAGACCCAAACCATGGGTGTATAGCTTCTGCCTCCGGAGGACACACAAAGTACTACACTCAAACGTGTAGCTCCTCCCTCCGGGCTATATACACCCCCTGGATGACAATCTAACCAGTTCAATGCTTTGTGTTCAGGAGGTCACACACACACATGCATTCTCTGATTTTTTCATTTTATTTTGATTTTAAAGATATGGAAGAAAAGCGGGTCCAGTCTGGACTCCCGGCATGTCCCTTCTCACCCCACTGTGTCGGCGGTGCTGTTAAGGTTGACTTTACAAGGCTGGAGCCTTCACATGCCGCGCTCCTTCAACATCCTCTGAGAGGCTCTGGTTTGAAGTGGGAGCCGTCACGGTCCTCTCTGCTTGCAGGAGACCGGTCTCCATCCGCAGCCCTGTCTGGTTCCTGCTGGAAGGAGCGTTTAACCCCCCCTCAGGGACTGGCCCTGCGTCTCAAAAGCTAAGTATTGAGACGTTTTTCAGGGGTCCCGGGTACTTTTATTAGGGGGAAAGTATGTCTTTTGTCTTTACTGTAAATTCCGGCCGGTTCTGGGGGTTTTCCCTGAGAACCGCGCCGAGGGTGCCTGCTCGTCGGCCGCATGTTAAAATCTAGGCCCCGGCTTCTGTTTGGGCCTAGTTTCGGTTTCATCTTCCCCTGCATGTCATTCATGCAGGGGAATAGAGTGGCACCGCCCACCGGCCATCCAGCAGAGGGGAGGACACTCCTCTCTGAGGAGATGTTTCCCTCCCCTGCATCTCTCCTTAGCCCTCCGGTTTCTAATCTCCGCCCCCCCTCCTCCTCCCAGCGCCATTTTCTCAGCGTTTATCACACTGATTGGCGCTGGCTGCTGAACTGCTGCTTTCTAGGAAGGCTGACGCTTTACTGGGGGTCCGAGCTGTGGAATCCGGAGGGCACACAGAGAGCGGTCTGGTAAGCCACAACCTCTGGTTGTGGGCTTTATTATACACTCTCAGGACATTCTATAGGAGTGTATTCTTACTGCAGAGCTTCCACCTCAGCAGCATGTCTGTCACTAGAGCAAGGCTGCAAAGCTGTACGCTATATGCACTGCTTGTAAGCTCATTCTGCAGAGCCAAGCACATACCCACATTGTGATGCCTGTGCTAACATGGTTGTGTCTCAGCCTGGAGCCTCCTCAGGGGTTCCTCCGGCCGCTCCAGCCCCAGTGGCTGATCCCCCGGCTTGGGTAGCATCTTTTTCCAAAGCTATTTCCCAGTCTTTTGCCGACTCCAGGGACAGCTGTCCCGGACTCTGCTGACCATGCATCAGCCCTCTTCTCAGGGTGCCTCTGCTGCTCCGAGCTCTGCAGAGCTCTCAGAGCATGTCCTAGGACCCCGTCCCCCTAAACGGAGACGCAGGGACCCTTCTCCTTCCTCGTCCCACGGCTCTGATTCACGAGCCGAGGTGCAGGGCGAGGAGGATTCTTTTACTGTGGGCTCAGACGCTACCTCTATGTACCCCATTGTCTTGTCTGAGGGTGAGGCGGATGTTAGTGACTTGATTGCGTCCATTAACTCCGTACTGAACCTCAATCCACCAGAGTCAGAGGAACAAGCCTCTCTGGTAGAGATACACCAGTTTGCCTCACCTAAGAAAGCTAGGAGTACGTTTTTTAACCACTCCACTTTTCAGGCCACTGTCACCAAGCCCAGGGCCTGTCCTGACAAACGCTTTCCGAAGCGTAGTTCTGATGACCGTTTTCCTTTTCCACCAGAGGTGGTTAAGGAATGGGCCCAGTCTCCAAAGGTAGACCCTCCGGTGTCCAGAATCTCAGCCCGCACAGTCGTAGCTGTGGCTGATGGCACTTCTCTTAAGGATCCCACTGACCGCCAGGTTGACCTTCTGGCCAAGTCTGTATATGAGGCGGCAGGAGCCTCGTTCTCCCCGTCTTTTGCGGCAGTGTGGGCTCTTAAGGCAGTCTCTGGCTCTCTGGCGGAGATACATTCCCTCACCAGGGACTCTATACCTGAGATGGATGCCTTAACTTCTCAAGCTACCGGAGGAGTCGGCTTTTTCATCCTACGCCATGTCTGCCATTCTGGAGGCTTCTCACCGCACGGCGGTGGCCTCCGCTAACTCCCTCGCGATCCGCAGAATCTTGTGGCTTCGGGAGTGGAAAGCAGACGCTTCCTCTAAGAAGTACCTTGCGAGTCTCCCTTTTGCTGGATCCCGGCTGTTTGGTGAACAACTGGATGAAATAATTAAGGAAGCTACTGGCGGGAAGAGTACTTCCTTGCCACAAACTAAAACCAGGAAACCTGTCCAGGGCAGGAACCAATCGAGGTTTCGTTCCTTTCGTTCCTCTAACTGGTCATCCTCTAAGCCCTCAACCTCGTCCACTACCGCAGCCAAGGATCGTAAACCCAACTGGCGCGCGAAGCCGCGTCCTCAAAAGACCGGAGGAGCCGCTGCCACTAAGGCAGCCCCCTCTTGACTATCTGGCTGCGCCAGCAACGTCCTTGGTCGGTGGCAGGCTCTCCCACTTTGGCGACGTGTGGTTTCAACACGTCTCCGATCAGTGGGTGCGGGATATCATCTCCCACGGCTACAGGATAGAATTTTCTTCCAGTCCGCCAAACAGATTTTTTCTGTCCACCCCCCCCTGCTCCAAAGCCGCCGCCTTCTCTCAGGCCGTGGCATCCCTGCAGGCCAACGGTGTAATTGTTCCGGTTCCCGCCCGGGAACGGTTCAGCGGTTTCTACTCAAACCTCTTTCTAGTCCCCAAGAAGGACGGTTCCTTCCGGCCCATCCTAGATCTCAAGCTTCTCAACAAGCATGTTCAGGTGCGGCGCTTTCGCATGGAATCCCTGAGATCGGTCATTGCCTCAATGACCCAAGGAGATTTTCTGGCATCCATCAACATCAGAGATGCCTATCTGCATGTGCCTATTGCGGTTTCACACCAGCGTTGGCTACGCTTTGCAATCGGAGAGGAACATTTCCAATTCGTGGCTCTCCCCTTCGGGTTAGCCACGGCCCCTCGAGTATTCACCAAGGTCATGGCAGCAGTGGTTGCGGTTCTGCACCTCCAGGGGTTGGCAGTGATTCCTTACCTGGACGACCTTCTAGTCAAGGCCTCATCCAGTGCAGACTGCCAGCGGAGTGTCTCGCTCACTCTCGCCACGCTCGTTCAGTTCGGGTGGCTTGTCAACCTGCCCAAGTCCACTCTGACCCCGACCCAGGTACTTATGTACCTAGGGATGCAGTTCGAGACTCTGCCGGCACTTGTCAAGTTGCCCTTAGTCAAACAGCAGTCCCTTCGTCTGGCGGTGCGCTCTCTGCTGAGGCACCGCCGTCATTCCATCAGGCACCTCATACAGGTGCTGGGTCAGATGGTGGCGTCAATGGAAGCGGTTCCCTTTGCCCAGTTCCATCTGCGTCCCCTGCAGCTGGACATTCTCCACTGTTGGGACAAGCGGATCTCTTCCTTGCACAGGCTGGTGGCTCTGTCGCCACAGACCAGGAGCTCCCTTCAGTGGTGGCTTCGGCCCCTCTCTCTGTCACAGGGACGCTCCTTCCTGACTCCGTCCTGGGTGATCCTCACCACGGATGCCAGCCTCTCCGGTTGGGGAGCAGTTTTTCTCCATCACCGAGCACAGGGCACTTGGACTCCGTCCGAATCGGCCCTCTCGATCAATGTGCTGGAGATCAGAGCTGTGTTTCTAGCTCTCCTAGCCTTTCACCACCTGTTGGCGGGCAGGCACATTCGAGTTCAGTCGGACAACGCGACAGCGGTTGCCTACATCAATCACCAGGGCGGGACTCGCAGCCGTCTGGCGATGTTGGAGGTTCAACGAATCCTCCAGTGGACGGAGGACTCCAAGTCCACCATATCAGCAGTCCACATCCCAGGCGTAGAAAACTGGGAGGCCGATTATCTCAGCCGTCAAACCGTGGACAGCGGCGAGTGGGCCCTGCATCCGGCAGTGTTCAGATCTATCTGCCGCAAGTGGGGCACTCCGGAAGTGGATCTAATGGCATCCCGGCACAACAACAAGGTTCCGGTTTACGTGGCTCGCTCCCACGATCCTCAAGCCTTCGCAGCGGACGCGCTGGTTCAGAATTGGTCCCAGTTCCGTCTGGCCTATGTGTTTCCCCCTCTAGCTCTCTTGCCCAGGGTTCTGCGCAAGATCAGAATGGAGGGCCGTCGAGTCATAATCATTGCTCCAGACTGGCCCAGGCGAGCTTGGTACCCAGACCTGCTCCGTCTGTCCGTAGAGGTGCCGTGGCATCTCCCGGACCGCCCAGACCTTCTCTCTCAAGGTCCGTTTTTCCGCTAGAATTCTGCGGCTCTCAGATTGACGGCGTGGCTCTTGAGTCCTGGATCCTGACGGCTTCAGGCATTCCCTCTGAGGTCATCTCCACTATGACTCAGGCTCGGAAGTCTTCTTCGGCCAAGATTTACCACAGGACTTGGAGGATTTTCCTGTCCTGGTGTCGCTCTTCCGACCATGCTCCTTGGCCGTTCTCCTTGCCGACCATCCTGTCTTTTCTACAGTCCGGTCTACAGCTAGGACTGTCCCTCAATTCCCTCAAGGGACAGGTGTCGGCTCTGTCGGTATTGTTCCAGCGGCGTATCGCCCGACTGGCTCAGGTGCGCACCTTCATGCAGGGCGCATCTCACATCATTCCTCCTTACCGGCGGCCCTTGGATCCCTGGGACCTTAATCTGGTCCTCACGGCCTTACAGAAACCCCCCTTTGAGCCTCTCAGGGAGGTTCCTTTGTTTAGACTTTCACAGAAAGTTGTTTTTTCTAGTAGCCATAACTTCTCTCAGGAGAGTTTCTGATTTGGCTGCGCTCTCTTCGGAGTCCCCCTTTTTGGTGTTTCACCAAGACAAGGTGGTTCTTCGTCCGACTCCGGACTTTCTCCCTAAGGTGGTGTCTTCTTTCCACCTTAACCAGGACATTTCATTACCTTCTCTTTGTCCGGCCCCTGTGCATCGCTTTGAGAAGGCGTTGCATTCCTTAGATTTGGTGCGGGCGCTCCGAATCTATGTGTCACGCACCGCCGTTTTTAGGCGGTGCACCTCACTTTTTGTGCTAACCACTGGTCAGCGCAAGGGTCTCGCTGCTTCTAAACCGACCCTAGCTCGTTGGATTAGGTCGGCTATCACCGATGCCTACCAGTGTTCTCAGGTGCCCCCTCCGCCAGGGATTAAGGCGCACTCGACCAGAGCTGTCGGTGCCTCCTGGGCTTTCAGGCACCAGGCTACGGCTCAGCAGGTTTGTCAGGCTGCCACTTGGTCCAGTCTGCACACTTTTTCGAAGCACTACCAAGTGCATGCTCATGCTTCGGCAGATGCGAGCTTGGGCAGACGCATTCTTCAGGCGGCTGTCGCCCATTCGTGAAGTTAGGTTTTGTCTACTTCTCAGTTTGGTTTATTTCCCACCCATGGACTGCTTTGGAACGTCCCATGGTTTGGGTCTCCCATAAGGAACGATGAAGAAAAAGAGAATTTTGTTTACTTACCGTAAATTCTTTTTCTTATAGTTCCGACATGGGAGACTCAGCACCCTCCCTGTTGCCTGTTGGCAGTTTTTTGTTCCGTGTGTTTTCACCGGCTGTTGTTAGTAGACAGAGTTCCGTTTTTTCCGAGTTTTACTCTATCTCTATTTATGGGTGGATGTCCTCCTTCAGCTTTTGCACTGAACTGGTTAGATTGTCATCCAGGGGGTGTATATAGCCCGGAGGGAGGAGCTACACGTTTGAGTGTAGTACTTTGTGTGTCCTCCGGAGGCAGAAGCTATACACCCATGGTTTGGGTCTCCCATGTCGGAACTATAAGAAAAAGAATTTACGGTAAGTAAACAAAATTCTCTTTTTATTAAATATGAAATGGATCTCTATGACCTGACAAGACTGGTGTACTTACTTTGAAAATCCATGTCAAATTTCCTGTGTAATCCTTTCTGAAAATGTACTTGCCTAATATTAAAATGAGCATTTTAATTTCCAGCAATGCAAAGAAACGCCAAGATTTAAAAGCTTTATTAACCTGCGCTATCAGTTTTTATCAGCTGTCTGATGGCCTCCAAGATGGAAAGTAAAGCAATATTACAATAAAGCTTAATTTACTGTAAAGCACTGCTCCAGTTTTGTTTTTGTTTTTTTAATTTTACCGATTGAGTGGTGCTTCCAATTTGAGTCCCGTGTCTTATACACACCCGCTTGTATTTTCAGCTTCTATCTATGCCGCTCCATTCAGCCTACGACAGTTTGTGACCCACCTCCCAGATTGTTCCAATGTTTCATGGAGCGCGCCATAGGTCACTTTTCCATGAAAGTCTATGAGAACCTCATTCTGGCCTCATTCTGACTCTCATAAATTTGCACTGGGAGACTGTGACGCAATGTCTGATTTCCTGTAAGTCAGAAATTGCAGTCACAAGATGGCCCTGCAAGATTGGAGTGGTGAAGACCCCAGAGGGTGGGTATAAGACAAAGAGAAAGGGGACTCGCATTAAATGCGCCACTACAGTGCTGAAAAAAACCAAACCACAGAATAGTGCTTTTAGGTACTGATTGACAAGTGAATACTTATCACGTCGCTATCGTGCATACAAGCTCATTAGAAAAGCAAAAGTTCGCTCGAAAGACTGCTGGAGCAGTTGATGGAAAGTCGCTAGTCGTTCATAGAAGCATGTTTTAATGCGGGGGTCGGAAACCTATGGCTCGCAAGCCAGATGTGGCTCTTTCGATGGCTGCATCTTGCTTGCAGACAAATCTTTGAAAATAAAACTGTATTTTCCAGTTTGTAAGACACACTTTTTTTCCCCGAAAACTGGGGGAAAATGGGGGTGCATCTTACAAACCGCATATGGCTTACCGGGGCGGCAGTGGTGGGGCAGGGTTGGCAATACTGCGGGCTGGTGGGGTTTCATGGCGGAGAGCACACCAGCGGACTGTGGGCTGCCTTGAATCTCCCGCAGTTGACGAGATTGACTTCAAGAAAATGGCCGTGGAGGCGGCGCGTGCTCAGATAGGACTCCGCAACCATTTTAAGAAGTCCATCTCATCGATCTGCACACGCGCCGCGGCCATTTTCTTGATGTCCATCTCGTCAACTGCCGAAGATGCAAAGCAGCCAGCCAGCAGATTAATGGTTCACCCCATGATTCCGCAGTATTGCTGACCCTCCGCTGCTGCACACTGAGCCACAACACCCCCTCTTCCGAGCCCACCGGCAGATCAATGGTGCCCACAGCCATGACACACCACGAGCCCGCAGCAGTATCGCCGACCCTCCACACACTGACCCTCTTGAGCCGTGACACCCCCTCCTCTGTGCTCGCAGCATCGCCTGCCCTGCCTCCGGGACCTTCTCAGCCGCTCCACCACCGCCGCCTCCCCCTGGTGAGTATGGCTCTCACGGAAACACATTTTAAAATATGTGGCGTTCATGGCTCTCTCAGCCAAAAAGGTTCTTGAACACTGTGAAATTTTATGTCGGCAAGTGATCTTTTTTAACCAAGTTGAAAAATCTGATTTCACAGCAATCGAATGATCACAATCGCTACCAGCTGTTACACATTGAGATTATCACTGTCTTAAGAATCATATTGTGATTTTACTCGTGATTTTTGCCCCGTCTAATAAGGGCTTTAGTGTTCTAGGATGAGGATGAAAAGGAACTGGCATTATATGCCACAGATTATCCCACTACCAAACACAAAAAATGACATTACACAAAAAGTTCCAAAAATACAAATATTTATTTAATCATTACCTATAACATAAAACAAGGGGGGGGGGCTGAAGCAAAATATATTGAAGTAGTGGAATAATACTAATAAAGCACCAATAAATATGGAAATTTGTGCACATAATAGGTGATTAGTGCATACATTGTGGTTAGTCCACCACTATATGGCACCGTAATGGCATAACAAAGAAAAAGATGCCTGCAAACCAGTAACACACCTCAAGAATAAGATAAATGATGGGAATCTTTATTATGTATCACAAACCACACAGGATTCCATTAAAAACATACAGAAAGTCGCGTTCTCCACTCATTCAGTGTCTCAAATAGGCCAGGAGGAGGCGTCCTCTATACTCCAAATAAGAGTGTACCCCATCAGGAACCGCCCCGACTGGACCACACAATGTTACATATTTGAGATTGGAAGTAAAAGAATAAATTACATTTGAAGGCAACAAATAAGGACATCTGTACAAACATAATATAGCAATGTGACATCAAACCCAAAAGTGGCTGTGGGGTCATCAGTAACCGTGATGTTGATGATGGAAAAGTGGCACAACGATGAGACGCTATGTTTGTCTCCAAATCCGATTACAAAGCCAGTCTCTCAGCAGTCCTGCATCGTCAGTTTTTAATATGGACTATGGATATAATATTTCATGTCTTCAAATGTATGAAGGAGGATAGCAACGCGCCACTGTCTTTTAAGTGCAGAAAATTCCAGCAAGTAATTGCTCTTTTGCTGTTGGTTTTGCTTCAAGTGGTTATTGTGTGTATATATATATATATATATATATATATATATATATATATATATAATTGCTTCACAATAGTGGCGTACAATAGTGGCGTCAGGTCCAATATTTCTATTTATGGCCTACAGATTACAGGGAATCTGTCACAAAGTGACACATCGCTGGAATCAGGGTCTCCATCTTTACCTTATGCTGCTCTTAGATGGGGAGAAATTACCCAGTGACAGATTCCCTTTATCTTATTTTAAATTGCTAATTAACTCTTTCATAACCTAGTGACTTTTTAGTTTTGTTCTTTTGTTTTTCCTCCCCTATTCTCAGAAGCCATAATTTTTTTATTTTCTGTCCACAAAGATGTATTCAAGTATAATTTTTGCAGGACAAAAGTCATTTTTAAATTACAACATTCATTTTGCTCAATGTGGTGAAAAGCAGGAAGAAAAAAAATCCAAGTGGGGTGTAATGGTGCAATAATGCAATTCCGTCATTATTTTTTTTGGGGGGGGGGGGTGTTGTTATGAGATTTATGGTGCTGTAAAAATGCCCTGGCGATATGATTTTTCCAGAGCAGTACAATTTCTGAGTGTATGAGTTTTTCATATATATGCATATATATTTTAGAGGTAAAAAAAAATAAATATATAAAAATGTTGTTATATTCCATATTTTTAATTTTTCCGTTTGGAGCTGTGTATTCGCTTGTTTTCTTCAAGCTGAGCTGTAGTTTTTATCCATACCATTTTGGGGTGCATGTTATGTTTTTAACCTCTTTTATTGTATTTTTTAAGGGAAGTATGACGACCGGTCAACAGTTCTGACATCATTTTTTTTTCTTTTTGGTGATTCATTTATGGTTTAAAGAATGAATAAATCAGACTTTATGGAGATAAAACAATAGCAAGTACATTTTTTGCATTTTTTTTAACCAAAATTAGGGGGTAATTTAAAAGTTTATATTTTTTAATATATTTTTGCAACTTTTACTTTACCTTTTAGCTTCCCTAAGGGACTTGAATCCACGATCAACATTTAATCGCTAATACTATACACTGCAACGCTATACTTTGCTATATAGTGTAATTGAGACTGTGAAGCTAAGCCAGGGCTTTCATGGGTCATCCAATGTAAGTGCAGAAGATCGCCAGCAAACAGGCCATTTCTGTGTTACTGTCAGTGATTGACAGCGGCATTTACATGTTACAACAGCTGCAGTGGTCACATAACCTCAGTCATGCAAAGCTTTTACTTGCGGTCACTTGACTGTCTGCTTGCACTGTGAATACAGAGTAACGGTGACTGTGTGCATTTCAGAAAGCTGGCAACCTTAGTACCAAAATCAAGCACCCACAACAGAAAATGCATCAATATGGAATAAGTATGATGAAATGTTGGTGATGCATTTGTCTATTGATTATATGATTAGACAATTCAGAATAGAACTGTAACCGATAAAGAAAAATCAAACAAAAAGTTCAAATAAATTCATAGAAAAAAGGCAAAATGATAATGCAAGTAATAATGTGGCAGCAAAAAAAATAAATAAAACAAAACAGAAAAGCATCCACACAAGTAAGATCATGTAATATAAAAACAGAGCATTACAATAGGACCTGACGATAAACCTATATTATGACCCAGATGGAAAAAATATGCCCTAAAAATAGTAAATACCATAAAATGATGTAAATTGGGTGAGATGTGTTATATATGACATATGTGGCACATACAGTTAGGTCCAGAAATATTTGGACAGTGACACAAGTTTTGTTATTTTAGCTGTTTACAAAAACATGTTCAGAAATACAATTATATATATAATATGGGCTGAAAGTGCACACTCCCAGCTGCAATATGAGAGTTTTCACATCCAAATCGGAGAAAGGGTTTAGGAATCATAGCTCTGTAATGCATAGCCTCCTCTTTTTCAAGGGACCAAAAGTAATTGGACAAGGGACTCTAAGGGCTGCAATTAACTCTGAAGGTGTCTCCTTCGTTAACCTGTAATCAATGAAGTAGTTAAAAGGTCTGGGGTTGATTACAGGTGTATGGTTTTGCATTTGGAAGCTGTTGCTGTGACCAGACAACATGCGGTCTAAGGAACTCTCAATTGAGGTGAAGCAGAACATCCTGAGGCTGAAAAAAAAGAAAAAATCCATCAGAGAGATAGCAGACATGCTTGGAGTAGCAAAATCAACAGTCGGGTACATTCTGAGAAAAAAGGAATTGACTGGTGAGCTTGGGAACTCAAAAAGGCCTGGGCATCCACGGATGAAAACAGTGGTGGATGATCGCCGCATACTTTCTTTGGTGAAGAAGAACCCGTTCACAACATCAACTGAAGTCCAGAACACTCTTAGTGAAGTAGGTGTATCTGTCTCTAAGTCAACAGTAAAGAGAAGACTCCATGAAAGTAAATACAAAGGGTTCACATCTAGATGCAAACCATTCATCAATTCCAAAAATAGACAGGCCAGAGTTAAATTTGCTGAAAAACACCTCATGAAGCCAGCTCAGTTCTGGAAAAGTATTCTATGGACAGATGAGACAAAGATCAACCTGTACCAGAATGATGGGAAGAAAAAAGTTTGGAGAAGAAAGGGAACGGCACATGATCCAAGGCACACCACATCCTCTGTAAAACATGGTGGAGGCAACGTGATGGCATGGGCATGCATGGCTTTCAATGGCACTGGGTCACTTGTGTTTATTGATGACATAACAGCAGACAAGAGTAGCCGGATGAATTCTGAAGTGTACCGGGATATACTTTCAGCCCAGATTCAGCCAAATGCCGCAAAGTTGATCGGACGGCGCTTCATAGTACAGATGGACAATGACCCCAAGCATACAGCCAAAGCTACCCAGGAGTTCATGAGTGCAAAAAAGTGGAACATTCTGCAATGGCCAAGTCAATCACCAGATCTTAACCCAATTGAGCATGCATTTCACTTGCTCAAATCCAGACTTAAGACGGAAAGACCCACAAACAAGCAAGACCTGAAGGCTGCGGCTGTAAAGGCCTGGCAAAGCATTAAGAAGGAGGAAAGCCAGCGTTTGGTGATGTCCATGGGTTCCAGACTTAAGGCAGTGATTGCCTCCAAAGGATTCGCAACAAAATATTGAAAATAAAAATATTTTGTTTGGGTTTGGTTTATTTGTCCAATTACTTTTGACCTCCTAAAATGTGGAGTGTTTGTAAAGAAATGTGTACAATTCCTACAATTTCTATCAGATATTTTTGTTCAAACCTTCAAATTAAACGTTACAATCTGCACTTGAATTCTGTTGTCGAGATTTCATTTCAAATCCAATGTGGTGGCATGCAGAGCCCAACTCGCGAAAATTGTGTCACTGTCCAAATATTTCTGGACCTAACTGTATCCTTCCATGCGCTTTCCAGACCTATATACGGATAATTGTCAGAGCCGTGGTTTATGCAAAAATTGCTTCGGTCTACAACCAGACTTTGACATCTGATGCAGACAACAAGAAGAACAAATTACTATATACACCTTAGCCATTACCTGGTCTACAACAATTATTATGTATGGGTTTGTTAGTTTGGGATACATATACTTTAATGTTTATATATACCGTATACACATGTATACAGTGCCTTGCAAAAGTATTCGGCTCCCTTGAATTTTTCAACCTTTTCCCACATTTCAGGCTTCAAACATGGTGAAGTATCAACAACAAGTGGGACACAATTGTGAAGTTGATGGAAATGTATTGCTTATTTTAAACTTTGTTAAAAAATAATAAACTGAAAATTGGGGCGTGCAATATTATTCGTCCAGTCAATCCAGAAGTTCATTGAGGATCTCTGAAAGATCCAATGTTGTCCTAAACGACTGATGATGATAAATATAAGCCACCTGTGTATAATCAAGTCTCCGTATAAATGCACCTGCTCTGTGATAGTCTCAGTGTTCTGTTTAAAGCACAAAGAGCATCATCAAGACCAAGGAATACAACAGGCAGGTCCGTGATACTGTTGTGGAGAAGTTTAAAGCCGGATTTGGTTACAAAAAGATTTCCAAAACTTTAAACATCCCAAGGAGCACTGTGCAAGCGATCATATTGAAATAAAAGGAGTATCATACTGTGTTTTCTCTTTTAAATCATGGCTGTTGTTTAATAATGTATTTTATATAGTAAGGATTCCATATTCTATGTAGGGTAGATTGCTGCCATCTTGTGGCCTTTTCCGATATTGACACTTTTATTACATGAGCATCAAGCATTCATTTCAGATCAAAGGACCATCATCATGCATGGCGTTCGGCTTGCCCTTCATCTCCTGTGTCTCTCCCATGTCTCATAGTGTCACAGACATCTCTGAGACGCGGTCGGCAGCGGGTATCCAGATACACCAGCCCGCGCATGCATCACATAGACGCACCTTTTTTCTTATTTGCCAGCTGTCACATTTAAATCTCCCTCTCCTTTGATGATTCTACTGCCTGATGAAGGAACATCGAAATGCGAGTCGGGGTGGGCGTTACACATTACATTACCTGAGGTAATTAACATCTCTGACCCCAATACACCCTGTTTATCTATTGCATGCACATCATGTACTAAGTATCTGATGTTATATGATTTATTCCATAAGTGTCTCTTTTTAACCCTAATATTGACTTATGCACTCTACTGCACATTGCACTATGGGTAACACTGATGCTATATGTGCATAAACCACGGCTGTGACAATTATCAGTACATAACTGTGCAAAGCACATGGAAGGATTTGTGCCACAGATATCACAATATAATATATCTTATACAATTTACATCATTTTTATGGGTTTCACCATTTTTAAGCCATATTTTTTTATCACCTGGGGCATAATATAGGTTTATTGTCAGGTCCTATTGTAATGCTCAGTTTTTATATCACATAATCTTGCTTATATGTGGATGCTTCTATGTTTTTTGCAGCCATGTGAATGCGTGTTTTTATAAACAAAATTATTGCCTTTTTCTACAAATGTTTGACTTCTTTGACCTTTTTGTTCAGTATTTCTTCATTGCTGACAAAGTTGGCAATCTGCAGACTTTTCAGAACGGAAAAATAAATCAAAAATGGAGAGGGTGTCCAGAGGTGCTACTGATTTTATAACCGGTGTCATGCCCTCGTTTTTGCTAATTTGTCTGGATTATACACTAGAGAGGAATTTCTTTATTCCAATTGCTGATCTCATGTAGATGTCAAGTGGAATTTTTGTGCAATGCGTGGAAGTCTTATTCTCCTTCTACTGGAAGAGGCAGTCCAAGTAGCTCCAGAAACTCAAAATATGAGAATACCCAGGGTCTGGAGATACCTTGAGTTTGGTCCATACCCACTGTTTCCTTCATAAGCCCTCGATGAAACTGCAGTTGTTGCTCCAGAGCGGCTGTTTGCCTGTGAAAATAAATGCCATATTAGCACTCCAGACACTGGTACACAACGTTCCTAAAATATCAGATGAAGCATCCATCACTGCAGAGAATCGGTAACATTATACTATTCCCATACATAGTGGAACACAGGGCAAAGCCTGACATCCTCACATTCCTACCCCCCCAAACATCTTGCAGCCCCACTCATTTTCCTGACTACAGTACATTTTCTATATCCCTGGTGGCTAATATTTCTGCACTCTGATTGACCCCGAATTTTGAGGTGAGGTCAACCGGCAATGGACCCTCTCTCTCTCTCCAGGTTCTTCATAGCAGCTGCAGGGTCTGCCTTCATTGTACTTGTGCCCTAACCCACACTCTATGGCTTTTTAATCAAATTAAGAGACGCATTAGAGATTTGCATTTTTGAATATGTCAATTATGGTATCCCAGACCTCAGATGGATGATTACTAGATATAGTGATGGTTACCAAGCACAGGGTACAGCTGTATACTTGGTAATTCTAAGGTGCTTGTCTTCATAAATTAGTATCAGCAGGGTAAAGCTGCCTGTTTGCAGCATTGGAGAGTGCACACTTCAGATTCAAACTATACATCTGTCACTGTGGTCTCTCTGCATATAGAGAGCTGTGACAGGTTCAAGGCCCGAGTCTCAATTTGCCTTGTGAATCTCTTAATATTAAATGTGGTTTTTTTTCTTTTGGTGCTGAAAATGTCAGTTTTGTTACCAAAAATTGTTTAAAAGAAGTTTTGTTACCAGCAGCTTCTGATTCCTGACCTCAGATGCTTCTGGTCGGTGACCACTTCCTTCTCCTATATGTGGTCACATCTCCCAGTAGAGGGCACCTGTTATTCTGATCCATTCTGTAGCTAGTCCTCGAGGTGTAAGAAGTTGCTGGAGCCCTTGTTGTGTTAGGCGGTGTAGGCTGCAGTCCTGGTGTCTGACTGCAGCCATGAAGGTGGGCTTTATCCTTTGTTGTTTCTACTGTCTGTTGTATCTTTCCTTCTTGTTGTATTAGTGCAGCGGCGGGACTAGTGATCATCACCTGCCAGCTCGCTAGCCAGGGTTATTACAGGGCCTCTCAGGGCTTCAGGTATCCTGCTCGGCGACAGGTGCAAAACCTGTACAGGGACTGGCTAGGAGTGAAGGGTACAACTGCAGGTGAGTGCAGGAAGTGTCCCATCATACTCTTCCCTAGCACCACGGCCCACTATTGTTTAAGTGTCTCCGGTGTACCCCTTGTTTGTTGTGGTGAAACCCCTGTTTGTTGTGTGTCTTGCCTCGTACCGCACCTTCCCCAAGCTGATGCGTGATAAAATAATTCAGGAGCACACCTGTGCTCCTTAAAACCTAGTTCAAAGCAGCCCCTTTAAGTAGACACCTATGTATTACAGGACCATATGCGTCCACAAGACAGTAAAAGCAGCAGACTTATGTTTCCACCATGTTCATACTCTTACTTTGCCAACAGTTGAGCTTGTCGCTGGGCTTCCTCCATTATAGCCGTGGCTTCTTCCTCTGCCTTCAGTCTCCTCTCCTCTGCTTCCCTTCTGGCTTGTTCCTCTCTTTCTCGCTTCTTTCTGTAGTATTCTTCTCTCTCCTCAGCTGCCATCTCTAGAAGTCGCATTCGTTCTTCTGCCTCTAACCGTTCCTGTTCTTTCTGCCTCTGACGTTCCAGCTCTGACATAATCAAAATACAATGTTAGAAGCTTTGGGTGAACCAGTTTTCCCATCCCTCAGCCTAGTTATTTCTCATTTCTTCTTAGAAGTGATACTCTGTAAGTACAGAAAGACAATGGAGCTGTATGAGGACTGGTTTTAATGACTTGTACTTCTGTGGAATGTCTATATAAGCATTCCTGTTTTATTAATTCAGTCTGTGCACTTCTATATACACTTACAGTCCATTCTGCATTCTTGTCTTACCTATTCTTTCTAATTCCTCCTGCTGTTTCCTCCGCTGGATTTCCTGCATCTTGCGGCGGTGTTCTTCTTGCTGTTGTCTCGCTCTCTCTTGTGCTTGCTGTTCCAGCTGCACTTTGCGAGCTCTCTCCTGCTCCTGGCGCTGCTTTTCTTCTTCCTCTTGTTGCTTCCTCAATCTGTGGGGACATCAGTATAGTTACTAATGGCTAATATTGCTGATACCCACCAGTTTAATCCATCAGGACTACATGTGTATAATATGTATATCGTTCATGCAACAAATAGCCGCTTTATTAGAGACACCCATCTATTATTGTGTTGGACCACGATAGCACTGATGGCACTACCTGTTCTGCAGAAATAATACTCCATGTGAACAGGAAAGGTTTTGGCAGTTGCCACAAATTAAATGGAGTAACGGGGCTTTGAACAGACCATTCTGCATTGGCCAGCCTCAATGTTTAGATAAGTCTAAAGGGGGCTTTACACGCTGCGACATCGCTAATGCGGAGTCGTTGGGGTCACGGAATTTGTGACGCACATCCGGCCGCATTAGCGATGCCGTTGCGTGTGACACCGATAAGCGATTTTGCATCGTTGCAAAAACGTGCAAAATCGCTAATCGGCGACATGGGGGTCCATTCTTAAAAATCGTTACTGCAGCAGTAACGAAGTTGTTCCTCGTTCCTGCGGCAGCACACATCGCTGCGTGTGACGCCGCAGGAATGAGGAAGCTCCCCTTACCTGCCTCCTGGCTGCTATGCAGAAGGAAGGAGGTGGGTGGGATGTTACGTCCCGCTCATCTCCGCCCCTCCGCTGCTATTGGGCGGCGGTTCTGTGACGCTTCAGTGACGTCGCTGTGACGCCGCACGGACCGCCCCATTAGAAAGGAGGCGGTTCGCCGGTCACAGGGACGTCGCCGGACAGGTAAGTATGTGTATGGGGAGATAAGGTATGCACACCAGTGACTATGTAAGGGGAATACATGAAATAGCAGAAACTGCTGTGTGAATACTGACTTGAAAAATCCAATAGCTATATGCAAGAGTGAATATGTGAAAAATGGAATCTGCATTACTGCCATGAACATATGAATCAAGAGAAATTTAGCTACTGAATTGATCAATGCAACAGAGCCCCAACACTACGCCAAAGTATTTCTCTACGTTGGGGTCCCTAGCTTGTGTGTGTCCTCTCATGCAGTTAAAAAACTTACCGTGTATGGGAAGCTGAGACCCAGGCTATTTATGCGTATGATATGGATTGGCAATAGGTGTGGTTGGGGAGGGTTCACAAACGAAAAAATACTAACAAATAGGAATAACGTTTGGAACACCATTCTAAGTCCGAACTGGGTGCAAAAACCTAAAAAAAAATCACTATGGGGAGATAAGGTATGCACACCAGTGACTATGTAAGGGGAATACATGAAATAGCAGAAACTGCTGTGTGAATACTGACTTGAAAAATCCAATAGCTATATGCAAGAGTGAATATGTGAAAAATGGAATCTGCATTACTGCCATGAACATATGAATCAAGAGAAATTTAGCTACTGAATTGATCAATGCAATAGAGCCCCAACACTACGCCAAAGTATTTCTCTACGTTGGGGTCCCTAGCTTGTGTGTGTCCTCTCATGCAGTTAAAAAACTTACCGTGTATGGGAAGCTGAGACCCAGGCTCACTCTTGCATATAGCTATTGGATTTTTCAAGTCAGTATTCACACAGCAGTTTCTGCTATTTCATGTATTCCCGGACTTAGAATGGTGTTCCAAACGTTATTCCTATTTGTTAGTATTTTTTCGTTTGTGAACCCTCCCCAACCACACCTATTGCCAATCCATATCATACGCATAAATAGCCTGGGTCTCAGCTTCCCATACACGGTAAGTTTTTTAACTGCATGAGAGGACACACACAAGCTAGGGACCCCAACGTAGAGAAATACTTTGGTGCAGTGTTGGGGCTCTATTGCATTGATCAATTCAGTAGCTAAATTTCTCTTGATTCATATGTTCATGGCAGTAATGCAGGTTCCATTTTTCACATATTCACTCTTGCATATAGCTATTAGATTTTTCAAGTCAGTATTCACACAGCAGTTTCTGCTATTTCATGTATTCCCCTTACATAGTCACTGGTGTGCATACCTTATCTCCCCATAGTGATTTTGTTTAGGTTTTTGCACCCAGTTCGGACTTAGAATGGTGTTCCAAACGTTATTCCTATTTGTTAGTATTTTTTCGTTTGTGAACCCTCCCCAACCACACCTATTGCCAATCCATATCATACGCATAAATAGCCTGGGTCTCAGCTTCCCATACACGGTAAGTTTTTTAACTGCATGAGAGGACACACACAAGCTAGGGACCCCAACGTAGAGAAATACTTTGGCGTAGTGTTGGGGCTCTATTGCATTGATCAATTCAGTAGCTAAATTTCTCTTGATTCATATGTTCATGGCAGTAATGCAGATTCCATTTTTCACATATTCATTCTTGCATATAGCTATTGGATTTTTCAAGTCAGTATTCACACAGCAGTTTCTGCTATTTCATGTATTCCCCTTACATAGTCACTGGTGTGCATACCTTATCTCCCCATAGTGATGTTTTTTTAGGTTTTTGCACCCAGTTCGGACTTAGAATGGTGTTCCAAACGTTATTCCTATAGGTAAGTATGTGTGACGGCTCTGGGCGATGTTGTGCGGCACGTGCAGCGATTTTCCCGTGTCGCGCAACAGATGGGGGCGGGTACCCACACTAGCGATATCGGGACCGATATCGCAGTGTGTAAAGTAGCCTTTAGTGCAAAATTGTCCCATCACAGGTATCAGAAGACCCAGGTTGTGCAAAGACAACACTTCCCACAGCAGTACTCCACCTCCATCAACCCGAACTATTGGGCATGCTGCATGTGACAAATTTTGACCCTCCAATTAGCATCATGTAACAGACCAGTGGAAAAACATTGCCTCGTCTGTTGTCTGATGTTGATAGGTAGTCAGAATTTGGTGAAATAACCATCATTTTACATTTCTATTTCATAAATGAAAATAAGCAACTTTGTAATATATCACATTAGAGAAATCTGCTTCTTTCTCCTCATGGACAGATCTGTCCCTCTCAAAATTCTCATTTCTGAGGTAAGATCTGTTCTCACTCAGTGAATACAGACTCCCATTACTGAGATAGGAGATGACACTTGATGCTCATAAAATTCTATGGAGAACTGTAACTGTCATTTCAGGAGAACTTGCAGCAGAATGCCTGTGTCTGCCTCTACTTCCGCCTTTCCCTATCTATTACATAGACTTTTAAAAGCACCAATCGTCGTCTCTGTTCTCAGTAATGTGAAAATCTCTGTAAACTAAATACAGATTTTACCTATAAATCAAGAGTGAAAGATAAATTGAGAGGCCGCGCACAAGCAGATTAAGGTCTCGGATAGCCGAGATCTCAATCAGCGCATGCGCCCTTGCAGCCATTTTTAGCCATTTTCCTGAAAACCATGGTGTCCACTGCCCAGAGATCAATGGCACCTCCATCACATCACCACAATACCCCCTCCTCCCAGACCCGGGCCCACAGCATTGCCAACTTGTGCCACTGCCAATGTCCTTCAGCTGCGACACTGCCTCCTGTGACCCCACTCCACAGTCACCGCATCCCCCAGTGAGCTATATCCGGATTATAAGACGCACTTCCATTTTCAACCCCAATTTTTGGTAGAAAAAAAAGTGCGTCTTATAATCCGAAAAATACGGTGATTGACATTGCTTTTGCCTGTCTCTATGTTCATTGTATCTAATGCATTATTGTTTGGTAACATCACCACCTGCTGATGATTTTGTGTATTGTTGTTGTTCAGTTCATCTTTCCTTTTGATGGGAGAACATATTAAATGCTCATCTGTATTTTGTTGAACATTAATCCTGTTCGCTAGTATAGATGGTAAGAGAATTATTTGTATCTCCTCATACTGTGTATGGCAGAATATCTGTTTTGTGTAATGGTCAGTCATGAATTCTTAAATACTGTTGTGGTATCATCCTATAGCTTTATCTTTCCTGTCATATCTACCATGAATAAAGAAGAGGTTAGAGCTGAACAGCTTCATTCTTAAAGAGAATACAGGGGGTTTAGCTATGTCTCACTACACACCGTGCTAAAGTGTGTGAGGACAGTATAGTAAAATGTATTAATAGAACAAGCTTAGACTATGTGCACACTAGAAAATGGATTTTTCTTAAGAAAACTCCGCAGCCTGTGGCAGAATACCCCACCCGCGGCAAAAAACGCGGTAATAACGCACCCGCGGTATTGCCGCGGGTTGGTACATGTGTTTTAATGCATTCAATGCAATAAAGCACATTGGAAAAAAAAAGGCATTTTCTTCTGAGATATATAGTAGATAGATAGATAAATAGATAAATAGACAGATAGAAGAATAGATAGATAGATAGATAGAGGGATAGATATATAGAGGACAGGTCAATCAACAATCAACACGCTGCAGTTCTCCCGAGCGGTAGTGTGTTCACATTACCGACCGTGAGAAATGACCTGTGGTTACCTCTCTGCAGGCTCGTTACGAGGCTGCATTCAGTACAGTGTCAGTCGCGGCTGGATGCAAGCATTGTGGGACCTCGGTGGATTATGCCAGAGCTGTGTGTTTGAGGGATTAATAAAATGGTGAAAGAGGGGGCTTTTTTGTCTTTTATTTAAAATAAAGGATTTCTCGGTGTGTGTTTATTCACTTTATTTACGGGTTATTCATGAAAGCTGTCTCATAGACGCTGCCATGTTTAAGCCTGGACTTAAATGGCAGTGATGCGCTGCCATTTAACTGATTATTACCCTGATTGCCACCACATCACGGCAATCTGGAAGAGCCGGGGACACTCCGGGACTGCCACATAAAGGATGCGACAGTCCCGGGGCAGCTGCGGGCTGATATTCTCGGCTGCGGGAGGGGGGGCATTAACCCTGTCCCTCGCCCTCCCCAGCATGAGAATACAAGGCTGCCGCTGTGTGTTTACCTCGGCTAGACGGTAAAAATACAGCGGAGCCCGCATTTTTTTATTTTTATATGTACATTTGATTTGTATGTGTATTCTATATGTCTGTGTGTGAGTGTGATATATGTGTGTTCTATGTCTGTGTGTGAGTGTGATCTGTGTGTGTTTACTCTCTGCTCCGCTTCCTCTTCCTGTCATAATGACATCACTTCCCTGCAAAACGCAGGCAGTGATGAATATTACCGCAGGTAAACTGCGGCTATACCGAGGGTATACCACACATCATTTGCTACCTGCGGTATACCCGCGGTATTTCGCGATTACATTACAGTGAATGGAGTGAAATACCGCAGGTACCTGCGGAAAAGAAGTGACATGCACATTTTCTCAAGAAATTTTCTCAAGAAAATTCTGCAGAAAGAATGTTCTTGAGAAAAAAACGCAGTGTGCGCACAGCTATTTTTTTTCCCATAGGTTTTGCTGGAAAATGTCTGCAGAAAGGTTACAAACATTTCTCAAGAAATTTCTGCAGCAAAACCGCGGGTAAAAACGCAGTGTGCGCACAAAGCCTTAGAAGATCAGACCATTCAGAGTCCACCATTATTTACGCGGAGCCCATATAAGGATATTGCAGCAGTCTCCTAACGGTCACATCATGTCTCCAAGTCAAGCATCTTCTTTCGAGACAAGATCGAGGGTTGGTTCGTCCAGGACATGATTTGTCAGCAATGCCATCACCCATGCAAAAGCTGAGGCAGCTAAAGCACAAGGTGCCTTTGCTTGCCTTAGCAAGAGATCAAACTGAAACTTCAGTATGTATCCCTGGATGCAGAGAAGGAGCGCCTAGAAGCTGGAAAAGCCTAGAAGCAACATTAGAGAAGCTCACTTTCGAAAAGGAAACAGCAGCTGCCACGGTGGAAGCAGAAGCCTTAGAGACAGCCATCTCTCCTGACAGTGAGTACGACACATGCAGTAGTGTACCCGGTCTAAAGCAAGTCCCTTATGATTCACTGCAGTGTACTTCAGAGTACGTCCACTGAAATTCCAAGCCAGATGACAACTTGGATCCATGGCTGGATACAAGGCATCTTGTTAACAAGGCAAGCCTACCTGATTATTCGGACCACCAGAAAGTTAACTACCATCTCCTTGCTGCTAAAAAGAGAATACCCATCTGAGTGAAACTGGCTACAATTATCCTTCTCCAGAACAGAAGATCAGTAATCTACCCCAACTTGAAGACACACTCTTTGCTTCAGACAGGTACTACACAGGTTGGACTAAACCAGAGACATCTAACAGGTATGGCTGCACAGCACACATGAACTCTGACAACACATCATCAACTGGTTTCAGGGACAATCATGCCACAATCGACTGTCAAGTCTCTTGCTCACCATGAGCTGATCACCAAGGGAGTTGTAAAGTTCAGCGATCATGACGAAAACTACAGAGTGTGGCACGCATCCTTCTAACATGCCATCAGAGACATAGGTTTATCATGTAGTGAAGAACTAGATCTCCAAGTAAAATGGCTTTGAAGTGAGTATGCTGAACACGCTAAGAGAATCAGCCTTATTCTTATACAGAAGACAGGGTGTTCAGATACACGTCATGCTAATGTGTATAAGGGCAGCACTGGTTACAATCTGGGCAACTCGGCATTCATTGCACAGGCATAGCAGCTCATGTGTGCCAGGCTGGCCAAAGGCAATGGCAAGCTGTCGTCGGTGGGAGGTGTATGGTCTGTGTCCTCCCAGCCATGATCCAATGATGCCCATGAGCAGCTTTGAGTGCCACCCTGTTGTGAACACTGTTCCTCCTCCTCCTTCTCATCCTCCAAAACTGTGTCTTGGTTGGATAGTTGCGCACCTGGCCGCTGTTGGTACAGGAAGCCACCTTCTGAGCCATGTGTTGGCGACTGGCCTGATAATCATGTGAATGGTTCCTGTTCCTCTTCCTCCTGTGCCACCACCTTATCTATCATCGAAGTAGGTATAGAAGTGGGATAGTAATGCTGATGTTGGCGTCATCAGTGCTGGCCATGTTTGCGGAGTACTGGAAGTAGCGCAACATGGCACACAGGGCCCTCTCAATGGACGTGAAGTGGTGTTGATCTGCATTGCGACACACCAGTGCATACTGCAGCTGAAACTCCACTATCACCTGTCTCCAGCATATGCAAGGGGAAGATCCATCTTGTGGGTACATTCCATAAGGGATGGTGAGTGGGAAGGCTGAAATGATGCTGCAGCGCAGACAGACGAGCAGCAGCAGGGTGAGAATGCTGAAACATACAGATGTCCCACACTTTCTGCAGCAACTTTGACATCAGAGGGTAATTTTTCAAGAAGATCTGCACTACCAAATTGAGTACATGTGTCAGGCAAGGGATGTGAGTCAAAGCGGCTAGGCCCAGAGCTGCTACGAGATTTTGCCCGTTATCGCACCACCACACCGGGCTTGAATTTCAGCGGAGCAGCACCAACCACTCATCAATCTGTTGTTTGATTCCCATCCAAAGCCCCTGCATGATGTGGGATTTTCCCACAGACAGATGAGTTTCAGAGTAGCCTGCTGTAATTTCCTCGTGGTTGTGCTAAAGTTGGTTGTGTAGGTGTTAACACTAGAACTACTGAGGTAGTCATTTTAACTACTTTGCACCATGTATTTCTATATAGGTGTCACGAGTCCAGTAGTTCTAGTGTTAAGCTGCCCGGATGAGGAGATGGTGGAGGAATTGGAGTAGGAGGCAACACAGACAGAAAAACACCCAGCAATCCTCAGTGGTGGTAAGATATGAGCCAGAACGTCTTCCACCTCATGGCCAGCCACCAATCCATTTACCCAATGGGCAGTTAAGGAGATAATAAGTCCTTGCTCATGTTTACTGGTCCTCGTGTCAGAGGTTATTTGGACCTTACCACTGATGGCATTGCGCAGTGCACATCTGTTTTTGTGCCCAATATGTTTGTGTAGAGCAGGGATGGCCTGCCTGGCTGGAAACGTAGTGGCGGCTGGGAACCCCGTACTATGGGCCAGTGACATCCATAAGTTTTTTAAAAGTGTCCATCTCCAGCAGCCGGAATGGCAGCACTTCAAAGGCCAGGAATTTTAAAAAGCTGTCATTCAGGACCAGCGCTCATGGATGGGTAGGAGGGTACTTTCTCTTTCTCTCTAGTGTTTGAGAGATGGATAGAAAAATACTTCTATGGGATGGTATGAAGATACTTGGTGACACTGCTGGTGGTGGTGGAGCTGTCACATCCTCTCTTTGCAGCGAGCCAGGTGGCCCTGTTGCGCGGGAAAGGGAGGAAAAGGCCGAGACTACAGCAGAAGAGGCAGCAGGAGGAGCCTCAGATCTTCCCTGGTCTTTCAGGTGTGTACTCCACTGCAGCTCGTGGTTTGCATTCAGGTGCCTTGTCGTGCTCAGGTTAAGAACATTTATGCCTTACTTCAGGCTCCGACAGAACAGTGTGCAAACTACCTACAGTATATCTTGCTATCAGCACCTTGGCTGAATGCCATGCCAGGGAGCTACTTTGAGCTGCTTTGGTGTGATCAGTTTCTTGGCACGGTGGGTAGTAGCAGCCAATGTACTGGCTAGGGGGCGACTGCTATGCTTTTGCACCCTGCTCCCTTTTTGCTGTGCAGCTGTGGCAACGTCACTACCTCCTCTTCCTCTGAACTGCGTACGTTATGCAGATGGCCTTCACTCCATGTGGGAGTTCTAAGTTCTAAGACCAAATCATCCCCAGCATCATCTTCCATCCAATCCTCACCCCTGCCCTCCTTGCTGGTCTGCACACTGCAGAAAGCCACTTGTGTTTTGTCATCTTCAGAGATGTGCTGCGGTGGTCTGCTGACCGTGTGCCCTAGACCTCCCATGTACTCATCCTCAAACACAACCAGTGGTTGGGTATCGTGAACTCACTCTCTTTCACTTCTTGGGCAGTGCCAGTGTTGCGGGCGGGGGTCGTTGCCGCTTCTCTCGGGGGCCTGCTCGGATCCGGGTTCGCTGCTGCGGCTCGAGTGGTGACCGGACCCGGGCTCGCACGGCCGCCCATCCTCACAACCTTCGGAAAAGGGGAATATTTACAAGGGAGGTTGTCTGTGATGCCACCCGTGGGTTGCGGTGAAGGATGTTGGCACCGCCGCTGCATGTTGATGGGGCGCCCGGGGCTGATGGTGCAGGGGGCAGCAAGATGGGATTCCTCTCCACGGGTAGGGGAAGTGTAGTCCCGGGGCCCGGGGGTCGAATACGGGAGTGATGGCTGCTGGAGGTGGCGCGCCGGACCGGACCAGTGGACAATGGTGTACTCACAGTTCAATAATTTCACACGAGTACAGTAGTAGACCAAGTTGCCAGTGGCCGGCTGCCTTTGGGGGATGTGCACTCGGGTCCCGCACCCAGGTTGATGAGCAGATAACCCTTCCTCCTGCACTTTGTGTTTCCTTCTCTTTTGGATGACTTTGCATGGAACCGAGAAGTCCACTCCCAGTTCTATTTGTGTTGGGAGCTGTGGCCCGCGAAAGCTGGTCCTTGGAATTTTAGTGGGTTCTTGGCGGACACCCTATCCCCTGCGTTGGGCTTCCGTTTCGCTCTATCTGGGCAGTAAATTGGGACAATGTCAGGAACCTTGTCCCCGGCTGGTTAATTGGAGAGGGGCTTGCAACCTTCCTCGCCCTAGGGTCCAGGCACCTTGCCTGTGCACGGCCTCTGGACCGGATTCCCGCTGTTGGTACCGGCGGGCTACAACCCTGCCCCGGTCTACTTTAGGTCTCCCGTGACCGGATCTCCATCTCCTGTGGCTCTGCTCACCGTCTGCCACCTAGCCAAGTAGTCCCAGGGCCACTACCCCTGACTACACTGCAGTAAGCTCTCCACACTTCAACTGTCACCACTTCAATTTGAACTCTCCACAGATCTGACGTGTTCCCGCCTCTGACACCTCAGGACCCCTAGGTGGGCGTTCTCATCTGCCTGATCCTGCCCACTGGTGTGTCCCTATTATCATGAGGGGGTGACTAGGTTTTATGGCGGTGTGTCATGCCAGAAGCGGGGTTTACACGCTACGATATCGTTAACGTATTATCATCGGGGTCACGGTGTTTGTGACGCATATCCGGCGACGTTAACGACATTGCAGCATGTGACACGTACAAGCAACCTTAGTCGATCGCAAAAGTGGCCAAAATCGTTCGCCACGGAGAGGTCGTCCTCAATCAAAAAATCGTTAATTGCTTATTAGCGATGTTGTTCATTGTTCCTGCGGCAGCACACATCGCTATGTGTGACACTGCAGGAACGATGAACATCTCCTTACCTGCCTCCACCGGCAATGCGGAAGGAAGGAAGTGGGCGGGATCACTGCTCATCTCCGCCCCACCGCTTCTATTGGCCGGCCGCTTAGTGACGCCGCAGTGACGTCGCTATGACGCTGAACGCACCTCCCCCTTGAGGGAGGTATTGTTCGGCGGTCACAGCGACGTCGCTGCACAGGTATGTGCGTGTGACGCTACCGTAGTGATAATGTTCGCTACGGCAGCGATCACACAATATCACACGAACGACGGGGGTGGGTGCTATCGCGCTCGACATCGCTAGCCGATGTCGCAGCGTGTAAACCCCGCTTAAGTGTGGGTTGTGATGGTAACAAGGAGGATGTGAATTATTTGTGACTACCTGGTTTTACCAGGGCGTCACACCAGCTAGATGGCCCACGAAACACCAGTCAGCGGAGTCATTGAAAAGCTGAAGTGACTGCTGCATGACTTGGGGCTTGGCTAACTTGCAAGGGTGTGAGGTGGAAGACAGATGTCCAATGGCCACAGGTGCAAACTCTGCATTCGCTCTCTCTCATTATTCTGGCATTTGGCAAATATAAATAATTTTGGTTCCTAATTGACCTAAAACGGGAAAGGTTTATTCTGATTTCATGTCAGATAGTGAGAAGAACATGTGTATGTGTCTTTTTTAGATAATGTATGTAAACTTCTGGTTTCAATTGTAACTGTGTGAAACAGGAAAGAATCGAGTTCCATTGATCGTCTGATATTGGGCCTATAGTAATTTCCCAATCCTCTTTATTATTGAGGGAATATGATGTAAGGTTTTCTGACAGCAGATATTCTTATATTTCGGAAATGATCCCTGTTATTCTACCTGTTCCAGGTATGCTTGCAAATAACATGGAGGCAGTAGTTCTAGGATCAGCGTTCTTCTTTTGGGTGGACCATGTAGAATAAAAGGTTTTTAAATAAAAATGTATATCCTAGAGTGCTGATATCAAGGTTTATAACTCTGAATTGCACACAGACCGAAACTACCCTCATCTGATATAGGTTACATTCCCACGACCGTGCCGTTTTTGTGGTCCGCAAAAAACAGTCCTGTTTTTCCACATATGCATCCATGTGACAACCACAACGATTCTGTTCTGTATTTGGTCCATGTGCCCACTGGTTTTTTTTTTGCAGACCGCAAAAAAACGGAAGGAGGGTTACATACAGTTAAAAGCTAGAAAGATAGATAGCTGGATAGATAGATAGGATAGATAAGAAAGACATATATAATGTCACACTACCCTGCATTTTGCAATCTTGCACCCTTTAGTGCCTTTCATATGGCACTTTAGGGTGTTTAGCCTTGTTTTTAGCCACAAAATCATTATGTTTTCCTCAAAAATTATGTGGGGTCCCTACTTTTTGTAGCCTGCTAAGGTGAAGCGAACAGCTGTGGTTTGGTATTCTCAGACTAGGGAGGTTCACGGTTATTGGACCCTCCCAAGCCTAGCCTAAAAGTAGCAGGTCGCAGCCGCCCCAGAAGTGGTGAATCCATTAGATGCGCCAATACTGGCGTTTCGCCCCGGCTTATCCCGTTGCCCTGGTGCGGTGGCAAACGGGGTAATATATGGGGTTGATACCAACTGTCTAATGTCAGGTGGCATCAAGGCTTGCCATTACTGATGTCACGGCGTCTATCAGATACCCAACATCACTAACCCAGTCAGTAAAAAAACAAAAATTTTAATTTGAAAAAACAATCCCCAACACATTCCCTCTTTCACCAATTTATTGAAAAGAAAAAACAAATAATCCAGGTGTGCCATAATCCATTTTGGAGGTCCCACGATGATCCATACTCACTGTCCCAGTCAATGAAGAACAGAATGTTCCCCATTGACTGGGAGAGCAGTGCAGTGACCTTCGCTAACATTATTAGGTCAGGCCAGGTCACTGCAGGGCATGACGAGCCATGACATTATGAGGTTAGCTAGGTACATTGATTAACTCCACTGAACTTATGACATCAGCGCTCTTCAAAGAGTTCCATGACTGCCACGTTCTCACGCGAAATATCGCAATGACCGCAATGTCACCGCTAGCCACAGCGCATGATACAGTTAGGTCCAGAAATATTTGGACAGTGACACAATTTTCGCGAGTTGGGCTCTGCATGCCACCACATTGGATTTGAAATGAAACCTCTACAACAGAATTCAAGTGCAGATTGTAACGTTTAATTTGAAGGTTTGAACAAAAATATCTGATAGAAATTGTAGGAATTGTACACATTTCTTTACAAACACTCCACATTTTAGGAGGTCAAAAGTAATTGGACAAATAAACCAAACCCAAACAAAATATTTTTATTTTCAATATTTTGTTGCGAATCCTTTGGAGGCAATCACTGCCTTAAGTCTGGAACCCATGGACATCACCAAACGCTGGGTTTCCTCCTTCTTAATGCTTTGCCAGGCCTTTACAGCCGCAGCCTTCAGGTCTTGCTTGTTTGTGGGTCTTTCCGTCTTAAGTCTGGATTTGAGCAAGTGAAATGCATGCTCAATTGGGTTAAGATCTGGTGATTGACTTGGCCATTGCAGAATGTTCCACTTTTTTGCACTCATGAACTCCTGGGTAGCTTTGGCTGTATGCTTGGGGTCATTGTCCATCTGTACTATGAAGCGCCGTCCGATCAACTTTGCGGCATTTGGCTGAATCTGGGCTGAAAGTATATCCCGGTACACTTCAGAATTCATCCGGCTACTCTTGTCTGCTGTTATGTCATCAATAAACACAAGTGACCCAGTGCCATTGAAAGCCATGCATGCCCATGCCATCACGTTGCCTCCACCATGTTTAACAGAGGATGTGGTGTGCCTTGGATCATGTGCCGTTCCCTTTCTTCTCTAAACTTTTTTCTCCCCATCATTCTGGTACAGGTTGATCTTTGTCTCCTCTGTCCATAGAATACTTTTCCAGAACTGAGCTGGCTTCAAGAGGTGTTTTTCAGCAAATTTAACTCTGGCCTGTCTATTTTTGGAATTGATGAATGGTTTGCATCTAGATGTGAACCCTTTGTATTTACTTTCATGGAGTCTTCTCTTTACTGTTGACTTAGAGACAGATACACCTACTTCACTGAGAGTGTTCTGCACTTCAGTTGATGTTGTGAACGGGTTCTTCTTCACCAAAGAAAGTATGCGGCGATCATCCACCACTGTTGTCATCCTTGGACGCCCAGGCCTTTTTGAGTTCCCAAGCTCACCAGTCAATTCCTTTTTTCTCAGAATGTACCCGACTGTTGATTTTGCTACTCCAAGCATGTCTGCTATCTCTCTGATGGATTTTTTCTTTTTTTTCAGCCTCAGGATGTTCTGCTTCACCTCAATTGAGAGTTCCTTAGACCGCATGTTGTCTGGTCACAGCAACAGCTTCCAAATGCAAAACCACACACCTGTAATCAACCCCAGACCTTTTAACTACTTCATTGATTACAGGTTAACGAGGGAGATGCCTTCAGAGTTAATTGCAGCCCTTAGAGTCCCTTGTCCAATTACTTTTGGTCCCTTGAAAAAGAGGAGGCTATGCATTACAGAGCTATGATTCCTAAACCCTTTCTCCGATTTGGATGTGAAAACTCTCATATTGCAGCTGGGAGTGTGCACTTTCAGCCCATATTATATATATAATTGTATTTCTGAACATGTTTTTGTAAACAGCTAAATTAACAAAACTTGTGTCACTGTCCAAATATTTCTGGACCTAACTGTACTTGATGTGAAAACGCTGATGTCTCAAGTTCAGCGGAGCTCATCAACATAGGTAATGAACTGAGTCTGTGTGTCTTCTGTGCATTTTGTAGACCCATTGAGTTGTATTGGGTCACGGTGCACATTTTGTGGAACAGAATAGGACATGTTCCATAAAAGAGGAACAGCCATACAGACACGTGTGCCATCTGTTCATACACAAAACATATTGAAAACATGGTCTTGCCAGTAGGTCCGCAAAAAAAAAAAAAGGAACTGACCAGGACAAGCGGAACAGTCGGCTGAATGAGCCTTTAAGTTCATAAAGAAAAGATGCCCTGATTTATCATTTTATACAACTATTTACTAAGATTGATATCAGAAGAGTTAACAGATGCTCTAGATATGGAGGGTACATATTCTATGTGGGGTACAATGTTATTCCAAACACCAATCTGCAGTAATGTGCTCACCAGTGCTAACACAAAGCTCCGATGCTTTACCATAGAAATGTGTGAATTTGTGTGAAATTAAAGGTTCTTTATGTGAGGGAGGTTCATGGTTGCTCTTATAGTATTATACTGACCGTATCTCCTCTGCCCGCCTCATCTGTTCTTCTTCCAGCTCTTCCTTCATCTTGTCCATTCTCTCCTGCTGCTCTTTCTCTAGGCGCAGCTGCTCCTCTCGCTCTCTCCTTTTCCTTTCTACCTCCAGTCTTCTCCTGTCTGCTTTCTCTGAGATCTCACGAGCTCTTGAAGACCTCCTCTGACGGACAGAACTGCTGGTTACCTAACGATCAGGAATATATGTATTTAGATTTATTTTCAATAAAAAAATACTCCAAGATTCAATGAACTAATATTACATATATCAGTCATTTTTTGGGCTCCTGGCACATGTGCATTCAGCCAATTGTAAATAAAAAAATCACAATGCTTTTCAAGATTTTTTTCATGCTGTGTTTGATGGCATTCTTTCTGGCATATTTCAGCTTCTACAGAAAAGCCTACTTGCCGCATTTGAAAAAAACATCCATAGGCTTTCTGCAGCTGTTTGTTTGTCTATTGAATGTGTTTTCCAGGAGTAAAGTGGTTGTCCTTTTAAAACTTCTTCAGTGTGTACCATTGCGTTGATCTCACCAATTGGCACATTATGGAATTTTTATCCCTGTAACAATATGGTGCGTCAAATCGGATGCCTGACCGCCACTCCATTTGTTCTCTATGGGGCTGACAGACAGCTGAGCTCTAAGCTCAAATTTTCTAATAGGAAGCTACAAACCTAAAATCCACAATAACCATTTTGTATGATCCAGATTAGCATATAGCTAAATGGTATATGAGCACAAACTCCATAACAAATGGCAAAAAAACAAGAGGACAAGTAGTGTAACATGCAAGTAAATTCTTTCAAAATTTACATATACAAAACTGGACAGAGAAAAAGTGTAAATGCATATGATCTTATAAAAATGGCAAGGAGATATATATATAGATATATATACACACACACACACATATACATACACATATACATGCAGTATTGGGTCAGCAGATGTACAGGTGGTTATGTAAAAGTAGTGAACAGGTATAAATCAGAACCTACATATCTAGCTATTAAGGTGCATGTGCATGTATATTGACTAAATACCCAAAGCAAATTCAGTACAGCGATAATATGAAAGTGGTGGCAATTAAATATGCATCAGTTCATTCATGCCTTATCTGTAAAGTGTCTGTGCAGTTCATAGTCTAAACCACCAACATAGTCAAGAAAGATCACCGAGAGGGTATACCCACACCATCCACCTCACCCACAGCTTCAAGACCCCAAAGGGGCTGACAGAAAATTTGAGGTTAGAGCTCAGCTGTCTAATAGGGAGCTAATAGAGTGCAAGTCGAGTGCGCAGTACCTACCACTTCATTATAACATAGTCCCCCATTTTGCCATGTGGTAAGGGTCTTAGTGGTCGGACGCACACCATCTAACAAGTTATTACTTATCCTTTAGATAGGTGATTACATGTTTCCACCAGATTTATGCAGTCACTTCCTGGGAATCCAACGATCGTGTGACTGCCATTATACAAATCCTCTGGATCTGGTAATAGTGGGGAATCCTTACAGTTGTGGGTAATGCATACTGTCAGGATTGTCCAGCAAAAGTTTAGCTTAATCCCAAAAAACCCATTCCACTTCTGGTAATCTGATGTATGAGCAGCACTTTTTGGTTTTGATGTTACATATTAAATTATTTCACAGAAACACATGGGGGGGGGCGGCACTACTCTTTTTAGGAGGTAAAAAGAGTAAACAATTACTTTCTATAGTACTCATTTGTGCAATTACTGTGAAATTACTTTCTAGGGAGCACACAGGACAACAATAATAATGCTCCTTGCATTATTATTTTTTATGGGGTAAGTTTACCATGTAGAGGGCACAAGTGGGGGCATTATTAATATAAGTGATACCATACTATACTGTGTAATTAATTGGCACTATGAAATATATTAAAATTAGCAACTAAATGTCTTTGTAAAGGCTCATTTACTGTAACATATTCAGGATCTGTGCTGCATCAATCGGAATTACTCAAATTATATCGGTTGATCCTTAGACAAAAATTGTTGTTTTGTCTCACAGTATATTATGTTGTGTTCAGGACACAACCTCTACAACAGCTGTATGCTATATTATACGAACATGCCCCCGGAAGAAGCTATGTGCGAAACGGCATAGGGGTGAGGGCACCACCACTTTAGTTACATCACCTGTACCTCTAATCAGTGTAAGTTCATATAGCACTTGCTAATACATTTATCTTGGATATTGATTTAATAGGCTAAGTATTTGCTTATTAGTGGCCTACACTATTCAAAATTATTTTGTCTAGGCATTAGTTAGTACCTTTATAGGACCCCTCATTAATAGAACCTTGGACTGGACACTTTGTAGTCAATATTTGGTATTTATTTAACCTCATGAAATATTTACACATGCAATCTGTTTTTGTGTATATTATTTATTAAATATTTATTCAATTTATTATCTTTTTTTTATACACTGCGAGAACATCTATTTTGTCTAAATTAATATATTGGTTGTATTTATTTGTATAAAATCTTTGTTATATATTTTTTATTGGATCACATTTCATTATATTTCATCTATGGATTTATTTGGGTATCCTATGAATTATTGTGGCGCCTGGACAAGCCAGGACGTCACAGAACAACACCAACACACCCCACACTCCCGGTCAGGCACACCGAAGTCAGACAAAAACCCTTGTTGCCTTGCTCCAGGGGCTGATGTCCACGCCGGGGGGGTGGGCCAGGCGGTTGGCCCCGCCCACCGGGGAGTTCACGGTCCTGGAGGCAGGAAAAGCAGGCAGATCAGTTTTGAGTAGAGTTGAGAGAGGAGTAAAGTGGCAGTTAAGCAGCCTGAAGTTGGTCCGGGTGTGTGGCCCTGACGGATCGGCAAGGTTGGCAGACGGTGGTGACCGTCTGCAGGAGTGGCCTATTGGAGCTAACCGTAAGGACCGTGGATGGGCGGTGGCCCGGTGGTACCGGACCGGTACACAAAGAGAAGCCAGCACCATCCGGCAGGGGCTTACGGACCCCGGCAAGGCTAGGAGTCCCCGTGAATTTGCCAAATCCGTTAGCGAAGGGAACCTCCTGGGTTTGCCAGCAGCCAAGTCCCGACAGAAGGCAACAGTCCAACCGAGAGAGGGAAACACAGTCACCGCCAAGGCTAAAGTTCCCAGGGCCAGAGCCTGCGGGCAAAAGGGGCTCCTTCAGCACCCATCCAAGCTGGGCTGCGGGTTACCGGTGGGAACCCATTGGAACCGTACACGTTACACAGGTGCAGGGAAAGGCAGTCACCATCAACCTGCCGGGAGGAGAAACACCGCAGCCGTCTGTGGGACCCGTCCATCCAGCCGTTTGTTTTACCGGAGACTCTGTGTACATCATTGGCTGAGTGAGTACCACCGTGCCGTACGGCACAGCGCTGCCCCCGCGACCCTGCACCTCACCAGGCCCCGTAACCCGCCTGCCATCCATCCCTACCCCATCACCGGGCCCCGGGACAACCAACCCCCTACCCACGGAGGGGAAAACTAACATCCAGGCTGCTCCCTGTCATCGCTCCCGGGATCCCCCGTCCAGAGCAGCGGTGGTGTCACCAATCTCACCACAATCGTGGGTGGCGTCACGAACAATCTCAAATCCCCCACAATCAATCCCCACCCTTTTCACTCACGGGCGAGGAACGCCGCTCGAGTCCCCGGGATCCGGCCCACCGCTCGAGCCACCACCGAGCAGCGGCAGCTGCAGCCGCAGCGGCCGGACCCGAGCAGTGCTAGAGCGCAGCGTCCCCGCCTCCGCCCGCGACAACTTGGCATCACGAACAGGATCTTACCGCTCTGCCGTCGGGTAGAGGTGCGCCTTGTGACCGCCGGAGGTGTTCGGACGAAAAATTTGAGAAACCGCCATCTTGGGCGTGAAAAATTCCCGCTCGAGCGTCTCCTCGAGTAGTGGAGGCGCGAAGGCCAAAACCCCGCCCCTGTAGAGGAGCCGGAAAGAGACTAAGGGGGACTGATGGCGTTTGGCCACATGTAGCGCGCGGCTATAAAAGCAGAGACGCCAGGACTCTGCAGCGATACTGGGTTCCTGGAAGACCTCATTGCCAAGATGCACAGTCCGACTACCAACGATGACGCTCCCGCACCCGGCACGGCGACGTGGCTGAGGGACCAGACCGCCCCGCTGAGTAACCGTCTGCAAGCCCACATGCAGCTCCTCCTGGAGGAGTGGGAGACCGACATGGCGGACGTGGTGGCTGCTATGCGGAGACGCGAGGTGGAAGAGGATTTGGAGGAGCGGGTAAGAGACCCACGCCCCTGTATTCCCGAGGGATCGGCCACTGCGGCTGAGGAGCCCGGCCTGCACCCGCTCACCCTGCCTCCCTCCCCGCTACCCGTGTTAGCTGCTGCCGCCCCGCCACAAGGCCCGCTACCTGTCCAACCGGTAGCGATACCCTGCCAACCCGCCCCGGCGGACCAGCCGGCTGCAGACACTCAGGACCCCCCCTGAACCGCTCCTGTGGGAGCCGTTGGGACCGCGGCCCCTTAACGAAAATGTGCCAGAAGTCCCGGCAGTGATTGCGCCCGAGCCCGGGACCGTGGCATGGATGAAGGCCCGAGTGATGGAGTTCCACCAACGCCAGCAAAGTCAGATATACCTCATGATGGAGCAGTGGACCAATGAAGTGGAAACGCTGGTTGCAACTGCCCCAATGTATGGGAGGGGAGTAGATATGACGGAGCCGATGGGTAGCCCACGTCCCCATATCCGACCAGGACCGGCCACTGCGGCTGGGGGGCCCGGCCCTATCTCGGCCATTGTATCGTCCCTACCACTATTCTTAGGGCGCCTCAGCGTTAGCCAACCTGACCTACTGCCCCACGCTACCGCGGAAGAATCTGATGTGCTGGATACTTGGAGCCAGGAGGCTGCGGCAGCTGGCGGCGCCTGACGCAGAGACAAGTGATAGTGACTCCAGCTCCGGTGCTGAGCACACCCCTGAAAGGGAGGAGGCAAGTGAGCGTCTCCGCTACGTGGGAGAACCGGTGGTTTATTACACCCCGCGCAATGGTGGAAACGGATACCGGGCACCCCTTTCACAGCAGGCCTGTCACTGCATGTTCGATATGCTGGTGGTGGAGGATGAGGCCGACACCGAAGAATCGGAGTGATGGCAGCGGAGTCCCGTTGCAATTGTCCCCCGTTGGGACCACCAGTATTGTGTGTTGAAACTACCGTTTAAAAGTTGTAAATGAATGATAAGAATGATTACCGAAGATTCACCTGATCGAAGTCTTGATTTGCACCGGTCGTTGCCGGCAACTGGTCCCCGTTGGGACCCCTTTACCAAATGCGTAGGAACTACTACGGACAAGCCCGAGAACTGGCAGGGCAGCCACGAACTTGTGGTCTGTAAATAAAAATGTGTTTTATGGCTTTACCGTAACCGCCTCCGGAGAGGCTGATTTGGAGGATGGGCCTGGAGGGAAGTGATGGCCCAGGCCCGCCACTACCGCAACCGGTGGCGATCCTCCGGGGGTTTCAGGGGTTCCCCATGGACGTGGGTCCCCTGAAAAGGACAGAACCCGCTCGGGTATCTTGTGCTGGACTGGGGTCAAGGGGTGCTGCCTGTTTGCTTAGGGGCAGCATCAGGGCCAGGTTACTTGGGTGGGAGAGAGCGGAAGCCGTTACCGTTTAGCAACGTTTAAGTAACCATGCCTCCCGATCTGGGAAGATGTTATTATACTTGTAATCTCTGTTTACCATTTATCTTTTTCAGTTTGTGAACATAAAACCGGTGATGGACGGGCAGCCCGCGGACGGTCTGCATTTTACTAAGGGGGAATGTGGCGCCCTGGACAAGCCAGGACGTCACAGAACAACACCAACACACCCCACACTCCCGGTCAGGCACACCGAAGTCAGACAAAAACCCTTGTTGCCTTCCTCCAGGGGCTGATGTCCACGCCGGGGGGGTGGGCCAGGCGGTTGGCCCCGCCCACCGGGGAGTTCACGGTCCTGGAGGCGGGAAAAGCAGGCAGATCAGTTTTGAGTAGAGTTGAGAGAGGAGTAAAGTGGCAGTTAAGCAGCCTGAAGTTGGTCCGGGTGTGTGGCCCGGACAGATCGGCAAGGTTGGCAGACGGTGGTGACCGTCTGCAGGAGTGGCCTATTCGAGCTAACCGTAAGGACCGTGGACGAGCGGTGGCTCGGCGGTAACGGACCGGTACGCAAAGAGAAGCCAGCACCATCCGGTAGGGGCTTACGGACCCCGGCAAGGCTAGGAGTCGCCGTGAATTTGCCAAATCCGTTAGCAAAGGCAACCTCCTGTGTTTCCCAGCAGCCAAGTCCCGACAGAAGGCAACAGTCCAACCGAGAGAGGGAAACACAGTCACCGCCAAGGCTAAAGTTCCCAGGGCCAGAGCCTGCGGGCAAAAGGGGCTCCTTCAGCACCCATCCAAGCTGGGAAGTGGGTTACCGGTGGGAACCCATTGGAACTGTACACGTTACACAGGTGCAGGGAAAGGCAGTCACCATCAACCTGCCGGGAGGAGAAACACCGCAGCCGTCTGTGGGACCCGTCCATCCAGCCGTTTGTTTTACCGGAGACTCTGTGTACATCATTGGCTGAGTGAGTACCACCGTGCCGTACGGCACAGCGCTGCCCCCGCGACCCTGCACCTCACCAGGCCCCGTAACCCGCCTGCCATCCATCCCTACCCCATCACCGGGCCCCGGGACAACCAACCCCCTACCCACGGAGGGGAGAACTAACATCCAGGCTGCTCCCTGTCATCGCTCCCGGGATCCCCCGTCCAGAGCAGCGGTGGTGTCACCAATCTCACCACAACCGTGGGTGGCGTCACGAACAATCTCAAATCCCCCACAATCCATCCCCACCCTTTTCACTCACGGGCGAGGAACGCAGCTCGAGTCCCCGAGATCCGGCCCACCGCTCGAGCCACCACCGAGCAGCGGCAGCCGCAGTGGCCGGACCCGAGCAGTGGGAGAGCGCAGCGTCCCCTCCTCCGCCCGCGACATTATCATTTTATTATACTAAATTATTGCTGTGGACATTTTATTTTATTAGTATCTTATTATATTGGGCGAGTAGTAATAATTCTATGTATTAATGATTTATGTGCTGTAATTTATATGGTGGTTGTCCCCGTGGTGATGTTTTTTCTTGTTTATTTTTAATAATTTATTATGGTATGAATTAAATAACATTTTAATATGATCTAATAAAAATTAGTTTTATTTTTGCATACATCCCATCAGAATTTCCTGAGTTATTTCTTAGGAATGTGTCTAGTATCAACAGCTGTATGATGCCCAGATCTGAGCTGCTACTGGCGACCCTTTTACCGGATCCTACATTGGCCCATTGCTAATTTGCGTAAAGGCCAATTATGCAACTGTGTTAGGCCCCTTTCACACGTCAGTGATTCTGGTACGTTTGTGCTTTCTTTTTATACGTACCAGAATCACTGACACACGCAGACCCATTCTAATCAATGGGTCTGCTCACACATCAGTGATTTTTCATTGAACGTGTCTCCGTGCAGCGTGCACCCTTGGCCGTGATTCTGCACGGAGACATGTCAGTTTTTGTCTAGCATCACTGATGACACACGGACCACACTATGGTGTGATCCGTGTGTGATCAGTGAAACACGTACAAGAAAATCACGGACATATTAAATATTAAAAATGTTCAACTTACCTTGTCTGCGATTCACTGTGCAGCCTCTGCTTTCAGCAGCTCCTGCCTGGCTCATGAATATTCATGAAACCAGGAACTGCCGACCAGGAAGTAGGTGCTGAGAGCGGTGGGCAGACGCTGGAGAGCCAAGGAGTTCAGCACCATGGACAGCAGTAGTGAAGGCAGGTGAGTAATGTCCATATGCAATCACGGATCACGGATTGCACATGGACAACCCACGTGTGCCGTGAATCACGGAACACGGAGGGACTTGTGCGTGTTTTACACGTCAGTGAAAAACATCAGTGTTTTTCACTGACGTGTGAAAGGGGCCTTAGGAACAGGCTGTGACGAGGACATTTACTTTCTTTTCTTTATTTGATAAATGACAACACATTTTAAGGTCGAACCGATCTTTTCATCAGGACACGTGAAACGCTTTGACATTTATCAAATAAGGAAGAGAAAGTGAATGTACTCATCACAGACTCTATTGTTTCATTGTGGTTAAAGTGGAGTAGAGAAATGCAACATTAATGACTTTATTTTTGCACACTCAGCCTTTATGCATATTATATCAACTGCTACTACAGTAAAGATAAACAGATCACTTCACACAGGTCTGTGCTCTCTGGCCATGGACAAGAACTGCGTCAATTTCCTCGCCTTTGGGATCCCAGGCTTGGCTTATGATTAGCTATCTTGGTAAGATGTCACCTCTACATCGTATGCCGCATAGATGATGTCAAGCCAAGCCAGTGAATTAAAGGCTACGATCGGGAACTTGGAAGCTTCACACAACTTTTGTCCACAACCAGAGAGCTCTTAAGGGGTCTTTTTACGCAACAATTTCTCTAACGAGATATCGTTGGGGTCACAGAATTCGTGACGCACATCTGGCGTCGTTAGCCACGTTGTTGCGTGTGACACCTATGAGCGAGTGTTAACGATCAAAAATACCCACCTAATCGTTGATACGCCGTTCATTTTCAAAAAATCGTTGCTGGTGCTGGACGCAGGTTGTTAGTCATTCCTGAGGCAGCACACATCGCTACGTGTGACACCCCAGGAACGACGAACAGCAGCGTTCCTGCGTCCCCCGGCAACGAGGTGGGCGTGTCAATAATGCGGCTGGTCTCTGCCCTTCTGCTTCTATTGGCGGCCGCTGTGTGACATCGCTGTGACAGCGCACTAACCTGCCCCTTAAAAAAGAGGTTGTTCGCTGCCCACAGCGACGTCGCTAGGAAGGTAAGTACGTTTTACGCGTCCTAGCGATAGTGTGTGCCATGGGCAGTGATTTGCCCGTGACGCACAAACGACGGGGGCGGGTGCTTTCACGAGTACGTGGCGTGTAAAGCAGCCTTTACCTAAACAGTGGATCGGGGTTGTGCAAAGCAATTTGCTCATCTCTAGCTGCTACATATCCAATTTTTACTAAAAGGGAATCTGTCACCAGGTTTATGCTCCCCCATCTGAGAGCAGCATAATATTGAGACAGAGACCCTGATTCCAGCGATGCGTCACTTACTGAGCTGTGTGCTGTCATTTTGATAAAATCAATGTTTTCTCTGCTGCAGAGCTAGCAGTTATACAGAGCTCATGAATATGCTGGACTACCTGGCCAAGTAGTCCTCTAATGATAATCTACTGCTGTTTAAACAGTGATTTTTATAAAAACTACACTAAGCAACCTAGTAAGTGACACATGACCGGAATCGGGATTTCTGCCCCTACGTTAGGCTGCTCTCAGATTAGGTGTTAAAAACCTGGTGACAGATTCCCTTTAAGACACACTACGATGCACTAAATTGTGGCATGCTCCAGTGCATGATATCTTACAGACTGGAGTCTCCTCTACAAGCATTGCCTCCAGGAGAGTATACTGTAGCACAGAGGTGCATGGACTACAATGCAGAATCTAATTGCACACTCAAATCGCAGCCTGTATGCGTCTGCACTGAGCAATATTCTAAAAGGCAATATGATTATACTGTAGATTTACAGTCTTCCTTTACGTTACAAACAATTGTTTTACTTTTTTACTGATATTTGTATGTCATACATCTGTAAATCATGTACCTAGCAAGATAACAGAATCTTAGTGGTCAGCATAGCCATGCCAGTAGAGTGAAGACTGATAAATGATATTTCATGCACTTTTGGAAAATCAAAGGTACCTCTGATGTTTCACTGTAGGCATGCTCTTCTTCATTGGATTGACCGGTTACTTCCAGTGTAGCAGTTCCCTGTTTGTCCGCTGCCTGCCCTGGTATCTGGTTGGATGTCTCGTGTGATACGCCTGTGTCTGGCTCAGAATGACTATCACTGGACTGTGTTGGTGTCGGGGTTCTCTCATGAAATTCAATGACAACGTAAGAGTCTACACTTTCTTGTTCTGTATCAATTTCCTCCTCTTCTTGTATTTCTTCAGGTGATTTCTGAGTTTCATGAATGGATACATCCACCTTTACTGTCTCTGAGGATTTCTTTGGAGAAGATATATTGCTTTCGCCTTTTTTATTTTTGGGTGTTCCTGTAAAATTCAAAAAGATAAAAAGGTAATCGAAGACAAAACATGGCAAGATGTGAGATAACCAGGCTGAAAATAGCAGTATGAACACGGATTGGGTAACCTGGCTGCTATATATCTGGTGGTGGACATGCCCTAAACTAGTCAGATTTTGGCCATATACAAACTCTCTTTACTGTCACATTACTCTGTGATCTCCAGGTCGCCTTCTTACAGCGTGTCAGACTTCACTCGAACACATTTTCGACTGCTTACAATTTGTTTCTGGCTTTCAAACAATCTATGGCACATTTGACTCGCCCACCCCAGGGCTATGGGACACCCGGTGCCGGGCCGGACTAGTCCGGGGGTAGTCAGTGGTGGCGGGGCCCGACTCCGTGGCCCTGGTGGGTGTCAGTTAAATATGGCTGGTGACTTGGGGTTTGTGTTCGTGACTAGAGTTGAGCGCGGTTCGAGGTTCTCCAGTTCTAGGCTCGAGTGATTTTGGGGCCTGTTCTAGATCGAACTAGAACTCGAGCTTTTTGCAAAAGCTCGATAGTTCTAGAAACGTTCGAGAACGGTTCTAGCAGCAAAAAAACAGCTAATTCCTAGCTGGCTTTCCGCTGTAATAGTGTAAGTCACTCTGTGACTCACACTATTATGAAATTTCAGTGTATAGTGTGCGGGAACAGCGCCTTCAGATCACTGCTGTTTGTATAATGGCGATCGCCATTTTTTTTTTTCCTCGTCTTCCTTCCCTAAGCGCGCGCGTGTAGTGGGGAGGGCCAGCATGTCAGCCAATCCCAGACACACACACAGCTAAGTGGACTTTTAGCCAGAGAAGCAACGACATGTGTGATAGGATGTCCATGTCACATGTCCCTGCATTATAAAACCGGACATTTTCCTCCAGCACGCCATTATCTGCCTTCTGCGTCCTTGGTGTCAGACATCACTGGCGCAGCTCCGTCCTGAGTCCTATCGCCGATACAGCTGTATGCGCTCCATACACAGCGCTGGACAGCTTAGGGAGAGCACTTTCTATCAGTCCTTTTAAGGGCTCGTACCGGCAGGGTCAGAGCCATAGGTGACAGGTCCTGAAAACAGAGACAGCGTCTGTGTAGCTAAGGTCAGGGATTTCGTCGCTGCATTTCCCCATTAGGAGGGAATAGAAAGGCAGGCTTCCATTCCTCTACCCAGAGCCCCACAACCCTGGCACTGTACCCTCCTGTCCTCTGCACACTCCAACTCATTATAACTAAGCCATTATACTAGCAAACACTGAGTGTACATAGTGTCATCCTAAACGTGGCTATTGGACTTCTGTATAGTCCCACTAGTGCAAAGATATTTGCAGCACGTCTGCCTGCATTGCACACTCAAACTCATTGTTACTAAGCCATTATACTAGCAAACACTCAGTGAACCTAGTGGCATCCTAAACGTGGCTGTTGGACTTCTGTATCGTCCCACTAGTGCAAAGATATTTGCAGCACGTCTGCCTGCATTGCACACTCAAACTCATTGTTACTAAGCCATTATACTAGCAAACACTCAGTGAACCTAGTGGCATCCTAAACGTGGCTGTTGGACTTCTGTATCGTCCCACTAGTGCAAAGATATTTGCAGCACGTCTGCCTGCATTGCACACTCAAACTGATAGTTGCTAAGCCATTATACTAGCAAACACTGAGTGTACCTAGTGTCATCCTAAATGTGGCTATTGGACTTCTGTATAGTCCCAGTAGTGCAAAGATATTTGCAGCACCTCTGCCTGCATTGCACACTCAAACTCATTATAACTAAGCCATTATACTAGCAAACACTGAGTGTACCTAGTGGCATCCTAAACGTGGCTATTGGACTTCTGTATAGTCCCAGTAGTGCACAGATATTTGCAGCACGTCTGCCTGCATTGCACACTCAAACTGATAGTTACTAAGCCATTATACTAGCAAACACTCAGTGAACCTAGTGGCATCCTAAACGTGGCTGTTGGACTTCTGTATCGTCCCACTAGTGCAAAGATATTTGCAGCACGTCTGCCTGCATTGCACACTCAAACTCATTGTTACTAAGCCATTATACTAGCAAACACTCAGTGAACCTAGTGGCATCCTAAACGTGGCTGTTGGACTTCTGTATCGTCCCACTAGTGCAAAGATATTTGCAGCACGTCTGCCTGCATTGCACACTCAAACTCATTGTTACTAAGCCATTATACTAGCAAACACTCAGTGAACCTAGTGGCATCCTAAACGTGGCTGTTGGACTTCTGTATCGTCCCACTAGTGCAAAGATATTTGCAGCACGTCTGCCTGCATTGCACACTCAAACTGATAGTTGCTAAGCCATTATACTAGCAAACACTGAGTGTACCTAGTGTCATCCTAAATGTGGCTATTGGACTTCTGTATAGTCCCAGTAGTGCAAAGATATTTGCAGCACCTCTGCCTGCATTGCACACTCAAACTCATTATAACTAAGCCATTATACTAGCAAACACTGAGTGTACCTAGTGGCATCCTAAACGTGGCTATTGGACTTCTGTATAGTCCCAGTAGTGCACAGATATTTGCAGCACGTCTGCCTGCATTGCACACTCAAACTGATAGTTACTAAGCCATTATACTAGCAAACACTCAGTGAACCTAGTGGCATCCTAAACGTGGCTGTTGGACTTCTGTATCGTCCCACTAGTGCAAAGATATTTGCAGCACGTCTGCCTGCATTGCACACTCAAACTGATAGTTGCTAAGCCATTATACTAGCAAACACTGAGTGTACCTAGTGTCATCCTAAATGTGGCTATTGGACTTCTGTATAGTCCCAGTAGTGCAAAGATATTTGCAGCACCTCTGCCTGCATTGCACACTCAAACTCATTATAACTAAGCCATTATACTAGCAAACACTGAGTGTACCTAGTGGCATCCTAAACGTGGCTATTGGACTTCTGTATAGTCCCAGTAGTGCACAGATATTTGCAGCACGTCTGCCTGCATTGCACACTCAAACTGATAGTTACTAAGCCATTATACTAGCAAACACTCAGTGAACCTAGTGGCATCCTAAACGTGGCTGTTGGACTTCTGTATCGTCCCACTAGTGCAAAGATATTAGCAGCACGTCTGCCTGCATTGCACACTCAAACTGATAGTTACTAAGCCATTATACTAGCAAACACTGAGTGTACCTAGTGGCATCCTAAACGTGGCTATTGGAATTCTGTATAGTCCCAGTAGTGCACAGATATTTGCAGCACGTCTGCCTGCATTGCACACTCAAACTCATTGTTACTAATACATTATAATACCAAAAATTGAGTAAACTTAGTGCATACAAGAAGTGGCTGTTGTACTCCATTAGTGCCCCACTGGTGCCAAGCTATTTCTAGCACCTCTGCATGACACCCTCCTGCTCTGTTTTTAATAAGCTATAATGATAGTCAAAAATACTGCAACTTAGTGGCATACAAAAAATGGCTGTAGGACTCCTTTATTGTGCCACTTGTGCCAAGCAATCTCAAGCACCTCTGCATTCTACTCTCATGCACATTTTGCTATGCTAATTTTATAGCAAACTCAGGGAATTCCTTGCTGCATTTGATCATTAGGAGGGATAGAAAGTGAGGCTTCTTTTACTATTCTGGTACCCACAGAACACGGCCACTGTACCCATCTGTCCACTTTTGCCACGCTATTTAATTTGCCCAAAGAGCTGACTCTTTTTCTGCCATCCTAAAATTGTCTGGAATACTAAGTTAGTGTTCCTTTGCTGCCAAGCAAGGTACAACACATGTGCATTCTACACTCCTTTCCATTTCTGGAATGCAATTATTAACTGCAGGTAGTCCAGCCAATCTGTGACGAAGGTGCAGGCGTGGATATAATGTAGCCTGCATCCAATGATGGTTCTCTCCATGTCTGACAGCTCAACAATACCTTCTGTTTCCACTTCCAAAACAAGTGATGACCTGCCAATCACACTCCCTGTTGCGGGTAAAGGAGTGGAAGTTCAGTGTGAAAAACCATGTGTGACTGCTGTCCCCACAGTCACAGATGATGAAGAGCACGCAGATGCACTTGATGGGGCAGGCGGTGGTTGCACAGGCACGCTAGGCCGCATTGTAGCACAGTGAAATTCACATTGCGACTTATGCTTCATTTTAAGTCGTGTACAGGGTGGGCTCCCCAGTATGCAGCAAATCCAGGCAACAGGAAAAGGACTCTAGGCAGTTGGGTTGATAAATGATTGTTTAACTTTACCAAAACAAACAATAAGAACCATGCATACAATTTAAATAATTGAACAATCTATTCTGTTGCCTACTACCTGCTAATCCCTCTGTGTAGCAGTAATTGTGTGTTTGTGCGTGTGTGTGTGTGTGTGTGTGCGAACACGACTTACCAGTGGCGCATCACAAGAGCTTCCAAGTTATCTACCTAAACATAGACAAAACACATTACCCCCCCTGAATACCCTTGTTAGCTGAAGCCTCACAGATAATGCAGATGATAACAGTGTGAATGCAAACCACACAGCTCTGCAACACAGTCATGGAAATCTTGAAAAGCAACAGTCAATGCAAACATGTGTTGCTGTCCCTCTATGATTTAAACTGTACGTGACAATTTGACAGTGCAGAGGCAGCAAGTCTTATTGTCTCTAAATAGTCGGCCTACCCAGAACAGATATGTGTTTTGCTAATAAAACAAAGTGTTGCGTGCCCGCATTATTGTCTGGGCACAGCCTACCGTACCCGGGTACTGTGATGTCCAGTTGCCAGAAATACAGACTTTACGCTCCTCTCACGGTAAACAGTATAGACAGCACCGTAAGAATGTTGGTCTGTGGCACAGGATGCTGCTCACTGACGTTACAGTGCTCATCATCAAAGTACAACACAACTCCCCTCACAATTGAACGAACTGTTTCCGCGGTGGCTCCTTGCTGTAACACACACCTTTAGCTTTTCCTTCTGTTCATAGACAGCATCTCCAAGTCCACACCCGAAGAGCAATTTTATATTCCTATAGTGACCAAAGGCAGATCCAAAAAAACAGCAGCCCCTTGTGTGTAGTCTGCAACAATGCATGCAATGAACGGCAAATAAGCATATTGCTTTGACAGTTGCTAAAGCTGAGCAATACACCTTCACGCTGTCAATTCATATCCATGTGATACTTCATGGAGGAAGTACTCAAAAGTGTGAGTTTTTGCCTTCTACTTACAGATTGTTGACAAATCTTACAGATTCCATGACTTGGGTGATCCTTTGCGATGTCCAAAAATTCACAGGCTAGGAAAGGCTTACAGCCCATGCGACCTGCATAGCCAACACGACATCTGCTCAGAGTCAAAGTTGTGGTCCAGGATTCAGTTGTTGACGTGCTTCCAGTACTTTGTCTCTGGCCAGGAAGACGCAACGTAACCTCGTCGTCAGTAGCATCCTCCTCCACCTCCTCTGCTGACCTCATCGACTGGCTGACTTTGGTTTGACAGTAAGTGTGGTCTCCAACCTCATCAATAACCCTGTGTGTTTTCATTCCCCTCGTCCTGAGTCCTCCGAGACAACCTCTTCCTGCCCTAACCGAATAGAAAAGTTGTCATTCCAATCAGGTATCTGTGCTCCTCATCATGTTCCCCATTGTCTCCACCAGGAGGATTTACTTTTTGGAAATGAGGGTGTAGATTAGGCTCAGCACCTTCTTCATCGGGGCCTGGATCCCACTCACAAAGCTTCTGGCCATCTGCGCAGATCATTTCCCCTGTCTCATGGAACTCGCTACCTCAACACGTCAGATTATCTGCTACACCCGCAAGCTTCAAACTGAATCTGAAAACTCATCTGTTCAGAAATGACTATAACCTTCAATGACACCACCACCATACGTACTTGACGCTCAACCTAAACCACTCCTACTGTCTCCTCCCAAAAATCCTTTAGAATGTAATCCCGCAAGGGCAGGGCCCTCTTCCCTCTGTACCAGTCTGTCTATAGTTACTTGTATATGTATTCTGTATGTAACCCCCTTCTCATGTACAGCACCATGGAATCAATGGTGCTCTATAAATCAATAATAATAAAAATAATAACTTCCTTGTCTGTACTCATTGCAGCTTTGGAGCAGACCTCTGATTCCCAGGCTATAGTGCGACTGAACAGCTATGCAAACTCAACCATCTCTGTTACCCCATACTCAGCAGGGCTGGTGGAAACTTGAGAGCTGTTAGGAAGCAAGTGCGATTGGATTGACACCACAGAGGAATGGAGTATTTGGGATCTTGAAATTGGGGTGGAGGAGAGGCCACTTTATGGAGCACTTCAGATCCATTGAAGCAGCTGGTGTTTTGGCCTCATCTACATTTGTTAGCGATGGTCGTGTCCATGAAAAAAGGGATCATATCAGATTATCCATGGGAAGAAGTACACCTGTTCTTTTGGATGGTATTTGTTGTTACAAAACGGTGACGCCTTAAACGCAAGCAGCCTGCTGCGGTTTCAGTTGCACCCAGGCATCAGCTGCCATTTAGGCCTGTGCCTCGGGTTGTCCATCTGGCTGCTTTCTCCTCCACGTCTAAGTGTGGAGAGGCAGCTAGTGCGCATGCGTGTGTCGATTTACCCCAGCCGCAGCCTAACTCCAGTGTTTCGCCTAGTGAGTATGCTCAGCCTGACTGTGCCATTCCTGAGGCTAAGTCTTCATTTCGGGCTACAGCGCATGCTCCCACACTTAGTGCGAAAAGCCTCTTTGCACAGGTACTTGCACTCCGTGCCGGGTCTAAGTCCTGTGTTGTGCCTAGACACCATGCTAAAGCTGATAGTCTTTTTTCAGAGACTGTATTTCATGCAACTGACCATGGTCAGGCACTTACTTTATCAGAAACTAGGTCCGGTAATGAACTCTTTGGCCCTGCCCCTGATGTGGGGGGCCCATTTAGACCACAGGGCATCAGGTGTCCTGACGATGTGGCCAGGCCACTCCCAAATGGCTTGCAGAGGTCCGCCCCTATGACTTGTCACCTCATTATTGATGGTCAGACGATGACTGGTGAGGTGTTTGGGTCATGACAGCCATGAGGTCATCATTGAAGTTGCGGTTCCAAATAGGACGCTAGTTATGCCACTCATGACGTATCACTCTGCTTTTGTCTCCAGGAGGTGCATTGTGGTCCACCCTGGTTTGGGGCGGACCCAGGTTATAAAAGGGTCTGGAGACAACAAGGAGGTGCGAAGTCTTCTATTATGCTCCGAAAGAGCACACCTCCATGCGTTGAACCCATTGCGGCTTTAGGCCAGAGGTAGGCAGGGATAGGGCGTCGATGCAGGCCGCCACCACAGTTGGTAACGCAGAACGGTTAAGACCAGCTCCTGTCCTACAAGTTCTGCTTGTGCAGCCCAGTGGCATTAACAGGCCTGCTGCTGCTGATGCGCCTGCTGTCCACAGGTGTGGCCCCAATGCACACGGTCAGCGTACTGAATGGCCCCTGTGATGTTAATAGGGAGTTCCTGGGCTGGGTGGGCGTGTGGACCCTGTGACGCTAACAGGGCTCCCAGTCTCAAGATCCGAGTGGCGTCTAACTTGGTTCAGGCTACTATTAGTTTCATAGCCACACAGCTCTGTATCCTCCACCTAACCTTCCAGTTGCCAACCTCTCCTTTTCCATCTGGGAGCACGGTGGACACTGACTGCTGATGGGGATATATACCTTTCTCTTTCTTTTCTTATTAATTTTCGTTATATAGCGGTAACATAGTATATACACCTTATCCAAATCTGCCAGTCCCACCGTAACAGATGGTGTTTCTTCATCAAATGTTACTTTTGCTTAACCACCAAACCCACGGACCAAAACTTTTTTCCCCTTTCCAACACACCTGTTCCCCTTTCCACCAGCATCTGTCCTTTTTCAACTCATTTTGTATATGACCAAAAGTGCAACTCTGCAGGGACACCGTACTCAATGCCATCTCAGCACAGCAGCCAGCCCTCGGTCCCTCAGATGTGGACAAGTAAAAGACCATTTCCTCCTATCCATGACAAAGCGTTGAGATTCACTCTGTGCAGCACTGGTGTTTAGTGGAAAAGCAGATCTAAGATTGCGTACCACCTTCTGAAGATACTCCTGTACACGTGCGTCCCTTTCTATGGCAGGAATTATTTCGCGAAATTTTGTCTTGTACCGGGGATCTAACAGTGTGGCAACCCAGTAGTTAGCATTACTTCGAATTCGTACAATCCGAGGGTCATGTTGTAGGTAGTGCAGCAAGAAGACGCTCATGTGTCTTGTGCATCCAGGAGGACCAAGTCCTTGGTGTGTTGGTGGCAGAGAGGTGAGAATCGTGCCTCCTTCCTCAGCCCTCTCCCCCCAACCTCGCACAACCGAAATGTGAGCAAGCTCTCACTCATCTGGTGAGTCTTCCATGCCCATTGCAAGTTCGTCCTCCATTTCTTCATGGCTCCTGCACCTTCCTCAACAATTTTTGCTGATACTATGCGCCCTTGTTAATCCCTATCCCCCACCATAACTGCTGCCTAGGTGCCGCTTACCGTATGGACCTTGTAGATCTTATTATCCCTTCTGCATATGACTCCTCCTGTACTTCCTCACCTTCCTCTTGGACCAATACCTGACTCCGAATAATGCTTACAGTGTGCTCCATCATGTAGATGACCAGAATTGTCACGCTGAGAATGGCATTGCCAGTGCTAAACATCTTCGTCGACATTTGTAAACTGTGTAGAAGGGTGCATAGGTCCTTGATCTGACACCACTCCAGCAGCGTGATCTGCACCACCTCTGGATCAAGTTAGCTCAGGGTATACGTCATACCGTATTTCAGCAGGTCCATGCTTACTGGTCCAAGTATCTGTGTTGAAATGCACCCTGTCACACACAGAGTTTCTCAAGGAATCGGTGAGGTTGTGTGCGACCTACTGTGGTAGCGCGGGCACGCCTTTCTTGGAGAAGGAGTGACGACTGGCCATCGGCTTTTGGGGCACTGCAATGGGCATATGGTCTCGAAAATCCTCGGTCTCAAAAGGGTGTAAAGGCAGCCTTTCTGTTGCCAACAAGTTGCAGATGATGAAACTCAACCTCTTAGGCATGTCATGCCCTTCGAAAATCATGTAAAACACAGCGAGGGGACTCCAACCACAGTCTCCCTCGTTGCCACTAATTGGGCCACACACACCCCAGTTGACTGGCATCAGTTGACCCCCCTTTTGAAAAAGAAAAAGATGCTTTGCATGAAGCACTCTCAAAAATACGCGTGCCTTTCCCGTCCCCTGGCTGACCCAGGGGAAGACAAGTCCTCTGAGAGCCATGATTTGTTCATTTTGGTTCTTTTAGAAACACAGCGAGGGGACTCCAATCACAGTCTCCCTCGTTGCCACTAATTGGGCCACACACACCCCACTTGACTGGCATCAGTTGACCCAATTTTCAAGATGAAAAAGATGCTTTGCATGAAGCACTCTCAAAAATACGCGTGCCTTTCCCGTCCCCTGGCTGACCCAGGGGAAGAAAAGTCCTCTGAGAGCCATGTCCACATTGTCAGTGGACAGACGCGTGTGCTTATCTGCCAGCAGACCCCCAGCAGAACTGAAGACAGGTTCTGAGAGAACGCTGGCTGCAGGACACGACAAGATCCCCAAGGCGTACGTGGCAAGCTCAGGCAATTTATCCAGATTGGAAGCCTAAAATGAGCAGGGCTCAAGTTGCACAGTAATGGCATCGATGTTTCCTTGCATATACTCATATATCTGTGTGTCCTCCTCTTTTTCCTTGTCCAGCTCTTTTGTTTTCGCATGAGTATATGTCCTTGTCACTTTCCCTTGTGTTTGTGTTGTGTTGTGAGTTGTTTGTCACCTTTTGGACACCTTTGAGGGTGTTTTCTAGGTGTTTTTATGTGTTTGTGATTGCCTGCCATTGTTTCCTATGCAGTTCGAGTTCGGTTCGTCGAACGTTCGACGAGCCGAACTCGAACGGGACCTCCGTTTGGCGAACCGACCTCGAGCCGAACCGCGACCGGTTCGCTCATCTCTATTCGTGACGCCACCTGTGGTATGCGGCTATTAAGCCGCCGCTGCTGTGTGAGGCCTCCGGGGTAATGATATGGCAGCAATGGTGGTACTGCTCCCCACAGGTGGAGCGGTGCCCCGGGGACACTGTTGGTGCTCATGAGAGTCTATGGTGTTGTATGGATAACACAGTGCAGGGCCGACAGGCAATGAAAGAAACAGGCACAAACAACAGTCTCTTTACCTTCTCCTCTTTTACTTCACAAACGGTTAGTCCTCGGAGACCGTTACAGGTGGTAGAGGGCTCCGGCCGGCCTGGAAGTAACTGGATGTCGTTTTGGCCAGATGAGTATGAGGCCTACTCCTTTTCTTTTCCTTACTGTGATAGGACCCTGCTCTCTGGATCTAGCAATGGCCCTCTTGCTGCTGGGACCGGTGGTACGTCCCTTTCCCTCTGTGGTAGGCTGCACAGGCCTTCTCTGGTGCTTCTCTGCTGGAGTCCACACCGGGCCCTGATGATGCAGCTGTACCTTCGGGCTGATTATGGGCCAGTTGCTTGCAGCTCTCCTGCCCTTCGGATTCGGCTACCATGGAGTATTTTAGGCCCTGGTGGCCACAGACTCCGATGTCCGAGTCTCTTCTGTGCCTCTCTGCTCCTCCTGCTTCACTGGGCCAAGCTGCTCCAGCTCTAGGCCCCAGTTCTACAGGACAGCACTACTCTGCGTCTGCTTGTTTGACTTCTCTCTACAGACTGACCACTAACTCCTCCCTCAGGCTAGACTTAAGGAATGCTCCCTAGAACTCCAGGTTCAGAGCTCCCCCTGCTGGCCTGAGGGAGAACTGCGTTGGATGTTAAACTTACTGGCCAATAGACCTCCCAATTACCTCCAGGCTCAGCATTAACCCTTTGGAGGGGCAATGCTGTTGTGGCGACCAGGTCCTGGGGCGCCACACATTCATGGAAGAAACTATCTGATTCCCTACAAGAATTCAAACCAGAATACAGGGAATTGTGATAAATTAACTATTGTCCAGCATTTCATTAGATAATCATGTCAAAGCTGTACAGGCATGGATACCATGGATCGTATATGCTTATCCACATTCACCTATCACCCAAGTTGCCCTGACATGATGTGAAATTTATTCATATTTTACTCTAAATATATATATATATATAATGCTCAAAAAAAATAAAGGGAACGCTAAAATACCATTGTACTGTTTAAGGGTTCCCTTTATTTTTTTGAGGAGTATATATTTATAATTATTGTGCTTGCTGCTCACTGTGATGCAACCCCAACCCTCTGTTTATTTTCTTCTTAAGCCTTCTTCTTGCTATCTCCTGTTTTCTAGATCATCTCTTTTTCTACATCTCATTATGCCTGATTCTGCCTCATGCACGTGGAGACCCTACAACAACTCGGCTTTACCTTTTGTTTGGCTTTGTAAGGTCCCCTTCACACGTCAGTGATTCCAGTATGTATGACGATGTTTTTATACATCCCAGAATCACATCAGTGTTTTCACAAGGACCGTGTGTCCATGTGGCGTGTGTTCACGCCATGAACAGCAGCGCCCGTAACAGGTGAGTGAAAAGTTCATGATCTCCGTGTGCTATCACGGATAGCACACGGAGAACACTTGTGCAATCACGGATAGCACACGGAGAACACTTGTGCCAAAATCACAGCACATGGAGGGCCATAGGCACCTTCAACACGTCGGTGAAAAACATGTGTGTTTTCCACGGACGTGTGAAAGAGGCCCTATATTGTCCAAAGTAATACTCTTCTAATTCATTTCTTGTTCACACAGAGGTCCTCGTCACTCGTCCAACACTCCTGATTCATGAAGAGGCAAAAGCCCGTTTGTGAGTCAGAGGAGGGTCTGTCTCCATCTCCTCAAGACCGGCATTGTCTTGATTAATCGGGCCCTTTTTGTTGTTGTGTTGAACATGATAATGTGCTTCTGCTGTGCACCACCATGAATTCTTTTTTGGTCAGGATGTGAAATGACACAAAAATTAGGCTGGTTTCACATTCCTTCTTTTGGACAATAGAACTCAAGGGCATAAGATGTAACATAATTATGTTACATTATGTTTTAAGCTACCTTTTTATCTAATTTTAAAAAAACAAACAAAAGATTACATAAACCTTTCAATAGGATGCAACAATGTGGTGTGATCCTAGTCTGAAAGTGACAGCCGTGTGTTGGGACTAGCACTGATTCCCATATAGGACAACAGCAGTTTGCAGAAAATCTGAACCACATTACTAGCTTGTCTAATACACACATGTCATGTGTCATGGATCGAAGACTGTAGCTAACCCAAATAGGTGGCACTGGAGAGTCAGCTTTCTTCTTCTATTGTCTTTGACAGAGAAGACTTGCTGAGTGTGGAACGCCTCCTTTGTGGATATTTGATTTCTGGATATACACCTTATGTGCAACTACTAAACATTTGTAAAAATGAGAACTTGTTATGTAATTTTTCCTTGATGAATAACAACCATAATACATTTTTTTTGTTGAAGATCAATGTTTTTACAAATCCCTTACCGACAACAAAAACAGCTTTTTTTTGTTCTCCAGTTTTCTTATTAATTTTCTTGGCTGGTGAAGTTGGATCTTTCTCTTTTTTTTGTGCCTTCTCACTTTTGGCTTTTTTCTTTTCCTTTCCCTTTGTGGTGTCTTTTGTCTACACATAAGTAACATTAGCAGGAATATGTAAAAGCAATGATAAAATGCTGAGCATGCCAATGAAGCTCTTGCCCAAGTTAGAGGTTAAAGGAATATGCCAGGGAGCTAAAAATGTATTCACATTGACATAAGTTCAAAAACTAAAAAAGACGACATCTATAGAATTGTTTTCAACAGTCACAGTATGAGCTATTAGAATTTACTGTAACAGACGTAGCTCCTGAGGACTCCCCCTCCCTTCTGGGATGTTACGTTACAGACCAGGGGTTATAGCATGTTACTACCTTCTAATACAAGACGTCCCTCTGATGATGCCTTGTTTCATGCAGTCACAGATCAGCTGGCATGGTTTGTCATCATTTAACCAAACATGATGTGTTGTGTGGGTTTGTAATGTCCTTCCATCATTTGTGCTTTTTCTGAGTGACTCCCACTGTGATCTATGGCTGCTTCTTCACAGCTTATCAATTATAGTCAGAATTTTCCTCCACGCTCTGTGGAATTTCACAGAGTATTATACAGCTGCAGGCTATATATCACCCATAGTCTATCCCCTCCTCAACAGTAGATCTCTCACTAACCCCATTGTCAGTTGATAATTTTCTGTCCCTTACAACCTTTCTGTGCAGCTCTTATCATTCCATTTTTTCATGTGTCTCCCTAGCCTGAGGGAAGCATCAGGATGTCTGCTGCAGTATGTATCAGATTTATTACCCCATCACTTCCCTTTAGTAAAGGGTGCTTTACATGCTGCGACATCGCTACCTATATATCGTCGGGGTCACGTTGTTAGTGACACACATCGGGCGCTGGTAGCGACATCGCAACGTGTGACACCAAGGAGCGACGATCAACAATCGCAAAATCGTTCAAAAACGGTGATCGTTGACACGTCGCTTTTTTCCTTAATATCGTTGCTGCCACAGGTACGATGTTGTTTGTCGTTCCTGTGGTGTCACACATCGCTATGTGTGACACCGCAGGAACGACGAACATCTCCTTACCTGCATCCATCGGAAGGAGGTGGGCGGGATGTTACGTCCCGCTCATCTCCGCCCCTCCGCTTCTATTGGCCGGCCGCTTAGTGACACCGCAGTGACGTCGCTATGACGCCGAACGCACCTCCCCCTTGAAGGAGGGATTGTTTGGCGGTCACAGAGACGTCGCTGACAAATTATGTGTGTGTGACGCTGCCATAGCGATAATGTTCGCTACGGCAGCGAGCACCAAATGTCGCACGAGCGACGGGGGCAGGTGCTATCGCGCTCGACATCGTTAGCGATGTCGCGGCATGTAAAGCACCCTTTACACGAGTAATAAGAGTGGCCCAAACAGGTTGCAGAAGGCAGGAAACTACAAAGGAGAGGGAAAGCAGCACTGGTGAGAAGGAAATAGACTATTGAAGGGATACAGCCTTCAGCTGTACAGATTATCTGGGATATGTCAAGAAGTGTTGAGGGAAGCTATGACTGTCAGAGATAAATGGTGAAAAAGCAGGCCTACATTATAGGTGGAGTCATCAAGGCAGCAGTGCACAAATGATGGAATGACATTATATACCTGCAAACATGACATCTTGCCTGGTCAGGGGACCGGCTTGCATAATAAGAGGAATGAGCAACCCTTGACCCCTGACCTGTGACTGCGTGGGAGGAGCTGCTATCAGGGGTCTGGCTTGTATTAGAAGCCAGTAACAAGCCATGCCTCCTGATCCATGACGACGTATGTTAGAAGGGAGGGGGAGCACTCAGGAGATACATGTCTGTCTCAGGGAATAGTTCTGTGACAATTGAAAACACTACTATACAGTTTTCATGTAGCTGTGAATACATTTGTATCTCTCTGAAGAACAGATTTACAAACAAGAAATACCCTAAAAACTCCATACACAGAACTTATTAACTCTCAGAATATTTTTCTTTTAGTAAATATTCCTCATGATAAACAATGTCAGACTAGAGCTTCTAAAACATTTTCTGCTTGTGTCTCACCAGACTGAATGAGATTATGTCTGTAATGGAAATCCATGTTCAAATAAAAAAATAAGTTTTTTTCCCTTTTTGCTTCCTGAACCCACTATAACATTAAAATATGTACAACATGTGAACTGTATTAGAGAATAGAGACTACAGCGGCCAGAGAAAAGACTATTCAGAAGATGAAACAAATTATATGACAACCATCCAGCTGAGCCTCATCAACAACCAAGGGGCGCTGCACTAACGAGACCAGTCTCACAAATTAAAGGGAATCCGTCACCAGCTTTTTGCTAACCCATCTGAGAGCAACATGATGGCAGCATGGGCAGAGACCCTGATTCCAGAAATGTGTTACTTACTGGGCTGCTTCTTGTAGCTGGTATAAAATTCCTGTTTTATCTGCTGCAGATCTACTGTAAACCTATACAAAAGAGGAGTAATTAAGCCAAAGAAATTACATATAAAAACAGATCTTATTCGAAATTATTAAAACAAGATGTATAAAAGAAGAGGTCATTCAAATCAGATCCAAAAAAGGTTGTGCACAAAATATAAATAAATACACATACACAAATATATGCAAATTGCAACAAAGAAAATAGGTACCTAAAAAATGTGTGTGTATGTAAAATATGTATGGGGCCCGCACCAAGGTGCCACATGGGAATAAAACAATGGGAACGAAGATGAATAAATAATGTGCAATACTTACAATACCCACAAGATGGCAGTGTATCCCCAATATGAGGTTCTGGATGCATGGAAAAATGGGTCTATGTAAGTATAAAGCCCAGTTGCAAATAGAATATTTTGCAATACAAATACTACAGAAAAAGTATGTCACCCTGAGCAATAAAGGCACTGCACAATGCTAGTGACATTATGGTGAACAAAAAAAAGGTTAGAGGATAGAAAGAACCAACTCTGAAGGAGTACATGCAAAAAGGACATCCATGGAAAGGACATAGAATGAAGGGCCCGAGAGAGAATGAAAAGGACAAACTGCTGCCAGCTGATCCAGGTTGTCCTTTTCATTCTCTCTTGGGCCTTTCATTCTATGTCCTTTCCATGGGCGTCCTTTTGCATGTGCTCCTTCAGAGTTGGTTCTTCATATTCTCTGACCCTTTTTTATCACTTTTATATGTCACTAGTATTGCGCAGTGCCTTTATTGCTCAGGCTTTTAGAAGATAGGAACTGTGGAGGAGAAGCGCAATAGGGTCTTACCAGATAACAAAGGTGATTAATAGTGAGGAAGTCACCTAGAGTAGTTGTGCAAGTCACAACTCCTATATCAGCAATATATAAAGGTGAACAGTTGCAGCCTCAAGCAGTGAAGAAGGAACCGGGTATCTTGCTGCACTATCACCACACCGGGATGTAATGTTATTTCATGTCTTTATTATTTATGCACAGGTCAACGCGTTTAGGAGGTCGCAGCCTCCTTCCTCAGGACAACAGGCTAAAACATAAATAAGCTTTATTTAATTATCTATGTTTTTGCCTGTTGTCCTGAGGAAGGATGCTGTGACCTCCAAAACGCCTTGACCTGTGCATAAATAATAAAGACATGAAATAACATTACATCCCGGTGTGGTGATAGCGTGGCAAGATACCCGGTTCCTTCTTCTGAATTTACTCCTTTATTGCTCAGAGTGACACATACGTTTTCTGTGATCAAATGTTTTATTTCCATTTGCAATTGGCTTTATACTTATATAGAGCCATTTTTCCATGCATCCTACACCTTCTTTTGGACATACACTGTCATCTTGTGGATATTGCAAATATTGGACATTATTTATTCATCTTTGTTCCCACTAATTTATTCCCATTTGGCACCTTTGTGCGGGCCCCATACATATTTTACATACACACAATCATTTTCGTGCACCTATTTTCTTTGTCGCAATTTGTAAATATTTGTTTATTTATTTTTTGTGTATAACCTTTTTTGGATCTGATTTGAGTTACCTCTTATTTTACACATGTTGTTGTTTTAATCATTTTGAAATAAAATCTCTTTTTATCTGTAATTTCTTTGGTTAAATACTCCTCTTTTGTATAAGCTTACAGTATTCTGAATAGAGCCGGTCATTATAGATTTTCTCAGTTCTACCACTGATTGGCAGCTTTCTGCCTCTGCACCCTGTACACAGAAAGCTGCCAATCAGTGGTGGGGGCAATGTTATACAGAGCTCATGAATGTGGAGGACTTCATGGCAGCAGGTGCACTATTCCTCTAGTGATAATTTCTTACTTAAAAAAAAAATAAGTAATTTAAGCCAATCTGCAGCATGCAGCCCAGTAAGTGACACATCGCTGGAATCAGGGTCTCTGTCTCCACATTATGTTGCTAACAGGTTAGCAGATCGACCAATATCTCATATATTTATGATATATATATATTTTTTGCACTTTATGTTTATTTTTATGCAGCATACCGTCAGGCCCATTTATGTTGGTCTTATAAACTAGGGTGTCTGTCCCGGTGGGGTGCACTTATTGAGAGCTGTGCAGCCTGCCTAATCTAATAGTATGGGTGTATAGTGTCTTTTTATTTTTTTCTTTAGGTGTTGTTGGCAATTTACCCCTGATGAACTCCTGACCATTTAGTTAGGAGGGGGAGAAACGCGTCGGAGAAGCTTGGGGTACCGGCCTGTTAGGTGGACCCAGGAGCTTGATCCTAACTGCTGTGTACTACAGTATCTTGACAGGAACATAGGTTCCAGTCCAATTCAGGAACCAACATATATTTTTATACGTTTGTCCTGGATTTTACACAACTCACCTAGTTCTGGTGGTGGGCATAGGCCAGTGAAGAACAGGGACAGCAAGGGATAGCCACCCGGAGCGGGGGTGTTCAGAACATTACGACACTCTCCGCAGGTAGGAAGGATAAGTGGAGGATCTATTTAGCCCCTAGACTACATGGAGTTTATCTACCTATTAATCTAGTACTATATTCCTGCACGCTTTCTCTGCTCTCCATTAGGTCATTCACGAGCACTTTGTCCTTTGTCCTTCATGTTCAATAGACACTTGGTGTCTTAAATTGTTTTTACCTAATTATTAATAAAGACTATTGTTTTAGAGGTTGTGTCTTAGGTGGTTTCTTATGGGTGTATAGTGCTAAGATGTTAGTGGCCATCAGGAATCCATATTGGTAGTTTGTCTTTAAGATATTAGACAGTAACAGTTTAGTTTTTATCAGCTTGTTCTTCTGTAATTTTCTCAAACACCTGGACTCATAGTTCTTTTATCAATGTTTAGTGAGAATGTACATGTTTATAGTATGGTAAAACATCTGGTACCGGCAGCCTTTGGCATGTCTCATTCGGTGACATATTTGTCCAGTGTAGATTGACATCTAAAGAGTTGGCCACTCAGAAGAGGGATACAATATTAGACAAATAGAACCTGTTAAGCTGGGTTCACACACCTGGCGTGCGACGTCACTCTGGCCGGTGATCCTCCTCCTTCCTAAGGGGGCGGGTCGTACAACGTCAGAGTGACGTCACACGGCAGGCGGCTAATAGAAGCGGAGGGGCGGAGATGAGCAGGATGTAAACATCCCACCCACCTCCTTCCTTCCGCATAGCCGCCGGCGGCAGGTAAGGTAATGTTCCTCGCTCCTGCGGCTTCACACACAGCGATGTGTGCTGCCGCAGGAACGAGGAACAACATCGTACCTGTCGCGGCACCGGCATTATGGAAATGTCAGAGAATACACCGATGATACGATAACGACGCTTTTGCGCTCGTTAATCGTATCATCTAGAATTTACACACTACAATGTCGAAAGTGACGCCGGATGTGCGTCACTTTCGATTTGACCCCACCGACATCGCACGTGTGATGTTGCAACGTGCAAAGCCACCCTTAGAGTTTGTGTAACACTTGGTTATACAAGCATTTGTTTTCAAAAGAGATATAAACTGGTGAAGATTTCAGCGAAGTCAGAAGCCTATTAACCTGTGGACTAAAAGGGGATGCCCGTGACACCACAGTGTGGATCCCCGGAATTTCTCTGTCTTCGCTGTTTTGCTTTTCACAGCTGATGTTCCGGACAGATGATGTGTGTTATTCCTGCTGAAGTTTTTTCTATGTAGTGTGCAATGTAAGTATTTTACCTTTGTGATTTATATTATGTAAAAGTGTAGGCAATATCACACTATTTCCTATTTTCTGTAATCATTGAATCGTTATAATAAAATTAATCGCCTTCTTTAAAGCCGTATCCAACCCCTTTAAATACTTGGCAAAACAGGGTGTCAATAATGTGTGTGATCAGCGCCGTATACAATCCTTATCCGTGTGTAATTCTAAAACTAAGCAATCGATTCCTCCATGAATCAGTAGATTGATAGTGGATGTCTCATCAGTATTTTGCACCTGTGTTGCCTCTCCCCTTAGGCTGTGTGCACACGTACATGCTGAAATTTCTGTAGCGATTTATCAGCACATGTGCGCTTCAAATCGCTGCAGAAACACTAAATAATGGATACAGTATTTCAGCAGAATAAATGCCAATGTCATGCGCTTGGGATGCAGCCTCTCCCATAGACAGAGTGGGAGCTGCATCCAAAGCGCACAAAAGAAGTGACATGCTGCATTTTTGAACGCACCGATTTGGATCAAAATGTATGCACAATCTTCATATATTGTGTAGGGGACGCAGGACGCATGCATTTACGCTGCAGTGCTAGACGCAGCGTAAATGCATGCAAAACACACACGTGCGCACACAGCCTTATGAAGGAGGGCTTCTGTATCCTGTTAGTGCATTAGTTTCAGTGACCTGGACAGATAAATACTGTTTCTCTTATTTTGCTGTGGTAGTAACAGATTAGGAAGCCAGAACCAGGTGACAGTTTCCCTTTAAGAAGCAGTGTGCCAGACCATCTTGGTGTTGCCTCTTTCCTCTGGTATTTTGTATGGAGATATATAAATATATTGACAGTTAAATTGATTAAATAACACCCAGTTTCAACTCACTCCCAAATTTCTAGCCCTGGATCAGTGCTACACTGAGCTCCAAGAGAGAAACTGTTCCATTAAAGAGAATATGTACGGTAGTAATGAAAGTTACAGACCACGGTGTTGGTGATTTCCTGTAGAAGTGCAGTCTCCTCTTCTTCTGTTAATTGCTGATTCTCTATGTGGTTGTCGTCTTTGCTAACTTCTGCCTCTTGTGGAATAACAGGCAAATTCTCATTCCTCTTAATGGAAGCTTTCTCCACATCTTTAACACTAAGAACATATTGGTTTAGATTCCTTTAAGATGCACTTTAAATGAAATCTGTCAGCAGGTTTTCATATGTACATGTATCAAAGACAAGTCCATCAATACCTTTAGATGGCCAGTCTGTTCCTCTGTTTCTGATAGTTTCTATGCTGTATGTGTGGCGCCCCTGACCTGGTCAGGCACCACTGAGTACTGCACCCATGCTGGGGACAGTACAACACAGGTAATCCAGAAGGCTGACTGGGGTGTGGTACACAGGCGCATAGTGATCAGGTCTCACACATGTACCCATGAGAGGACCCCTGGGGATCCCAGGAGGGGGAAAAGCCTTCACCTCCACTGGAATAGTGGAGGGGGCCAAAAGCCTCCATCTCCTCTCAAGGGGTGTGGTAAGAGAGTCTGGTTGCTAGGTGGCGTAGGCAGGCACAAAAGGGAAAGGAGGAGTAAACAGTCTAGAGTCTGCAGCAGAGTGTGGAGGAGTGAGGAGCAGGAAAGTGAAGCTCTGACAGGAGCAGGAGTGAAGGTCCCAGATGTGAGCCGGTTCAGAGCAGAGTCCAGGGAGCTCCGAGGAGAGCTGACCCCTTCCCCTGGGCTGCTGGAGTCTGACAGCGTCCGCGCAGTGGCTACCGACGGGGGAGAACGGTCACCTAGGAGTGCTACCCGAAACCCATCTCCAGCTAGAGAGAGAGCACAGAGTGGGAAGTAAGGAGACTGCTAGGGAGAACCAGGCCCAAACGGGCGGCAGATCCCGAAGCGGAGATAGATCCAGCTTTCTTTTGCTAAACCTGCCGGTGTGGGGCTCTCAAAGCCCACGCCACAACACCACAAAAAGCCGCAGCCACGTAGCCACAGTTAGGGCCCATAGCTCACAGGAGGCAAGAAGCTGGAGTGATCTGGCCCAGGCAACAAGCACACGGCAAACGAAGGGGAGTGAGGCTTCAGCAACTTCCCTGGGTGACCCCCATAGGGACTCAAAGTCGGGGTCACCCCAAACCACCAAGGGCTAAGGAAGGCGAGTTAGTAGTCACCCTCACAAGTCAGCCTGAAGGACACCTGGTTCCCGCCTGGTTCATCCCAGCTACGCCCGGGTTACTCACCCTGCCACCTGAAGTGAGTAAAAACCCTGAAAGACATTCTGCCTGTGTGGAGTTATTCTGCGCCTTGTGGTACTACGCACCTACACAGGGCCCTGGGGCTTGCCTCACTCTCAGGAGGCTATTCCAACTAACTGCACTCACCATCAGCCCCAGGCGTCCCTCAACCTGCAGTGGCGGTCCCCACTGACCGCAATACTGAGAGTGGCGTCACGACAATCAAGAAGAAGATCTCCTACCTGTGACAAGATCCAGCCGAGTGGAGTCCCTGAAGGTAATGCACCGACACAGCACCTGTGGGGCTTCACATCTGGCGTCACGAACAGGATAAGGACTAGACCTGTCCAGACAGGTGACCATGTGCCTGGGCGGTCCGCTTGAAAAATTGGAAGCGCCGCCATATTGCCACCATGAAAAGCGCGCTGAAAAACAACAGCAGCCCGCGCTGGGAGAAGTTACCGCCCACGAAGAGGTGTGGCTACCCAGAGATCCCCTGCAGAGTTCTGACCTCGCTTGTGAAGAGAGCGGAAGCGTCCAGAGACGTCGGGACAGAAAGGGAGCCAGAAGCCTGCTGCTGGGAAAGGAGCTGCTGAAAGAGGCAGAGCGGAAACTGAATAGCTTGCTACTAGAGGCAACGGCGAGTCCACTGCTGGGAAATCGTGCAGAAGAGGGCGCAGAAGAAATGGCGTCTGACCGCAGAAACCCAGAACCGGGCTCCGCTGCCTGGTGGTATCGGGAGCTGGCCCAGTTCTGCGACCGACTGGAGACCCGGGTCGTGGAGCAGATCCGAGAAGAACGCATGGAACTTCTGGAGATGGCTGCCGCGGTTCAGGCCTATGAGAGGGGAACCGCACGACGAGTGCCAGACCGGGCGGTGACGACTCAGACCCCGATGCTGCCACCGATGGGTGAGTCCAGTGATGCCCCTGCCAGCGCGAGTGCCCCGACCCCTGCTGCCACGTCCGCGGCCCCTGAAGAGGCGTCCGGCGCGGCGACGCTGAAGCCGGCCGCAGCCACGCCAGGTGCAGCCCGCCAAGCTCAGGCCGCCGCAGCGATGCCCTGCCCGGCCCACCAAGACCCGGTCCCTGCAGCAACGCCCAGTCCGGTCCGCAAAGATCCGGCTGCCACCGCGACCCTCATCCATGCCGCGGGTGTGACGCTGACCCAGGCCGCCGCCATGCTAGGCCCGGCCCGCCGGGACCCCACCGCAGCCGCAACGCTCGTCCGCGCCGCAAGTGAGACGCTGAACCAGGCCGCAGCCACGCCAGGTGCGGCCCGCCAAGCTCCGATCGCTGCAGCGACGCCCAGCCCAGCCTGCACCGATCCCATCGCGACAGCGACGCCGATCCAGGCCGCCGCCATGCAGGGCGCGGCCCGCCAAGACCAGGCCGCCACCATGTCAGGCGCGGCCCGCCAAGAGATTGCATCACCATTTACCCCGGCCTGCAAGGCCAGAGCAGACACCGCTCCCCAGTCCAAAGAGGTCCCTGCTGGAAAGCCCACGCTGGGGGAGGACCCCGCATACTGGCAGCTAAAGGCTGACATGGAGGCCAAGTTTCCACAATGGTTGGTGGACCAGTACGTGCTCCCTCCGCATACCCCCAAGAGGATTCCAGCAACCCCTGCAGCAACCACGCCAAAGAGTCCCCCGCCTGGGCCTGCTGAAGAAAGCCCATCCCCAGCACTGCCACCAAAGGAGTGCCAAGAAGAACTAAGGGGGAGAGGAGGCCAGGAAACTGAGGAGCTGACTCAGGAGCCACCAGCAGTGGATCCATGCCCCGAGCCAGAGATGCTGCCGTATTCCCGCTGGGACGAGGAAGACCTGACACCTTCTGCTGAGGAAGATCTGCCCCAAAGCCTCACCTGGGAGCTGGTAAGCTGCACCTCGCAGAATCCAACCCGCAAGATACAGCGCCGCAGTAGAACCCAGTCTTTCCCTGCACCGCCATCCCCAGAGCAGAGAGAAGTCACGGCCAGAGACCTAGAAGAAAAACGGTTCCTGAGAAGAGCCAAAGCACAGGTCAGAGGACCCCTTTGTAGAGGAATTGTGGAAGACTTTAGCCTGAAGTCAGGATACGGGTTCATCGTTGCACCTGGTATCAAAGAAGGCATTTTTGTCAATAGGAGAGACGTCAGAGCTAATTTGCCCAGAGGACACCCTGGCAGAAACTTAAAAATGGGAGACTCCGTACAGTTTACCCTGCATCGAGGCGAAAGAGGCTGGTATGCCCTAGATGTAGTGCCATGTCCCAAAGAAGAAAGGAAAGACAGTAATAAAGAGAGAAGTCAAGACCAAAGACCTAATGATCAGACCACTACAGATGAGGAAAAAGGTCAAGAAACCAACAGGTGCCGCAGCCCTACAGGCCCAAGCCCTGGTGAGGAGGAATCTGCATAAAGTAAAGCATACAGCAAGTTAAAGTTTTGAAAAGTTGGAAGTTTTGCAACGTTTACGTTTAAGTATGTGCCCACATAAACTTGTGTGAGAAAACCATAAACCTTAAGGCTATGAACTGGCTATAGCCACAAACTCTCGCAGTGTAAATAGTTACACCAGAGGGCACCACCACCACCAGAGTCAGCCTGTTTAGGGGCTTGGCTCGTCTGCAACCAGGGAGCCCGTCCGTATATAGGGCCTTGGCTTACCTGCAACCAGAGAGCATGCCTGTTTATGGGGCCTGGCTCTCCACCACAAAGAGGGTACCTGGTCAGCACCAACTGTGGAGGCCGCCTCTACATCCTGCCAGAAGAGGCTGAAGGCGCGGATCCACCAGGCCAGGTATACCCTGAAACCACCAGACCATGAAAGCCGCCTCTACATCCTGCCAGAAGTGGCTGAAGGCGCGGCCAACGTGAGAGGGTTTTGGGTGGGTTAACGGACTTGTGGGTGGAGGGTGGTGATGTATGGTACCTGGTGTTTTTAAAAATGTTTTTCATGTTTTAATGTTTTATGCATTTTAAAAATGTTGTCTTGCAGCCCGAGGACGTGCTGGTGATAACTAAGGGGGAATGTGGCGCCCCTGACCTGGTCAGGCACCACTGAGTACTGCACCCATGCTGGGGACAGTACAACACAGGTAATCCAGAAGGCTGACTGGGGTGTGGTACACAGGCGCATAGTGATCAGGTCTCACACATGTACCCATGAGAGGACCCCTGGGGATCCCAGGAGGGGGAAAAGCCTTCACCTCCACTGGAATAGTGGAGGGGGCCAAAAGCCTCCATCTCCTCTCAAGGGGTGTGGTAAGAGAGTCTGGTTGCTAGGTGGCGTAGGCAGGCACAAAAGGGAAAGGAGGAGTAAACAGTCTAGAGTCTGCAGCAGAGTGTGGAGGAGTGAGGAGCAGGAAAGTGAAGCTCTGACAGGAGCAGGAGTGAAGGTCCCAGATGTGAGCCGGTTCAGAGCAGAGTCCAGGGAGCTCCGAGGAGAGCTGACCCCTTCCCCTGGGCTGCTGGAGTCTGACAGCGTCCGCGCAGTGGCTACCGACGGGGGAGAACGGTCACCTAGGAGTGCTACCCGAAACCCATCTCCAGCTAGAGAGAGAGCACAGAGTGGGAAGTAAGGAGACTGCTAGGGAGAACCAGGCCCAAACGGGCGGCAGATCCCGAAGCGGAGATAGATCCAGCTTTCTTTTGCTAAACCTGCCGGTGTGGGGCTCTCAAAGCCCACGCCACAACACCACAAAAAGCCGCAGCCACGTAGCCACAGTTAGGGCCCATAGCTCACAGGAGGCAAGAAGCTGGAGTGATCTGGCCCAGGCAACAAGCACACGGCAAACGAAGGGGAGTGAGGCTTCAGCAACTTCCCTGGGTGACCCCCATAGGGACTCAAAGTCGGGGTCACCCCAAACCACCAAGGGCTAAGGAAGGCGAGTTAGTAGTCACCCTCACAAGTCAGCCTGAAGGACACCTGGTTCCCGCCTGGTTCATCCCAGCTACGCCCGGGTTACTCACCCTGCCACCTAAAGTGAGTAAAAACCCTGAAAGACATTCTGCCTGTGTGGAGTTATTCTGCGCCTTGTGGTACTACGCACCTACACAGGGCCCTGGGGCTTGCCTCACTCTCAGGAGGCTATTCCAACTAACTGCACTCACCATCAGCCCCAGGCGTCCCTCAACCTGCAGTGGCGGTCCCCACTGACCGCAATACTGAGAGTGGCGTCACGACAATCAAGAAGAAGATCTCCTACCTGTGACAAGATCCAGCCGAGTGGAGTCCCTGAAGGTAATGCACCGACACAGCACCTGTGGGGCTTCACATATGACTTCAAGCAAAGCAGTCATCAGTCAAGCAGGAGGAGGTGGCGCTGGGTGGGGAATAGAGCTGGAGTGACAGAGGCTTCAGAACTATAATAGCCCTGCAGCCTCATTTACATATCAATTAAAATGCTGATTTCTCAGTAACAGAGGAACAGACTGGCCATGTAAGGGCCCCTTTACACACTGCAACATGGCTAGCGATATCGCTGTAACGTCACCGGTTTTGTGACGTAATAGTGACCTCTACAGCGACATTGCAGTGTGTGACACGCATCAGCGACCTGGCCCCCGCTGTGAGGTCACTGATCGCTACTCATCTCTCAGGAACATTTTTTGGTCCTTTGTTTCTCGCTGCGCAGCATGTATCGTTGTGTTTGACACCGTTACAACGACATTGTTAGCGACTTCTCTTTCAAATAGCTGCTTTAACACGTCCCCAATGACCAGCTAGGTCGTTCTGCAGGTCCGTATTGTTGCTGCGTCGTTGGCCAGGTCTGCCTGTTTGACAGCTCAACAGAGACTTTCCAGCGATCCCGGCCAGGTTGGGATCACTGGTGGGATCGCTAGAAAGTCTTAGGCGGGCTTTGCACACTACGACATCGCAGGTGCGATGTCGGTGGGGTCAAATTGAAAATGACGCACTTCCGGCATCGCATGCGACATCGTAGTGTGTAAAGCCTAGATGATACGATTAACGAGCGCAAAATCGTCGTAATCGTATCATCGGTGCAGCGGCGGCGTAATCCATGATTACGCTGACGCGACAGTCCGATGTCGTTCCTCGCTCCTGCGGCAGCACACATCGCTGTGTGTGAAGCCGCAGGAGCGAGGAACATCTCCTACCGGCGTCACTGTGGCTTCCGTAGAATAAGGAAGGAAGGAGATGGGCGGGATGTTTACAACCCACTCATCTCCGCCCCTCCGCTCCGATTGGCCGCCTGGCGTGTGACGTCGCTATGACGCCGCACGACCCGCCCCCTTAACAAGGAGGCGGGTCGCCGGCCAGAGCGACGTCGCAGGACAGGTGAGTCCATGTGAAGCTGCCGTAGCGATAATGTTCGCTACGGCAGCTATCACAAGGAAATCGCTGCTGCGACGGGGGCGGGTACTATCGCGCTCGGCATCGCAGCATTGGCCTGCGATGTCGCAGCGTGCAAAGTACCCCTTAGTGTGTAAAGGGGCCTTAAAACTATTCTTGGACTTGTTTTTGAAAAAGCCATAAATAGTTTGTGAAGTAAAATCCTGATGACAGGTTCCCTTTAAGCAACATGTAACAAAACGAGATTTGATTAAAAAAAGAAAAAGAAAACCAAAAACCTTGTATTTTAGCTTTTCAGGTTGGTAAGACAATTTCAGATAATGGGGCAAAACCTTAGCTTTCGGGTTACATGGCAGATGTGAAGGCTGCAATTATATTTTTTTATATTGAAATATATAATAAATATCACAAGAAAGGGAAGTGCTCTGTATAGTTCAGTGTGTTTACTGGTGATAAAAGAGAATATTATATGTTGTGTTATTTAAGATATATAAAATATGTCATAATTTTATCTGAAGATTGAGAATCTAGGAGATAAGATATAAATTATAGAAAAATGGATATCATATAGGAGTGGACATATTAGTGCAACCTGTGCAGCCACACAGGGGCCCAAAAGGTAAGGGGCCATTACCACCTCCAAAGCAGTTTGTCATAGACCGAACAATTCGACCTCAAATAGTCCTTGCACAGAGCCCTTTTCTGTCAGTGACCACCATTGATACCACATCTAAATATAAATGACAAATGATTACTGGAAGGTTACTCACATTTCACGATTATTGTCATTTTTACCCCTGGCCTTTGGATTTTGTGTCTTTGTAATTTCTGAATTCTTAGGTTTTTGGTTTGCTTGTTTTTCAGAGCCTAGTAAAAAAAAATCCAGAAGTTATTATAATGCTAGCATATTTCAAAATTTACAGTTTTTAGCTAAAAAGAATATTTTCCTTAGAGTGTCAATAAAAAGTTGGCTCTTATAGCCGTTTACTCTCTTACTGAGTATCACAGTACATATCATGCTGCAGAATGAATTCTTTCCAAGCTTGTTCTGACAGCAAGGTCCGTAACTCTTATCCCAAATCTCCTGAGCAACCTTCTAAGCTGATGTATGACCAGATGAATGTTGAACCTTGTTGTGGTCATAAATCAGCTTGGAAGATTGTTCAGAAGAGGGCGTACAAACTCTGCCTTCAGACAAGCTCAGATACACTATTAAAGCACCACCACCGTTTTTATTATTTCACAGCTGGAGTGGTACTTTTATTTTAACTCCCCTGCCCCCTTCATCTGTTATTGGTGTCGCTCTGGTTGGTCTTCTGAGGTTTGTGACTTGCCGGCAGCATGGAGCATGCCAGAGGTCACAACTCACTGTAAGTCTATGAGAGCCTCATTGTTGCTCTCATAGAGTTACATTGACAGCTTGTGACTTTAGTTCTGATTTCTGGCTAGTCAGGAGTTAGTCACAATAAAGCGCTGCAGGACCGAAGTAGCTCTGATAAACGGCGAAGATGCTTGAGTATAAGACTGGGAGCAGGAATCTTAGAAGCACCACTCTAGTGTATAAGGTGGTCAAACCCTGTGATGTAGATTATGGTTATGCTGCGTATTTCAAGTCTATACTGTGAGATAATATCTTAGCAATGTGTAGTAGGATGTATTAATCAAGTTATGGGTTTGCTAGGCGTATAGGAATGTCGCCATCTAGCCTCGGTGCCGGGGTCGGTCCTGAAATCATGAGGCCAACTCTGAAAGGTCTGGAGCTGGAAGCTCATCCCGGCAGGGACTAGTGAAGCCGCCAGTTGGTGACGCAGACGGAGAGTTGGATTGAGGAAAACTGGACGATCCTGGGGTGTGGCAGACTCATGTGAAACACTTTGAGGGTTTTCATGAAGAAAGGAGAGGCTGACGCTGCTTATTCAGTAGCCTGGGAACGTCGGAGCAGTCACTGCACCCATAGTGGGAGCTTTTAGACGGAAGAGGGGCTGCCACTGCATTTATATGGTTATCCTGAAGGGAAGGAATATCCCAGTCAGAGAGGAAGAACGTTGAACAACTTGTCTGCTATGCAACCGATAAACAAAAGTAAAGACTGTTTTATTAAAGAGAGCCTGGTGTGATGTGAACTCTGTCTGGCAGCCCCTGCAAGTGTGAACAGAAAAATGGTCTGTGTCCTCCAGGAGCAAGTAAGTGCCATGCACCCTACACAGACATGCACCCACAAATGGAGGCCAGTTATTGAGGGAGTGCCGCACTCGAGCGGCCCAGCACTGTAAAGAAAACAAAAAACTCTGGAGTGGTGCTTTTACTCTGCAGTCTGCAGTCTGCTTACAGTGATACATAGGAGCTAAACTGGCTAATATTTCTAATGGAACTCTATTGGAAAATTATTTTTTTTTTTAGCAAAAAAACATGCATTTAGTTGACACAAAATGCTGCCAAAGATATCTGTATCCTTTATATTCCAAATGACTGCAAAACCATTCAGCATGGCAGGTTTGCAGTGCTATGGAAATAATTAAATTACATATCATTTAAACTCCTTAAAGGAGTTGTCAAGTCTAAAATGACTAGTCTGAAATCACTCTATGACGCCTGCATTGAGTGAGGTTGCACCCATCTTGTCGGATTCTGGCCAGAAGAATGGATATCGCAAACTTGCGGCCACGTGACCGCCATTCCTGGCTCTTACTCCAGAGAATCCTCACAGTGCACAGTGTGCACAATTTGAGTATTCACAAGTTTGCAGTCACAAAGAGTGACTGCAGACATGCCATTTTACACCAGACAACTCCTTTAATACAATAATGGCTGAAAGTGTTAGTACCCTTGAAATTCTTCCACAAAATGAAGTATTTCTCATAGAAAATTATTACAATTACACGTTTTGTTATGCACGTTTATTTCATTTGTGTGTAATGGAACAATACAAAAAAGTACACTGGAAAAAAGACAAATTGGACATAATTTCACACAAAACTTCAAAAATGGGCTGAACAAAATTGTTGGCGCCCTCAACTTAATATTTGGTGCACAGCCTTTGGAATAAATAACTGCAATCAATGACCTCCTATAACATCAACAAACTTCTTACACCTCTCACCTGGAATTTTTGACCACTCTTCTTTCACAAGGGGGCATCATATTTGAAGTCCCAAGAAAAACAGTACAATTCCGGCGATGCTGGAAAACCAATGTAGCATGCGTATAAAAAACAGCTTTTAATGTATCCAAAAGTAAAATATCCAGCCAGACCATGGCATTACAAGAAATGATACATTAAAAGCTGTTTTTTTATACGCATGCTACATTGTGTTCTTTTGTTTGTAGGCCTCATTCCGTTTTCAGTAAACAGTAGAATGATGTGCTTTACCAAAAAGCTCAATCTTGGTCTCATCTGTCCACAATATGCTTTCCCAGAAGGATTTTGGCTTGCTCATGTACATTTTGGCAAACTGCAGGCTAGTTATTTTTTTTATGTCTCTGTTTCAGCAAAAGGGATTCTCCTGGGTCTCCAGCCATAGTGTTTTATTTAATTCAAATGTCGACAGATAGTTCATTCTGAAAAATATGTACCCTGAGCCTGCAGGACAGCTTGAATTTCTTTGGAACTTGATTGGAGCTGCTTTTCCACCATGCGGACTATCCTGCATTGCAACCTTTCATCAATTTTTCTCTGCTTTCCATGTCCAGGTAGATAAGCTACAATGCCATGGGTTGTAAACTTCTTGATTATGTTACGCACCATGGACAAAGAAAAATCAAGAACTCTGGAGATAGACTTATAACCTTGAGATTGTTGATATTTTTCAACAATTTTGGTTCTCAGACAGTTCTCCTCTTTCTGTTCTCCATGCGTAGTGTGGAACACAGAGACATACAATGCAAAGATTGAGTCAAATTCTCCCATTTTTATCTGGTTTCAGGTGGGATATTCATTTTGCCCACACCTATTACTTGCTTCTGAAGAAGCAGGACAAAATATACGTCGGGATGGAGGGTAAATTGTTTATATGAGATTGATAACTCGATTATAGCTTGCTACTAACAGCGTTAGACATACAGTATATATTGTCATATTTCATTAACATAATTATTAGGCTTGCTCTCCCCTATTGGTAAGTGATTTTGCAACCATATTCAGGGCATAGTTCAATAGCTACAATATTTATATTTTCTTTTTTTGCACACAGCAGTACAATCATTACCATGCATCTTCCACAACACAGTGAGGAAGCTAAGTATTTGATACGGTGCGTTTTTGCAAGTTATTTTATCTTTTTATTGTAGATACACTTCAACTGTGACAGAAAATTACATTGTATGATTTTTTTTAAATAATTAATTTGCATTTTATTGCACAAAATAAGTATTTGATACTATAGAAAAACAGAATTTAATATTTGGTACAGAAACATTTGTTTGCAATTACAGCGTTCAGAGTTTTTTTGTAGTTCTTGACCAGGTTTGCACACACTGCAGCAGGGATTTTGGCCCACTCTTCCATACACATCTTCTCCAGACTTTTCAGGTTTCGGAGCTGTGGCTGAGTAACACTGAGTTTCAGGTCCCTCCAAAGATTGTCTATTGGTTTCAGGTCTGGAGACTGGCTAGGTCATTTCAGGACCTTAGAATGCTTCTTATAGAGCCACTCCTTAGTTGCCCTGGCAGTGTGTTTCAGGTCATTGTCATGCTGGAAGATCCAGCTAAGACGCATCTTCAGTGCTCTTACTAAGGGAAGGAGGTTGTTGGCTAAAATAATGTTGGCTCTCAATACATGACCCCATCCATCTTCCCTTCAATATGGTGCAGTTGTCCTGTCCCTTTTGCAGAAAAGCAGCCCTAAAGTATGATGTTTCCACCCCCATGCTTCATGGTTGGGATGGTGTTCTTGGGGTAGTAGTCATCCTTCATCTTCCTCCAAACCCAGTGAGTGGAGTTGATGCCAAAATGATCTCTTTTGGTCTCATCTGACAACATGACCTTCTCCCATGCCTCCTCTGGATCATCCAAATGGTCACTGATAAACTTCAAAAGGGCCTGGACTAGTGATGAGTGAACCCACAGACATCCGGGATCGGTGGCTCCAACAAGATTTTTAAAAAAACACCCGGTTTAGGCCCAGAATTGATTCTGGCTATCTGGCCAGACGCCAATCCCAATATAAGTCTATGGTTACCCGAATCATGCTCTTTAAAATGGTGGTAGAAAGGGATAGGGGATTAGAACAGGCGCCTTATACGTACCAGTCTCCAAACGGCTGTAATTCTACTTCCAGAGCCGCTCATTAACCTCATGCATATGCACTGCTTCCCCCGCACAACAGCAGTCCTGGCATCTGTGATTGGTTGCAGTCAGACCGCACTCCAACCCTGCATGTCTGGCTGCTTGCAATCGCACACGCTGTGTGTGTCCCTATTGTGGTTTACAATAAATAAAAAAATTGGTGTAGGGTCCCCCCATATTATACCCAGCACAAATAAAGCATACGGGTACCCACACTGCAGCACCCAGCTGTGTGTGCTTACCTTAGCTGTGTATCAAAATAAGAGGGACACCCATACAGCTTTTTTTAAAATTTATTTAAATAAATCATTTTAAATAACGGTGTGTGGTCCCTGCCCAATTTTGATATTCAGCTATAATAAGGCCGACAGCTGGGGATGGTATTATTAGGCTGCGGAGGACCATGGTTATTGGGCCTCCCCAGCCTAAAAATAGCAGCTTTTAGATGTGACTGAGCCGCAGCGATGAGCGGTGACAGCACTCAGTTTATTTGCGGTCACAGCTGGAGGATCCCACCTGTGACCGCAGGTATACTGACCTCAGGTGACCTCACCACAGGTAAAATGAGTTCACAGACCTGCATCTCCTGACAGAAAAGTGTATTTTTTTGCCAAGAGATTGGTGATTAAATTTACACACCATATTCCTGCATCAAATCCAAATTATATATTGTCTGCACATTACTGCTTATGAAATTTTATATAGTCTTATCTATACATTTAATAACTGACCAATATTGTGGTGCGGTTGTTTAATCCATGTCCCTTTGTTTGGTAACGTTACTGTAGTTTAAATTTTGATTTTAATGTATTCTCAATAAAAATTACAATTTATTATGGCAATCAATAGTTTTATATTTTCTGGGTCCACTATATCCAGACATTGTTCAAATAAAAAAGCATGTAGGTAATAATTTAAGGGCAATTCATAGTACACAATAAAGAAAAGGGAAGTAAAATCGGTAACGGGAGAAGAACAATACGCAGATTATATAGGCATAAAAAATCAGGAATAGTGCTATGCAATTGCCTGCAAAAGTGCAGCCTGACATATTGTAACAAAAGAAATCGTTACAAACACCTCCCAGATGTGGCACACCAAAAGCCAAAATGTGCTAAAGATATCAATAGGACAAAACAATCACTGATCTCGGTGAGACCAGCCAGAGAAAACACTGCCGGCAGCCAAGAAAGGCGCTCAATTGCCCCCAATGCACCTAGGATTTCACTGTCTTGAGTGCCTTTGTTGGCTGCCGGCAGTGTTTTCTCTGGCTGGTCTCCCCGAGATCAGTGATTGTTTTGTTGGTCTACTAGGCATTGCTCCCACCTAGCCAGAATCGTACTCCACACTGATGAGGGGCAATACCCCGAAACAGCTGTCTGTGGATGGATACCTGGCCTTGGTATTTCCCTTGTCATATCTTTAAACTCGTCAAAGAGTTGGATATTGACTAAAAGGGCCACTTAATATGGTGGTTATGGTGGTCTCCTAAAAAGAGCCACTCCTTGGCTAGGTCCTTCCCGGAGGGATATCTGGCTATTTTCTATGTCGAGATTCCTAACAGAGGCTCCACGGACCCTTTTTTTTTATAAAGATATCAATAGCGCATAAATGCTAAACCTGGAATAGAGGACAGAACCTGTTGGAGAATAGCCAAGGAGACAACTCTACCAGCGTTTCATGTATAGCCAGGGCTGTATTTTGCCTTCGTGCTGCCTTAGGCACTTTAAGTGGTTGCGCCCCTTAGTGACAACACTATGAGTTTTCGCACACGACATCTGTTTAAGGCAGATCTACTCTGTAAAACACTAGAAAAAGTATCAATGAGAAACGAAGGGCACTAACCCCCCCCCCCTCCAATGGGGATCACCACAGGCACATCAAAACATAGCATGAGTATAAAATATTCCCACCACACCGTCCCCACTTATATACTGTGACTGTCACACTGCCCCTAATAAACTACACACTGCCCTCCCTTATAAATTATACCCACCACACCTCCCTCAATTCTGAAATATGATCTGCACATTGACCTCACATCATGTTGCCCCCTCCTCACAATGTCCCATGCATGCTGCCCCCTCCTCACAATGTCCCATGCATGCTGCCCCCTCCTCACAATGTCCCATGCATGCTGCCCCCTCCTCACAATGTCCCATGTATGCTGCCCCCTCCTCACAATGTCCCATGCATGCTGCCCCCTCCTCACAATGTCCCATGCATGCTGCCCCCTCCTCACAAGGTCCTATGCATGCTGCCCCCTCCTCCCAATGTCCCATGCATGCTTCCCCCTCCTCAGTGTCCCATGCATGCTGCTCCCTCCTCACAATGTCCCATGCATGCTGCCCCCTCCTCACAATGTCCCATGCATGCTTGCCCCTCCTCACAGTTTCCCATGCATGCTGCCCCCTCCTCACAATGTCCCATGCATGCTGCCCCCTCCTCACAGTGCCCCATGCATGCTGCCCCCTCCTCACAATGTCCCATGCATGCTGCCCCCTCCTCCCAATGTCCCATGCATGCTGCCCCCTCCTCCCAATGTCCTATGCATGCTGCCCCCTCCTCCCAATGTCCCATGCATGCTGCTCCCTCCTCACAATGTCTCATGCATGCTGCCCCCTCCTCACAATGTCCCATGCATGCTGCCCCCTCCTCACAATGTCCCATGCATGCTGCCCCCTCCTCACAATGTCCCATGCATGCTGCTCCCTCCTCACAGTGTCCCATGCATGCTGCCCCCTCCTCACAGTGTCCCATGCATGCTGCCCCCTCCTCCCAATGTCCCATGCATGCTGCTCCCTCCTCACAATGTCTCATGCATGCTGCCCCCTCCTCACAATGTCCCATGCATGCTGCCCCCTCCTCACAATGTCCCATGCATGCTGCCCCCTCCTCACAATGTCCCATGCATGCTGCTCCCTCCTCACAGTGTCCCATGCATGCTGCCCCCTCCTCACAGTGTCCCATGCATGCTTCCCCCTCCTCACAATGTCCCATGCATGCTGCTCCCTCCTCCCAATGTCCTATGCATGCTGCCCCCTCCTCACAATGTCCCATGCATGCTGCCCCCTCCTCCCAATGTCCTATGCATGCTGCCCCCTCCTCACAATGTCCCATGCATGCTTCCCCCTCCTCAGTGTCCCATGCATGCTGCTCCCTCCTCATAATGTCCCATGCATGCTGCTCCCTCCTCCCAATGTCCTATGCATGTTGCCCCTCCTCACAATGTCCCATGCATGCTTCCCCCTCCTCAGTGTCCCATGCATGCTGCTCCCTCCTCACAATGTCCCATGCATGCTGCCCCCTCCTCACAATGTCCCATGCATGCTGCTCCCTCCTCACAGTGTCCCATGCATGCTGCTCCCTCCTCACAATGTCCCATGCATGCTGCCCCCTCCTCACAATGTCCCATGCATGCTGCTCCCTCCTCACAGTTTCCCATGCATGCTGCCCCCTCCTCACAATGTCCCATGCATGCTGCCCCCTCCTCACAGTGTCCCATGCATGCTGCCCCCTCCTCACAGTGTCCCATGCATGCTGCCCCCTTCTCACAATGTCCCATGCATGCTGCCCCCTCCTCACAATGTCCCATGCGTGCTGCCCCCTCCTCACAGTGTCTCATGCATGCTGCTCCCTCCTCACAATGTCCCATGCGTGCTGCCCCCTCCTCACAATGTCCCATGCATGCTGCTCCCTCCTCACAGTGTTCCATGCATGCTGCCCCCTTCTCACAATGTCCCATGCATGCTGATCCCTCCTCACAATGTCCCATGCATGCTGCCCCCTCCTCACAATGTCCCATGCGTGCTGCCCCCTTCTCACAATGTCCCATGCATGCTGATCCCTCCTCACAATGTCCCATGCATGCTGCCCCCTCCTCACAATGTCCCATGCATGCTGCCCCCTTCTCACAATGTCCCATGCATGCTGATCCCTCCTCACAATGTCCCATGCATGCTGCCCCCTCCTCACAATGTCCCATGCGTGCTGCCCCCTCCTCACAGTGTCCCATGCATGCTGCCCCCTCCTCACAGTGTCCCATGCATGCTGCCCTCCCCTCACAATGTCCCATGCATGCTTCCACCTCCTCACAATGTCCCATGCATGCTGCCCCCTCCTCACAATGTCCCATGCATGCTGCCCCCTCCTCACAATGTCCCATGCATGCTGCCCCCTCCTCACAATGTCCCATGCATGCTGCCCCTCTCCATGAGCTCCTAATGCTGCCTAATGCTTCATCATACTAAGACCACCACACTAACGCTTATGCTGAGACACCCCCCCACACACACACACTACCCCACTCTTGATATTGACTCCCCTACATTGCTCCACTCCATACTGAGCCCACACATGCTGCCCCTTCTCCATAATGAGCTCCCAATGCTGCCCCCCTCTCATTCTGAGTCCTTACACTCCCCCCATCGATTTTGTCATTGCACTATCCCTTAACCCTTGTCCTCTGTCTCTAGCATTGGCCCCTCTCTCCCATTCCCCCAGCAGCAGCCTCTCTCCCCCGCCTTCAGCAGCAGCCTCTCCCCCAGCATCAGCCTCTCTTCCCCAGCCCCCCCAGCATCAACCTCTCTCCCCCCAGCGTCCCCCAACATCAGCCTCTCTCCCCCCAGCCTCCCCCAGTTTCAGCCTCTCTCTCCCAGCTTTCCCCAGCATCAGCCTCTCTCCCCCAGCTTCCCCCAGCATCAGCCTCTCTCCCCAGCTTCCCCCAGCATCAGCCTCTCTGCCCCCAGCATCAGCCTCTCTGCCCCCAGCATCAGCCTCTCTTCTCCCAGCCTCCCCCAGCATCATTCTCTCTCCTCCCGGCCTCCCCCCTCCCAGTCTCCCCCAGCATCAGCCTCCCCCCTCCCAGCCTCTCCCAGCATCAGCCTCCCCCAGCATCAGCCTCTCTCCTCCCAGCCTCCCCCAGCATCAGCCTCAGCCTCCCTCCTCTCAGCCTCCCCCAGCGTCAGCCTCCCCCAGCATCAGCCCCCCCTCCTAGCCTCCCCCAGCATCAGCCTCCCCCCTCCTAGCCTCCCCCAGCATCAGCCTCCCCCAGCATCAGACTCTCTCCTCCCAGCCTCCCCCAGTATCAGCTTCTCTTCCCCCAAGTCTCCCCCAATATCAGCCTCTCTCCCCCCACCACATGCGCAGATCTCCAGTCTGCATTAGAGACACCCCCACGCTCCTTATGAATCTTCAGCTCTGCGAGCACTTACCTGCTCCAGGGCCCGCTGTCATCTTCCTGGCTCACGTGAGTATCCTCTTCTGACACCGGCTTCCATTGCGGCGTCCTCTGCGGCGTCCTGCTGTGAGCTCTGCATGTGAAATCCACACAGCATTGGACGCAGCACAGAGGAAGGAGCTGATTGGCGCGCCTGTGACCCCGGAAGTGCAGGCGCCGGCAGTTCTGGGGTCAATCAGCTCTCTGTATAGATTAGTACCAAAATGTTTACGTTACAGGGTTTGTGCCAAAGGGTACTTCCACTGATCTCTGAACAGGACCCTGCAGAGCCGTGTTTGAAAGGACCAGAGACCAAATAAATGTGCAATGGTGCGCTATACATTTTCTATGGCACTGCAGGAGAAAGCTGAATCCAGTACTGGACCCCTGCAAAAAGTAATGTATCTCCCATCAAGTAGACAGGGGATAACTTTAAAACTTATATTCTAGACACACATGGAATGTAAGGTCTGCACAAATTTGTTGAAAACATAATTAAGAACTATGATCCGCTAATAAACTATGTAGAGATTTTCTTATGATTATTAAAGCTCCATATTAAAATATTTTTGCAAATTAAATAAAATAAAAATTACATTATTGCAAATAATATGTGCTAAACTGAATCCATCACTGCTACTATATCCATACCTTTCATGCCTTGTACAGACTTGCTGTTGTCCTGATTCTGAACAGTAGATGGAGCTGGAGGATTAATGTCTCCACTGTCTTGTAACCTAATTGTCTCCTGCCCAGATGTTTTTTCTTTATGTGATTGCATCTCTATTGGTTTTGGTCTGATGTTTGTGCCATCTGAGTAAAAATGCAGAATACTGATGACAGAAGTATAACTTGTAAATAGTTTTTAACATTCATTAAAAATAAAACATTATAATGTATTTAATGTTATATTTCCACAATTCAAAAGTTTGCCCTAAATCATGGGTCTCAAAAAAAAAAAAATGCAACCCGCAGGCCCTATGTGGCCTCCAAAACAATATCTTGTGGCCCATAGCTAGGGGCAGGCTGAGCTGGGTAGCAGAGTGGCAGCTATCAGCTGGGCCAGCACATTGTCTTTAAATGTGCTGGGTCAGAGTAGATATTTAGGATATTTAGGACCTGGGCCAGACAAATACACTGGAGATAAAAATTAGAGAACAATGTATGATCACTTGTTTTTTTTTCAGAAATAATATAATCCACATTGATCAACATTTGAAGGTTTTTTTGTAAGGGGTACTCCATGCCACTAGTTTATCAACATTAAACCGTAATTTTGCCCAAAAAATGGTGGTCATAATTAGAGAACAATGACTGTAGCACAGAGAAAGATTATAGGCAAATGTTCTGAAGGTAACAACAGTCACCAATCAGTAGGACATGTACAGGCCTTTGCTTTGAATGACTTCAGCACATCTCCGGCCACAGGACGTCACTAGTCTCTCACACTGCTCTGGTGTGATTTTGGTCCACTCTTCTTTCAGTCTCTTCCACAGTTCTTTGACTGTTGTGGATTTCTTACAATAAGGAATAACGTTTGGAACACCATTCTAAGTCTGAACTGGGTGCAAAAACCTAAAAAAACATCACTATGGGGAGATAAGGTATGCACACCAGTGACTATGTAAGGGGAATACATGGAATAGCAGAAACTGCTGTGTGAATACTGACTTGAAAAGTCCAATAGCCATATGTAAGTGTGACAATGTGAAAAATGGAATCTGCATTACTGCCATGAACATATGAATCAAGAGAAATTTAGCTACTGAATTGATCAATGCAATAGAGCCCCAACACTACGCCAAAGTATTTCTCTACGTTGGGGTCCCTAGCTTATGTGTGTCCTCTCATGCAGTTAAAAAACTTACCGTGTATGGGAAGCTGAGACCCAGGCTATTTATGCGTATGATATGGATTGGCAATATGTGTGGTTGGGGAGGGTTCCCAAACAAAAAACTACTAACAATAAGGAATAACGTTTGGAACACCATTCTAAGTCTGAACTGGGTGCAAAAACCTAAAAAAAATCACTATAGGGCAGTGATGGCGAACCTATGGCACGCGTGCCAGACTGGGCACGCAGAGCCCTTTTTGCTGGCACGCACGCTGTCGCCATATTCAGCCACTTTGCACTGTCGGTGTGGTCGCGCCGACAGTGCAAAGTGGTGTTGGAGCAGAGGAGACATTTCTCCTCCTTCTGACACGCTTCCTCTCCTGGGCCGCAGGCCTGATGCCTAGGAGACGGAGGAGCGTCAGTAGGCGCTGCGCCGGCGTCTTGTGGCCACGCGGAAACTGAACTAACCGAGGACGCAGCGATGGAGCGGCTGCTGCAATGTGAGTTTTTTTTTTTTATTTTTAAGCTGTGCGCGGCTGTGCCAAGGTGTGGGGGACAGAGCCAGCACGTGGCAAACATGGAGCACACGGGGGAAACATGGAGCGCACGGGGCAAACATACAGAGCACGAGGCAAACATACAGAGCACGGGGCAAACAAACAGAGCACGGGGAAAATAGAGCACGGTGCAAACAAACAGAGCACGGGATCAAACAGAGCACGGGGCATACATGGCTGCAAGGATGGGGGAAACGTGCAAAGATGGGGAAACATGCAAAGATGGGGGGAAACATGGCTGCAAGGATGGGGGTAAACATGGCTGCAAGGATGGGGGTAAACATGGCTGCAAGGATGGGGGAAACATGACTGCAAGGATGGGGGGAAACATGACTGCAAGGATGGGGGGAAACATGACTGCAAGGATGGGGGGAAATATGGCTGCAAGGATGGGGAGAGACATGACTGCAAGGATGGGGGGAAACATGGCTGCAAGGATGGGGGAAAACATGGCTGCAAGGATGGGGGGAAACATGACTGCAATGATGGGGAGAGGCATGACAGCAAGGATGGGGGGAAACATGGCTGCAAGGATGGGGGGAAACATGGCTGCAAGGATGGGGAGAGACATGACTGCAAGGATGGGGAGAGACATTACTGCAAGGATGGAGGGAAACATGAAAGGGTGGGGGGAAATATGCCAGGATGGGGGTACATGAACATGCCAGGATGGGGGTACATGAACATGCCAGGATGAGGACAAATGCCAGGATGGGGAACATTTAGCAGGAAGGGTGACATTTATCAGGATGGGGTACATTTACCAGGAAAGGGGACATTTACCAGGAAAGGGGACATTTACCAGGATAAGGGAACATGCCTGGATGAGGTACATTTACCAGGATGGGTTCATTTAACAGCATGGGGGAACATGCCAGGATGGGATACATTTACAATGATGGGGTACATTTACCAGGATGGGGTACATTTACCACAGTGGAGGACATTTACCAGGAATGGGGTACATTTACCAGGATGGGGCCATGATGGGGACAAATATACCAGAATGTAGGAAATATATATCCGGATGGGGGACATGTTTACCAGGAATTGGCCCAGGAAGGGGGACATAACTACACAATGAAGGGGGAGCAACTCGTACGTCTTTATGGGATTTCAGGATGTTCAGAGTTTGAAATGTAGATGTGGATTACAGGGTGACATCTGATTGCATTCCATGCTAAAATCTCTGTCTAATATGCTGCAATTTTTTTCCAGAGGGATCAATCCAACTGCTGTGTCTGGAAAGGGCTGGAAAGGGCTGAGCTTCAATGTGTGGTAAGCATGCATGAGTGTGATGCCCCCTGCTGAAGAGAAGAGAAGACGGCAAAGGTAAGGTTACAATCAATTATTTACATAATAGGATTGGTTGGCACTTCGGAAAAAAAAATGGGTTTAGGGCTACAGTTTGGGCACTCGGCCTGTAAAAGGTTGGCCATGACTGCTATAGGGAGAAAAGGTATGCACACCAGTGACTATGTAAGGGGAATACATGGAATAGCAGAAACTGCTGTGTGAATACTGACTTAAAAAATCCAATAGCTATATGTAAGAGTGACAATGTGAAAAATGGAATCTGCATTACTGCCATGAACATATGAATCAAGAGAAATTTAGCTACTGAATTGATCAATGCAATAGAGCCCCAACACTACTCCAAAGTATTTCTCTACGTTGGGGTCCCTAGCTTATGTGTGTCCTCTCATGCAGTTAAAAAACTTACCGTGTATGGGAAGCTGAGACCCAGGCTATTTATGCGTATGATATGGATTGGCAATATGTGTGGTTGGGGAGGGTAAGTACACGGTAAGTTTTTTAACTGCATGAGAGGACACACATAAGCTAGGGACCCCAACGTAGAGAAATACTTTGGCGTAGTGTTGGGGCTCTATTGCATTGATCAATTCAGTAGCTAAATTTCTCTTGATTCATATGTTCATGGCAGTAATGCAGATTCCATTTTTCACATTTTCACTCTTACATATAGCTATTGGATTTTTCAAGTCAGTATTCACACAGCAGTTTCTGCTATTCCATGTATTCCCCTTACATAGTCACTGGTGTGCATACCTTATCTCCCCATAGTGATGTTTTTTTAGGTTTTTGCACCCAGTTCAGACTTAGAATGGTGTTCCAAACGTTATTCCTTATTGTTAGTAGTTTTTCGTTTGGGAACCCTCCCCAACCACACATATTGCCAATCCATATCATACGCATAAATAGCCTGGGTGTCAGCTTCCCATACACGGTAAGTTTTTTAACTGCATGAGAGGACACACATAAGCTAGGGACCCCAACGTAGAGAAATACTTTGGCGTAGTGTTGGGGCTCTATTGCATTGATCAATTCAGTAGTGTGAGGTAGCACGGTCGGCTGCGCAGCAGAAGACACGGGATCCAGGCATTAAGGTTCACAGCACACGGTTTAATGTCCAAACAAAAGTCCACAACAATATACATGTGCCTCTCCAGCAGAGAACTCAGGGAGTTCTGTTCACTCCCTCACACCCGGCACACCTGCCCTTGTTCCTGTTTCATTTAACCCTTCCTTCAGCCTGTAGGGAAACAGCATTAACCCTAGAGTGGATTTACTTTCTATCATGGAGTGAGCACAACCGGGGCGAGACATACCGGCCGTCATAGATAACCCCGGTCACAGTCTCACATACCCCCCCCTCAGTTCAAGCGTGCGGGGTTGAACTCCTGCCATCAAACACGGGCCGCGGGACAAGGCATCGGCGTTGCCCTGCAACCTACCGGCCCTATGTTCAACCGTAAACCGGAAGTTCTGCAGAGAAAGGAACCACCGGGTAACCCGGGCATTCCGTTCCTTGGCGGACCTCATCCAGACCAGTGGAGAGTGATCCGTCACCAAGCGAAACTGCCGTCCCAGCAGGTAATAGCGTAGGGACTCCAAGGCCCACTTGATCGCCAGGCACTCCTTCTCCACTACGCTATAATTCCGCTCGGGAGGGGTGAGCTTCCTACTTAAGAAGGTGACGGGGTGTTCCTCCCCCTGAACCACCTGAGACAGCACTGCCCCTAGGCCGACCTCCGAGGCGTCAGTCTGTACTACGAACTCCTTCCGGAAATCAGGATGTACAAGAACGGGCTGTCCGCACAGGACCCCCTTCAGGGCCCGGAAGGAGTCCTCGGCCTGCGGAGTCCAGCGCACCATGACGGACTTCTTGCCTTTGAGAAGGTCCGTCAAGGGGGCTGATAGTCCCGCAAAATCCTTTACAAACCTCCTGTAGTACCCCACGATACCCAGGAAGGCCCTAACCTGCTTCGTGGTCAGGGGTCTAGGCCACTTCTGGATCGCCTCAACCTTGTTAATTTGGGGCTTAATCACTCCTTGGCCTATCACGTAGCCCAAGTAGCGGGCTTCCGTGAGTCCCAATGCACATTTCTTGGGATTGGCTGTCAATCCGGCTGTTCGAAGCGCATCCACCACCGCTTGTACCTGTTCCAAGTGGGTCTGCCAATCGGAGCTGTAAATAATGATGTCATCCAGGTACGCTGATGCATACGCCTGGTGGGGTTCCAGCACCAAGTCCATCAACCTCTGGAACGTGGCCGGAGTGCCATGTAACCCAAAAGGCAAGACAACATAGTGGAAGAGACCCTCCGGCATAATAAAAGCGGTTTTCTCCTTGGCGGACTCCGTCAGTGGCACCTGCCAGTACCCCTTGGTCAGGTCGAGCGTGGTAAAATATCGCGCCTGTCCCAGCCTATCAATCAGCTCATCCACCCGGGGCATGGGGTAGAGATCGAACTTGGATATTTCGTTCAATCTCCTAAAGTCATTGCAGAACCTTAAGGAGCCATCGGGTTTTGGTATTAGGACAATCGGACTAGCCCATTCACTCCGGGATTTTTCGATGACCCCCAGGCGTAACATTGTCTTTACTTCCTCCGATATGGCTTGTCGTTGAGCCTCCGGTACCCGGTATGACTTCAGGCGTACCTTCAGGTGGGGCTCGGTGACAATATCATGTCGTATCAGACTGGTCCTACCGGGCAGCTCGGAGAAGACATCGGGGTTCTGCTGAACCAACCGTCTGGCCTCTCGCCTCTGTGTCTTGGTGAGGGCTTCTCCAATCCTTACTTCCGGGTCGTCCTCTCCGGAGGTCGCTGGAGCCGGATGTGAACGACCCGAAGAGGAGGGAGATGGGGAAAAAACAGCCATCAGGCTTTCCCGTTCCTGCCAAGGTTTTAATAGGTTGACATGGTATATTTGTTCAGGTTTCCGCCTACCGGGCTGCAGTACTTTATAGTTAACTACCCCGACTCTTTCCTTTATCTCGTAGGGGCCTTGCCACTGAGCCAGGAATTTACTCTCCGCCGTGGGGATTAATACCAACACCCGATCCCCGGGTTTAAAGGTCCGCACGGTGGCTTGTCTATTGTAGCGGCCGCTTTGCGCGGCCTGAGCCTCCTGTAAATGCTCCTTCACAATTGGCATGACCGCGCTTATGCGGTTCTGCATACCTAAAATGTGTTCAATCACACTTTTATGGGGGGTGGACTCTTGTTCCCATGTGTCCTTTGCCAGGTCCAACAATCCCCGGGGATGTCGCCCGTATAACAATTCAAAAGGCGAAAACCCCGTGGATGCCTGTGGCACCTCGCGGATGGCAAACATCAAATAGGGAAGCATCATATCCCAGTCTTTCCCGTCTTTTGAAATCACCCTTTTGAGCATGGTTTTCAGGGTTTTATTGAAACGCTCGACTAAACCGTCCGTTTGAGGATGATACACAGACGTACGCAATTGCTTGATCTGGAGTAGCCGGCATAGCTCTTTGGTCACTTTAGACATGAATGGGGTCCCCTGATCCGTAAGGATCTCCTTGGGCAACCCCACCCGGCAGAACACAGCAAACAACTCCCGAGCTATAAGCTTTGCTGCAGTATGTCTGAGAGGTATCGCCTCGGGATACCGGGTGGCATAGTCAACGATCACTAGGATAAGTTGGTGCCCTCGAGCGGACTTTACGAGGGGCCCCACCAGATCCATCCCTATCCGTTCAAAAGGGACTTCTATAATGGGTAACGGTACCAACAGACTGCGAAAATGGGTCAGGGGTGCGGTAAGCTGACACTCCGGGCAGGTTTCACAGAACCGTTTTACCTCCCCAAAGACCCCGGGCCAATAGAACCTTTGCAATATTCGCTCCTGCGTTTTCTTGACCCCTAGGTGGCCACTCATCAGGTGTTTATGAGCCAAGTCGAGGACCCGCCGGCGATACGGCTGGGGCACCACCAACTGCTCTACCCCCACGCCCCGTATTTCATCTACCCGGTAGAGTAAATCCTGCTTAAGAGCGAAATGGGGGTACCTTACCTGGGCACCGGGCAGCTGTGCCACCCCGTCAATTACTGTCACCCGACTCCGGGCATGTATTAATGTAGGGTCCTGGAGTTGGGCTGTCCCAAACGTATCCGGGGACGCCTCCAACTCCGGGATGGGATCGACCGTCTCAGCCTCTCCTGCCAATACCTCTAGGGGCGACCTATCGGGTTCACATTCTGTCCCTATCATGGGGACCCCTACGGCAGGTGTCCCGGATTCAGGATTGTAGGGCTCAGGTCCCGGACTGACCAATATCTGAGGAGACTTAGGGGGTCCCTTCCATAAAGTCCAAAAATAGGGCAAATCCCTTCCTAGGATCACGTCATAAGGAAGAGTGTTAAGAAGTCCCACCTCATGTTGCACCTGACCGCAAGGTGCTGTGATGGTGACAATCCCCGTGGGATAGTCTCGGCGGTCCCCATGTATGCAAACCACCCCCACGGTACGTCCTGTGGCCTTTACTTTAGCCCTCAAGGTGGATCGCACAAGGGTCACTAAGCTTCCGGAATCCAACAATCCTGTAACCGGACATCCATTCACCTGTATTTGGCACAAGTGGGGCTCAGTCTCTGGGGAGACCAGGTCAGCGGTACACACCACCTGAGCATACATTGAACCCCGCCGGGTAACCCCACAATCCATGGGCTCTGTGGTCAGTGGACACTGGGCTTCCATATGTCCCACCCGCTGGCACCGCCAACATCTAATAGGGAAGGAAACCCCCTTGACAAGTTGTCGTTTAGGGTACAGAACCTTCCGGACCTCAGGAACGGCGGGCGCGGCCTCAGCCGGGACGGTAGCGGACTCCTGCACCGTTGACAGCGGTGGGTCCTTGGCCCTAGGCTTGGAGGGGCCGGACCGACGGGCGCTACGCAAAGTCTCAGTGTCCCGTATCAAGTCCTGCGTAGCCACATGCCGCTCTACCAGGGACACTAATTGGTCCAGGGTACTCGGGTCACCCTGTCCTACCCACCGTTGAATGATGACGGGTAAAGTGCGCACAAAACGATCCACTACTACCCTTTCCACCATTTGCGCCGGGCTCAGAGTGTCAGGCTGCAACCACTTTTTTACAAGATGCAACAAGTCATAGGCCTGAGAGCGTACGGGTTTGGCTTCCTCATAGAACCACTGATTAACCCGCTGAGCCCGTACATAGGTATTCACCCCCAACCGAGCCAGTATTTCGCCTTTCAGGGTCGCATAGTCAATGGCGTCCTCGGTACAGAGGTCCAGGTACGCTTTTTGGGGTTCCCCCGTCAGATAGGGCGACAATACCTCAGCCCACTGGGGGGTCGGCAGCTTTTCCCGCTCGGCCACCCGCTCAAACACCGCCAGGAACGCTTCCACATCATCCCCCGGGGTCATCTTTTGCAACGCTTGTCTCACCGCTTTCCGGACGCTGCCGTCGTCACCCGGTCCCGGGGTTGTTGCTGCCGGTCCGGCATGGATCGACTTGGCCAGGAGAACCATCTGTTCTTGGTGCCTTTTTTCCTGCACTTGCAAGGATTGCTGCTGCCGTTCCAACGCCCGGAGCAGGTGTGCATTGGTCTGTTGCTGCTGTTCATTAGCCTGTTGTTGCTGTGCATTAGCCTGTTGTTGCTGTGCATTAGCCTGAGCCAGCTGCTTTAGTATGACCTCCATGGCGTCACCGGGTTTGGGCTGTAGTATAGCCACTCGAATCCAGGACATGTGCTACCGGGTCACCAGGGATGGATGCTACACCTCACCGGGCTGGCATGCCCGCCGATTCTCCACCATATGTGAGGTAGCACGGTCGGCTGCGCAGCAGAAGACACGGGATCCAGGCATTAAGGTTCACAGCACACGGTTTAATGTCCAAACAAAAGTCCACAACAATATCCATGTGCCTCTCCAGCAGAGAACTCAGGGAGTTCTGTTCACTCCCTCACACCCGGCACACCTGCCCTTGTTCCTGTTTCCATTTAACCCTTCCTTCAGCCTGTAGGGAAACAGCATTAACCCTAGAGTGGATTTACTTTCTATCATGGAGTGAGCACAACCGGGGCGAGACATACCGGCCGTCATAGATAACCCCGATCACAGTCTCACAGTAGCTAAATTTCTCTTGATTCATATGTTCATGGCAGTAATGCAGATTCCATTTTTCACATTTTCACTCTTACATATAGCTATTGGATTTTTCAAGTCAGTATTCACACAGCAGTTTCTGCTATTCCATGTATTCCCCTTACATAGTCACTGGTGTGCATACCTTATCTCCCCATAGTGATGTTTTTTTAGGTTTTTGCACCCAGTTCAGACTTAGAATGGTGTTCCAAACGTTATTCCTTATTGTTAGTAGTTTTTCGTTTGGGAACCCTCCCCAACCACACATATTGCCAATCCATATCATACGCATAAATAGCCTGGGTCTCAGCTTCCCATACACGGTAAGTTTTTTAACTGCATGAGAGGACACACATAAGCTAGGGACCCCAACGTAGAGAAATACTTTGGCGTAGTGTTGGGGCTCTATTGCATTGATCAATTCAGTAGCTAAATTTCTCTTGATTCATATGTTCATGGCAGTAATGCAGATTCCATTTTTCACATTTTCACTCTTACATATAGCTATTGGATTTTTCAAGTCAGTATTCACACAGCAGTTTCTGCTATTCCATGTATTCCCCTTACATAGTCACTGGTGTGCATACCTTATCTCCCCATAGTGATGTTTTTTTAGGTTTTTGCACCCAGTTCAGACTTAGAATGGTGTTCCAAACGTTATTCCTTATTGTTAGTAGTTTTTCGTTTGGGAACCCTCCCCAACCACACATATTGCCAATCCATATCATACGCATAAATAGCCTGGGTCTCAGCTTCCCATACACGGTAAGTTTTTTAACTGCATGAGAGGACACACATAAGCTAGGGACCCCAACGTAGAGAAATACTTTGGCGTAGTGTTGGGGATCTATTGCATTGATCAATTCAGTAGCTAAATTTCTCTTGATTCATATGTTCATGGCAGTAATGCAGATTCCATTTTTCACATTTTCACTCTTACATATAGCTATTGGATTTTTCAAGTCAGTATTCACACAGCAGTTTCTGCTATTCCATGTATTCCCCTTACATAGTCACTGGTGTGCATACCTTATCTCCCCATAGTGATGTTTTTTTAGGTTTTTGCACCCAGTTCAGACTTAGAATGGTGTTCCAAACGTTATTCCTTATTGTTAGTAGTTTTTCGTTTGGGAACCCTCCCCAACCACACATATTGCCAATCCATATCATACACATAAATAGCCTGGGTCTCAGCTTCCCATACACGGTAAGTTTTTTAACTGCATGAGAGGACACACACAAGCTAGGGACCCCAACGTAGAGAAATACTTTGGCGTAGTGTTGGGGCTCTATTGCATTGATCAATTCAGTAGCTAAATTTCTCTTGATTCATATGTTCATGGCAGTAATGCAGATTCCATTTTTCACATTTTCACTCTTACATATAGCTATTGGATTTTTCAAGTCAGTATTCACACAGCAGTTTCTGCTATTCCATGTATTCCCCTTACATAGTCACTGTTGTGGATTTCTTGGCCATCACTTTGTCACCAAGGATTTCCCAGAGGTTTTCTATTGGGTTTAGATGAGGACTCTTGTCTGGCCATTCATTATTTTAATGTTTTCTGTTTCAAGAAACTGCTTTACCTGTTTTGCTGCTTGACAGGGGGCATTGTCCTGCATGAAAATTGCTGGCTGATTGTGTAATGAACGCAAGAAAGAACCACGGGTTGTTGAGGAAGGTTCTAATACACACTTGCATTCACTCTGCCATGTAGCTGTATGAGAGGTCCAACACCTGCTGCAGAAAACATTCCCCAAACCATGACACATCCTCCACCACCTTTCACTGACTTCTTAACACACCTTGGGTTCAGTCTTTTCTAAGAATAGAATAGAATAGAATGTAAGATATCCTCCCTGATGAAGCAAAAGAAACCCTAGCGAAACGTGCGTTGAGTGTCCCTAGGTCCTTTGTGGAGATTTCTGTGACTGTTTGGAATCTTTACTGTATGCTGTCTTGCACTTGGTACTTTAGGATGTATATTCTATCTATTTATTATTTGTGTTGTGTTAAGATGGGTTGTGGTCAGTTATGTATTACCAATTCATGTACCCATTGTTCTCTGATTTTTCCAGCATTTGACACTTTTAGATAATTATTAAATATCTTACATTCTATGATCTGTGCCTGATGCAGGAAGAGTGGAGGGTAGTGATATTTACATATATGTATTGGATTACACTTTCTCATATCTTCCCTCTTTTTTGTCACTTTGTTCTTGTGGATGCTTTATTTTTGTTACTAACCACATTTTTTGTCACATTCCCCATTATGCTTATTTTTAACAACTTTGCACGCGATACTTTTGTCCTCTTGTGTTCATGTTGCATTTTGAGTAGCGCATAGCAATGATTTAGCCTTACCACGGTACACCAACTACTATTATGTTTTGCATAAGTTTGATTTTTTTTTTTGTATTGTTTATATAGTACCAACATATTCATCAAAATATTCTGCAGTGCTTTAAAGATATTATCTAATACCTTGGAAATTTGTGTTCATTCAATGTATTTTTCATGTGCACAACATGCTGTAGGTGAACAGAAACCAAAATAGTCATATTTAAGGTTTGCTCACGCTAATGTATAAAATGAACAAGTGCAATGCGAGAAAAAAAAGAATGGATTGCACTCTGACTCAGTTTATTTAACGAGGCAGTGCTGATCTGCAATTATTTTTCAGCTGTATTCATTGTGATGGGGTTACTCACTCATCTTGCTTCTCAAGGTAACGACAGAAACACTTTCACTTAAAAGGGTCAGCAGGTTTATTTCAGCCACACATAAACCACTGTCCAGGAACAAAACACATGCCCTCCTCTGGCTTCAAACAAACACAGTTTAACAGTCCGTTTCACTTGCTGTACACCCGCACAGGTTCAGAATCAACTTCACCCCAGAAGTAACCGAGTGGAGATATAGAAGTCTCCACACATGGACCTAGTCCGGTCAGGTCAAGTGATCCCTCTCTTTTTCATTGATTTTCTTTTGAAGGTATAGCAACCTCTACACACAGACCCCACTCAGAACAAGTGACACCTCTCTCTAAGAGGTTTCTTCTGGAGGTATAACAGCCTCCACACAATGACCATGTGCCAAACAAACAGACACCATTATAATATATGAGACACACCTATGGGTGAAGATATGTGCATAGCTAAACACGCCCTAATGAGTCTACTAGTAGTAGAGTCACCATTCTACATCAGCATGAGGAAAAAATTGCAGCATTCTGCGTATTGATAAAACTGTGGAAAAAGAAGCGCAATAGGGTCTTACCCCAGTAGGAAAGGGGTTAAATGATGTGGTTTCACTCCCCTATGGAAGTTGTGAAAGACACAACTCCTGTTTAAGCATGTAACTCCAGGTCATGGCTGCAGACCCCAATGGTTGATAACCAAGTAGTAGAGGGATCAGGGATTTGATGTTCTTTTGCCTGTTTGTCCTGATGAAGGGAGCAGAGTCTCCTGAAACGCATTGACCTGAGCATGAAAATAAAGCAACATTAATCTTATATTTCCTCCATCCTTTGGTCATTGGCGCGGCTTTTGAAAAACCCATCTCTGCTACTTTCTGTTAGCATTCTGCGTATGGTTGTGTAAAATGGCTGAGTGTCGTCAAGGCAAGTATATGGTTGCAAGAAAAAAATGGACGTCACACGGATTACCCGTATGCCCTCTGATTTTTATGGATACATTATCATTCTGTAGCAAAGAACACTGTAAATGGGTATGTAAGTGATTGTTGAATAATAGGTACTGGGAAAAAAAGTGCATTGCATATGGATGCTGAGTAGAGTTGAGCGCGGTTCGTGGTTCGAGGTTCTCCAGTTCTAGGCTCGAGTGATTTTGGGGGCTGTTCGAGATCGAACTAGAACTCGAGCTTTTTGCAAAAGCTCGATAGTTCTAGATACGTTCGAGAACGGTTCTAGCAGCAAAAAGCAGGGCTTTTTACAGCTACAGTGTGCAGGAGCCATCGCTGGCAGCCTGCCAGAAGCTGGTAACCAAGATAAACATCGGGTATCCAAGCAAAGCGCTTTGGTTAGTAACCCGATGTTTATCTTAGTTACGTGCAGGAAGCCCACACTTCCCCGCTCAGCTCGCTCCGCCCCCTCCTGCCCGCGGCATGTACACACACACACACACACACACACACACACATGGCCCCGCTCGGCTTACCTGCGGTGATGAAGTCCCGCCATCCCGACCTCAGCGCTGTCACTGTCCTCCATGGCTGCCGCTTGTCACATCACCTCTCGCTTCCGACCCGAGACTGACTAGCGGTGACGTCACGGGCCTCTCGCGATACTTGGTGTGAAGGCGGCTATCATTGAACTCAGTGAAAGGGGCTGTCAGTGTGCTGGAGATCAGCGCAGGTAATGTACCTCGCTGACAGCAGCACTTGTCATCCCCTGCAGTGACCTGGGCTGACCCATTGATGTTAGCTCAGGTCACTGCACTGCTCTCCCAGCCAATGGGGAACATCCTGCTCTTCATTGACTGGGACAGTGTGGATCGTCATGGCAACCCCTTGGATTACACCAGACCTGGATTTGTTTTTCATTCTAATAAATTGGTTAAAGAGGGAATGTTTTGGGGAGTGTTTTTTCAAATAAAAATGTGTTTGTCGTCTATTTTTTTTTATTACTGACTGGGTTGGTGATGTCGGGTATCTGATAGACGCCTGACCTCACCAACCCCAGGGCTTGATGCCAGGTGACATTACACATCTGGTATTAACCCCATATATTACCCCGTTTGCCACCGCACCAGGGCGCGGGATGAGCTGGGGCGAAGCACCAGGATTGGCGCATCTAATGGATGCGCCACTTCTGGGGCGGCTGCGGCCTGCTATTTTTAGGCTGGGGAGAGTCCAATAACCATGGACCTCCCTAGTCTGAGAATATCAGGCCCCAGCTGTCTGCTTTACCTTGGCTGGTGATCCAATTTTGGGGGGACCCCTATGTGTTTTTTTTTTTTAAATTATTTATTTAATTTAAAATAACAGCGTGGGGTGCCCTCAGTTTTGGATTACCAGCCAAGGTGAGGTTGCCAGCTGTGGTCTGCAGGCTGCAGCCGTCTGCTTTACCCTAGCTGGCTACAAAACTAGGGGGAACCCTACGTCATTTTTTTTTTCATTTTTTTTTGGCTAAATACAAAGCTAAGCACCCCTTAGTGCCACATGAAAGGCACCAAAGGGTGCTCCACTTTTCACCAAAGGGTGCTCCACTTTTTCTCCATTTTTTCTCCACTTTTTCTCCACTTTTTCTACATTTTTTCTCCACTTTTTCTACATTTTTTTCTCCATTTTTTCTCCATTTTTTCTCCACTTTTTCTCCACTTTTTCTTCACTTTTTCTCCACTTTTTCTACATTTTTTTCTCCATTTTTTCTCCATTTTTTCTCCACTTTTTCTCCACTTTTTCTCCACTTTTTCTCCACTTTTTCTCCACTTTTTATCCATTTTTTTCTCCACTTTTTCTCCACTTTTTCTCCACTTTTTCTCCACTTTTTCTCCACTTTTTCTCCACTATTTCTCCACTATTTCTCCACTATTTCTCCATTTTTTCTCCACTTTTTCTCCACTTTTTATCCATTTTTTTCTCCACTTTTTCTCCATTTTTTTCTCCACTCTTTCTCCACTTTTTCTCCATTTTTTTCTCCACTTTTTCTCCACTTTTTCTCCACTTTTTCTCCACTTTGTCTCCACTTTGTCTCCACTTGTTATCCATTTTTTTCTCCACTTTTTCTCCACTTTTTCTCCACTTTTTCTCCACTTTTTCTCCACTTTTTTCTCCATTTTTTCTCCACTTTTTCTCCACTTTTTCTCCATTTTTTTTCTCCACTTTTTCTCCATTTTTTTCTCTCCACTTTTTCTCCACTTTTTATCCATTTTTTTCTGCACTTTTTCTCCGTTCTTTTTCTATGGTCGGTCTACCCATTAGCTCTGCCATGCATACTGTAGCTCTACACCTACTGCACATGTTACTTTATGATTGACATCTCTTTCGTACCAGAGCTGTCTAAGCCTACTCTGACCCCATATTTGTCATTACTATATTGTCCTTGTACTGTATTATGACATTTGTATCATGTGTTTCATTTCTTGCTGTGTTGCAATTTTTTTGCTGCATCCCAATTGTACCTCTACATTGTTCGAGTTTATGTTATTGTTCTCTCACTCTTATGTGATACTGATTATTGTCATTTTTCATGATTACATGCAGATAAGTCCAATCTGACGAAGGCTCAGGCCGAAACGTCATTTGTAACTTGTTTTGGACAAAAACATATATGCTTATGAACATTTTTTTTTTCTTAATACGGACCAATAAAGAGTGATTTTGCATTACTATCCGTTGTGACTTACTGACTTAGTCTGGGAGATTTAGAGTGCCGAGGTTACTCACTAATTTTATCTATTATTACCTCTGAGCACCTATATACCAGTGAGCAGAGCTTCCTCTACAGTAGTTCTCCTGATTAGGCATGCCCTTACCTCATGAGCAGGGCATTGCAGCTTTGGTAGCAACCATTACGACATGGACTCTGCTGCTGTGGACCCGAGAAGAGTGAGTGCAGATTTATTGCACCCACACTCCTCACATGAAGGGTCCGCACTCCTAGAAAATAGGGGATACGCTCCCTGAGTGTCTCCCCCCCATATTCTAGACGGTCCAGAGTCGTCGTGGAACCCTTTTATTTTTTTTCTTGCAATAAATTGGTGAAAGAGGAAATGTTCTGGGGACTGTTTTTTCAAATAAATTTCTTTTGTCGATTTTTTTTTTTTTCTTTTTGTTAGTACTGACAGTTTATGATGTTGGGTATCTAATAGACGCCATGACATCACAAACTGCTGGGCTTGATCTCAGGTGACTTTACAGCTAGTATCAACCCGATTTATTACCCCGTTTGCCACTGCACCAGGGCACGGGATGAGCTGGGGTGAAGCGCCAGGATTGGCGCATCTAGTGGATGCGCCACGTCTGGGGTGCCTGCGGCCTGCTATTTTTAGGCTGTGAAGGCCCAATAACTATGGACCGTCCCACCCTGAGAATACCAGACCACAGCTGTCCGCTTTACCTTGGCTGGTGATCCAATTTGGGGGGGACCCTACTTTTATTGTGTAATTATTAATATTTATATTTTTTAAATAGAAAAAATTAATGGGCTTCCCTGTATTTTGATTGCCAACCAAGGTAACGGCAGGCAGATGGGGGTGGCAACCCATAGCTGTCTGCTTTATCTGCGCTGAGAATCAAAAATACCGCGGAGCGCTACGTCATTTTTTTAAAGATTTATTTTTACAGCACTGTGATGTCCAGCAATCAAAATACAGGGAAGCCCATTTTATTTTTAGTTATTTTTAGTTATTTAAATAAATAATTAAAAAAAATATATATGGGCTCCCGCTGCATTTTTTGTATTGCTAGCTAAGGGTAATCCAAGCAGCTACTGGCTGCTAACCCCCACTGCTTGGTGTTACCTTCACTGGCAATGGAAAATCCAGGGAAGCATTTTTTATTTTTTTTGCCAAAAAACTACAGAAAAAGGACGTGAGCTTCGCCATATTTTTGTATGCTAGCCAGGTATAGCAGGCAGGTGCTGGAAGAGTTGGATACAGCGCCAGAATATGGCGCTTCTATGAAAATGCCATTTTCTGAGGCGGCTGCAGACTGCAAATCGCAGCAGTGGGGCCCAGAAAGCTCAGGCCAACCTGTGCTGCGGATTCCAATCCCCAGCTGCCTAGTTGTACCTGGCTGGACACAAAAATGGGGCGAAGCCTACGTCATTTGTTTTCTAATTATTTCATGAAATTCATGAAATAATAAAAAAAGGGCTTCCCTTTATTTTTGGTTCCCAGCCGGGTACAAATAGGCAACTGGGGGTTGGGGGCAGCCGTACCTGCCTGCTGTACCTGGCTAGCATACAAAAATATGGCGAAGCCCACATAATTTTTTCAGGTGGCAAAAAACTTCTGCATACAGTCCTGGATGGAGTATGCTGAGCCTTGTAGTTCTGCAGCTGCTGTCTGTCTGTATGGAGAAGAGCAGACAGCAGCTGCAGAACTACAAGGCTCAGCATACTCCATCCAGGACTGTATGCAGAATTTTTTTGCCCACCAAAAAAATGACGTGGGCTTCGCCATATTTTTGTATGCTAGCCAGGTACAGCAGGCAGCCACGGCCTGCCTCCAACCTCCAGTTGCCTATTTGTACCCGGCTGGGAACCAACAATATAGGGAAGCCCGTTTTTTTTAATTATTTCACTTATTTCATGAAATAATTAAAAAACAAATGACGTGGGCTTCGCTCCATTTTTGTGTCCAGCCGGGTACAACTAGGCAGCTGGGGATTGGAATCCGCAGCACAGGTTAGCCCGAGGTTTCTGGGCGCCTCTGCTGCGGATTTCAGTCCGCAGCCGTCCCAGAAAATGGCGCTCTCATAGAAGCGCCATCATCTGGCGCTGTATCCAACTCTTCCAACAGCCCTGGAGCCGGGTGGCTTGTTGGGTAATCATGAGTTAATACTGGCTTTGTTTTACTAGCCAGTATTAAGCCAGAGATTCTTAATGTCAGGCACGTTTGACCCGGCCATTAAGAATCTCCAATAAAGGGTTAAAAAAAAACACCACACAGAGAAAAAATACTTTAATAGAAATAAATACACAGACACATTAGAGACTCCATCTTTATTACCCCCTGTCAGCCCTCCACGATCCTGCTCTTCTGTCTTCTTTCTTTCTAGTGTAGTAGTAGTGACGATTGTAGTGAGGAAGGATGAGGTTCACCAGCTCATCACTTGGGGCTGGGGAACCTCATCCTCACTACAATCCTCACTACAATCGGGAAGCAGCGTGCAGCCTTCACTCCGTGAGTGATCAGTGCTGGCTGTCAGCGGTAACAGCGGTAACGCTGCCAGACGTGTTACCATAGCAATGGTGCTCTCGGAGCCGCGGTTAGCGGTGACGTCACCGCTAACTGCGTTGCTATGGCAACGGTGATCTCCGTTAATGACCAGCTGTGTCAGCCGGTCCCTAACGGAACGGGGAGTCGACCGTGTGCTAGAGCATGTCGCCGGTACACGGCGATACACATATGTGCACCGTGTACCGGAGAGATGCATTCGCAGGTCCTACATGACGCGTCATAGTCATGTGACCAGTCTGTAGCCAATGAGATAATAGCCACGTGACTGGTCACATGGCTATTTTGACGTCACGATAGGTCCTGCATCTCTGCTGGCAGTACAGGTCACCGGGAGGATTAAGCGATCATCGGATGGAATAGCGGCAGGAGACAGAGTGCAGAAGGGATCGCGGGGACCGGTAAGTGTTATGGCAATGTTTATTAACTGTTTGTGTACATTTATAATGCATTTTTATGTGTTTGTGATTGCCTCCCATTATAGCCTATAGGTTTGAGTTCGGTTCGTCGAACGTTCGACGAACCGAACTCGAACGGGACCCCCGTTCGGCGAACCGACCTCGAGCCGAACCGCGACCGGTTCGCTCATCTCTAATGCTGAGCAAGAAAATAAAAAGCGCACACTCGCATAGCAATTATATGATATATGGAATGGCATACACATGACACTCATCCCACTTTTCTGGATGAGAATGGGACTGATTTTTATATACGCCAGTGTGAGCAAATCCTTAATTTGTTCATTTTATATGGTAATGAGGTGCTTAATCTAAGAGTATATGCTGCAATAATGTAGAATTGAAAAGAATTACTTGGAATTATCCATCTCTTAAGATTTATATATTTTTTTGCTACAAGTTTTGCTTCAAATCCACAAAAAACAGTATGTAAAAAACAATGGGTTTTGCCAAAGCATATTTTAACCTTTACGTTCCAAAAAGTGAAGTATGCAATAAAAAACAGACAAGGCATGCTATAGATCTAAAAAGCCATAATTTGTTTTGGCTTTATAAACCTCATTTGTATATATTGCATTGTACTTGGTTGTAGATTTTGTTATGCATTGCATAATTTAGACCAAAAAACAGCAATAAATTTGCTATTAATGAACCTAAACTTATTTGTTCCTTTTCAAAACAGTTAGGTGCATTGTAAGGCTAGGTTCGCACACTGCGTCTTTTTGACGCTGCGTTTTTGTGCGTTTTTGGCCGCTAAAAACGCACAAAAACGCACCTGCGTCGAAAAAACGCGTAAAAAAACGCATGCGTTTTTACCGCGATTTGGTGCGTTTTTTGGCTGCGTTTTGCTGCGTTTTTGATCTCTGCGTTTTGCTGCGTTTTTCCAATGCATTGCATGGGGGGAAAACGCAGAAAAACGCAGGAAAGAATTGACATGTCCATTTTTTTTTTCAAGCTCAAAAACGCAGCTTAAAAAAACAGTTGTGTGCGGACAGCAAAATTGAAAACTCATAGACTTTGCTGGGGAAGCAAAGTCATGCAGTTTTGAGGCCAAAAACGCACCCGAAAAACGCGCAACAACGCCGCGAAAAACGCACTGTGCGCACATAGCCTAAAGATTGACCAAGTTACAGACTGGGGATCTGAAGAAGGGCTACATCTTCAGTTAGAAAGTGGCCACTACAGTGATGGACTGGAGTTTCTTCTACCGGTTTTACATGTGTCAACTGCAGCTGTTAAATAACCGCCAATTGACTACATGCAAGCTAATCATCAGTCGATTAATGGCTTGTTAAGACTGTCCAACTGCAAATCTAGACTGTGAAGATGAAAGGGTTAAAACCATTGCTGTTCACAAAGATGATGCTGGTTCCTGTTCAAGTGATTATATTCAACATGTTTCGGAGGGGATACTTCATCAGGCTCATCAATTTGAATAGGTGATAATCCTGATGAAGGACTATCTGCTCCGAAACTCATTCTGTTTACACATGATGATATGCTGTCAATAATGAAGATTCTTCAAAACCGACTGCACCAAATGAATAAGTATTTTGCTCATTCATCGGGTGATTGTTGTCTTGTTTCCCTGACCTGATACTTCCTAGGAACACACGGTTTCCAATTATTGGCCTGTCTAAAGGTAACAATTGGCTTGCTAGGTAACGTAATTCTGTGGTCCCATCCTCCATCCATACAGAACATATACACATCCACTTTAAAATGCATTAAACCCTTATTGTGTTACATTGTTGTCTTTTGATATCACTAGTGTTGTGAACCATCTGTAAATTCCTGAACAGACCATCAAAATATTCCTGAACAGACCATCAAAATAAAATGTTTTTTACATGATAAAACAATTTGAAACATCTGTGTTTTTTTTGTTTGTTTTTTTATAGCCAAGTGACGTGCAAAGTATTTCACCATTCTACAGTTAACAGTATCTTCCTTTTCATTCATTTTTCCCAATTTGTCTGTTGGTTGTCTCATTTATTTTTGATAAACTGTTCAGAAAAAAAATCAAGATGACAACCCTTCCTATCACCAGTAAGGTTAAATATTTTCCCCATAAGAACAAGAAAACAAAACAAGTAATAAAATAATGAATTATTACCTGATGAGGATTGCTGCTTCTCTTTTTTTGTATTTTGGTCTGTTTCAAGCTCATTTTTTATCCTTTGGTCTATTCCATGCTCATTTCTAATTTGCTGGTCTGCTTTATGTTCATGTTTCTCCTGCTGTAATAAATAAAGAATTAATTAAAATTATTACAATCTACTTCATCTATATTTAAGTGGATCTGTCAAAATATGTTCTTCAATTCTGCAACATATTCCATATATGTGTATTATAGTATGAATGGAATCCAGTGAACATCAATTTTTTTTTTTTTTTTTAGATCCCTGGACCCATTAGTAAGGGTACGTGGGCATGCTGCATTTTTTACACAGTTTTTCCTGCATTTTTTGGTGCAGTTTTGTAGTCAGAAAGTTCTCACTTTTGACTTCCCAGCAAAGTCTATGAGAATTCAGATTTGCTGTGTGCACTTTGCAGTTTTTTGTCTCCAGTTTATTTGTCACAAACTTCTGACAAACTGCAGCATGTTCTATATATTTTTGCATTTTGTCACGGCGTTTCTCACTAGTGATGGGAGGACTCTCAAATCAATATCCGCCGACTCGGGGTCAGTGGGGGATTGGTCCCTAGTATCTGGCTGGATGCCAGTCCCCATATAATCTATGGGAAACAGAATCAAGCGCTTCATACTTACCGAGTCACCGGTGCAGCTGTACGCTCACGCAGCATCTCATTCTTCTTTCCGAGCTGCTCATTAAGCGCATCCATATTCACTGCTTTCAGACGCCCCCACTCTGAGTGACAGCCTGTCTGACACTTCCAATCACAGAACCGGTCTGCGGGTCTACCGTACAGTAAAAATAAATAAGTAAAAAAATTGCAGTAGGATCCCCCCATGTTATGATACCCAGCACAGATAAAGCCCACAACTACAGGCTGCAGCCCCCAGCCATGCGTATCTTGGCCGTGTATGAAAACAGGAGGAAACGCATGCGGCTATTTTTTTTTTTTTAATTTAAATTAATTTAATAAAATGGTGTACGGTCCCCTCCAATTTTGATAACCAGCCAAGACAAAGCCAGACAGCTCAGAGCTGGTGTTCCTAGGCTGGGAAAACCCCTGCTTATTGAGCCTCCCAGCCTAAAAATGGCAGCCTGTAGCCGCCCAGAATTATTGCATCCAGTAGATGGTGCAGGGGCAATTGGGGTTAATAACAGCCCTCAGCTGCCACTAAGCCCTAGATTAGTAATGGCAGGCGTCTGAGACAACCCCCATTACTAATCTGTAAGTGAAAAGAAATAAGCACAAACACTGTAAAAATCCTTTATTTAAAATAAAGTGCAAAAAATCACCCTCTTTCACCACTTTATTAGCCCCCAAAACACCCATGCAGGTCCAACGTAATCCACACGAGGTCCCACGACGACTTCAGCTCTGCTAGATCTGAATCCCAGCACGCACTCATGGTACATGACCACATGCTGTAAATTAAGGCAGAGACTGAGCAGCGATGAGCGATGACATCACTTAGGTTAGCCACAGCTAGGAGTTCCCACAGTCCTCCACCTGTGACCGCAGTTAACGACCTCCTGAGTTCACTGAGGTCCCCTGAGGTCAGGTTACCTGTGGTCACAGGTGGAGGACCGTGGGAACCCTCAGCTGTGGCCACAGCTAACCTGAGTGACATCACTGCTCATCGCAGGGCTCACTTAGTCTCTGCCTGAACCTCACACCGTGTGGTCATGTTCTGTGGCCGCTCAGTGTGAATTCAGATGTAGTAGAGCTGTAATCGTCGTGGGAGGTTGTGTTAAATACCCGGGACCTGCAGGGGTGTTTTGGGGGTTAATAAAGTGATGAAAGAGGGTGTTTTTTTTGTCTTTTATTCCAAATAAAGGATTTTTCATTGTTTGTGTTTATTTACTTTCACTACAGATTAGTGATGGGGGGGTCTGATAAACACATACCATTATTAATATAGGGTTTAGTGGCAGCTGTGGCCAGCCATTAACACTTTATTATCCCAACTGCTACTGTACCAGGGCGATTGGGAAGAGCTGGGTAAAGTGCTGGGATTGTCGCATCTAACAGATGCGACAATTCTGGGCGGCTGCAGGATGCTTTTTTTAGGCTGGGGGCTCTCAATAACCATGGGTCTCCCCAGCCTGAGAATACCAGCTCCCAGCTGTCAGGCTTTATCAAGGCTGGGTATCAAAATTGGGGGGCTTGTTTTTTTTAAATGATTTATTTAAATAATTAAAAAAAAACAAACAACGCATGTGGTTCCTTCTATTTTGATACATAGCCAAGATAAGCGCACAGCTGGGGGCTGCAGCCTGTAGTCATAGGCTTTATCTGTGCTGGGTAGCATAACATGGGGGGACCCTACACCAATTTTTTAATGTGTTTATTTTTACTGTACGCTATAGACCCACAGGCGTTACAGCCGGGCCAAAGAGGAAAGTATAGCATGCTCATTTTTTTTATTTACTTTTACTTTTTTTTTAATTTCCTGAGTGCCCGATCCGGGTGCCTTTGAACCCATGGGGGTTGGACTTTACAGTCCGGTCCGCCCATCACTATTTAAAACAAAAAAACGCATCAAAATCAGAATGAACAAAAACACAGAATCATTACCAGTGTTTTTTTTTTTTTAGATTTCCAGGCTCTCTGGGACAAAGTGGCGTTTTTTTTGTGCAGTTTTGATGCAGTTTTTTTGTGACGACAAAACTGCAGCGTGCGCATGTAGCCAAAGGTTTTGCCCAGAAGTGGACAGACCCTTTCATACCTTCTAAGAAGGAATATTTTTGTCTATAATATTGAGGAAGATAATCCCTCCACCAGGAGCGGACAGAGCAATGATACAACCTCTGTAGCTGTAAAAGGGGCCCAAGGAGTAAGTACTTCTAGTTGTGTATAGCACTGGTATTTAAAATTTAACCTTTATTAAATTCTCTATTAAAATTATAATAGGACCAATCAGGTGATACCACAAGGTAAAAAAACACAAAGTACAGATTGGATGTATACAATATATCAACAGGAGTTATATCCAATTCCCTCACGGTCCTCCCGGTTCAGATATATACATCCAAATGATTAAAGTGACATTGTGCAAAAACCGTAGTCCTCCCAAAATTGCACTCTTGCCCTTAGATTAACACTCTTTTTAACGTGGCTACGTGCAAATACAAAGATTATCCACAGATCACAGAAAACACTGGGGTATAATCAGGGAGGAAAACCAATGGTTTTAGTGAAACTGGTGCTCAAAAAGTGCAAAATAGTGCAATCATTGGTGGTAGTGGGACTTATGCTCACCGTCTATCCCACTATTCACCAATGAAACCATATGTTACCTTACAATATGCGGGGGGGGGGTGACTCACTAACGCACCACACAGTACCCCTAAGGTAACAAACTCAACGTCCTACTTCCCGACGCGTTTCCTCAAAAGCGATTCATCAGGGGATAGGGAGGTTGTATTGTCAGAGGCATGTTGAGCTAAGAAATGAAAAACCAAGTGATAGCTTGGAGGTGTGAGACTTATAAAGTGCCTTGTGCTGCCCACTGCATCAATCATGCCACACCTGTGAGTCAGGTGAGCTTTAGATAACATGACGTCTGTGTTAAACCTTAATTGTAGAGGGTGGAGCTAGCTCTATAGTGCTTGCATAATGCTCACATCCACATAACAAAAGGGTGGGGGGCGTTTCATCCGGTCATGTGACCAAAACAAAACAATCCCTTCGTCATAAATTATCCATAATCATGTGAGCGAATAATATTCTGCGGGCGTATAAATAAATAGAGAGCGGAATCAACGCTAAGTCACCCAGACAGAACATATCCTCATATAGTAGGCAGGTAGGAGTGAAGACCCCGTGATCACGTGACCAAAACACAGACGCATGTTATCGCCACACCCCCAACCTGTTACTCATCACAATGCGGCCAATTACCGATTACTACCGCATGACGTACAGGGAGGAGGGGGGCGTCTCCATCGGTCATGTGTCAGTGCGACATCGTCACGTGACCCTATACGCCGCACCACACATGGTGGCGTAGCTTAATAGGATATAATGTAGAAGGGACATTCCATGCCGTTAGGTGACCGGTAAACGACAATGCGTCATTATCACATAACTGGTCATACATTCGCCTTATGAAAGACGTCCTCATATGAGGGGCAGTTAGGAGTGTATTACGCGGCCATGTGATCAAACAAGGAGGCACATCACCGCCACATCCATCAGCCCGTCACTCATCACAATGCGACCAATTAGCAGTTTTCTACTGCGTCACGTGCAAAGAAGAGGAGAGCGTCCCCACCGGTCAGATGACCGACATGTATTAGCACACATGAAAACACAGCCTATTACTCATTCTCCGCCGGCCTATCTTGCTCTAGCAAACAGGTTCTTTAAATTGATGATAGGTATATGTATATTATTTATATATGCAGTGTTGTCAATAAGGTGATGATTACTAAGGCACAATAGAACCCAATAAAAAGGGATCCATAAAGTCTCACATCATGGTCAGGATTAATGTTAGAAGGACGGAGTTTTACCGTCTGACCAACTGTTCTTATCAAAAGAACAGGATATTTTATTAGTATTTTTTGGCAGGATCTGACACGGGTTGGTGCCAAAAGAAGGCATCCAGAGATTTGGGAGCGTATCTCATGTAATTTCAAATGTAAATGGTCTATCCGGTAATGAAACATCGAGTATGGGGATCTGATAGTCGATAGAAAGGGGAGGAGGGGGGAAAGGGGGGGGCGGGGCTCTGAAGTCATCTCTTCCCAGCTATCCCTCCATGCGCCCTACCTTGCCCTACCTGACCGCGGAGGTTGGCACCCTACCATCACGTCATGGCGCCCCCACTCGTCATTGTCTTCCCCTATGTCACCCTATCTTACCCTATCACAAGAAACACCCATAAGTGAGTGTTTCATTCAGACCCATAGGAGCCTGGGTTTTTAGAGTAAATATCCAATAGGCCTCCCTCTGCAAAAGGCGCTTGTCCCAATTCCCGCCTCAGGCGGGAGGTGTGATGGATTCTATGCCAATAAAGGTCAGGCCTTTTGTGTTTCCCCATGGATGGAATTGACATGTCTTGAGAGGGGGGTGTCCTTTTTGTTTACAATGTCTCGTAGATGTTCCCCCACTCTGCGTCTCAGTTCGCGTTTAGTTTTCCCCACGTACTCAATAGAGCAAGAGCATGTAGCTTTATAGATCACTCCGATAGTACGACAGTTAATGAATGATCTAATAGTGAAGGTCTTCTTCAGGTTGGTGCTTGCAAAATTCTTTCCAGTAAGTATTACGGGGCAGGCCACACAACCGCTACATCTGAAAGACCCCATGATTTTTGAGGTGAGCCAAGTGGTAGTTTTTGGTGGATCAAAATGGCTGTGTACGAGTCTATCTTGCAAAGACCTATTCCGACGATAAGTACAGTGGGGAAAATCGCCAACCAGGTCACCAATATCAGAGTCCATTTGTAGGATAGACCAATGTTTTTTCAGAATTTTAAATAAGGTGTGGGATCCATTGCTAAAGGTGGTAATGAAGCGAAACTGTGCTTCATCTGTTTTTTGGAGGGAAGGAATCAATAGGCTCGTCCTATCCCTTCTGCTTGCCTCCTGGTAGGCCTTCCTCAGAATACTGTCAGGGTACCCCCTCTCTCTGAACCGTCTCCGCAGATCTGCTGATTGTTCCCTAAAATCTCTATCCGTGGAGCAATTACGTCTTAAAGGGAACCAAACATCAGGATTTTCGTGTATAAGCTGCAGCCAGTGCAGTACTGGCACTATCATGCACAGTGTGTACATACCATCAGGGGGCAGCCCGGATGTTTAGGCAGTGAAATACAACTTTATAAAGTTTGAAATTTCATGCACTTTTTGATTGACGTGTGCACCTCTGCTGCTAATGTCCGGGCAGGTTATGCAGGAGTTCCCCGCCCCCCCACCAGCCTGTTCCTCCCTCTCTCCTGATGTCCGGGCGGGTTATGCACGTGTTCCCCGCCCCCCCCGCGCCGCCTGTTCCTCCCTCCCTCCCTCCCTCTGGCTGTATGTAAATATCTAATCTTTAGAAACATGGCGCCGGAGTGGGCCTCTGCGCATAGCGCTCATCTCCGGCGCCATGTTTCTGAAGCCCCCGCATTACACAACTTGGTGTCTGAGAGGGCGGCGCCACAGCGATATCACACCGGCTGGTGTGTTGGCCCGGTGTCCTGGGGCGGCACGATACAGGAGCAGCAGGTAATCGCGTCCTCCGGTCAGCTGTTCTGTCCTGTTCTAATCGCGCGCGCTCCCGCGGTCACAACGGGCTGTGAAGAAACGAGGGCGCATGCGCCGCCCTCTCAGACACCAAGTTGTGTAATGCGGGGGCTTCAGAAACATGGCGCCGGAGATAAGCGCTATGCGCAGAGGCCCACTCCGGCGCCATGTTTCTGAAGATTAGATATTTACATACAGCCAGAGGGAGGGAGGGAGGAACAGGCGGCGCGGGGAACATGTGCATAACCCGCCCGGACATCAGGAGAGAGGGAGGAACAGGCTGGTGGGGGGGAGGGGGAACTCCTGCATAACCCGCCCGGACATTAACAGAGAGGTGCACACGTCAATCAAAAAGTGCACGAAATTTCAAACTTTATAAAGTTGGATTTCACTGACTAATCACCCGAGCTGCCCCCTGATGGTATGTACACACTGTGCATGATAGTGCCAGTACTGCACTGGCTGCAGCTTATACACGAAAATCCTGATGTTTGGTTCCCTTTAATCTAAGGTACTGGCCTTTTGGGATACCACGTTTTAGAGGGACGGGATGGTTACTCTCCCACCGTAAGAGCGAGTTCGTGGCGGTTGGTTTTCTATAGGTTTTCATGCTGATGCCGCCAATTTCATCTCTGGAGATAAGAACATCCAGAAACGGGAGTTGATTAATGTTACTCTCACTTGTGAAAGACAAGCCAATAGCGTTATCGTTAAGGCATGCGACAAAGTCCTCGAAACTCTGTACATCACCTTTCCATATCACAAAAACGTCGTCGATATATCTCGACCAAAATGTGATATTGTCGCAACCCGGTGGACCATTCTCACCGAACACGCATGTCTCCTCCCACCAGCCCAGGAGCAAGTTAGCATACGTGGGGGCACAGGGGCTCCCCATCGCGGTGCCCCTGAGCTGGTGGTATACGTGTCCGTCAAAGAGAAAATAGTTGCGAGTGAGACAGAATTCAAGGATCTGCATCACAAACTCATTATGTTGCCGAAATTGGCATCCACGTGTTCCCAAGAAATAGCCAACCGCCTGCAGTCCCATTGAGTGTATGATGGAGGAATACAGGGACTCCACATCTATACTACAGAGAATGGTATCAGAGTCAAGGGTGATCCCTTCTAATTAACGCAATAGGTCCGTAGTATCTCGTGTGTAAGAGTTGAGGGAGCTCACAAAAGGGCTAAGGACCTTATCGAGATATATACCTACATTTTGGCAAAGACTGTCCACCCCTGACACAATTGGCCTCCCTTTAAGAGGGTTAAGCCCCTTATGGATTTTTGGAAGGCAGTAAAAAGTCGCTGTAACTGGATGGGTGGGTAACAAGAAATCATATTCACTCTTACTGATGAAATTATCAGCCAGACCATTTGAAAGCAAGGTTTTCAGTTCGCCCAGAAACAGTCTGCTGGGATTCGAATTCAATTTGGTATACCCTTTACCATCACTAAGTAGAGCATAACACATGTCTCTATATTGTGTCCAATCTATGATCACGACATTGCCTCCCTTGTCCGAGGGTTTTATGGCAATGTCGTGATCATGTTCCAGCTCAATCAAGGCCTCCATTTCCTCACGAGAAATATTGAAGTCAGTATGTTGTGACTTAGAGAGGCGTTGTTCTATCTCCTCTGAGACTAGCTGTGTAAACACGTCTATTGCTGATACGTCATTCTGAATGGGTGGCAGTCGTGTACTTTTAGATTTGAGTTCAGTGAACGGACCCTCACCCCTAGTGCCTGGATCGTCATCTGCCAATCCCATCAAGAGACGGATATCAGGGAGTAGATCCTCTGATACGCCCAATTCTCGACATTGGAGTCTGTCATTGCGTATGAAATGTTTTCGCCACTTGAGTTTCCGGGTAAACAAATGTAGATCTTTCACAGTGTCAAAGATGTTAATCCCGGAAGTGGGCACAAAAGACAGACCCCTACTGAGCACACACATCGCTGCTGTGCTCAGTACTTTAGAGGACAGGTTTATGGTCTGGGTGGTTCCCCCAGATTCGTGTTGTGGGCCTGCTGCGTGCTCCGTAAGAAGTGAGGATGGTCCAAAAAATGTGGTGTGTAAGGTCTACCTCCCCGACCTCTATTGAAATTCCTGTTCTTGTTTTTCCCTTTTTTAGGGTGTGTGTCGTTTTCTGAAAATTTAGTGTCTGTAGAGGACAGATCTGTCTCAGGTGGTGGGGCAGTAGCTCTATTAGCAGGAAAAAGATAAGCTTTCTTAATCTTTGAATTCTTGGAGATCCCTGACGAAATAACGGTGTTTCCGTTCTTTTAGATCGTATTGGAACCTCTCCACTGTGTTTTGCAGAGTGGTTTCCTTGGATTTAAAGTCTACCTCACCAGAGAATCTCTTTGTCACCTCAATCTGCTCTGTTAGTTTTTGAGAGAGACCTGCTAAAGCTTAACCTTCTCTTCCTCAAGCAGGATCTGCATCAAACGTAACGAGCTTGAGGTTATCTCCTTCTCCCACTTGTCTGACAGTGCTTGATTCCTGTACCGTAGGCCTGGGGTGAGAGTAATGCGTAGATGTCGTGGCACAATGGAGGCTTTTATATAACTCTCCAAGCTCTGCACCTCCCACCAAGAACAGATCTGATCCTTGTAGACTTTAGTCAATTCTTTAAAGACTGAACTGTAGGCCGGAGTACATCCTGGTTGGATGAACTCACGGTCTGAGAAAACGTCCCTTGCCTCGGATATCCAGCTACTGACATCCAAGCCCGTTGCCAGAAAACCTGCCATACCAATGAGTCTATGTATGAGGGGGTAATACCAATATGAGAAGTTGTGTATAGCACTGGTATTTAAAATTTAACCTTTATTAAATTCTCTATTAAAATTATAATAGGACCAATCAGGTGATACCACAAGGTAAAAAAACACAAAGTACAGATTGGATGTATACAATATATCAACAGGAGTTATATCCAATTCCCTCACGGTCCTCCCGGTTCAGATATATACATCCAAATGATTAAAGTGACATTGTGCAAAAACCGTAGACCTCCCAAAATTGCACTCTTGCCCTTAGATTAACACTCTTTTTAAAGTGGCTACGTGCAAATACAAAGATTATCCACAGATCACAGAAAACACTGGGGTATAATCAGGGAGGAAAACCAATGGTTTTAGTGAAACTGGTGCTCAAAAAGTGCAAAATAGTGCAATCATTGGTGGTAGTGGGACTTATGCTCACCGTCTATCCCACTATTCACCAAATGAAACCATATGTTACCTTACAATATGCGGGGGGGCGACTCACTAACGCACCACACAGTACCCCTAAGGTAACAAACTCAACGTCCTCCTTCCCGACGCGTTTCCTCAAAAGCGATTCATCAGGGAATAGGGAGGTTGTATTGTCAGAGGCATGTTGAGCTAAGAAATGAAAAACCAAGTGATAGCTTGGAGGTGTGAGACTTATAAAGTGCCTTGTGCCGCCCACTGCATCAATCATGCCACACCTGTGAGTCAGGTGAGCTTTAGATAACACGACGTCTGTGTTAAACCTTAATTGTAGAGGGTGGAGCTAGCTCTATAGTGCTTGCATAATGCTCACATCCACATAACAAAAGGGTGGGGGCGTTTCACCCGGTCATGTGACCAAAACAAAACAATCCCTTCGTCATAAATTATCCATAATCATGTGAGCGAATAATATTCTGCGGGCGTATAAATAAATAGAGAGCGGAATCAACGCTAAGTCACCCAGACAGAACATATCCTCATATAGTAGGCAGGTAGGAGTGAAGACCCCGTGATCACGTGACCAAAACACGGACGCATGTTATCGCCACACCCCCAACCTGTTACTCATCACAATGCGGCCAATTACCGATTACTACCGCATGACGTACAGGGAGGAGGAGGGCGTCTCCATCGGTCATGTGTCAGTGCGTCATCGTCACGTGACCCTATACGCCGCACCATACATGGTGGCGTAGCTTAATAGGATATAATGTAGAAGGGACATTCCATGCCGTTAGGTGACCGGTAAACGACAATGCGTCATTATCACATAACTGGTCGTACATTCGCCTTATGAAAGACGTCCTCATATGAGGGGCAGTTAGGAGTGTATTACGCGGCCACCACCTGAGACAGATCTGTCCTCTACAGACACTGAATTTTCAGAAAACGACACACGCCCTAAAAAAGGGAAAAACAAGAACAGGAATTTCAATAGAGGTCGGGGAGGTAGACCTTAAACACCACATTTTTTGGACCATCCTCACTTCTTACGGAGCAGGCAGCAGGCCCACAACACGAATCTGGGGGAACCACCCAGACCATAAACCTGTCCTCTAAAGTACAGAGCACAGCAGCGATGTGTGTGCTCAGTAGGGGTCTGTCTTTTGTGCCCACTTCCGGGATTAACATCTTTGACACTGTGAAAGATCTACATTTGTTTACCCGGAAACTCAAGTGGCGAAAACATTTCATACGCAATGACAGACTCCAATGTCGAGTATTGGGCATATCAGAGGATCTACTCCCTGATATCCGTCTTTTGATGGGATTGGCAGATGACGATCCAGGCACTAGGGGTGAGGGTCCGTTCACTGAACTCAAATCTAAAAGTACACGACTGCCACCCATTCAGAATGACGTATCAGCAATAGACGTGTTTACACAGCTAGTCTCAGAGGAGATAGAACAACGCCTCTCTAAGTCACAACATACTGACTTCAATATTTCTCGTGAGGAAATGGAGGCCTTGATTGGGCTGGAACATGATCACGACATTGCCATAAAACCCTCGGACAAGGGAGGCAATGTCGTGATCATGGATTGGACACAATATAGAGACATGTGTTATGCTCTACTTAGTGATGGTAAAGGGTATACCAAATTGAATTCGAATCCCAGCAGACTGTTTCTGGGCGAACTGAAAACCTTGCTTTCAAATGGTCTGGCTGATAATCTCATCAGTAAGAGTGAATATCATTTCTTGTTACCCACCCATCCAGTTACAGCGACTTTTTACTGCCTTCCCAAAATCCATAAGGGGCTTAACCCTCTTAAAGGGAGGCCAATTGTGTCAGGGGTGGACAGTCTTTGCCAAAATGTAGGTATATATCTCGATAAGGTCCTTAGCCCTTTTGTGAGCTCCCTCAACTCTTACACACGAGATACTACGGACCTATTGCGTAAATTAGAAGGGATCACCCCTGACTCTGATACCATTCTCTGTAGTATAGATGTGGAGTCCCTGTATTCCTCCATCATACACTCAATGGGACTGCAGGCGGTTGGCTATTTCTTGGGAACACGTGCCAATTTCGGCAACATAACGAGTTTGTGATGCAGATCCTTGAATTCTGTCTCACTCGCAACTATTTTCTTTTTGACGGACACGTATACCACCAGCTCAGAGGCACCGCGATGGGGAGCCCCTGTGCCCCCACGTATGCTAACTTGCTCCTGGGCTGGTGGGAGGAGACATGCGTGTTCGGTGAGAATGGTCCACCGGGTTGCGACAATATCACATTTTGGTCGAGATATATCGACGACGTTTTTGTGATATGGAAAGGTGATGTACAGAGTTTCGAGGACTTCGTCGCATACCTTAACGATAACGGTATTGGCTTGTCTTTCACAAGTGAGAGTAACATTAATCAACTCCCGTTTCTGGATGTTCTTATCTCCAGAGATGAAATTGGCGGCATCAGCACGAAAACCTATAGAAAACCAACCGCCACGAACTCGCTCTTACGGTGGGAGAGTAACCATTCCGTCCCTCTAAAACGTGGTATCCCAAAAGGCCAGTACCTTAGATTAAGACGTAATTGCTCCACGGATAGAGATTTTAGGGAACAAATAGCAGATCTGCGGAGACGGTTCAGAGAGAGGGGGTACCCTGACAGTATTCTGAGGAAGGCCTACCAGGAGGCAAGCAGAAGGGATAGGACGAGCCTATTGATTCCTTCCCTCCAAAAAACAGATGAAGCACAGTTTCGCTTCATTACCACCTTTAGCAATGGGTCCCACACCTTATTTAAAATTCTGAAAAAACATTGGTGTATCCTACAAATGGACTCTGATATTGGTGATCTGGTTGGCGATTTTCCCCACTGTACTTATCGTCGGAATAGGTCTTTGCAAGATAGACTCGTACACAGCCATTTTGATCCACTAAAAAACTACCACTTGGCTCACCTCAAAAATCATGGGGTCTTTCAGATGTAGCAGTTGTGTGGCCTGCCCCGTAATACTTACTGGAAAGAATTTTGCAAGCACCAACCTGAAGAAGACCTTCACTATTAGATCATTCATTAACTGTCGTACTATCGGAGTGATCTATAAAGCTACATGCTCTTGCTCTATTGAGTATGTGGGGAAAACTAAACGCGAACTGAGACGCAGAGTGGGGGAACATCTACGAGACATTGTAAACAAAAAGGACACCCCCCTCTCAAGACATGTCAATTCCATCCATGGGGGAAACACAAAAGGCCTGACCTTTATCGGCATAGAATCCATCACACCTCCCGCCCGAGGCGGGAATTGGGACAAGCGCCTTTTGCAGAGGGAGGCCTATTGGATATTTACTCTAAAAACCCAGGCTCCTATGGGTCTGAATGAAACACTCACTTATGGGTGTTTCTTGTGATAGGGTAAGATAGGGTGACATAGGGGAAGACAACGACGAGTGGGGGCGCCATGACGTGACGGTAGGGTGCCAACCTCCGCGGTCAGGTAGGGCAAGGTAGGGCGCATGGAGGGATAGCTGGGAAGAGATGACTTCAGAGCCCCGCCCCCCCTTCCCCCCCTCCTCCCCTTTCTATCGACTATCAGATCCCCATACTCGATGTTTCATTACTGGATAGACCACTTACATTTGAAATTACATGAGATACGCTCCCAAATCTCTGGATGCCTTCTTTTGGCACCAACCCGTGTCAGATCCTGCCAAAAAATACTAATAAAATATCCTGTTCTTTTGATAAGAACAGTTGGTCAGACGGTAAAACTCCGTCCTTCTAACATTAATCCTGACCATGATGTGAGACTTTATGGATCCCTTTTTATTGGGTTCTATTGTGCCTTAGTAATCATCACCTTATTGACAACACTGCATATATAAATAATATACATATACCTATCATCAATTTAAAGAACCTGTTTGCTAGAGCAAGATAGGCCGGCGGAGAATGAGTAATAGGCTGTGTTTTCATGTGTGCTAATACATGTCGGTCATATGACCGGTGGGGACGCTCTTCTCTTCTTTGCACGTCACGCAGTAGAAAACTGCTAATTGGTCGCATTGTGATGAGTGACGGGCTGATGGATGTGGCGGTGATGTGCCTCCTTGTTTGATCACGTGGCCATTGTCGTTTACCGGTCACCTAACGGCATGGAATGTCCCTTCTACATTATATCCTATTAAGCTACGCCACCATGTATGGTGCGGCGTATAGGGTCACGTGACGATGACGCACTGACACATGACCGATGGAGACGCCCCCCTCCTCCCTGTACGTCATGCGGTAGTAATCGGTAATTGGCCGCATTGTGATGAGTAACAGGTTGGGGGTGTGGCGATAACATGCGTCCGTGTTTTGGTCACGTGATCACGGGGTCTTCACTCCTACCTGCCTACTATATGAGGATATGTTCTGTCTGGGTGACTTAGCGTTGATTCCGCTCTCTATTTATTTATACGCCCGCAGAATATTATTCGCTCACATGATTATGGATAATTTATGACGAAGGGATTGTTTTGTTTTGGTCACATGACCGGGTGAAACGCCCCCACCCTTTTGTTATGTGGATGTGAGCATTATGCAAGCACTATAGAGCTAGCTCCACCCTCTACAATTAAGGTTTAACACAGACGTCATGTTATCTAAAGCTCACCTGACTCACAGGTGTGGCATGATTGATGCAGTGGGCGGCACAAGGCACTTTATAAGTCTCACACCTCCAAGCTATCACTTGGTTTTTCATTTCTTAGCTCAACATGCCTCTGACAATACAACCTCCCTATCCCCTGATGAATCGCTTTTGAGGAAACGCGTCGGGAAGTAGGACATTGAGTTTGTTACCTTAGGGGTACTGTGTGGTGCGTTAGTGAGTCACCCCCCCCCGCATATTGTAAGGTAACATATGGTTTCATTGGTGAATAGTGGGATAGACGGTGAGCATAAGTCCCACTACCACTAATGATTGCACTATTTTGCACTTTTTGTGCACCAGTTTCACTAAAACCATTGGTTTTCCTCCCTGATTATACCCCAGTGTTTTCTGTGATCTGTGGATAATCTTTGTATTTGCACGTAGCCACTTTAAAAAGAGTGTTAATCTAAGGGCAAGAGTGCAATTTTGGGAGGACTACGGTTTTTGCACAATGTCACTTTAATCATTTGGATGTTTATATCTGAACCGGGAGGACCGGGAGGGAATTGGATATAACTCCTGCTGATATATTGTATACATCCAATCTGTACTGTGTGTTTTTTTACCTTGTGGTATCACCTGATTGGTCCTATTATAATTTTAATAGAGAATTTAATAAAGGTTAAATTTTAAATACCAGTGCTATACACAACTTCTCATATTGGTATTACCCCCTCATACCGAGTAAGTACTTCTACCTCCAAAGCAGGTTTAATTGTGCATTATGAAAAGGGTCCATTTATTGTTCTTGCACAGGGGCCTCTTCTGTCTGTGTGCGAAACGTACAGTCCGTGGACCTGTCATTTATATAGTAATTTGTACTATATGGTATTTTATATATCTGATACTATATGTATTTTGTTTGATATGATATTTAAATGTTATGTCCTGTCAGATTTATCTTACTATAATTATTATTGACATTTTATTATTTATTACCACTCTTATTATGCCCTGTTCCAGACATGTTTTTTTCCTGAACTTTTTATAAGTATCTACTCTCCATTATTTTAACTAGGTACATTTTTAAATGAGGTTTAAATAAAAAAAATAGTTTAAATTTATGTGTTTATTTATGTTTTGGGGTTAAAGTATTTATGGTAATTCTGAGGTGAATACCTGTTACTAATTTCATTTTTACGTTTGTGTTTTCTGTCTTAACAATGACTGGTGACCACTATGCCAAATCTGTCATTGTAATGTACTGCCCTTAGCAAGGCCAGCTTATTCTAATTACAGCAAACCCAATTCTACTTAAAATTAGAAGGTTTAAGTGTGACTATACTGAAAACATCTTCTAAGGTCGTGGATTATTTAGAACAGTCCAAATAGGAGAATGAAGCTGTCAACTCGACCTGGTAGTTGGCAAACTTTTCATCTGTATCTACAGACGATAACATACACGGTGAGTAGGTAGACATTGTCCGTCTGCCGTCCCCACACTCCCCCTTTACTAAAGGGGTTCTACTCTGCATAGTACAGCAGTGCCCAACATTCGCATATTGTTTTGCGAAATACTGATTATTTAGAACTTCAAGCTGCAGTCCCATTTTTCAAATTTAACAAGTTAATGACTTTGGAACTGTTTTACTTATTGCGGTGACTCAGAATTTTCTTCTGTGCCAGACTGTACTTTATCTTAGTCTTAAATTTAGGTTACTATGTGTTGTGCTTATTTACAAAACAAATCTAAATTTTACAGAAAATTTTGAAAAATTTGCATTTTTCAGAATTAGAATTTTGCATCTAAACTAGATAATGATAAACATAAAAAGTTAAAAATCCCCGCATTTTTACCATTTGTCTTTTTTGTGTGGATATTATTTTTAGCATTTAGTAAGGTTTATCAATCTGATAGCAACTTTTGAAATCTTCAAGAAAATTCTCAAAATATTTTTAGGGACATATTCAGCTTGAATTAGCTTTGAGTGGCCTATATATTAGAAATCCCCACAAGTCACCCCACTCTCCCTTATACTGTAAGTAGATAATATTTATCTTATGGTGGAAAAAAAACCCAAGAAAGACTTAATGGAAATACATACCATCTTCCAATGCCAGAAACAATGAATATGTTACGGGCATTCAAAACTATACAAGTAAGTAAATTAAAGTTACGAAATGAAGATGGTGGCTTTCAGTAGAAATGAGAACAATAAAACTACAAATTGAGTAATATACTGTAATAAAATGACTGTTGTTATTCAGGTTGTCTGTGTATGCATATAAAGAAGTCCCCTGCCCTAATACCGATGTGGACGAGTCCGGCTGCTCCTTGTCTGGTATATTCGTGCTAGTAACCTCTGCTTGTATCTAATAAGAAATGAGTGCAGATTTCTTTTTTTGTCAATCATTGGGTTAAATTGAGATTTTACTTATATTTATCTTATGGATTTCACATGTCAGTATGAAACAATTGCATTTTTACATCAAATAACCATGTTTGCTTTTTTTACACAGCTTATGTATGCCCACCACTGGTTTAAAAATATATAAAAAAATTGGCTTAGGGTTCCCCCATATTCCCCCGAGCACAGATAAAGCATATGGTTAAAGGCTGCAGCCCCCAGCCATGCGTTTATCTCGGCTGTGTATCAAAATAAGAGGGACCCCCATGGAGTTTTAAATACGTTAAAAAATGGTGTGTGTTCCCCCCAATTTTGATACCTAGCCATGATAAAGCCAACAGCTAAGGGCTGGTATTTTCAGGCTGGGGAGGCACATGGTTATTGAGCCCCCCAGCCTAAAAATAGCAGCCTGCAGCCACACAGAATTGTCGCCTCCACTAGAGGCAACAATCCCGGCACTTTACCTGGCTCATCCCAATTGCCATGGTGCATTGGCAATTGAGGTAATAAGAGGTTAATGACAGCTCACAGCTGCCATTAAGCCTTAGATTAGTAATGAGAGGTGTATGAGACCCCCCATTACTTATCTGTAAGTGAAAAGAAATAAACACAAACACCAAAGAAATCCTTGATTTGAAATAAAATACAAAAAAACACCCTCTTTCACCCCTTTATTAACCCAGTTCCGACGTAATCCACATGAGGTCCCACGACGATTCTGGCTGTGCTACATACATGCTGAAGGCACAAGGTGAGGACCTAACATGTCTCCACACTGTGGCTTCAGGCAGAGACTGTCTTGGCCGCAGCGATGAGTTGGGATGTCACTAATTACTGTAGCTCATAGCTGGAGGTTCCCACGGTACCCCAGCTTTGACTGCAAGTAAACTGACCTCAGGTTACCTCATTAAGCTCAGTGACCTCACCTCAGGTTCAAAGACCTGCATCTCCTTGCAGAAAACCTTGTTTTTTTTGCCAAGAGATGCAGATTTAATGCCGAATTTTATACACCATTATTCCTGCACCAAATCTGCATCTTCTGGCAAAAACCCTCCACATCAAAACACAATGCAGTTTTGATGTGATAGTGATGCAATTTTTTGCCAGTAAATGCAAATGTATGTACCACATTTCTGCACCAAATTTAAAATTGGGCGTTATATCCGTTTTTGTGAGTTTTTTTTGCCAAAAGATGCAGATTTGATGCTGAAATTTATACACCATATTCCTACACCAAATCTGCATCTACTGGCAAAAAAAACACATTAAACCCCATATCATAATGCATGCGGTTTTGATGTGACTTTTTTTTTGCCAGGAGGCGCAGTTACAGTGCCTACAAGTAGTATTCAACCCCCTGCAGATTTAGCAGGTTTACACATTCGGAATTAACTTGGCATTGTGACATTTGGACTGTAGATCAGCCTGGAAGTGTGAAATGCACTGCAGCAAAAAAGAATGTTATTTCTTTTTTATTTTTTTTTTTAAATTGTGAAAAGTTTATTCAGAGGGTCATTTATTATTCAACCCCTCAAACCACAAGAATTCTGTTTGGTTCCCCTAAAGTATTAAGAAGTATTTCAGGCACAAAGAACAATGGGCTTCACATGTTTGGATTAATTATCTCTTTTTCCAGCCTTTTCTGACTAATTAAGACCCTCCCCAAACTTGTGAACAGCACTCATACTTGGTTAACATGGGAAAGACAAAGGAGCATTCCAAGGCCATCAGAGACAAGATCGTGGAGGGTCACAAGGCTGGCAAGGGGTACAAAACCCTTTCCAAGGAGTTGGGCCTACCTGTCTCCACTGTTGGGAGCATCATCCGGAAGTGGAAGGCTTATGGAACTACTGTTAGCCTTCCACAGCCTGGACAGCCGTTGAAAGTTTCCACCCGTGCCGAGGCCAGGCTTGTCCGAAGAGGCTAACCCAAGGACAACAAGGAAGGAGCTCCGGGAAGATCTGATGGCAGTGGGGACATTGGTTTCAGTCAATACCATAAGTAACGTACTCCACCGCAATGGTCTCCGTTCCAGACGAGCCCGTAAGGTACCTTTACTTTCAAAGCGTCATGTCAAGGCTTATTATTACCAATCCTTTGAAAAGTTGATATGTTATAAATGTGAGATAATCTCTTCAAGTTATTTAATTATTTTACTCACCATTAATTCTGCAGGGGCTCACAATATAAATTCCCTATCAGTATGGCTTTGGAGTGTGGGAGGAAATTCGAGAACCCAGAGAAAACCCTCGCAATCACAGGGAGAACATACTCCTTTCAGATGTTGTCCTTGGTGGAATTGAACTCAGGACCCCAGTGCTGCAAAGCAACAGTGCTAACCACAGAGCCACCGTGCTGCCCAAATTAATAGATAAATACAGGTAATATAATTACCTGTATTTGCACGTCTCCACAAACATAAGGCTGTCCATAGCATTAGACTAATATTGGCTGAAACAGCTGATACCGACAGGTTTGGCTGATGGGCGCCGGACAACTGATGGCTACGGGAGAGGATCATCGTGTGTGGTCCAGTTCAGTCTGCCAATTTCCTTGTTCTCCAAGGATAAGTCAGAGGCCAAAGTTTCATTCAGCTGCTTTTTCACATTGGACACAAAAGTGCTCTACTGAATGAGCGCTCCTGTGTATGGGAGAGGTAACCGAAATCGCTGTCGGCCAGACGATCAGCTGGAGCATTGTTCATCCGAAAGCCATCTAATGTGTATGAACGGCTTTAGCATATAATTGTGAGTTTTCAAAAAATTACATTTATCACTTAATCTCAAAACTGAATCTGAATTAATCTATTTGTCCCTTTATCTACCTTGGGGTTGTTAAAGTGTAGATGTTTTATTGTATAGCCCCTACCTGTATGTCTTGATCAGATGTATCTTCTTCACTGTTTTGATCTTGAAAATCATCGATATTTGTATGAGAAGCTTCATCATCACTTTCAGGACTACAGTCTGCAGAATAATGTTTGCCTTCCTGTTGTAAGAAAGAGAAGTACACTATATTGATACACAAAATTCTAGGTTTTCCTGCTTCCTCAGTATTGGAATAGTGTTTTATGCACTATGAATAGACATCGCAGTTCATGGAGGGTAATTCTCCCTCTAATTGTCAAGGCAGAGGGGACTACAAAGAACGCCTGAAATGTTGAAGGACTAGATCATTGATGACTTAAGAAACAGACAGTTAAAAAGACTGGAGCTAGGGGTGATTCATGAATGAGGCACTGTAGAGCCTAAAAGGACTTAAATAGGGAATTTAAGATAAGTGGTGTATAACGATTTCTGATACTGTCACTTGAATGAGGACTACACTTCCGTATAGGCTTTACAGTAGGGATAAGCGGATCTTTTGAAATTCAAATTCGCTGACTTCCCTGAATTGTTAAAAAAAAAAATTTGAATCTCTCCGCATAAATGTGCTTAACTCTCACTACTAGAAAGCTTGTAATTGCTCAGAAAATACAAGTGGGAGAAACGAGAGGGAGAGTAAACCCCACTGACCACAAGAGCTCACATTATCCAGATGAGAGAATAAACCCGCTGACCATAACAGGTGAGAGTGTAAACCCGCTAACCAAAACAGCTTGCACTCTCTACGTGAAAGAGAGGGAGGACCCTGCTGACCATAAGATCTTACACTCTACAAAAGAGAGAGGACCCTGCTGACCATAAGAGCTTACACCCTACAGCAGAGAGAGAGGACCCTGCTGACCTTCAAGAGAACTAACCATCAGGATTTTCATATATAAAGTAAAGCCAGTGCTATACTAGTGCTAGGATGCTGAATGTAAGCATAGCTTTTGTTCAGAGATTGGATGTTTTATATCCTCCTAAGATAGCCAAATATAAAAAAAAACACTCCAACTTCCAAAAATATTAAGCTTTGATATTTATGAGTCTTTTGGGTTGATTGAGAACATGGTTGTTGATCAATAATAAAATAAATCCTCTAAAATACAACTTGCCTAATAATTCTGCACACAGTGTAGTTGTAGAAAAAAGACATGGATCAGATATCAACATCTAATACGTGGATTATCTCTAATAATTGACATTGGTGTTATCATCAATAAAGTTTATATATTTTACTCTCTGGAACTGTGTTATATAATATTTGATACATTTCTTAAAGAGGCCTATGAAGATTCTTTTTAACCCCTTTACCCCACGGTGATTTTTGTTTTTTCCTACCCTTTTTCCAAGAGTCATAACTTTTTTATTTTTCGATCAATATAGCCATATGAGGGCTTGTATTTTGTGGGATGAATTGTACTTTCGGATGACACAATTCATTTCACCATGTAGTGTACTGGAAAATGGGAAAACAAATTCCAAGTGGGGTGAAATAGCAAAAAAAGTGCAATTGCATGATCAACAAACATGTGCGGGTATTACCGCGGGCTCGCAGCATGAGTACTACGTATATATACCACCTAGCTTGTAAAGGGGTTAAATAAATCTGAGTATAAGTGTATGTAGTAAACAGTGTATTAACATAAACACCTATCACCGCCTTCTTTGAGATCCAGAAAAAAAACAAAGAAAAAACCACTCCTAAAATAGTTATTTTATTAATATTAGTATTAAAATCATTAAGTATAAAAGCTAAATTGCTTCTAGTATCTGAATATTATAGATCAGTCACGTCCAGACCATGCCTGATTTCTGACAGGAGAGGAGGACTTTTATCCACTGCCTTACATCCTTACAATCACACGTGAATTTAAGTCCAAGATTGTTGTCATTCAAGTATGCCACAAAGTCAAGAAATTATTTTGCTCCCCCTTTCCACAGGACGAGGATGTCATCTATGTAACGACCCCAGAAGATGGAACATGGCTTGATAGGAAGCCTTGCGGCACTTTTAGATGTGGCTCTTGCAAATTCTGCCTTTACATAGACCAGAGTAAAACATTTATGAATCTTAGTTCTGGAAGAATTTTTTACATCAGAGACTTTATAAACTGTCGGACTGAAGGTCTGGTGTATAGGTGCACATGTACATGTCCACTTAGCTACATTGGGAAAACAAGACGTCAATTACGTGTACACATAGGTGAACATCTAGGCGACATTACTCATAAACGCGACACACCTATAGCCAGACACGTCAACATGTGCCATCAGGGAGACCCTGGATGTATACGGTTCCAGGGGATTGAGGTGGTTCCAATGCCAATTAGGAAAGGGAACTGGGATAACAAAATCCTCCAGAGGGAAGCACGATGGACATTCCTACTGGAGACTGTCAATCCAAGAGGTCTTAATGAGGTTTTAAGCTATGCTAGCTTTATCTAGTTTCTCCAGCCTTAGATTGCTATACCTGAGAGGGATTTCTTTAAAATGTGTAGCCAGTAATTTAAATGATTGTGTTTGCTGCTGCCAGAGCATTTGCTCTGGTCTAGATGGATCACTGTGCTCTGTTATAGTCACATTAGCTCTCTATAGAGACAGTCTGTTCTGGACAAAACGATATAACCCTGAATAAGAGGGGAGGCCTCTTGTCAGCATACTAACTATAAGCTCTGAATGATGATTAGGGAGTACTTCCTCTCAATGTATGCTAATATTTGTAAACTCAGCTTTTTGAACACATATTAATATTCCTAACTGAGTATATGGCACAACTCCCCCCCCCCTTACTTGACAGACCTGGCACATCTGTGTCTAAACCATTTGATCCTATGCTAAAGATCATGCATGCACAGTAGGGTGGCTTACTGTCACCTATGTTCTTACTTCACCTAGTGGTCCTTAGTTGGTGGATGGCGGGTGTCTGTACTGGGTTTAACCAACAGATCCAAATACTGGGTTTAAATGGCGCAGGTGCGCTCTGAAAATTGAATGCGGCATGTCTACTCTTGGAAGAGTGAACGCATCTGCGTTCTGTAAATCCTCTTCTTCCTATAACAATGTTACGTCAGCGGCGCATGCGCAGTGGCACCGGCACCTTGGAAATGAATTGCAGTAGCCCAGCGTCACAATAAGTGGAGGGGAAAGTACCATTTTTGCCGCACAGGCGCAGATGTGCTGGCACATCGGGACTTGAAAAAGTCCGGCCCAGCACCTCCATGCAAGACAGAGGAGGAGTCAAAAATCACGTCCTGGGCATGGTAACTGCGCATGAGCGGCAGTGTCATCATGACAAAATGATGTATTTCCGGCGCAGCGTCACTTACTGACGCATAGTTCTAGCGGGAAATACCTGTACATTTAAAAGGCTGAGCCTGCCACGGGAGGCTGTACCTCTCACAGATAGACGGCACTGCGGGATTTACCTAGCCTGCAGCCGCATGGAAGACGACTTGCCCTGCATCATAGGCCACTGGTGTCGCTTTGAAAATTACAAGGCTAGTAGAACGTCCAAGGTATATGAATCTAATTTGTCCTGTTTCTAACAGCTGTCCTTGCTGAGAATGTGCACTGTTTGTGGATATCACACTGTATTTGACTTGAAACTATATTTATATCTAGAGGAAATACTTTTTGGATTGGATTTGCAACCTTTGAACTCCCCTGATGAACCCCTAAGTGAACCCAAATAGGGGGGAAACGCGTCGGGATATGTCATTGGATGGTCCCAGCAGATAAGTCATCCCTGCTGGGGTTCTTTATTTTCTCTCTTTAGACTTTGAGATTACACTTCAGTAACATTTGTATATGACTGTGGAGACTTATTTGCCTGTGCAGTTTTTTTGGCTGCCATATTTATGGCAATCTAAGTAAAACAAATATATTTGACCTGTGACAACTGGCACTAATTATCTTCTCTTGGTGGTGGGTGCCTCCTTGGCAACTGCTAGGTTGCAGGGAGAGACTAGGGGGAGACGAGGAGGAGCGGGGGGTACCCAAAACTTCATGGTGCACCTCCGCTTGTAGGTAGGCAATAAGGGAGGGAGAGATAACCCCCATTCCCTAATTATAGGACGACTACCTTTAAACTACAACTATCTAGCTAGCTTACCTATAGCTAAGAGACTACCATTACTTCTCCCACCAGTCGTCTCTACCTTCCACACTCACCTTACGTGACTCTTCCAAGAGTAGACATGCCGCATTCAATTTTCAGAGCGCACCTGCGCCGTTTAAACCCAGTATTTGGATCTATTGGTTAAACCCAGTACAGACACTCGCCATCCACCAACTAAGGACCACTAGGTGAAGTAAGAACATAGGTGACAGTAAACCACCCTACTGTGCATGCATGATCTTTAGCATAGGATCAAATGGTTTAGACACAGATGTGCCAGGTCTGTCAAGTAAGGGGGGGGGGGGAGTTGTGCCATATACTCAGTTAGGAATATTAATATGTGTTCAAAAAGCTGAGTTTACAAATATCAGCATACATTGAGAGGAAGTACTCCCTAATCATCATTCAGAGCTTATAGTTAGTATGCTGACAAGAGGCCTCCCCTCTTATTCAGGGTTATATCATTTTGTCCAGAACAGACTGTCTCTATAGAGAGCTAATGTGACTATAACAGAGCACAGTGATCCATCTAGACCAGAGCAAATCCTCTGGCAGCAGCAAACACAATCATTTAAATTACTGGCTACACATTTTAAAGAAATCCCTCTCAGGTATAGCAAACTAAGGCTGGAGAAACTAGATAAAGCTAGCATAGCTTAAAACCTCATTAAGACCTCTTGGATTGACAGTCTCCAGTAGGAATGTCCATTGTGCTTCCCTCTGGAGGATTTTGTTATCCCAGTTCAATATCCTAATTGGCATTGGAACCACCTCAATCCCCTGGAACCGTATACATCCAGGGTCTCCCTGATGGCACATGTTGACGTGTCTGGCTATAGGTGTGTCGCGTTTATGAGTAATGTCGCCTAGATGTTCACCTATGCGTACACATAATTGACGTCTTGTTTTCCCAATGTAGCTAAGTGGACATGTACATGTGCACCTATACACCAGACCTTCAGTCCGACAGTTTATAAAGTCTCTGATGTAAAAAATTCTTCCAGAACTAAGATTCATAAATGTTTTACTCTGGTCTATGTAAAGGCAGAATTTGCAAGAGCCACATCTAAAAGTGCCGCAAGGTTTCCTATCAAGCCATGTTCCATCTTCTGGGGTCGTTACATAGATGACATCCTCGTCCTGTGGAAAGGGGGAGCAAAATAATTTCTTGACTTTGTGGCATACTTGAATGACAACAATCTTGGACTTAAATTCACGTGTGATTGTAAGGATGTAAGGTAGTGGATAAAAGTCCTCCTCTCCTGTCAGAAATCAGGCATGGTCTGGACGTGACTGATCTATAATATTCAGATACTAGAAGCAATTTAGCTTTTATACTTAATGATTTTAATACTAATACTAATAAAATAACTATTTTAGAAGTTGTTTTTTCTTTGTTTTTTTTTCTGGCATAATACTCCTGTTCTAATTAATTTGGTTATAATTCTTTGAGATCCAGCATTGTCTGCTCTTCTTCTCAGTGATGTCATCGGTCTTCGGACTCTTCCTAGATCAGACCGCGCCCTGTGGGACCCGGAAGCGACTTTTACAATGTACATCAATGAAGTGTCAGAATGATGCGCCATAGACTTCCATTAGAAAAAAAAAAATTTAAGTCATACAGAAAGCATAGAGTGATTCACAGAGTCTGAAGAGCAGTGACATCACTGGAAAGAGAAGCAGAACAACACTGGATCTCAGAGAGAGCGGCAGTAGGTAAGTATATTAATACACTCACCTTCATTATATGCACAGGTTTAGGGAAAAAAATCTTCATAAGAGGACTTCTAACCCCTTCACGAACGGCCGATTTTGCGCTTTCCGGGTTTTTTCGCCATTCTTCCGAGAGACGCAACTTTTTTATTTTTCAGTTAATATAGTCATGTGAGGGCTTGTTTTTTTGCGGAACACGCTGTACTTTTAAATGAAACCATGAGTCTTACCATATAGTGTACTGAAAAACGGCAAAAATATTACAAATGCGGAAAAAGTGCAAAAAAAGTGTGATAGCACTATTGTTTTGGAGATATTTTATTCACTGTGTTCACTATATGGTAAAATTGATGTGTCAGTATGATGCCTCAGGTTGGTACGAGTTCGTAGACCCCAAACATGTAGAGGTTTACTTTAATCTAAGGGGTTAAAAAAAATTAGAAGTTTGTCCGAAAAAAGTGGCGTACGTGTTATGCTATTTTCAACGACCCGTAGTGGTCTTATTTTTCGGGATCTATGGCTCAGTGATGGCTTATGTTTTGTGTCTCGAGCTGATGTTTTTAATGGTTCCACTTTTGCACAGATGCTACGTTTTGATCGCCTGTTATTGCATTTAGTGCAAAATTTGTGGCGACCAAAAAAACATAATTTTGTCGTTTGGAATTTTTTTGACGCTACACTGTTTACCAATCAGATACATTTATTGTATATCTTGATAGATCGGGCATTTCTGAACACGGCGTTACCAAATGTGTATATTTTTTTAACACTTTAGTTTTCAATGGGGCGAAAGGAGGGTGATTTGAACTTTTATTTTTTTTAATTTTTAAAACTTTTTTAAATTTTTTTTAAATTTTATTAGGTCCCCTATGGGACTATATGGATCAGCTGTCTGATCACTCTGCCATATCTGCTGATCACAGCTACACAGCTGTGAACAGCAGATATGCTCATTTACTGTCTCACCCAGCTCTCGGCCGGGTGAAACAGTGAGTGAGTCATGTGAGTTACAGGAGTCATCACATGACCATGACAACCACCGGAAGTCACGTGATCACATCACGTGACTTCCGGTATCGGCGGTATGTAAAAGTTTACCTCACTCGCGATTGTAATGGCGTTGTCACTTATTGACAGCGCCATTTAAGGGGTTAAACGATAACGATTCCACTTATGCCTAGCAGGCACACATCTCAGTGTATACATTCTGTCTGTCTGTCCATTCTATCTGTCTGTTTGTACATCCTATCCATCCTGTCTATATCTATACATCCATCCTAGCTCTCTATTTATACATCCATCCTATCTATCTATACAAAGTTCCATATGCCTCATTATGAAAGTGAACACATAGTACAATCGTTTTTTGGGGGTTTTTTTACTGTGTGCGGGAGGTGGGGGCTATATAGCAGGATAAGTGGGCTATATAGCATGATGGGGGCTATACACCAGGATGAGGGGGTTAAATACCAGGATAGGGGGGCTATATACCACAATGGAGGGCTATATGCCACAATGGAGGGCTATATACAAGGATAGAGGCTATATACCAGGATGAGGAGCTATATTATAGGATGGAGTGAGTATACCAGGATGGAAGTTATATACCAGGATGGAGGGGCTAAATATCAGGATGGGGACATACTTGGGACATATACCAGGATGGAGCTACAGTATATACCAGGATGGGGACATGATGGAGCCATATAAACCAGATGAAGATATTAAGGAAGAAAAATTTCCAGCGCGGCCCAACTTGTCTTGTAAAAAATCATCTTTATTCATAAATCCATAAAATAGGAGTTTACAGGCGGTCAGCAGGATATTACATAGATATTATTCAGACCCCACAAAGCCAAAGCTACGCGTTTCGACGTGAGTCTTAATCATGCTCTGGGGAGGAAGGGATGTCGGCTTCCTATATCGTATAACACACACCCTCCCAAATTAAAAACACATGTTTTCATCAAGGAAACATTCACAATAGAACACATCACATTATATGGGTATATGCACTGCAGTTTTTCCATAGAAAAGAAGAAAAAAAAAAAAGAAGAAAAAGAGTGAAAAAGAAAGAATGAAAGAAGAAAAGACTGAAAATAAAAGAAAGATGAGAAAGAAGAAAGGAAAAGAGAAAAGAAAGAAGAATGGAAAAATACTAGTGAAGGAATGGAGGGAATAAAAATAAATGGTTAAAAAACATATCATATATAATTATTATAGTATAATCATATAATACAGTGATGCATGATTATATAGAACAATCATTAAACAGTCATAGTAGAAAAAATCAGAACCATGTGGATATCTTGCATCACTTCTTGATATTCCATATAAGTAAGCATCGGTAAATTAGACCCCTATCTATATGCATAGTGACAGAGAGAGGGAAAGAATAGGAGAGAAAATATCTCCTTATTTAATTATAACTATAATCCCGAAAGATCTATAAAAAGTGGCAATATCAGTGCATAAATTATGTCCGTAAGATCTTTATAAGAAGCCTTGTATAGACAAATATTGGTTGGTTAGCAAAAATTAGTATTAATTAATTAATTATATGATCTACATTCCAATATATTTTTCATCAGCATCACTTTCTCATCCTTATTAATTTTTTATCTATTATTAATTTATTTTATTTTATAAATTTATTATTATCCAGGTAGCTGATATCAAGATGAATATTAGTGAGAGATTTATCCCACAATAGTATCAATTATAGTTATATTGTAACCCAGACATCTAACTACTACATCGAATTTATTATGAAGATTAACATCAGATAATAATAATAATTACTGTATATCAATCATAATCCTATTGTTGATTATGGGTCTAAATATTAATATAATTCATTATTATCATTAGTTGTCATCTGGGTGAACTCAAATAGGAGAAAAAAGTGGCAAAAAAGAGAGAGGAAGGGGGGGAGGGGGGGGGGGGGAGAGAGAAGGGGAATAATTATCCTTAAGGTTAATAGTGTAAGATAAGGTCTTGTCGATAATTCATCCCATATGGTATTCTACTCTCCAGGGTGAGGATCCAATATGTTTCTCTATTAAGGAGTTTCCTCCTATGATCCCCACCCCGGATCGGTCTGAAGACCTTTTCGATCCCAGTAAATTTAAAGTTGTGCAGATCCCCTCCATGTACCGTTTGAAAGTGACGGGAAGCCGCTGATACAGACACAGCTTGTGGATTAGTCGCATCTAGTAAGTGGCGTCTTATTCTAGTCTTCAATGGCCCCACTGTACATCCTGTGTACTGAAGTTTACATGCATCGCATGAAATAAGGTATACTACATGGGTTGTATTGCAATTAATAAATTGATTGATTGTATGTTCTTTTAGGTTTTTATTTGATTTAAATGTGCGATTTTTTTGTGCATAGGAGAAAGCCTTACACTTCGTCGCCCCACATTTAAAAAAATGAGAGCATGATTAAGACTCACGTCGAAACGCGTAGCTTTGGCTTTGTGGGGTCTGAATAATATCTATGTAATATCCTGCTGACCGCCTGTAAACTCCTATTTTATGGATTTATGAATAAAGATGATTTTTTACAAGACAAGTTGGACCGCGCTGGAAATTTTTCTTCCTTGATTCTTCCCTGGCAGCCTAGCCCTCCGTGCGCAGCCCTGGATATACAGCGGATCACAGCAACTCGGTGAGCTGATCTTTCTCTTTTGTTTCTTAGATGAAGATATTGTGATATCGAAACGCGTTTTGGCTTTAAGCATTTAATAAATCTACAAAACCATTATATCACTGTGGCCTCCTTAGCGCTTTCAAGATTGTGTTCTTTTGCATTCTCTATATAAACCAGGATGGGGCCATTATGGGAATATATATACCAGGATGGGGCCATGATGGGGAATATATACCAGGATGGGGACGTGATGAGAACATATATACCAGGATGGGGCCATTATGGGAACATATATACCAGGATGGAGCCAGGATGGGGAATATATACCAGGATGGGGCCAGGATGGGGAATATATACCAGGATGGGGCCAGGATGGGGAATATATACCAGGATGGGGCCAGGATGGGGAATATATACCAGGATGGGGCCATGATGGGGAAAATATACCAGGATGGGGAATATATACCAGGATGGGGCCAGGATGGGGAATATATACCAGGATGGGGCCATGATGAGGAATATATACCAGGATGGGGCCATGATGGGGAATATATACCAGGATGGAGCCATGATGGGGAATATATACCAGGATGGAGCCATGATGGGGAATATATACCAGGCTGAGGCCATGATAGGGACATATATACCAGAATTTAGCCATGATAGGAATATATACCAGAATGGGGCCATATATACACCAAGATGGGCCATGATGAGGTCATATATACCAAGGTGGGGTCATATTTACCACGCTACATCCATGATCGGGGTGATACACCAGGATGGGGCCATGATGGGGATATATATCAGGATGAGACCATATATACCAGGATATAGGCATGATGGGGATCATACACCAGGATGGGGCCATGATGGGGAGATATACCATGATGGGGTCATGATAGGGATATATATACCTGCATGGGGCCATGATAGTGGACATATATACCAGGATGGGACCATATATACTAGGAAGATACCCATGATGGGATCATACATCGGATGGGGCCATGATAGTGGACATATATACCAGGATGGGACCATATATACTAGGAAGATACCCATGATGGGGTCATACACTAGGATGGGGCCATGTAATGGACATATTTACCAGGATGGGGGACATATTTACCAGGAAGTGGCCGAGGATGGGGGACATTACTACACGATGAAGGGGGAGGGGGGGGAAACTTGTATGTCTTTATAGGATTTAGAGTTCTACAATGGCCCATACATCTCATGAAGGGGGGGCCCAGGCTCAAACTCTGCACTGGGGCCCATCAGACTGTAGTTACGCCACTGGGTGCCAACCAAGTTGTGAAGCAAAGGATGTGGTTTTCACAAAAGTGATTATATGCTGCACAGTGCTGTGTATAGTTTAGCAAAATAATTGACTTTTTTAGGATTTATTTTAAGGTAAGTCTATCATTAAATTAACTCTGCCTAAAACACAGGCAGTGTGATTCAGAGCCTGACTGCGTGATTGCAGCCCAGTATATATTACTGAATTGTTGTGATATTACAGAGAGGACGAATTATGAAGATTCAGCTTGTACCGCTCCAGGTGATTGACAAGCCTATCCCTATGTACAGTTGTGCCGCCCCTGCAGCAGTCTAACTGCTCGGATCCGGGGTTGCTGTGGCTCGAGGGTCTCCGGACCCGGGGGCTTGCAGCCACTTGAATATAAAAAGGGGAGTACTGCTGCTGCCGAAGGGAGTACCGGGGCAGATAGTGTGGGGGCAGCCAGGTGTCAGTCCCTCCACAGGCAGGGAAAGCCCCGGACATTGGGGAATTTGGTAAAAGGGTGTCTTGGCCTTGGAAAGAAGGGTGCAGGGGTCAGATTACTCACTGCGGTAGTCGTGGTGCTGGATCAGGTGGAATAAGCAGACACTCACACAGATGGTAAACCAAGGTCTCTAGGCACCACAGTCTCTACGGGGGGAGCCTGTCCAGGTCCCACTCCCACCAGTGTCACTTGGTAAGTCCGGAGCCCTGCCTCCGTGCATAAATTGATTGACCGTTGTGGCCCCTTGGTTTGAAGCTTTTGGGGCCCCGCTACCCGTGTGTATGGCAGTTGTGCTTTTGATGGCTGGCACTTGGGATTTCAGTGGGTTGTGTCGTTTGGAGAACCCTATCCCCCGCGTTGTGCTGATGCCTTCAATCTCTGAGCTCTTGGGGAAAGTTCATAAAGAGACTATCCTCCACAGGTGAGTTATCAGGTTGCATGAAGCTACTCTCTGATCTAGGGTCCTGTACCCTGCCGTGCTCGGTACCGGTCCGGTTACTGGAATTCTGGTGCCAACCGTTCTCCAAAACTAAGTCTGTTACACCTCTCCAATACCCTGCGACCGGGTTTCCGATTCCTGTGGTCCTGGACCACCGTCGGCGACCCAACCTGTCGCCTGCCTGGGAGCTCCAACTCCCCAGCTCCTCACTTTTTGAGGTCTACAACTCAACTCTTTGTCTCCCCTCCCACCAATATACCTGATCCCTAGGTGGGCGGCCCTGCTCCAACCTGACCAACCCACTGGTGTGTCTGTACAGTTCTGGTGTGAAGTGTGGTTGGGATTTGTAGTGCGGGTGTTAGTGACACTGTTGATGGGACCCTGGAACCATGGGGGGTAGGCCCTGCACCCTGGGGGACAGGATGCAGTTCCCTGTAACACCCTGATGTAGTCAGGGGCACTACACAGTCTCCCTAAGTGTTGATTTCAAAATTTACCAAACGTCCATTGGCAAATTCTATGTTTTCCATGTGAATACATGCACCTGTTCTGGAGAGCCTGTCCTTGAATTTCTTTCTTCTATGTCCTCTTTTGTTCCATCACTTTTCTCCCCAGTTATTTTTTTCTTTTTCTGGATACTTCTGGCATCTTCTTTATGGTCTTTGTGATTTTTTTCAGCAAATCTATGCTGCTCTACTTCCTAAAGAAAGTAAAATATTTTGTGCAACATGAGGACACAAGCAAAAGAACTTTCCTAAATAAATATGATTAGATGTGAGAAATCTAAGTATATAAGGCCAATATACATGCATAAATATAATTCAAACAAAAATCTTATAAATAATGCAAAACTAAAAAAAAAAAATCAGTGATTAAAATTATTCCATGTCAATTTCTAGCCTGGGCATGTGTCCCTGCAGCTGCTGTGTCTGATTGTGGTTTGCCAGGGTGCATTGTCGGGTTTCTACTATTTTTGTATGCAATAATGGTGGTTGCATGGTCTCATGTGCAATTTAGGTGCTCATGGCTGTGTGTTAACTGTCTATTTTTTTGCTTCTATCAATGTTTAATTGGGAGGGGCAGAAAGAGGCTGTCCTGTGCATTGTCTGAAGGTGCACGGGTCATGGGTGGGCAGTGTAGGGCAGGACAGTTTGGACTCCTGCTGTGGTTGGATGGAGCAGCTCCAGGATCACTGCCGCAGAGGACCACTTTAATATCAGTGACATGACGTTGGCATAGTGGAGTCCTGGTGACCCCTTTATACTGCTACCATACCCCCACCCCCAATGGCTTAACCCCTTATTGAAATGACCACAGACACATAGTTGGATAAAATGGCCACAGCAGCCTTTTATTTAAACATAACTCATAATAACATTTATAAAACAGGGGGTTGTGGTCCTCGAAGCTCAAACAATCTGGTGATCACCCAATACTCCGATCCTACCTTCCCCCTCAACCCCATTACTCCCAGCCGCAACCACCAACTCGGGAGCACCAAACAAATATGAGGGGGAAGGGTTAAACCACCAAGCACGGGAACCGACCCCACCAAGCCAATGTTCCCCCATGATCACCAGACCACTCCCCAAACCAGTAATTAACTGGGGGGGGGGGTTCCACCTCCATTGGGACCCCCCAATCCAATTTTCACCAACTTCGAGGACCCCACCCCCACCACCATAACGAGAGCGCTTTGACCCCCTTAAACGCTCGAGACCCCCCCTCCACCGGACAATGCCATGGCCCGCTCAATACCCTCCTGAATCCTTAAAGACCACAAGTCTGTTCCCACTGCATTCAGGTGAACCACATCTGCTAACCAGTAATCCTGATCCACCGCCTCCAAATCAAAATGACGGACCGCCACACACCCATTCCTCACTACAAAACCCGAAATGGCCCGATTGATTTTTATACGGGTCTTATTCAGCACTTCAACTGACCGAACCCTACTCCACGTCCGTCTCGGGACAATCTCTGACCAGACCGTCCGAAGTCCTGGTACAGACACCCACAGCCGAAGTAAATCATGTTTAATATCCCTGATCAACTCCCGGCCTGCCACCATCCCCACATCATTCCCCCCAACGTGTAAGACCAGAATATCCGGCGCCCGGTCCAATCGCATTGCCCTGTGCATCTCGGGCAACACCCGAATCCACCGCATGCCCCGGATACCCAACCACCGGATTACCACCACACTCCGTGCAAAGCCCAGCTGACGACCCTCCGATCGAATGTCTGCCCGGATCGCTGCCCAGTGCACAAAGGAGTGGTCCAATATCCAGACCAAACGGGAAAAGTCTCCTGCAAAGGAAGACAACAAAACATTCCAGTACCATACCATAACCCAACAAATCCAAAACTCCCCACATCGTGAACCATGCTAAGGGCGCACATAACTCAAATATCTCCTGGATTCCCACCGACCTATCCTCCGTACTGCCTCTGGACTCAACCCGCACACAGCTGCCTCTGTCGCCGCTCCAATCCTAAAAAAAATGAGGCGCATAACAACCAGGATCCAGGTCAAGACCTTCCACACACCTCCGGAAAATTGCCCGAAACTGATAATTCGACAAGAACGAACCATCCTCGTGACAAAGCAACGGCCCATCTACCCGCGGTCCCAAACCCCTAAACTCCCGCAAATACCGCACCGGACACATTGCCGATTCAGCCACCATCCCCAGTACCACACGCCGTCCTCTGCCGGCTTGATCCGTCTTGGACCTTCGGAGCCAAAATTCCACGCTGGTGTGGAATAAAAGAACATCCCGCGCCTGAATCCCCCCGGAACCTTGCCGACTAATCGTCACCAGTTCCCCAATCCGGGGCGCTCCGAAAAACGAAAACGCCAGACGAAACAAAATAACCTCAAAAACAGACGAACACACCGCACTCAGGTGGGCCCCTATTCGCTCCAAGAGAGCAAAGGACACTGGCCTCCTTTTATCCACACAGCTCTGCCCCCGGCGAAACCCCCTCAACGCCTGCCGCACCAAAAAAGTTTTCGTCAAATCCGGCCTATTCCGCAACTTAAACCCAAAGGCCAGGCCCGCCACCACCCGACCCACCTTCGCCTGGGACCAACCCCATGCCGACCACCGCCCGATCCACAAGAGTAACACGCCTACCTGATCCTCCACCGACCGAATCAAACCAAAAGACTGCATCCAAGCCTCCCATTGAAGCCACGCCTGCTGATAAGCCGTCCACGTCGCCTCTGCCAACGATCCTTTGATCAAATGTCCAACTGCCCTCATACCACACTCCATAGTTCAGGAGGGCACTGCAATCCCACGGCCATCGCCCCCGGCGCCAATTCCCTGAAGCGATCCCACTGGAAACGAGAGAGAGCATCAGCAATAGAATTCAACACCCCCGGCACATACGACGCAGACACACAAGCATTGATGGACAAACAGGCCAGCACTAATCTCCGCAAAACTGTTATCACCGGAGGGGAATTGGCTGAGATATTGTTAATTGCTAACACGACCCCCATGTTATCACAGTAAAACCGCACCCGCCTGTTCCGAAAATGCTCCTGCCACAGAGTCACTGCCACCAAAATCGGAAAAATTTCCAACAGCACCAAATTCTTCACCAGCCCCGCCAACCGCCAAACCTCCGGCCATCGCTCCGCACACCACTCTCTTCCAAAATAAGCCCCAAAACCCTGACCCCCAGATGCATCGGTAAATAGGTCCCCACACCTCCAAATCCGCCTTAACGTCGGCTGACAGACGCACAAAAATGGTGAGGCGCTAGCACCCCCGCAGTGGCCATCGCAAGCAGCCGTGAAAAAATCCGCCCCATCGGCATCACCCGACACGCAAAATTGAGTCTGCCCAGCAACGATTGCACCTCCCTCAGGGAAAGCTTTTTGACCCTCAGCGCCCTCGCTACCTGCTCCCTGAGAGCGACCACCTTATCCGTCGGTAACCGAAACTCCCACTTGTCCGAGTCAATAATAATCCCAGGAAAAGAAATACATGTCCCCGGACCCTCCGTCTTCCCCCGGCGCCAAAGGAACTCCAAAACGCTAAGCTACTCACTTGATCGTTGCAAGCAAACTCTGACAAACCCCCGCATTCCCTGGACCAACACAGAAAAAATCGTCTAAATAGTGAATAACAGACTGCAAACCCGAAACATCCCTAACCACCCACTCCAAAAAGGAACTAAATGCCTCAAACAATGAACAGGACAACGAGCATCCCATGGGCAGGCATCTGTCAACAAAATAATTCCCTTCCCAAAAACAGCCGAGCAAGCGTACACTGTCCGGATGAACCGGCAACAACCGAAATGCGGATTCAATATCCGTCTTAGCCATCAGAGCCCCCCGTCCATACGGCCGCACCCAGGCCGCCACTTCGTCAAATGACGTATACACCACCGAGCATAACTCAGGATCTATACCATCATTCAACGATCCCCCCCCCGCGGGTAAGATAAGTGGTGAATAAGCCGAAACTTATTCGCCTCCTTCTTCGGCACCACCCCCAGCGGTGAAACCACCAGATCCGGAAAAGGCGGGGACCGAAACGGCCCCGCCATACGCCCCAACGACACCTCCTTTTCCAACTTCTCCCGTACCACCTCCGGATGCTGGCTTGCCGACTGTAAATTCTTAAAATGCCCCGGACCCGGACCCGCTCCCGAAGGAATGCAAAAACCGAATTGAAAACCTCTCACTAGCAACTCTGCCTCCTCCCTCCTAGGAAACCTATTTAGGTAAGGGAGCATCTCTCGAAGCTTCACTGGAGTCTCCCCCTTTTGAATTACCAGGCCCCCCTCTGACCCTGCTCCGTCGGAAACACTTGGATGCCCCGTGATTGGTGCCACTACAGTGTGAGCAGTGGTGTTTAAACTTACACTGCTCCCCAAACTTGCACTGGCCCTCATTGACGAGCCAGCAAAGCCCTGATTTTTGCGATCCCGACTGAACTCCAGCTCCCCCGCCAGCCTGCTGACCATACCGCCCCCCAGCCTGGCCGGAAGCCCCGGCCGCCCCTGGAAAGGATTGCCCATACCGAGTCGGTGCCATGACCCGCAACCAGAGCCCAATATCCTTCTGGTCCCATCTTATGGATGGCCGAATGGCTTTCCGCTGACGAAACTGTTCGTCGTACCGCAACCAGGCCTGCCCCCATACACCCTATAAGCTTCCCCTATAGAATCCAAATAGCAGAAAAGGTGCGAACAGTTGCCCGGCGCCTTTTCCCCTATTACACTGGCTAAAATTGCAAACGCTTGCAGCCAGTTTGTAAATGTCTGAGGGATCAACCGCCACCGCCGCTTCTCATCATCCTCTTTTTTGTTGTCGTCTTTCTTGGGCTTGTCCAAATTAAATTTCTCTAACGGCAACAAAGAGAAGATTTCAACATAATCATCCCTCCAAATTTTCTCCCTAACTTCCTTCTTTAAATGCGAGCCCAGCGGCCCCTCAAAACACACGGAAACTTCCCCCTCGCCTTATCATCCAAATGAATCCGATCCTTGTCTTTTTCCGTCTGCACAGAAACCGACACTGGCTCGGACCCCCGTCGCACCTCCGCCGTACTCGCCGCCGCCACCCCCACACTCGGGACCCCCGATCCCACCCACGCCGAGGCACAACTTCCGACACTCCCGCTCCCCTCCAGTCGCGCCAACAACTGCCTGACTTCCGACAAAACCTCCCCAACCCCTAGTGACCCCGGCGGAGCCGCCTGCCCCTGACCCATCCCAGCCCCAGCCGGACCCACTACGCTACCTGAAACATCATTAACCAAAGGAGACAAACAAGACACAGAGCTGTACTCACCAAGCTGCGCAGGAGCTGTGATCCCACCAGCCGCCAATCCAGAATCCTGTCGTTCAGCCGTCACTGGCGCCGCGTCCCTCTCCTGCCTGAAGTCCTCCATCGGTCCGATCGGCGAAGGTACCCTCGGATCGGTCGGTCCCGAGCCCAATCCAGGTGGTCCACGCACCGCCGCTCCTGGATCCCGACCACCAGGTTGCCGCTGAGACCCAGAGCCGTCCCGCCCTGGCCTGCCAACCTCCTGCCAGGGATCCCGCCGTCCGTCCTGTGCCTCCCGTGCTGTCCAGCCAGGCCGCCCGACAGGAACATCGCCAGTGCGGCCTGCCGCATCCTCCAGGTCCTCCTGACGCCAGATAGTAGCAGGCCCCTCCGCCCTATCGGGCCGAGGCCTACTAACTACCGCTGACCTCAGCCGCGGCCTTGAATTCCTCCCGGCGTGGAGGGGGCTCCCAAGGCTGGACACCTCCCCCACCGCCGAAGGGTTCCTAACGGGGCTTCCCCGCTGCCGCTGAGGCCCCGCAAGCGCTGCACCGGACCGCCCCGGCTCCAACCGCGGCCTGCGTGCAGGCCGCGCCTGCCCCGCGGCCCGCCCGGAGCCGCCGGGAGAGAGACGCTCCGGAGGCCTGAACCTGTGGCATGGCCGCCCCTTAGTCACAGGAGAGACCTCCGCGGCCGGCCCCGGAGTCCCCCCCGACCGCCGACCGCAACGAGCGGGCCGCGCCTGCGGCCTAGCCGGGGCAGACGCACCCGACACCACGCCACCGGCCAGCACTGACCGCAGCTGCTCCTCCAACCAGCCGGAGGGATGGCGCCGGGCCGCCCCCCGAAGCTCCTCCAAGAGACCGTCCACAGAAGGTGAGAGGAAGGGGTGTTTTTTTTTTTTGTTTTTTTTTTTATACAGCAGCGTCTGTTTGTGTACAACTACTTCAGCTGCAGCCGCAGCAATGACTCCTTCTCCCACTGTCTAGCCTAACGTCTCTGAACCCCCACCCCTCTTCCTCTTCATCCTATCCCCCCTAGCCACGTCATGCCGGCCTCCACCTACCCCCTGGGGAGGGGGTGGAGGTTCCAGCCGGGCACTTTATGCTGATTTTCTTTACTGACACAGAATATTTTATTGGAGGTGTGATTTTGTTATTATAACTAAACATATGTTCTTTCATATGGCTTATGATTAATGGTCAATGTGTCCAACATTAGTAACAATACGCTGTATACCTGAACAGCCTTACGTTCCTTTCATTTAGTAGATCTTTGTAGCTATTTATTATTATGTCTTACTATGTTTTTGTACCATTAGGATTACAATCATCATGTGAGTTTTTATCATTCTCTATGAAGTGGCCGATGATAAGCTGTGTCCATCACCTATGGCCAATAATGTGATCCTGTGCTCTCTGCCTTCAGATGTAAGAGTGCTGACCCGTGCGGCAGTTTCCTTATGCGGGCTTCACATGAGACGATCTATCGTGCGATTGCACGATCGATCGTACCCGCCCCCGTCGTTTGCGCGTCACGGGCAATTAGTTGTCCGTGGCGCACAAAGTCGTTAACCCCCATCACACGCACTTACCTCCTTGCTGTGGGCGGCGAACATCCACTACCTGAAGGGGGAGGGACGTTCGGCATCACAGCAGCGTCACACGGCAGCCGGCCAATAGAAGCGGAGGGGCGGAGATGTCCCGCCCACCTCCTTTCTTCCGCATTGCCGGCGGGACGCAGGTAAGCCGAGTTCGTCGCTCCCGGGGTGTCACACGGAGCGACATGTGCTGCCTCGGGAACGATAAACAACAGTGACGTGTCAATGATGAACGAGAAAGTGAGTATTTCTGCTTGTTCACCGTCGCACGTAGCTGTCACACGCTAAGATATATCAGACGATGCCGGATGTGCGTCACTATCGACGTGACCCCCGAGGACATATCGCCCGATATATCATACCGTGTGACGCCCGCATTAGTGTTACTATAATCTTAGTTATGTGCTATAAAAGGAAAAAATAAACTCACTAACAGAATATTTTTACATTCTATACATTTTATTATATCATGGTTACAAAGCAACACATAATATAAAGATATTGCTGTAATAATTACTATAACCTTATTTGCATCTATAACATTATTTAAAGTGACTGGTATAAAATCCTAAATTAATAGTACAAAAAAGCAAGGCATCGTACAAGTATATTATTCTGCAATTAAATATGGTACGACCAGCAGAACTCTTAGGGCGGCTTTGCACACTACGACATCGCAGGTGCGATGTCGGTGGGGTCAAATCGAAAGTGACGCACAACCGGCGTCAATTGCGATGTCGTACTGTGTAAATCCTAGATGATACGATGAACGAGTGCAAAAGCGTCGTTATCGTATCATCGGTGCAGGCTCCGACATTTCCATAATGCCGGTGCCACGACAGGTACGATGTAGTTCCTCATTCCTGCGGCAGCACACATCGCTGTGTGTGATGCCGCAGGAACGAGGAACATCTCCTTACCTGCCGCCAGCGGCTATACGGAAGGAAGGAGGTGGGCGGGATGTTTACATCCTGCTCATCTCCGCCCCTCCGCCGCCATTGGCCGCCTGCCGTGTGACGTCGCTGTGACGCCGCATGACCCGCCCCCTTAGGAAGGAGGCGGGTCGCCAGCCAGAGCGACGGTCACAGGGTAGGTGAGTGCATGTGAAGCTGGCATAGCGATAATTATCGCTACGCCAGCTATCACAAGATATCGTACCTGCGACAGGGGCGGGGACTATCGAGTGTGACATCGCAGCATCGGCTTGCGATGTCGCCACGTGCAAAGCCCACCTTAAGGGTACTTTACACGCTGCGACATCGCTAACGATATATCGTCGGGGTCACGTCGTTAGTGAAGCACATCCGGCGCAGTTAGCGACATTGCAGCGTGTGACACCAAGGAGTGAAGATCAACGATCGCAAAAACATAAAAAATCGTTGATCCTTTTCATAATATCGTTGGTGGAGCATGCCGCTGGTTGTTCGTCATTCCTGCGGCGTCACACATTGCTATGTGTGACGCCGCAGGAACGACAAACCTCTCCTTACCTGCGTCCACAGGTAATGAGGAAGGAAGGAGGTGGGCGGCATGTTCCGGCTGCTCATCTCCGCCCCTCCGCTTCTATTGGCTGGCCGCTTAATGACGCCGCAGTGACATCGCTATGACGCCAAACGCACCTCCCCCTTGAAGGAGGGATTGTTCAGCGGTCACAGCGACATCGCTGAAAAGGTATGTGCATGTGACGCTGCCCTAGCGATAATGTTCGCTACGGCTGCGATCACCAAATGTTGCACGAACGGCGGGGGCGGGTACTATCGCGCACGACATCGCTAGCTATCGCTAGCAATGTCGCAGCGTGTAAAGCACCCTTTAGAGATGAAAAAATGTAAATAAACAAATGCAGTTAGTAGTGATAGGCAAACTCTGCCTGTAAACGTTGCGTGGTTTCAAAAGTATCCGGATGCTGCGTCAGGGCTCAGAGTTTTCAGGGAACTCCAGCTAATGAAGGAAAAATGATAAGGAAAAATAAAAATAAAGCAAGCGCGCTATACTTACTGAGTCAATGGCATGGCTGTAACTGCTTCTTTGCCACTCACTCTTCTTCCGGGGCCTCTCATTTACCTTCTTGCATATTCACTTCTTCCCCAACCCACCGGCAGTCCTGGTATCTGTGATTGGTTGCAGTCAGATGTGCCCCCAGCCTGTGTGACAGCGTGTTGTACTGCTTGCAATCACAGACCCTGTCTGCGTGTCACTGTACAGTGGAGTAAAAATAAATAAATAAAAAAAATTGTTGTAAGGTCCACCCGTATTATGATACCCAGCACATATAAAGCATACGGCTAGAGGATGCAGCCCCCAGCGATGCACTTATCTTGGCTGTGTATCAAAATAAGAGGAACTGCATGCATTCTTTTTAATTTTAAATAAATGATTAAAAAAAGGCATGCAGTCCCCTCCAATTTTGATACCCAGAAATGATAAAGCCTGATAGCTGAGGGCTGGTATTCTCAGGCTGGGGAGGGCTAAAAATGGCAGCCTGCAGCCGCCCAAGATTTTTGTATTCAATAGATGTGACAATCCCGGATTGCCCTGGTGCGGTGGCAGTTGGGGTAATAAGGGGTTAATAACAGCTCACAGCTGCCACTAAACCCTAGATTAGTAATGTAAGGCATCTATGAGTCCCCCTCATTACTAATCTGTAAGTGAAAATAAATAAACACATAACACCAAAAAATTCCTTTATTTGAAATAAAATACAAAAACTCACCCTCTTTCCCCAATTTATTAACCCCAAAAACACCCAGGCCCGATGAAATCCACACAAGGTCCCACGACGAGTCCAGCTCTGCTACATCTGAAGTGACAGCAGGTGGCCATAGAACATGATCACCCGCTGTGGGCTTCAGGCAGAGAATGAGCCGCAGTGATGAGCGGTGACATCACTCAGGTTATTTGCGGTAACAGCTGGAGGTTCCCACAGCCCTCCACCTGTGATTGCAGGTAACCTGACCTCAATAAATTCAGTGACCTCACCATTTATGCAACATCAATGTGTCTGCTGTGCCTCACACTGATTGGTGGAAGGTGATGCCAGTGGACTTTCCTCCAACAATGTGTTCATTGATGTCTGCATTCTGGGAGTGCAAATAACAATGACATCGGATTGCGGTCAGAAGCAGCAGCAGGATGTTGGAAGGCATAGTGCAACCCGCAGTCCATTATTTTCAGCCCTTTGTCTGTTTCAATCCGTGAGACGGACTGAAATAGCCAAAGGACCAAATGTGTCCCTTTGGCTCTGGGTTACCAAACACTGGAATGGTCTAATCAGCACTGACCATATCAGGCCTTTGTAGGGACAAGTCGAATAAATATTCCCAGTTGTTCATTTATTCGTACATTTCCAAGAGTAATAACAGAGGTACACCATAATGCAGAATGTTAATAGAAGACTCTTCATGTCTTATCCGTGTTATCCATGTGCTATTTCATGCCGAATACAAATATTTACTGAAACAATCACATCAGAAGAGCTGACAGGTTCTCTTTAAGTACCTGTACTTGTAAAAAGGCAAACATGGTTTCTTTGTGTTTTTTTTTTGTTCCACATAGAAAATTTGTCTCTACTGTTTTTCCAAACCATAGCTAGTATAATGGGACCATAATTTATTTCAACATGTGCAGGTATGTTCCCCAAAAAGTTCAGCATTGTACCAGATGGTAGAATTCTTTAAACAAAGGCTTCTGGAGTGAAAAGACACAGCGCACCTATATCAGCTAATACAGACAACATGAAACCTGAGGACTTCAAGGCTTGAATACTTTGCAAGGTAGTAAATATTCAGAGAGTGCATTCATAAATAGTGCATGGCATCCCAGCAGGGTGCCAGATCATACAGGAGATAAGAGAGGATCTCACAGCTCAGAGGTGTCTGCCTGGGTTCTTCTGTATGCTCTTTCATCCACAGCTTCACACTACTTATTTTACCGCATTGGCCAAAGTGCCAGAGAAAGGGGGAAGTAGATAAAGGTATGGTGCTGTGACTGAGATAAAAATTCAAAAGTCACAAACTCTTCAAAAGTTTTAGAATAAACTAAATTCTTAGGCTATGTTCACACTTGCATTTGAAAACTGTTTGTTGGATACGGTTTAGGAACAGACAAATGGAATTTATGTCCAAAACGTATCAGTTACACAATCGATGTGATTGGAAGAAGAGCACCCTTGATTATTTTACATTATGTTCAAGTCCTGTTATGTCACATAACTTGTGTGTCCGTTTTTAGATCAGTAATAATAGTTCTGCATGACGGCCTTTTATTCCATCCTAATAACTGACACATAACTGTAGCAGACGGATACCACAAAAATCAATGGAGCCATACTGTTTACTTTTGGATCAGTCATGCAAGAGATACACTTTGGAAATTAATAGTTTGGCTGTTCTTACATTGTTTAAGAAAATGTTTTATGTTCAGGTATATATCCTTAACAAACACCACTAGGAGACTTTTAGTAGCGTACATTTAAGGAGTTATTAGGTGGTTGTGTGCCCCATTAAATGTATTGCAGCATGTGGGACTGTGAAAGGAATGTGGATGCACCCAGATCAGGAGCAAAGGCTCATGCCTGTCACTCATGCATCTCTTGATTTTTAAAAAGAAGATTTTGGGTACTCACCGTAAAACCTCTTTCTCAAAGCCTTCATTGGGGGACACAGGAAACCATGGGTGTATGCTGCTGGCTCTAGGAGGCTGACAATATGCAAATTCAAAAGTTGGCTCCTCCCCAGTAGTATACACCCACCGACTGGAGCTGAGGAGATCAGTTAGTGTAAAAGCAGTACGAGGAGAAGCTTGAAATCCAAAACAGGCCGTACCTACTGAAGTAAGTCTTAAGAAAGGGCGGGTGCTGTGTCCCCCAATGAAAGCTCAGAGAAAAAGATTTTACGGCGAGTACCCAAAATCTTCTTTCCTCTATTGCTTCATTGGGGGACACAGGAAACCATGGGACGTCCTAAAGCAGTCCCCAAGGGTGGGAAGAGAAAAAAAACTCGAAAACAGGATGATTAGAGGCGAGATTCCGTGTTCGGAAGCTGACGCTAACCACTGAAGAGGACCCTTTCCCGGCCAGGAGCCGAAGTGTAAGGGACAGTCAGAGTACTAGAGAAGTACTGAAACACTAGTCTAAAATGCGTGTGAAGGGATTAGGATGACGACCAAGGAATTCTGTAGCCCCTGAAAGAAGCTAAGAATTTAAGGCGACCGACAGCAACAGGTCGGGGCCAAAAGGAAAGGACTGACTAGTCCTGGTTCTACGTTTGAGTGTAGGAATGAGTGAGGAGCTAGGGCGCCTGGTAGAGATGAGTGCTAGGTAAACGGAGGCCAACTGAGCTTTGGCCATTTACAGATGCAGAATGACTAAAGGGGAACCCAACTGCCTAAAGGGTGCAGGGGAGTTGGGCTGAGAAAAGAGTCTAGATACCAGAAGAAGTCAGTAAGGAGACTCCGCCGTGGGGGGAGTTGACCTGTTTAATCCACAGCACCTGAGGCAAGTGATCTGACTTTTGTGGACAGAACAGCCTGCAGGTGGGGAAATGAAACTGGAGATAATTTCCCTGTGTTTTAGAAGAGGTCTGGAACTTGAGAGAAGTCCACTTGAAAATGAGAAGCTTTGGGAACCAAAGGAAATCCAATAACCAACCTCCACTATGGCACAACAGACAGGAGAAGAGAGAAAGGGCATCTACAATGGCCTGTAACTGGGATACCCCGAACTCTAGATGCGGGTAATAGCTAGCCCCGAAGTGGGTTATTAGAAAAGGAGCCCACTTATGGGGGGTCTCCTGTGACCTGAAATAATCACATGACATGGTCTGTAAGACCTAGATTGGGAGCAGGCAGGACTCCTCTAAGGGGAACTCATAGAAGGGCCTGGACTATGTCCCTAACCTAAGCGCTATCCAAACAGAGAAGTGATGCCTATCCTTGAAAAAGGTAGCAAGAAACCAGAAGACTGATGAGAAAACAAGGCATCGCGTCTCAACCAGAAGTGGCAGCGAGGGGGAAGACCCGCCCTAGAATCTGTAAAGCTAAATGATCTTGTAGCGACTCAGCTTGAGAAGCGGAAGCGGTGGAGAGCGGTCGTGGAATTTGGTAGGGTGGAGAATTCTGAGGGATTTAGAATATCTACGAGAGCCATCTAGAATGGCTACGAGAGACGCAAAGAGAGGCAGACCAGGTATAGGGGCGATGAAGACCGTTCTCAGCCTGAGACTGAAGCAGGTCATGTCCAGGATACTAGAGGAAACCGTTAAGTCAGAAAGGGGACCACCCGCTGTAGCGTTGAGTGTCGCAGTGGAAAATATTAAGCGTCCTGAACATTCAGGGCTCCCTGAAGAATTCTCCTGCAGAAAGAGGCCAGACAGACAAGCTCCGCAGTTTGTCCAGACGGAAGGAGAGAAATGAGCCCAATGACTGGGCCGTAAGGATACAAGAATTCCGTTGGTGAAACTGGTCCTCTGTAGTATTGATACTTGTCAGAAGATCTTTTGCCTGGGTCTTAACATCATCCGTCATCTGTGAATGGACTGGAGAAATCTGATCTTTATCTGGAAGAGTGAGAATGTAAGTACTAAACAATGGACTTAAACACATACAGTAAATGCCCGGGACCCTAGTAAGGGGCGCGGCAAAGGCCGGTCTAGGCCGAATAATAGGCGGATACCAGAAGTCCTATGACCCACCAATGGAAGGTGGCAAGAAGTGAAGCAGACAACGTACTGGGTAGAGGACAGAGCCTTATCTCGTGAGAAACTCAGACATTTGAGTGACTAAATGACTGGTGCTGCCAAGAGTGAGGGAGACAAGGTAACAGTTATAGGACGGAGCTTTACCTCATGAGTACATTAGACATGTAGTGCAGTACCTGGGTCAGAGGGAAGTGGCTAAATGACTGCTACTGCAGGGAGTGACTCACTGAACTTAATGGTCAGATGACAGTCTTACCTTACCTTGTGATCACGATAGACGTATGGTGTGAGGAAGGAGATGGGACCAGATAACTGTGAAGTGATTAAATGACTGCTGCTTCAGGAAAGGAAACAGCCAACGTACTGGTCAGGGAAGCATGCCTTACCTCGGGGTTATCTTAGATGAATGGTGCGAGGTAGGAAAAGGCCTCGGTACACCGGGAAGCAACTAAATGAGAGCTGCTGTCGTGCTGCGTCATGGGGTCCATGGTTGCTACAGGAAATAAATCACACAACCTTCTGTTCAGGTGACTGTCTTGCCTTACCTCGTGATTACATTAGACGTATGGTGTGAGGTAGGAGATGGATCAAGATAACTGAGAAGTGAGTAAATGATTGCTGCTGCAGGGAGAGAAGCAGACAACGTACTGGTCAGAGGACCATGGCTTACCTTCTGTTTACCTTAAATGAGTGGTTTCAAAGTATGAGAAAGCTCCAGGTCGCTGGGAAGCAACTAAATGACAGCTGCTGCTGTGCCTCGTCATGCGGTCCATGGTGGCCGGAGTACTCGCCTTAGTCGAAGATGAACGAGATACATGACCCGCTATGATAGCTGAGGTAGTCGGTCTGACTCACTGGGTCGTGAACAGAGCAACTCAAGCCTGTTGCGGTATCCGGCCCCTGGTCCGACGAAGCACCAGTCGATTGCATAGCAGGCAGGATCATCGAAACACTGGCACTAAATGACAGTTGGTGCCGTGCCGCGTGATGGGGTCCATGGTGAATGGAGGACCTCGCCTCAGTCGAAGATGAGCGGAATACCTAAAGAAAGCACTTAAGCCTGTTGCTGTATCTGGCCTCTGGTCCGAAAAAACGCTGGCCCATAGGAGTGGGCAGGTTCAACAAATCACTATCACACTGTGGTAGACAGGTGCATATAGAACGCTGGCACACAAGATAGCGGGCATGCTCTGGAAACACTAGCACACCAAACGATGGGTAGGTGCATAGAAAAACACTGGATGGTGAATACTGGCACCCTGGAAGATGGACCGATGTATAGAGACACACTGGCACTCTAGCAAGTGGACAGGTCTCTAGAAACTGTCACCCTGGATGGTGGACAGGTTGATAGAAAAAAACAACACACTGTAACCGATAGGTGCATGTAGAAACCTGGCACACTAAACAGTGGGCAGGTTCTCATAACACTGGTACGGTGGCGTAGACAGGTGCATTCAGAAACACTGGCACACTGGATCGTGGACCGGCTCATGAAGACACTGGTACACCAGAGTAAACAGGTATGTATAGAAAACCTCGGCACTAGATAGAGGGCAGGATCCCAGAAGCACTTGTATATTGGAGCCAACACGTAGGGGGCAGAGACACTGGCACACCGGGTAGTGGACAGGTACATGGAGACACTAGTCTGAGAATACTGGCACACTGTGGAAGATAGGTACATAAGAAAACACTGACACACTAGATAGTATAGCGGGTACAGAAGCGTAGGTAGGGGCACGAGACGCACTGTAAGTGGACAGACACACAAAATACTGGTGCGACAACATAACAGGGCAGGTTAGGGACCGCTGTATAATCTATCCTGTGTAACGAGATATCGGCTCCTGATTGCTGAGTTAATTCCTTTTTTTTTTATTTTTGTGTGAGGCTGTAAAATAAGGCGCGAGGTCAACACATTAGAGAAGGTATGACCCGCTGAGGGACAGGTGATACTTAGCAGAGAATGCCTGTTGTCCTTGAGGAAAGAGAAAGAGTGTAACCCTTATCTCCGTAGAAGTGCGAGTAATCTGGGAGCACCATAGTAAGAGGTCTATAATACTACCATGATGAATTAGTACTTCAGGCATATAATATCTGGAAGGGGGGGAAATGGCTCACTAAATGAACGGGACCCCAGGAATCAGGAGCATATCTGCGTTGGCCGTAGACAGAGACAACATTGCCTGTTGTAGTAAATAGTGTTACCCACAAAACATGGTAATGTTAAACTTGCAGGTGGTTGTGCAGTGGCAAATCTCTGATACATGAACCTGAGAGGGGTAGGGTGGTTGAGACCAAGGCCCTCTAATTTCCTGCTACAGGGAGGCAATTCCCATTGTGCGCCTTACCACTACAACACTAGTCTGTGAAGCAGAGGACAGGCTGATGGTGCCTGCTCGCTACGGGCGGTGGGGGGCTCCGTTGGTGACATAGTGGGGGTGCTGCAGGCCTCGCAGAAGAATACATGCAAAGTGAAAGACATGTGCTAGGCAGGGAGGCCAGAGGGTGAGGAGCTGAGAGGGGAGCTGCCTTTAGGGCAGAGCCTACCCAGGCAGGAAATCTGCGGGCCCCCGACCTGCAGGCGATGCTCTGGAGTGGCTGGGAGCAGCAGGATGCTGGGAGCCGTCTGCAGAGGCGAGCGCTGAGGCAGCGTGGCTGGAGCAGAAGATGGCGGGCAGGATGGCTAAGGTAAAAAGGGCACACTGCCACATGCGGCGCCGTACTTGGATGTGCCTGAAGACTTGGAGCTTGACTAGCTTATGTTTCCCCTACAATGGGACGTTTCTAGCAGAGGAGCGCAGTTACTGTAGGGGTCGAGCGGTTTGAAATAAAAGCGCGCGCAGGACTCCCGCGTGATGAAGGGAGAGAGGCTTGCGGTGATAGGCTGGAAAAAGTGGGTGCAATCGCAAATGGCTGCAGGTGAGGGGGCGTGCACGGTCGGAGGAGTAGGCCGCAGCGAAGCCGGGGACTAAATTTAGGATGAAGGCCGTCGAGTAGCGTGGAGCGACACGGTACAGAGACGCAGGGGTTAAAAAGTAATGCCGGAGTAATGGGGGATGTCGCCGCAAAACACCGGGGGGGGAAGGATTACATAGGAGGAGTACCCGTTAAGCCCTGAGAGATATTAAGTGCTTCTTAAAGGGGAATTTTTTTTAATTTTTATATATATATTTATATCGGAGCCCCCATGACCCAGGACAGGGAAGAGTACCTGTCCTGAAGGCCCCGGTGATGATCCGTCATCAGGGAAGGTCACGAAGAGCTGTCCAGAGTCGTCCCGGGCGTAGGTGATGGGAGACTGGAGGAGTACCTCTCCATTCCAGGTACGCTCTTCGTCCTCTTACCCCACAATCATGCTCGGGAGCGAGAGAGTTGGGGAGGGGGGCAGGACCCTCCGCCTTTGTCAACGAAGTCGCACTTTTCCTCACTGCGGATGCACCTCGAACACTCTTCTGTGTTGGAGGGGCTGGGTTCACTGCCAGACAGACATGGAGGACAACAGTAGTGGCGGACGGACCCCACTCTGTGCAACCGGTCTCTATGGGGGAGGGCAGGGTTAGCGATTACACCCTGTCGCCCGACGAGCTGTGTCTGAAAGAAAAAGTGAAAACATTAATAAAACACAACAATACAAACCCGAGGGGCTGAGAGCAGCCCCTGCATGTCCAACCTCCTCGGATACTAAGCAAAAACTGATCTCCTCAGCTTCGGTCGGTGGGTGTATACTACTGGGGAGGAGCCAACTTTTTGATTTGCATAGTGTCAGCCTCCTAGAGCCAGCAGCATACACCAATGATTTCCTGTGTCCCCCAATGAAGCGATAGAGAAATTAAAATGCCAGTCCACGTCATGGAATCGCCCGACACATGAGCGCCTTCTTGCTGAAATATCTGCAACATGATGTCTGTATTGTTAGTATTAGAAATAGTGCACTGCTGACTACTGGGTTGCCATTCTGTTAGATTCACAGTACAAGAGTAAATTTAGCAAGATGCTTCCATGTTCAACAGCATTACTCTACAAAAGTATCAAGCTTCTTAGTTGCAGGCTCACTACACTACCATTCAAAAGCTTAGGGTCACTTAGATATTTCCTTATTTTTGAAAGAAAAGCACATATTTTTTTCAATGAAGCTAACAATAAATTAAACAGAAATACACTCTATACATTGTTAATGTGGTAAATGACTATTCTAGCTGCAAACTTCTGTTTTTTAATGCAATATCTACATAGATGTATAGAGGCCCATTTCCAACAACCACCACTCCAGTGTTCTAATGGTACATTGTGTTTGATAACTGTGTTAGAAGGCTAATGGATGTTTAGAAATACCTTGAAAACCCTTGTGTAAGTATGTTAGCACAGCTGAAAACAGTTTTGCTGATTAGAGAAGGTATAAAACTGACCTTCCTTTGAGCTAGTTGAGAATCTGGAGCATTACATTTTTTGGTTCCATTAAACTCTCAAAATGGCCAGAAAAAGAGAACACTCATGTGAAACTCGACAGTCTATTCTTGTTCTTAGATTTGAAAGATATTCCATGTGAGAAATTGCCAAGAAACTGAAGATTTCCTACAACGGTGTGCACTTCTCCCTTCAGAGGAGAGCACATACAAGCACTAACCAGAGTAGAAAGAGAAGTGGGAGGCCCCGCTGCACAACTGAGCAACATTACAAGTACATTAGAGTCTTTAAAAATCGACTCCTCACAGGTCCTCAACTGGCAGCTTCTTTAAATAGTAAACTGCAAAACGCCAGTGTCAACGTCTACAGTGAAGAGGCGACTCCGGGATGCTGGCCTTCAGGGCAGAGTGGAAATGAAAAAGCCATATCTAATGCAGGCGTCACACAATACGATCTATCGTGCCATCGCATGAGCGATCGTACCCGCCCCCGTCGTGTGTGCGTCACGGGCAAATCGCTGCCCGTGTCGCACAAAGTCGTTAAACCCCCGTCACACATACTTTCCTGCTGAGCGACGTCGCTGTGGGCGGCGAACATCCACTTCCTGAAGGGGGTGGGTTGTTCGGCGTCACTGCGACGTCACACAACGTGAATATCCCGCCCACCTCCTTCCTTCAGCATTGCTGGCGGGACGCAGGTAAGCTGTGTTCATCGTTCCCGGGGTGTCACACGGAGCGATGTGTGCTCTTCCGGGTACGATGAACAATCTGCGCAAATAAGATTAAACAATTTTTTAAAAATGAGCGACATGTACACGATACACGATTTACAACCGATTTGCGAACGTTAAGAGTCGCTCTTAGGTGTCACACGAGACGACGTCGTGAACGATGCCGGATGTGCATCACGAAAACCGTGACCCCAACGACATATCGCACGATAGATCGTCTCGTGTGACGCCCACATTAGACTGGCTAATAAAAGGAAAAGCTTAATATGGGCAAAAGAACACAGACATTGGACAGAGGAAGATTGGAAAAAAAAATGTTATGGACAGATGAATCGAAGTTTGAGGTGTTTGGATCACACAAAAGAACATTTGTGAGACACAGAACAACTGAAAAGATGCTGGAAGAGTGCCTGACGCCATCTGTCAAGCATGGTGGAGGTAATGTGATGGTCTGGGGTTGCTTTGGTGCTGGTAACGTGGGAGATTTGTACAAGGTAAACAGGATTTTGAAAAAGGAAGGCTATCACTCCATTTTGCAACGTCATGCCATACCCTGTGGACAGCGCTTGATTGTAGCCAATTTCCCTACAACAGGACAATGACCCAAAGGACACCTAAAAATTATGCATGAACTATTTAGGGAAGAAGCAGGCAGCTGGTATTCTATCTGTAATGGAGTGGCCAGCCCAGTCACCAGATCTCAACCCTATAGAGATGTTGTGGGAGCAGCTTGACTTTATGGTATGCAAAAAGTGCCCATCAAGCCAATCTAACTTGTGGGAGGGGGGGGGGGAAGCATGGGGTGAAATATCTCCAGATTACCTCCGCAAATTAACAGCTAGAATGCCAAAGGTCTGCAAAGCTGGAATTGCTGCAAAGGAGCATTCTGTGACGAAAGCAAAGTGTGAAGGAGAAAATTATTATATAAAGTAAAAATCATTAGTTCTAACCTCATCAATATCTGGACTATATTTTCTATTCATTATGCAACTTATTTGATAAATAAAAGTATGATTTTTCATGGAAAAGACAAAATTGTCTGGGTGACATCAAATTTTTGAATGGTAGTGTACATGGGGCAACTAGCTTTATGGCTACAGAAATATGAGGCAACAGAATACCTTGAACAAAGGTAGATAATTTGCAGCTGACATGTGCAGGCAATACTAATAACACAGTCTGCTGGCAATCTCTTCAGCTACCCTTCATGCAGTCTGGCACATTCCTTGTGTTGCTGTCAGTGCCGTTCAGAGCATACTCATAGAGCTCTCATAATTGAAATTTACTGCTGTAGATTGACTGGCAACTTTTGCCTTCTTGCAGCCTACTCACTCCGTTACTATTTCACAGCTCCTCAATCTCAGGCGCAAGGCTAAAGCTTATGTGCGCACGCTGCGTTTTTCCGCAGCGTTTTTGGGCGTTTTTCGGGTGCGTTTTTGCTCAGAAAACTGCATGACTTTGCTTCCCCGGCAAAGTCTATGAGTTTTCATTTTTGCTGTCTGCACAGTGCAGTTTTGTTTTAGGTGCGTTTTTGTGGTGACCACAAAGATGGAACATGTCAATTATTTCTGCGTTTTTGCCAGAGTTTTTCACCCATGCAATGCATTGGAAAAAATGCAGTAACAAAAACGCAGCAAACGCACAAAAACGCATGCGTTTTTGGATGAGTTTTTACCACGGGTGCGTTGTGTGTTTTTTTTGTGGACAAAAACGCTGCATCTTTGTGGTCACAAAAAAAGGCAACGTGCGCACATAGCCTAAACCTTCCTGGTGTGCTAATCCTTTTTACATACATACACGCACCAGCTTTTAGACCCGCTCTGGCCTATCGCCTAAGGGGTGCTTCACACACAGCGAGCTCGCTGCCGAGATCGCTGCTGAGTCACGCTTTTTGTGACGCAGCAGTGACCTCATTAGCGATCTCGCTGTGTGTGACACTGAGCAGCGATCTGGCCCCTGCTGCGAGATCGCTGCTCGTTACACACAGCCCTGGTTCGTTTTCTTCAAAGCCGCTCTCCTGCTGTGACACACAGATCGCTGTGTGTGACAGCAAGAGAGCGACAAATGAAGCGAGCAGGGAGCAGGAGCCGGCGTCTGACAGCTGAGGTAAGCTGTATCCAAGATAAACATCGGTAAACAGGTACCCGATGTTTACCTTAGTTACCAGTCTCCGCAGCTTCCAGACGGCGGCTCCGTGCAAGCGCAACGTCGCTTGCACGTCGCTGCTGGCTGGGGGCTGGTCACTGGTCGCTGGTGAGATCTGCCTGTTTGACAGCTCACCAGCGACCATGTAGCGATGCAGCAGCGATCCTGACCAGGTCAGATCGCTGGTCGGATCGCTGCTGCATCGCTAAGTGTGAAGGTACCCTAACCCACTTGGCAGATAATCTTTTTACTACTTAGCATCTATCTTCTTGCCTTGTCAGTGGGTGCGGCATTCATAAAACAAGATTAATTTTTTTCAATCACTTCTGCTGTGGACATTTTTACACTTTTCCCTAACAATGGTACTCTCATGCAGCTGGAGACCAGCAGTAGCTTTGTCTGGAGTTTTGTACATGCTGCTCTGTTACCCACACTAAAAACTAAAACCTACTCTTCCCCACTTGCTAACTATCTATGGCAAAGCTGCTCAAGTCCTCTGTTTGCTCCATCTTTTTCACCTACTGGTGGGAATAACCTTGAAGAAGATTCTAAAGAGCCTAGATTTTTTTTAACATGCAGAGAAAGAATCCAGTGTAGAACAGTAAAGGTGGCTTTACACACGGCAACATCGCAAACGACATCGCTGTAACGTCACCGGTTTTGTGACGTTATAGCGACCTCCCCAGCGACATTGCAGTGTGTGAAACACATCAGTGACCTGGCCCCTGCTGTGAAGTTGTGATCGCTACAAATCGTTCAAGACCATTCTTTGGTCCTTTGTTTCCCGCTGTGCAGCAAAGTTTTAGTGTGTAAAGGGGACTTTACAGCGACTTCGTTAGCGACTTCCCTTTCAAAAAGCTGCTTTACAACATCCCCAATGACTAGCTAGGTCGTTCTGCAGGTCCGGATCGCTGTTGCGTCGTTGGCCAGGTCTGCCTGTTTGACAGCTCAACAGAGACTTTGTAGCGATTCCGGCCAGGTTGGGATCGCTGGTGGGATCGCTAGAAAGTTTCAGTGTGTAAAGGGGCCTTAAGTCCCAGAAAGGTAAATGTAAAACATAATGTTTATTCTGTTAATTAAAATCTCCAGAGAGGTCACAAACAATGGGACAGGGAGAAAAAAAAAAGGCCATATAACTTCATACAGAAAACCTACATCAAGTAATATTATATTAAATGCTAAAGCCTCCCATCCGCACCATGTTAAAAAAAACATTCCTATGGGAGAACCAATTAGAATTTATCACAATAGTTAACCACCTTTGTGAGGCAAATCCCGGGATATGAAGATGAATTATGACTCCAGTCATAATCCCTCATCACTCCCTGGCAGTGCCCCCTCCCTTCTTGTTCTCAGTGTTCCACTTACACCTCCATGGCCATGTCCTGTGATATGGAGATGAGGTGGTGTGGGAACAATGGACACAGGATGACTCCCTGCCGTCACCCTGTAGTAGGAGCTGCTATCTAATTAGCAAGGCTCTGGAAGTAGCCAGACAGAACGACTCCAGTAAAAAATGGTTCATATCTCGCAAGCCATATTTCCGATAAATATGGCAACCATAAAAATGGTGTCTCTGCATGCGGACGATGCCGGCACACCCTTTTTATGGGAGCAGGACATTGGGAAATGCCCCAGGCGTGATATCAGCCAATGGGGAACTGGCAGACAGGTCATGAGTCCCCTCGTTCTGTAGCTAAATTCATAACTGTCACAATGAGAGCGTTGGCGTCCGCCTACGACGCTCCCAGGCAAAGTTATGGCCCATATTCCATGTTGGGATATTGTCCATAACTCAAGCCAGGGGTGGAGCAGTGCTCCCTGTGAGGTCACGAAGGTAGGAGGGGACCTGGATCTGCCCAGGTTGATAACCCTACTTCGGCCATTTTCCAGCGTTCTTTCGCTGGGGGCACGTGTAGGAAACATCTGTGGGAAGGATCCTAGAAACCTGGGTACAGCGCCCCCCTGTGGCCAGACGCAACAAGGTAACTGCTGGAACTGTGTATGCCTGTTTGTAACCCATGCTTTGATTGTAACTGTACTCTGACATATGTATATTCTGTAGATTCCCTATTGTATATATTGTAGTTTCTAGTGTGCTTTAGGCTGATTAAATTATATAATTAATCTTGGGCTGTTCTGTTATCTCGATCTTGAATCCCACGTCTGTGTGTTCGGCTAATAGTTACCGTAAATCGGTTGGTGGCAGCGAATTGTGCCAAGGATTATTGTGGGGAGGCCAGTGAGATTCGGGGAGATTTTATATATTCCGCCCACGGAGGTCGGGGGAATATATACCTTACTCTCACCGGGGACCCTTCAATAATCGGCATAAGTAGTATAGCGGCCTCCTTGCTTATTGTCGGGCAATTCCATAATTGGCCTGACTATAAGAGGGGCGCTAGAGAGCGCGTCACGTGCTCTGTCTGTCGGTCGGGAGGTATAAAGGAGGGGTGACCCCCACTTGTTACCCCCCGATTGTGACGTACTGGTAGCCAGCGCGGGGGATTTCTGAGTGACCCCCCCCGGTGGTTTGTGACATATTGGTGGCATAGCGGTGGGATCGAGATAATAGTGTGTGTGAGTGTGAGACCCATACTCCCAGACACTAAAGACTGCCTGCAGCAGCTGTGGCTGCTGGGGTCTTCAGACTAGCTCAACACTAGAGTGTCAGAGTGCAGATACTGTAAGGTGTGTGGAGGCATCAGGTGTCAGTTCTGTGTCAGTGACCAAAAGTCTGCAAGAATGGCTGATGGCACCAGGAGCAGAGCTATGCAACTGGCCAATGCTAAGGCAGGAGCCGAAGAGAGGGAGGACGGTGCTGTGGACAGCAATGAGGAGGTTGCCCACGAGTCCTCCAGGAGCTCGACGCCAGAAAACCGTTCTGCCGAGGACATTGCGCAACCTGGCACTGCTGGACAAGATGAGGAGGAGCTCACCCAAGGTTCCTCAACGAGCCAGATGCCAGCCCTCCGCTCTGAAAGGGACAGTGAATCGCCTAGCTCTGCAGCGTGCCGCAGATCACCACGTGCCATTCCACCGAGCCTGGGAGGCTCGGATAGCCTTCTTCAAATGGCTATGGCCCTTCTCCAGGCTGGAGACCAGAAGGGCTACAAGGAACTCCTGGCAGAGCGCAGGGCAGAGCGGCAGGCAGCGCGTGACGCTGAGGCTGCGGAGCGGCACGCAGAGCGTGAGGCTGCGGAGCGAGAGCGGCAGGCAGCGCGTGAAGAGCGAGAGCGACAGGCAGACCGTGACTACCAGCTGCAGCTAGCTCAGCTCCGGCCCTCATCAGCCACATGTGACCTTCGAGACACCAAACTTCCAAAGGTCCGTGTTGAGGACTTCCCAGTGCTGGAGAAGGATGGAGACTTGGACTCTTTCTTGACTGCTTTTGAACGGACTTGCTTGCAGCACCATCTGGACAAGGACCAGTGGGCCAAATACCTGACCCCCCGTTTAAGGGGTAAGGCCCTGGATATCCTTGGGGACTTGCCTGCTGAGGCAGATCAGGGCTACGACACCATCAAGCGGGCCCTGATCCAACAGTACAACCTCACTCCAGAGTCCTACCGCAAGAAGTTCCGGAGCCTACAGAAGGGACCAAAGGACTCCTGGGCTGACCACCGGCGGGCACTTGCCCGAGCTGCCGACCACTGGACCCAAGGCCTGCAGCTTTCCACCGGACCGGAGATCCTGGACTTGTTCATCACGGAGCAACTCTTGTGGAACTGCCCTGAGGATCTCCGCCAGTTCATCCGAGACCAGAAGCCAAAGGGGTCCACGGCTACAGCTGCCCTTGCCGATGACTACACCAACAACCGGGCTCCTGAGGCCAGGAGAGCGGCCACCAGCAGCACCTGGAGAGGGGGTAAGATGAATTCTGCGACTGCCCCACCTGCCCCTAGACTGCAGGGGGTGTCCCCCTCAACTCCCCTCTCCAGGCCCGTGGCGGAACCAAGACGGTGCCACCAGTGCAACCTACCTGGACACTTCAAGGCCATGTGCCCTCAGCGTCCCAAGGCCCCGGCTCCGTCCCCGTCCCAAGGGCCGCCCAAGGTGTATTGTGTGGGTGGGGGTGGTGGTAGGTCCCTGGACAGCTTCCAACCTGTCACCGTCGGCCGGTCTGTGACCATAGGACTGCGAGACAGCGCCTCGGAGGTGACTCTGGTGCGGCCTGAGATGGTGTCCCCCCAAGACTTGATCCCTGGAAAAACCCTCGCTGTCTCCGGGATTGGAGGCATTGACCCGGCGCTGCCTGTTGCTGACATTTATGTGGACTGGGGCGCAGGGCGAGGGGTGAGGGAGGTGGGGGTAACTGATCGGATCCCCGCAAACGTGCTACTTGGGACAGATTTGGGGCAGATAACCTCCCAGTTTGGGCCCCAACCAAGGGCTGAACCTTCAGCCAGTGCTGACATGCCTCCGGACAATGTTAATGTGTCATCTATGAATGATGTAAGGGAGGAGGGAGTGAACTCTGATATTTCTGCTTGCATAGACACCATAGACACACACTCAGCTGCAGCTGTGACAGGGGAGGGGGTCAGAGAAAGGTGTGACAATGCCTCTACAAGTAACCAGCCTGTGAGCTGGGATCTGCTGCCCTCTGCAGGGATAAGCAGAGAGCAGGGTGCTGCAGGGGGAGGACCAGTGTGTGGGGTGGGGGCTACCACAGCAAATGTGGGGTCCCCAGAGATTTCACAGCGGGGTTCTGTTGCTGCAGGAGGGGAACAGGCAGGTGAGATTGGGGCCGGTCCAGGAGCGGAAGTGCTCCCAGGTAAGATCTCGGTGCATGGTTCCCCCACAACCGGGGTGTCAGGAAGCCAGGTAGGTCTGCCTGAACCGGCGACTTGGTCAGGAACGGAGGAGGAGCAGGCACGACCCACGGTCGCAGCGGCTGTGGCCGCTGTCACCCGCAGTGGGAGTGCTGGAAGCCAAGGGGCCTCCCGGAGGTCCGATAGCTCTTCCCCTTCTGACCAAGTGGCAGCCGAGTCAGGTGGAGGCCAGGACACAGGTCCCGGGGTACTGACTGAAGATGTGACAGTCTCGTCGATTCTGGCCACATCTAGTCAGGGGTTTCAGGCAGCGTTAGAAGCTGACGACAGCCTGAAAGCTCTTAAGGAGCAGGCGGCACAGCCTCCCTCGGACTCGGACCCGGAGCGAGTGGTCTGGGACCAAGGACGGCTGTACCGGGCCACGGTCCAGCAGGGTTCACCGGAGGCGTGGCCCAGGGACCGACAGTTGGTGGTACCCTATCCGTTCCGGACGGAGTTGTTGCGGATCGCACATGAGATTCCGATGGCCGGACACCTAGGGATCGCTAAGACCAAGGCCAGGTTAAACCAGCATTTCTACTGGCCAAAAATGGGGGCCGATGTGGCTGCCTACTGCCGTTCGTGTGAAACCTGTCAGAGAGTGGGGAAGGCGGGGCCACGCCCCAAAGCCCCACTAGTATCTCTGCCAATCATCGATGAGCCTTTCAGGAGGGTGGCTGTGGATCTGGTCGGCCCGCTGGCCATCCCCAGCAGCTCCGGGAAACGCTTCATACTGACGGTAGTGGACTATGCCACCCGGTACCCAGAAGCAGTGGCCTTGTCGTCCATTCGGGCTGACAAGGTGGCCACCGCATTGCTGGAGATTTTCTCCCGAGTGGGTTTTCCCCAGGAAATGCTCACTGACCGGGGGACCCAATTCATGTCCCAGCTGATGGAGGCCCTCTGTAAGCAAGTCCAGGTGCGACATCTGGTGGCCAGCCCGTACCATCCACAGACTAATGGCCTGTGCGAGCGGTTCAATGGCACCTTAAAGCAGATGCTTAAGATGTTGGTCGACTCCCATGGGCGTGACTGGGAGCGGTATCTCCCACACCTGTTATTTGCTTACCGGGAGGTTCCACAGGCCTCAACAGGATTCTCACCGTTTGAGCTCCTGTACGGGCGACGTGTGCGGGGCCCCCTGGCTCTGGTGAAAGAGGCTTGGGAAGGGGATTTGGCCACCCCTGGAGTGTCGGTTATCGAGTATGTCATGCGCTTCCGGGACAAAATGCAGGCCTTGACGCAACTGGTACACGACAATATGGCTCAAGCCCAGGCCGATCAGAAGCGTTGGTACGACCAGAACGCTTGTGAGAGGACCTACCAAGTGGGTCAAGAGGTGTGGGTACTGGTCCCCGTACCACAGGACAAGCTTCAGGCAGCCTGGGAAGGCCCATACCTCGTGTACCAGCAGCTCAACCCTGTAACGTACCTGGTCACCCTGGACCCTGCCCGTGGAAGGCGGAAGCCCTTCCATGTGAACATGATGAAGGCACATCATGAGCGGGAGGCATGTGCGCTCCCCGTGTGCAACCTGCCCGAGGAGGGAGAAGCGGAAACCCTCTTGGATATGCTAGCCCAGGTTAGGGCAGGCGGATCCATTGAGGATGTGGAGGTTGGCCACCAGCTCTTGGAGGACCAACGGTCCCAGCTGTGGGCCACCCTACACCCCTTCCGGGGGTTGTTTACCAACCAGCCCGGAAGGACTGACTTGGCTGTCCATCACGTGGACACTGGGGATCATCCCCCGATCCGGCGTTCAGCATATCAGGTCTCCCTGGAGGTGCAGCAACACATGCGCCAGGAGATTGACGAGATGCTGAAGCTGGGGGTGATCCAGGCATCCAACAGCGCTTGGGCCTCGCCTGTAGTCCTCGTCCCTAAGAAGGACCGAACCACTCGGTTCTGCGTGGACTACAGGGGGCTCAATGCGGTCACGGTCGCCGATGCGTACCCAATGCCACGCATCGATGACCTGCTCGATCAGTTGGCCGGGGCTCAGTACCTGACCATCATGGATCTGAGCCGGGGATATTGGCAGATCCCCCTGACTCGCAAGGCCAGGGAACGCTCTGCCTTTATTACCCCATTTGGACTGTACGAGTCCACGGTGATGCCATTCGGGATGAGGAATGCCCCTGCCACTTTCCAGCGGATGGTCAACACCCTGCTCAAGGGACTTGAAGGGTACGCGGCCGCGTACCTGGATGACATTGCCGTCTTCAGTCCCACCTGGGAGGACCACCTAGAGCATCTAGCACAGGTGCTCAGGCGGATCTCAGGCGGAGGTTTGTTCCATGCTATAGTAGCCTGGCAAAGCCCTTGACGGACCTCACCAAGAAGAAGCTGCCCTCTGCAGTCGATTGGACAATGGACTGCGAGACAGCCTTCCGGGCCCTAAAGGACGCCCTGTCCAGCCCGCCCGTGCTACAGGCAGCCGACTTCACGCGGCCGTTTGTAGTACAGACCGACGCCAGTGACTTCGGCCTCGGTGCGGTGCTCAGCCAGGTGGACTCTGCGAGCCAAGAGCACCCAGTCTTGTACCTGAGCAGGAAGCTGTTACCAAGGGAAGTTGCCTATTCCACGATGGAGAAGGAGTGCCTGGCCATAGTGTGGGCCCTGCAGCGTCTGCAACCCTATCTATACGGGCGCCACTTCATCGTGGAGACGGACCACAATCCCCTCAGCTGGTTGCACACCGTCTCTGGGACGAATGGGCGATTGTTGCGATGGAGCCTTGCGCTCCAGCAATACAACTTCACCATTCGCCACAAAAGGGGCCGTGACCACGGTAACGCAGACGGGCTGTCCCGACAAGGAGAGGTCGCGGACGGGCGCACGGGGGAACACCGGAGTGTGCTGCCCCCTAGCGCCCTCAAAAGGGGGGAGGTGTGAGGCAAATCCCGGGATATGAAGATGAATTATGACTCCAGTCATAATCCCTCATCACTCCCTGGCAGTGCCCCCTCCCTTCTTGTTCTCAGTGTTCCACTTACACCTCCATGGCCATGTCCTGTGATATGGAGATGAGGTGGTGTGGGAACAATGGACACAGGATGACTCCCTGCCGTCACCCTGTAGTAGGAGCTGCTATCTAATTAGCAAGGCTCTGGAAGTAGCCAGACAGAACGACTCCAGTAAAAAATGGTTCATATCTCGCAAGCCATATTTCCGATAAATATGGCAACCATAAAAATGGTGTCTCTGCATGCGGACGATGCCGGCACACCCTTTTTATGGGAGCAGGACATTGGGAAATGCCCCAGGCGTGATATCAGCCAATGGGGAACTGGCAGACAGGTCATGAGTCCCCTCGTTCTGTAGCTAAATTCATAACTGTCACAATGAGAGCGTTGGCGTCCGCCTACGACGCTCCCAGGCAAAGTTATGGCCCATATTCCATGTTGGGATATTGTCCATAACTCAAGCCAGGGGTGGAGCAGTGCTCCCTGTGAGGTCACGAAGGTAGGAGGGGACCTGGATCTGCCCAGGTTGATAACCCTACTTCGGCCATTTTCCAGCGTTCTTTCGCTGGGGGCACGTGTAGGAAACATCTGTGGGAAGGATCCTAGAAACCTGGGTACAGCGCCCCCCTGTGGCCAGACGCAACAAGGTAACTGCTGGAACTGTGTATGCCTGTTTGTAACCCATGCTTTGATTGTAACTGTACTCTGACATATGTATATTCTGTAGATTCCCTATTGTATATATTGTAGTTTCTAGTGTGCTTTAGGCTGATTAAATTATATAATTAATCTTGGGCTGTTCTGTTATCTCGATCTTGAATCCCACGTCTGTGTGTTCGGCTAATAGTTACCGTAAATCGGTTGGTGGCAGCGAATTGTGCCAAGGATTATTGTGGGGAGGCCAGTGAGATTCGGGGAGATTTTATATATTCCGCCCGCGGAGGTCGGGGGAATATATACCTTACTCTCACCGGGGACCCTTCAATAATCGGCATAAGTAGTATAGCGGCCTCCTTGCTTATTGTCGGGCAATTCCATAATTGGCCTGACTATAAGAGGGGCGCTAGAGAGCGCGTCACGTGCTCTGTCTGTCGGTCGGGAGGTATAAAGGAGGGGTGACCCCCACTTGCTACCCCCCGATTGTGACGTACTGGTAGCCAGCGCGGGGGATTTCTGAGTGACCCCCCCGGTGGTTTGTGACAACCTTTCAATCTGAAGGGGATTATTCTATATGGTCACTTAGTAGAGCAAAAATGTAGTGGATACAATAGATTGCCGTTCCTTTTTGTTAAATTGCGAAAAAATAAAATTCAAACATCGTCAAAACAGCCATATACTTACTTTTTCTACTGAATACAGTCTGCAATTTTTAGAATGTTACTTCCATTAGAAAGAAATAAGTTCCAATATTATTAACATTTATTTATTTCCATTTTTAACCTCTCTGTGTTCTTCTGGTGATAACATATTTAATTGCAGAATAACAGACTTGTACGATGCCTTGCTTTTGGTACTTTAATTTGCATTTTTTTTACACCAGTCATGTTAAATAATGTTATAGATGTAAATAAGGTTATAGTAATTGGTACGGTAATAAGTTATATTATGTGTTGCTTTGTAACCTTTATAATAAAATGTATACAATGTTCTGTTAGTGAGGTTTTTATTTTTTTATATCACATAATTAAGATCATAGTAACACTCTTAGGCTATATGCCCACGAAACTGTGTACCTGCGGATTTTTCCGCGGAAAACCCGTGGATTTATCTGGATTTTCTAGATAAATCCACAGGTTCTAGCAAGTACAGACACTCTCCATGTTACCCTATGGGATTTGGGGAGTGCTGTATCAATGTTGCGGTATGTGCCTCTGCGGAAAATGCTGCGGATTTCCCGCAGCCACACGTAACTGCATGTCAATTATTCATGTGGAAATATCTGCAGAATTCTCGCCTTTCCACTATGGAGATAGAGGCTGGGATTTCCGCAGGAATTCTGCACGAAATCAGCACTGTTTCCGCAGGTTTACCGCAACAGCTCCGCAGCAATATCGCAGCAATGGATAGCTGCGGATTTCGGGTAGCAGCTGCGGCAAACCTGCTATCAAAGATGCGGCAAGATCTGCGGGTACGTTGTCCCGTGGGCACATAGTCTTACATCTGAAGACAGAGAACAAAGGATCACATTATTGGTAATAGGTGATGGACACAGCTTATCATCAGCCCCTTCATAGGGAATGATCAACAACTCTTCTATAAAAGACAAAAATTCATTTATAGGCACCAATTTTGATGTGTCCACATGACTGCAGTAAATCATATCTCTGAACTCCTGTTAACAGAGCAAAATCCCCATTTAGGAAAGATAGTGCCCCTCATGCACAGAAAGGCCATGTGCGCACGTTGCGTTGCGTTTTTTTCATGCGTTTCCGCAACGTTTTGAGCTGCAACGTTTTAATGCAAATTTGCATGCGTTTTGATTTCCAAGCAAAGTTTATGGGAAATAGGGCTTTCTCGTGCGAACGATACATTTAAAAACGCAGCGTTTTTGTTGACAAAAAATTGTCAAAATCTCTGCGTTTGAAGAAGCAACATGTCAAATGTTTTTGCCATTTTGGCAGCGTTTTGCTAACATTAGAGTCAATGAGAATTATCAAAACGCATCCTAAAAGAAAATTCTAGCGTTTTACATGCTTTTTTGATGCTTAACGCATGCTTTTTTGACATTATAGTGAGGGCAAGCAGTTTCTAATTGCCCTCACATCCATTCCGACATTAAAAAATGAGTGAAACTATACTTTTAGTTTATTTTGAACATAATTATTCAATTGCTATAATAATTTTTGGTAAATTATCATTATAGTGTATGATTTAAACATTATTAATTTTTTATTTTTTTAAAAAAAATTTCCTACTGTTTGAATGTGCAAACTTTATGTAGTTGTGTATTTGAGTTGAAAACGCATCTCAATTTAAGCACTGAAACAGCATGTAAAATGCGGCAAAAACGCTATAAAAATGCTTGCGTATTTTCTGCGTTTATGTGGTCAAAACCAAATTTGACAATGACAAATTCTGCCAGAGGATGCGTTCATTTTTGCAAGTTACTGAACGCAATGTGCGCACATGGCCAAAAGGTGATCTTGTGCCTCAGAGATCCTTTCATTTACATGTATAAATACACACAAGGTGATTACAAAAGAACTGGCAGATGTATTCCATCCAAAGGCCTTACAAAGGGCTATGGCTGAGTTGACATGTCCATTATTCAACTGTTAGGCTATGTGCCCACGTGGCGTATTTTCATGCAGTTACGCTGCGTTCTGCACCGCAGCGTAACTGCATGCGTCCTGCGTCCCCAGCACAATCTATGAAGATTGTGCCTAATTCATGCCCACGTGGCGTATTAGAACGCAGCGATTCGGCTGCTGCCAAATCGCTACGTTCTAAGAAGTGACATGTCACTTCCTTCATGCGCTTTGCATGCAGCCCCCGCTCTGTCTATGGTGGGGGCTGCATCCAGAGCGCATGAAATCGGCAGTCACCGAAGCTTCAGAACGGAGCTTTTCAGCTGCGCTCTGAAGCGCACATGCAGTGCCGTTACGCTGCTGTGCAGAGCGCACACACGTGGGCACATAGCCTTAGGCTGTGTACGCACTTTGCGTCGTCGTAGTTTCAGTTGTAAACACATCCTCTGGCAGAAATTGCTTTTGCCAAAGTTGCTTTTGACCACAAAATCGCGATAAATACGCATCCGTTTTTACCGCGTTTTAGCCGTGTTATTAGCGCTTTTTACCTGCATTTTCATTGCTTAAAGTCAGATGCGATTTGATTACAAAGACACTACTAAATAAAGTTTTGACATACAAACACTATGAAAAAAGGGACAAAAAAAATGAAAAATATAATTATTGAAATCATAACGAAAATAGTTATATTTAATATAATTATAGCGGTTTTATACTATTTATCGCTATAATTCCAATGAATTAATATTTTTCATTAATTTAATTGTCGGACTATGTGTGTGTGTAAAGGGACATATCATTCCATTATTTTGATGTCAGAAACGCATGTGTTTATGTAGTCCAAAACGCATGTTTTCTGCAGCCAAAAAGCAGGTAAAATGCTGGAATTTTAATGTTGCTTGCGTTTTGCAACTTCGCATTGACTTCAATGTTAGCAAAACGCAGCCCAAATGGCAAAAACAATTGACATGCTGCTTCTTTGAACGCAGAGATTTTGCCCAAAATTATACAAATTAAACGCAGAGTTTTGAACTGCAAAGTGAGCACAAGAAATCCATTTTTCCCATAAACTTTGCAGGAAAACCAAAACGCATGCATTTTGGCATGAAAACGCTGCAGTTCAAAATGCTGCAGAAAAGCAGGTGAAAACGCAAAGTGCGGACACAGCCTTAGAACGGATCCATTGGCAAAAAATTGTGCAAACACAACTTTTTGGCCGGTTTAAAATAAATAGATTTTTGCAGGATCTGATTTTTTTTTTAAACATGAGTGTATGGAAAATGGATCCGTTAACTGATCGCTATTTAGCCATCTGTTTTCTTGGATTTGTAAAGGATCCATTTTTTACTTACTAGATCAGATTCAAATGGAAGATAAATAGCGTTCCAGTAATGGATCTGTTTTCCATAGACTCCAATGTTAAAAAAAAAAATAGATCCTGCAAAAATCAGTTCAAAACTGACAAAGTTGTGTTTGCAGAACTTTTTTGGCAACAGATTGCTGCTGGATCTGGTCTAAGGCTATGTGCGCACTTTCCGTTTTCACCTGCGTTTCAGGTGCGTTTAGGGTCCGTTTTGAACGGCAGCGTTTTTGTGCCCAAATGCATGCGTTTTGGTTTTCCATTAAAGACAATGAGAATTCATGATTTCTTGTCCGCACTTTGCGTTTCAAAACGCATCTCAAAATTTGCATAAGTTTGGTCAAAAACCATGCATTCAGAAAAGGACCCTGTCAATTATTTTTGCCATTTGTGGTGCGTTTTGTTAACATTGAAGTCAATGAGAAGTAGCAAAACGCAGGCACAATCAAAATTCCAGCGTTTTACCTGCTTTTTCATTGCAGAAAACATGCTTTTTAGACATCAAAATAATGATTTGATATGTCCCTTTACACACACACAGATAGTCCGACAATTAAATTTAAGAATAATATGCATTTATTGCTATTTTACAGATAAAATGTATATTACCGCTATAATTTTATTAAATATATCTTTTTCCATTATTTTTCCCATTAATATAGATTTGTCCCTTTTTTTCTATTTTTTCATTCTGTTTGACTGTTTAAACTTTATTTAGTAGTGTCTTGATGTTCAAAACGCATCTGTCAAAACGCATGGGAAAAAGCATGTAAAAGGCGCTGAAAACGCATCTAAAACGCGGTAAATACGCATGCGTTTTCTGCGCTAAATTTCTGGAAAAGGCAACTTTGGCTAAATCAATTAAGGCTAAAACGTGCGTTGACAACTGCATGTAGGATGATGGAAAGTGCGCACAAAGTCTTAGACTGGTTTCACACTACGTTTATTTAACATCCGTCCATAACGTTTTTTTAGCGGAAAAACGGATCCAGTGCAAATGCGTTTTCACTTCAATGCATTTGCAATGGACTCGCGTTAACATGCGTTCACCTGCGTTTGCGTGCGTTATAGTGAGGATCCAGCGACTTGCAGTTTTTTAACATCTTTCAAAAACACTACTTGTAGCGTTTTTGAGCTGCGTCCAAATACTGCATGTCACCGGATCCTGACTAAACAGCACGCAAACGCAGGTGAACGCTGGCATGCTGATAGACAGGATCCTGCTTGCTCTACTGAGCATGCACAGAACCAGTCTCGCGTGATCTGTCTCTCTCTCCTCCTCCCTCCCTCACCCTCTCTCTCTCTATCTCTGTCTTTCCCCCTTCCTCCCCTCCCTCTCTCTCCCACCTGAGAGCTGCGGACACTCGTAACCAAGGTAAATATCGGGTAACCACTTCTCTTAGTTACCCGATGTTTACGTTGGTTACGTGTGCAGACAGCCCTGCTCCTAGCAGCTGCAGAGACTCGTAACCAAGATAAATATCGGGTATCCAAGCCCGATGTTTACCTTGGTTACCAGCGTCTGCAGCTGTCAGAAGCCGGCTCCCAGTCTAGTTCCCCTCACTCCCGATCACATGACTCCAATGCCCGCCCCTAAACATCCAGTGACAGGATCCTGCAAAATAACATATGCGTTTGCATGCGTTTTTTGCTGTAAAAGCAGGATCCGCTTTTGCAGCAAAAAACCGTTCCTGACGCATGTTAAATAAACGTAGTGTGAAACCAGCCTTACAGATTATTACAGGATATGTAAACTCAGCCATAGTGTGAAGAAAATCAATAGGAAATCTATATACATAGAAAAGGGTTCTTCTTTAGAGTTAAGACCCTCATACACATTAATGTACTCCCAACCCATCGATATCCCCAGGTTCAGCTGTCAGTCTAATGTGTATGGGGGCCTAGAATAACTGATTGTCCAGGGAGATATCAATGGGGCATGTTAAATTTCAGATTGTCAATCCGTTTGTTCTAGAGAGGAGTCACTGCCGGACTTATCTGGTGACGGTTTTCCCATAGAGAACATCGCAGCACTCGTCTGAATGACCGTGACTGTGTTTGGAATTGATGGCTGAGATGGCTACCAGCCGAACAATTAGCTGTGCTATCATTTGGCTGACAACCATCTAATATCGGGGTGGCTTTAAAGTAGTCAGACTATGGAATACCCTACCACAAGAGCTAGTAACAGCACATACTAGGTCAGCATTTGAGAAAGGGTTCCATTTTTTTCTAATAAATGATATTTTGTATAAATAATATAATGCTAGAGAAGGTATAATTGATTGAGAAAGGTTAAAATTGATGGACTTGTGTTTTCTACTCATTTAAATATGTAACTATAAAAAAATGATCAAAAGCAACAAAAATGAACAATTGATTAAATAAGATGGTATGTATCATTTTCAGGCTTTAGTTAATAGACAGTCATACAGTTCCTGTAAAGTACCTGACATTGACCTATAGATGGCACTGTGGGGACATATGTTTTCTGTTTATAGTGCGCCATGGTGTGAATGTAACAAATGCCTTTATAATTAATGTTTCCTAGTCAATGTAGAGAACTCAAATCTTATTCCACTTAAATCAGGTATTTATTGTTCATCAGGACAAAAACATTAACAGGATAGCCAACTGTCATGTGAACACTCACTTCACCCCTTTCCCCTTGCAAGGATGTCTCACTGATAGAGTTTTTCCTTTTTACTTTCTGCAAAACACAAGATATCAGAAAATATCAGAAAATGTCAACTACATTTAAAGATAAAGCGCCATTAGATAAATATGTGTCTCCAGATTTCACAATACAAACTGAATAAATTGTTAAATGAATCTAAACCTGATGAGGCCGGTGTACTTAAAACAAAATAAAAACATATTACAGTTGCTGTGTAACCCTCCAATTTCAAATGTGAATTTTATGATTACAGCTCTAAGAACTGCTCAATTTTAGGCAATGAAAATTTAAAAAATGATTCAACAGCCATACTGGCATGACATTTCAAAGTACATCAGGTTCCTCAGGTCTAAGGCCCGTTTCACACGTCAGTGAAAAACACTGATGTTTTTCACTGGCGTGTAAAACACGCACATGTCCCTGCGTGTGCCGTGAATCACGGCACACGTGGGTTGTCTAAGTGCAATCCGGGCTCCGTTCTCCGTGGCCCGTGATTGCACTTAGAAAACAACTCACCTGTGCATGCTCCCGCTGTCCATGGTGCTGATCGCTCCCGATCCCGCTGTCCATGGTGCTGATCGCTCCCGCGGTGCAGCATCCGGCCGGCAGTGACCCCCGCAGCAGCTGCTTCCAGGTCGGCTGTGTCGCGCATAATGAATATGCGCGACAATAATGAGCCGGCTCAGAAGCAGCAGGGAGAACGGGCTGCAGAGGACATCGCTGGACGCCGGGTGAGTAAAAATGATTTTTATTTTAAAAGCACGTTTTTTTCTGGCACGTGTTTCACGAACCACACCACTGCGTGATCCGTGGAACATCAGTGATGCCAGAAAAAAATGGACATGTCTCCGTGCGGCAATCACGCACACACGGGTACGCCGCACGGAGACACGTGCAGTGAAAAATCACTGACGTGTGAGCAGACCCATTCATTATAATGGGTCTGCGTATGTCAGTGATTCTGGTACGTTTTAAAAAAAGCACAAACGTACCAGAATCACTGACGTGTGAAAGAGGCCTTAGAGATCTATCTAAAAGCATATAACATTTGTATTGTGCTTTCTGATGACAGAGCCATAATATTAGGATTGTGCACAATCAGCAGCAGAATGCAATTTTTTTAAAGTGGCATTTTTAAGGAATTATTTTGATGGCTTGTTGTACAAATGTACAATAATGGCTCTTTTTAACTAGCCCAAACTGGTGCCAAATAAAACTGCTGCCAATCTGTTCTTGATGAGTGGGCAGGTTGGAGTGTAAGGCGCCTGATTCAGTTAGGCCACGAGCACACATTGAGTATTTGGTGATTTTTTTACCTCAGTATTTATAAGAAACCAGGAGTGGGATGATCAGAGGAAAAGTAGAATAGAAACACGGCACCACTTCTGGATTTATTACCCACTCCTGATTTTGGTTACAAATACTGAGGTAAAAAAACTCACCAAATACTCAATGTGCACATGTTCTTACAAATACTGAGTTAAAAAAAAGAAAATCGCCCAAACTCAAAATGTGCACATGGCCTTCAAATACTGAGGTAAAAAAAACAATATGTGCACATGGCCTTACAAATACTGAGGTAAAAAAACCCCAATATGTGCACATGGCCTTACAAATACTGAGGTAAAAAACCCAGAATGTGCACATGGCCTTATAAAAACTGAGGTAAAAACAAAAAAAATCACCAAAAACCCAATATGTGCACATGACCTAGGAGGAGCATGAATCTTGATGAAGCAGGTGAAATGTCCTGTGCCTCCCGTGTTGGACTTACCACAAATCTTACTCTAGTCAGTAACTGCAGTAAGACTTGTGGTCTAAGGTACGTCAAGCCACCGCTCGTCATGAATCTGATGAGCAGGAATTTGATGAGCTTTGACAAAAAGTAATACAAATGCTGAATGTTTCAACACTTTTGCACAGACTCATATTGTGTGAAAATTTTAGAACTTTTCAAAGCTTTTTAGGGCAATTTTCCGTAGTAAAATGTTTGATGAATTGGGGCCTTTGACTGTTAGTGATGGCTGGTAGCAGCATTCACAGCAGAACATGCTAGTACATGATTGTCACAAGGGCCATCGCTGTGTACCAGTGACTCTCATAACCCAGACGTTCAGACCCTTGCAATTATCTTCACACCACAATGGTAGTGTGAAAAATTGTGCACTCGAGACTACAATGGTTTGGGTCCAGGCAGCATTTAAAATAATAAAATAATATTGCTGAAGGATACCTGTCATTTCAGTTAACTACTCAGGATAATCTTTTTTGTGTGTACTTGGGCTATAACAGTAATTTCTGTTATGGTAAGACTTGTATGCTGCATTTTCACCAGTTTGTCGCTCTGCATGCGCTATTTCTTCAGTTGTCACGAAGCTAGTGGGTGGGAACTTTTATGATGTCCCCCATACACTGCACACAGGGACATGAGATATTATTGCTCTCTTGTACTTGTGAACCAAGTGTTCAGAAGCTGCAGCAGAGGAGGATACTATATAGCTGTATTAAGCAATGTAGCTGTGACTGCAGCTCTGGAGTAAGGTGAACACTAAAGCAGAGACCGCACTTTGCATTTCCACCTGCGTTTTAGGTGCTTTTTAGGTCCGTTTTGAGAAGCACCTTTCTCATGCCAAAAGGCTTGCGTTTTGATTTCACAGCAAAGTCTATGGAAAATGGGGATTTCTAGACCGCACTTTGCGTTTCTAAATGCTGCGTTTAATTTGCATATTTTGTGGCAAAAACCATGCGTTCAAAGAAGCAGCATGTCAATTGTTTTTGCCATTTTGGGTGCGTTTTGGTAACATTGAAGTCAATGAGAAATGGCAAAACCAAGATTCCTTCAAATTCCTTCGTTTTACCTGCTTTTTCAGTGCAGAAAACATGCGTTTTGGACATCAAAATAATGATTTGATAGGTCCCTTTACACACACACATAATCCGACAATTAAATTTAAGGAAATTATTAATTTATTGCTATTTTAGCGATAAAATGTTTATTACCGCTATAATTTAATGAAATATATCTATTTTCATTATTTTTCCCATTAATAAAGATATGATCCTTTTTTTTCTCTTTTTTCATTATGTTTGACTGTTTAAACTTTATTTAGCAGTGTCTTGATGTTCAAAACGCATCTGTCAAAACGCAGGTGAAAAAGCATGTAAAAAGCGCTGAAATCGCATCAAAAAAGCTATAAATACGCATGCGTTTTCAGCGCTAAAGTTCTGAAAAAGGCAACTTTGGTCAAATCAATTAAGCCAAAAACGTGCGTTTAGAAATGTAAGTAGGTGAACGCAAAGTGCGGTCTCAGCCTAACTGTTGAAAGCTCTAGGAATGGCTGTGGTTCTCTCTTCTGTCTCCATGAACATCTACAGGCAGCTGCAGTCTGACACGTCAGTGAGCTGGCAGTCTGTCTTGTTTTGACCAAGATCCTTTTATCGGTTTGTCAGAGTGAATGAAGAGATCAGAAGGGAGGAGACAGGAAAAGAATATTTATCTGAAAAGACATAAGATATATTTGCTTGCACTATTGATTTATGCAAACTTTATTGAAAAGACAATGACTAGAGTTGAACGAAAAAATGTAAGTGGAATTAAACTCTACTTCAATGTTACAAAAATCCACACTCACCAAAATGAAGACTTTTTGTAATTCGCTTCACCAGCTGACAGTTTTCTGAACCATAAAAAGTCATCAAAATGTGAAAAAATAAAACCTCGGAGAGGTGAGCAGTAAGATGGCTATAAGGATTTATTTTTATTTTTTACATATTATGGTTATTATGATCTGGGGTCTGGATGGACCCTAGAGCTCAAAAAGGGACATTACATTTGCAGAGAATAACATCTCCGTGAATCAAATTTACAGGGAAAATTAAAATGTCTCTTGATCTGCTCTTCTCTAACACTAAATATTGAAAGGGTAACCATACTTTCAAAAAACTTTTCATGTGTACATGAAAAATAACACTATTTATGGTGATTATGTGATTTGTATGTTGAATTTTCACCAGTTTTCCCCTCTGCAAACTTTGTCATTATTTGCAATTGATTTTGAGCTGGTGGGAGGAAATTAGCTGCCATGCTGTCTCCCATACAGAGTGGAATTCCTGCTCTTTATCTCCAAGTTGGCCCACAGACAGAAGCAGCATCATGGAGGAAATTATACATTAGTATTCAGCTGTGTGGATTTGAATCCTGTTCTGGAGTGTGGAAAAAGACTTGTTAGAAAGCTCAGCATGATCTTTCTGTATCTCCCTCTGCCTATTCCTCACTGTGTCCCTAATGAACTGTGTCACATGACACCATAATGATAATCTGTCTTTTCTGAGCAGAAGGGAAGGGGAGAAGTGGTTGAAAACCGGGGAATAAAGCTGATTTCTCTAGTAAGATACATAACAATGTTTCTTATATTTGCCTCTACGTTTGAGTTATGCAGTTTTTGAAGTACAGATTAGGGTACTTTCACACTTGCGTTATTTTCCTTCCGTTACAATCCGCCCTTTTGGGAAACAGCGGAATCCGTTAACGGATTCCGCTGTTTCCCATAGACTTGTATGGTTGACGGATTGTACCAAAAGGAGCTGCGATGCTTCCGCTGGGCGACGCTCCGTTGCTTCCGCCCAGCGGGAGGAACGCAGCATGTAACGTTATTTTGAGCAGCGGAATCCTCTGGATTCCACTGCGCATGCTCTTTTTTTTTTTTTAAATCAAACTTTATTTTGGCTCGCGGTGGCCGAACGTTCAGCTGAGCGCCCGGCCGTCGGCAAGCGACAGCGCTCAGCTGAATGACCGGCCACCAGCATGCCCGGCCGCCGGCAAGTCACAGCGCTCAGCTGAGCGCCCGCCCGCCGGCATGCCCGGGCGCCGGCAAGTGACAGCGATCAGCTGATCACCCGGCGGCCGGTTGCAGGGAGCGATCAGCTGATCACCCGGCGGCCGGGAGCGATCAGCTGATCACCCGGCAGCCGGCTGCAGGGAGCGATCAGCTGATCACCCGGCGGCCGGCTGCAGGGAGCGATCAGCTGATCACCCGGCGGCCGGCTGCAGGGAGCGATCAGCTGATCACCCGGCGGCCGGCTGCAGGGAGCGATCAGCTGATCACCCGGCGGCCGGGAGCGATCAGCTGATCACCCGGCAGCCGGCTGCAGGGAGCGATCAGCTGATCACCCGGCGGCCGGCTGCAGGGAGCGATCAGCTGATCACCCGGCGGCCGGGAGCGATCAGCTGATCACCCGGCGGCCGGGAGCGATCAGCTGATCACCCGGCAGCCGGCTGCAGGGAGCGATCAGCTGATCACCCGGCAGCCGGGAGCGATCAGCTGATCACCCGGCGGGCGGGAGCGATCAGCTGATCACCCGGCGGCCGGCTACTGGGAGCAATCAGCTGATCACCCAGCGGCCGGCTGCAGGGAACGATCAGCTGATCGTTCACTATAGTCTGCCGCTGGTAAAACCGGGAAAAAAAAAAAAAAAAAAATCAAAACGAATTGCGTTGTTTTGCAGCATCCGTTGCATCCGTTGTGTCACTATATGCAACACATCCGTTGCATCCGTTACACAACGCAATGCAACGGATACCGTTCAACGCAAGTGTGAAAGTAGCCTTAAAGGGAATCTCTCAGTGAAATGAACCCTCCTAAGACATCAATATGGGCATGCAAGTCATAGAAAGCTAAATAAAGCTGAATAAAATGATACCTTCTAGGCTCTTCTTTGCTAAGGGGAGGATGTTGCCTGGAAATAATTGTCTCCAGAGTTTATTTTAAATAAAAGGGGAAATTTCCGGTGTGAGAAAAGTAACTATCACAGGACAGTAGAACTGAACTTTGTCTCCTTAGAAACACATTTGCTGCAGCTCTCACGTATTACAACCCTATTTGCCTGTGAGATGGAAGCTGAATCTGAGAGGATCCTGCAGACATGGCAGTTACAATCACACACAGCTCTGCAGTGAGATCAGGAGAGTAGCCATCACACATCACACTGGTAACGCCTATATAAAATAATCTCAGAAGGTGGAGTTATCTTCCAGGCAGCATCCGCCCCATAGCCTGGAAGAGCTCAATTACATAAAGTGGCGTGCTGGTAGCACAGTGGTTAGCACTGCAGCGCTGGGGTCCTGAGGTCAAATCCCACCAAGGACAACATCTGCAAGGAGTTTGTATGTTCTCCCTGTGTTTGTGTGGGTTTCCTCCCACACTCCAAAGACATACAGATAGGGAATTTAGATTGTGAGCCTTAATGGGGACAGTGTTGCCAATGTATGTAAAATGCTGTGGAATCAATAGCGCTATATGAATGAATAAATATTATTATTATTATTATTATTATTATAAAGTGATAAAAGATGATTTATCCATAACAAGACATCTGATATGAGACATTCAGGTATGACTTTTTTCAGCAGTTGATAACCTGTATGTCCATATTAATATTTTAGATAAGTCAAATGTGGTGACACATTCCCTTTAAATTATTGCCAGTTTTGTCTGTACGTTTTGAGATTATATGAATATGTGATGCAATTAGTCAAGTAATTGAATTGCACTTGAAATATCTTTAGATACCTTCATTACTATCAATCTCCTAATGTTGGAATTGTTGTTCTAACACTTTACAAAATGTGTCTATATTCTGTACATAGACTTGACCTCTCTGGAATGTGAAGTATTGGAGGGTGACTGGTTCCCCTTATGGAGCTCATAGGCAGAATAGAGTCTTACTGGTTGTGCTCCCTGGAACAAGCATGCAAATTTGCTCTTACAAACGGTTTATTTTTCCCTTTCTGGTGAGCGCTAGTTTGCGCTTTAAGTTGCAGAATTAATGATACCTTTCCTTTTCGTTGGGGTGGGGTGACAACTCTTTCTGAGGAGTTTTCAGAGTTCTGTAAAGATGATGGTTTATAATTATCTTGTTCTGTAATAGAAAACAACATAATTAAATTACATTTTTATTGTACTTCTCTTTGTATGAATGATCAGCAGAAAGATCAAAGTTGCACACCAGCAGATTTTTTTCTCACTGGTGGAGTGGTGCTTCTAAGGTCCTGGCCTCCGGTCTTATACTCATCCTCAGGCATCTTCATCTTCAGACCACCACTTTAAGGGACATTTATCACTCCAAAGTTTGGAGCTGTGAAAACTTATTCTCTGCTTACTAATGGATCTAGATTTGGTAGTTTGGCTAAATATGAGCCTTCATTAATTTAAGTAACCTTTTAATTTCTTTATACCTGATATTGATATTGTCCTATTGTCTAATGTAGTGATGCCCAACCAGACCCATGATGTGTGGCTCGCGCTGCCTACCAGATTGGTGCATTAAAACCAAGTTCTAGAAACCAGTTATGAAGATAAAATCTCTAGATAGTGACTTTTTTGAGCAGCCTAGCACAGAAGAGCAGACCTGGAAGTGTAGTGTGACGCCCTGGCTGGGCCAGGTAGTCACAAATAGTCCCCTGCACTACACCTTTCCCTCACAGGTGACATCAGCTGACCTTAAAACCCTAGTCACCCCCCACAGGGCTAGATGGACACACCAGGGGGCGCAACCAGGCGGTTGGAAGACGCCCACCAACGAGTCTAGACAGCCCGGGGCGGGAAAACAGTGAGTCTTCAGACGATCAGTATGAGAGTTCAAGGAGAGTGGAGGTCAGGCCTGTGTGTCACGCGTGAAGTAAACTGACAGGTACCAGGGTAGGAGCCCTGGTGCCTTTGGCTAGGAGGCAGACGATGGTCTCCATCTGCAGGAGCTGGGAAGACGGCTCGGTGGAACCGAGGTGGACCGGGACAGGGTAGTGGCCCACCGGTACTGACCCGGGGGACCGACTCGGAAAGCGGAGCACACAGGGGGGTACTCAGACCCTGAGGCTAGGTACAGAAGCGAGTAGAACTGGTTAATTAACTGATTGAGTTCAGGACTAGAGGTCCTGTCCCACCCAAAGTCCCCATAGAAGGCAACAGTCCACCAAGGGGGATAAAAGGCCACCACCAGGGCTCAGAGATCCCACGGGCCAGCGTCTGCGGGCAAGGGCTCCTTAGGCCACATCCAGCTGGGAGCAGACTCCTGAAGTTGCAAGCACAGGCAGTCCACCATTACACAAAAGTGCAGGAGAAAGACAGAGACCACCAGCCGGGTGGGGGGACCAGAACGCAGCCGGCTGCGGGCACCGACCACCATCACCTTAGTTTATCAGAGACTCGTGTGTTTCCTTCACTAGTGAGTACACCAGTACCCTGCGGTCGCCAATCTCCCTGCACCACCGAATCCAGATGGGTCCCGGGGCCACCCTCCCTGCCCATGGAGGGGTTAACAACTTGCTGCACAACATCTCCCCCCGGGTGTCCCACAATTGCAGCGGTGGTGTCCAAACTCACCACATATCGTAGGTGGTGTTACGAACCTAGTACGGCCCAGCCCGTACATATACGTCCTACATTCACCACTCGCAAACCCTATTCATTCAGAGTGTCCGCGGGATCCCCCGGGTCCGGAGACCCTCGAGCCACCCACCAGAAGGCCCGGACCCGAGCAGCGGCAGGCTGCCGGCACGGGGGCGGCACAGTATATACTGACAGGGGGAATGGAGGAGAGAAATAAATATTGTAAGCTGGAGATAGGATGATACTGGAGTCAAATCAGGTACTTGAAAGTGGACACATTAGTGAGGTGAGTGCATGACACAACGAATACCAAATGGGCTTAAAGCGGGTACCCTTGGATCTCAGTACACTGCCTATATCCTAGGTGGGCAGAAGGTCTCAGTTTTCTATGGGGAAACATTGGCTCTTATCACTCTGGTCATTGTGGGTTCTGAGTGTCACTTCTGTGGTGGTGAGTGGGAGCTGGATGGACTCTCAAGAGTGTTGAATGTGGGTCTCATGGAAAAAAAAAAGGTTGAGGACCATTGCTCTACTGTGTGTGGGGGCATTACCACTCTCAAGAGACAGTGAATGTAGGGGAATAGAAGGATCCTGGTGTTGCCAATCTTTTTTTTTCTACTTGGAGATGACTCTTACGGCAGGGTACAGGAGAGTCGTGAGAGATGGCTGTTAAGTCCGCTTTACACTCTACAATATATCTTACGATGTGTCGGCGGGGTCACGTAATAAGTGACGCACATCCGGCATCGTAAGGTACATTGTAGTGTGTGACAGGTACGTGCGATTGAACGTTAAAATGTTCATCGCATGCACGTCGTTCAATTCCTAAAAATTGAACGTCAGATTATTCACTGTACCCGGGGTAGCACACATCGCAGTGTGTGACACCCCGGGAACGATGAACAGATCTTATCTGTGTCCTGCGGCTCCCGGCCAGCAATGCGGAAGGAAGGAGGTGGGCGGGATGTTTACGTCCCGCTAATCTCCGCACCTTCGCTTCTATTGGCCGGCTGCCACGTGACGTCGATGTGACGCCAAACGTCCCTCCCACTCCAGGAAGTGGACGTTCGCTGCCCACATCGATGTCATATGGAAGGGTAAATGCGTGTGACGGGGGTTAATCGTTTGTGCGGCACATTCAAAAAATTGAACGTGCTGCACATACGATGGGTGCGGTTACGATCGCATACGATATCGTATGCGAAATCATAACATGTAAAGCAGGCTTTAGGCTAAGACCGCACTTTGCGTTTCCACCTGCGTTTCAGCTGCTTTTTAGGTCCGTTTTGAACTGCACCTTTTTCATGCCAAAAGCATGCGTTTTGCTTTTCCATAATAGCCTATGGAAAATGTTGATTTCTAGACCGCACTTTGCGTTTTAAAACGCTGCGTTTAATTTGCATATTTTGTGGCAAAAACCATGCGTTCAAAGAAGCAGCATGTCAATTGTTTTTGCCATTTCTGAAGCGTTTTGCTAACATTGAAGTCAATGAGAAATGGCAAAAAATAAGAAACTTCAAAATTCCTGTGTTTTACCTGCTTTTTAGGTGCAGAAAACATGCGTTTTGAACAAACAAAACGCATGCTTTTCTAACATTAAATTAATGGAATAATATGTCCCTTTACACGCACACATAATCCGACAATTAAATTAAAGAAAATTAAGATTTTATTGCTATTTTAGCAATAAATATTATAAAACCGCTATAATTTCATGAAATATAACTATTTTCTTTATTATTTCAAAAATTATATGTTTTGCTTTTTTTCTCTTTTTTCATTCAGTTTGACTATTTAATCTTTATTTAGCAGTGTCTTGATGTTCAAAATGCATCTGTCAAAACGCAGGTGAAAAAGCATGTAAAAAGCGCTAAAAACGCATCTAAAATGCGGTAAATACGCATGCGTTTTTAGCGCTAAATTTCTGAAAAAGGCAACTTTGGCTAAATCAATTAAGGCTAAAACGTGCGTTTACAACTGCAAGTAGCACAACGCAAAGTGCGGTCTTAGCCTAAGTCAAACCATAGTTCCAATAATAGCTATCATCTAGTGTATGGGGCCTTTAGATTACAGAGTTGTTTGTTGTGTGTTCACATGAAAACATATAGGCCTGCATAGGAGCTGCATACACAAAATGATTGTTAAAAAAGACCTGTTACCTGTCAAAAGTGTCCAGTCATTGTTATTCCTGCAACTCCCTCGAGTATTCTATTTGTTTTTTTTATCCACTGTGTGGCTCCAGAAATATGGGTCTATTTATCCATTGCTATATTTTATGGCCTATTCAACATGGTCATTGCTCACTGAGTAATAATGCAGAGCAGTATATAGATTTCCCAGAGAATCCATAAAAATTAGAACGAAAAAAAGGCCCACAACTCTTCTACCGTATTGCGGATTTAACCCCTCCACACCCTCTCCCCACATCCACAAAAAAATTCCAAAAGAAACAAAAATTAAGTACTGAAGGGAGCAGCATGAATAAAATAAGAGCAAGAATTGGTGGCCAGGGATATTCTTAACTTAGATTCACAGCATGTGCCATAAATGTCCGGTAGATGTAGGTCTAACTCATGGGATCTGTAGTTATTTCATTAAATGGGGTCATGCCTGGTGCCGCTGTAAGTGGAGAAATGACTGCAAATGCGTGGCTATCTACTTCTATGGGAGTCAAGGTCCAAAAACAGCTGAGCACACTTCCTGATGAGAATAGCTTTTTAAAGCTAGGTGTCCACAATCGGGTGCTTTCTGTCAGGAGTTATGCTCTCGACAGTGGTCATAGTCAGGGTGGACGCTGAGACATCTGTCCACCATAGGGGACCACAATATTCAAAAGTGAAGTCTACTCCACTTTCCTATACAGCTAGACACATATTGGCCACACAAAGTCTGAAATAACACAGTTTTGACCTCCGTCTGGTGAAATTGCCACAGGCGACCAGTTACAGTATATGTCGAGAAAAGCTCCTGACGTGTGCTGTAATTCGCTAGGTGCACAGCTGCTCCTGGCCTAAAGGGTGCTTTACATGCTGCGACATCGCTAACGATATATCGTCGGGGTCACGTCGTTAGTGACGCACATCCAGCGCCGTTAGCAACATCCCAGCGTGTGACACCAAGGAGCGATGATCAACGATCGCAAAAATGTCAAAAATCATTGATCGTTGACACGTCGCTCCTTTTCATAATATCTTTGGTGGTGCATGCCGCTGGTTGTTCGTCGTTCCTGCGGCATCATACATCCCTTACCTGCGTCCACGGGCAATAAGGAAGGAAGGAGGTGGGCGGCATGTTCCGGCCGCTCATCTCCGCCCCTCCTCTGCTATTGGGCGACCGCTTAGTGACGCCGCAGTGACGTCGCTATGACGCCGAACGCACCTCCCCCTAGAAGGAGGGATTGTTCGGCGATCACAGCGACGTCGCTGAAAAGGTATGTGCGTGTGACGCTGCCGTTGCAATAATGTCGCATGAACGACGGGGGCGGATGCTATCGCGCACGACATCGCTAGCAATCGCTAGCGATGTCGCAGAGTGTAAAGTACCCTTAAGTTGGGAAAAATAGCTTTGCAGCTCCTATACAGACCTATACACTTCCACAGCAACAGACCAAGAAACAAATCCTGTATAAATCTAATGTCCTATCTAGCTAGAAATAATATTACTATATACCGTCACTACATGTGATCACAAATCATCAGTTAAAAAAACAAATTTATATACAGTACTACAATGACGGGAAGATGTGATTGAAATAGCAAAAACCTTTTTTTTTTTTCTTTTTAGATATAGGGTTGATGTACAAATCTGATGACTGTATAAACTGCCCTCTATGTGACATTCAGTTTTTCCTGGAAGTTCATAAATATAAATTATAGACTATTTAGAATTACAGAATTACAGAATTACAATGGAAGAACCTGCATAATAATAATTAGAATAATATTATTCCCTAATAACCCCTGTAATTCTGTCAGAGAATACTCAATTTCTTCCTGAAAATGATTGCAATCACAAATTCTTTGGTATTATTATCTTCACTTAATTTGTCTGCAATGAAAAAAAACAATTGGCATAAAGCCAAATTGGATATAATTCCACACCAAACATAAAAAAGGGGGTGGACAAAAGTATTGGCACTGTTTGAAAAATCATGTGATGCTTCTCTAATTTGTAATTAACAGCACCTGTAATATATATATACATATATATATATATATATATATATAAAAATATATATATATATATATATATATATATATATATAAAATCAGTAACTGAGTAAGCTCTAGTGCCTGTTTATTAAAAATATGTTTTGCATGCATCTCGCCAAAATGATCATTTTTTTCTAACATTTCCGTGGAAATAATACTTGCAATTATCAATTATTAGGTTTTACTATGTGACCACAAACTGTTTTTTCCTCCACAATTTTATTACTTTAATTATTCTTTTGCCGTTTTGGCATCTATACTCTGATGCTATGGAATTAATCTAATATATAAAGCTAAGTGTATGTATGTATGTATGTATGTGTGTATATGTCTGCTAAAGGAATTTGCATCGTCCCATTTACAATCACAAAATTTTGCACAGACACCCCATGTGACTCAGGGAACATCATAGACTATGTTTTGAGGGAAAATTGCAACCCCGTGCTTTACAGTTATTCACAAAAAAATCTGTTTACATTAAAGTCAATGGAGCTACAGGTCATTAATAGGAGCTGTGATTGATTGCTATAGGCAACAAAGGACATTCTTAGTATAAGAAGCTTATGTGTGAGGTAATATGATATTAGTGGAGACAGACACACAGAAACAGACACACATAAAAACAGAGACAGACAGACAGACACACACACACACACACAGAGCCAGACACACACAGACATGCACAGAGACACAGAGACACAGACACACAAAGATACACAGAAAGAGAGACACAGAGACACACACAAAGACACACAGACACATAGACAGAGACACACACTGAGACAGAGACACAGATACACTCAGAGACAGAGACACACACACAGAAGAGACACAGAGAGAGAGACACACAGAGACAGACACACAGAGACAGAGACACACAGAGACAGACACACAGACACACAGAGACTGAAATAGAGACAGACACACAGAGACAGAGACATACAAAGACACACACATAGATAGAGACACACAGAGACACAGACAGAGACACACAGGGACAGACACACAGAGACATACACAGACACACAGAGACTGATACAAAGGCAGACACACAGCGACAGAAACTGATACAAAGACACACAGACAGGCACACAGAGACACACTGAAACAGAGATACACAGAGATATACTCACACACAAAGACACACACAGAGACTGATAAAAAGACAGAGACAGAGAGAGAGATGCACAGAGACAGAGAGGCAGAGATACAAACAGAGACAGACACACAGAGACAGAGACACACAGAGACACACAGAGGAAGACACACAGACACTGAAATAGAGACAGACACACAGAGACAGAGACACACAAAGACACACACATAGATAGAGACACACAGAGACACAGACAGAGACACACAGGGACAGACACACAGAGACATACACACACACAGACACACAAAGACTGATACAAAGGCAGACACACAGCGACAGAGACTGATACAAAGACACACAGACAGGCACACAGAGACACACTGAAACAGAGACACACAGAGACATACTCACACACAAAGACACACACAGAGACTGTTAAAAAGACAGAGACACAGAGAGAGAGATGCACAGAGACAGAGAGGCAGAGATACAAACAGAGACAGACACACAAACACAGAGAAACAGAGACAGACACACACAGAGACACGCAGAGACAGAGACACACAGAGAGAGACACACAGAGACACACAGACACAGACACACAGAGACTGAGAGACAGACAGAGACCCAGACCCACAGAGACAGACATAGACAGACACAGAGACACACAGAAATAGAGAGAGAGGCAGACAGAAAGAGACAGACACAGAGACACACAGAAATAGACAGAGAGGGAGACAGACAGAGAAGGAGACAGACAGAGAAGGAGACATACAGAGAAGTAGACAGACAGAGAGACCCTAAGTTACTATTCCGGGCAACGCCGGGTACTACAGCTAGTGGTGCTATAAAAGTGAATTATTATTATTATTATTATTATTATACATGTGCAACTTTCACTATTCAGGTCTAACACTATGAAAGTAGAAGACTATGTTTTGTTTTTTTGTCTCTTAATGTAAAAAAAAATCAAGAATGGGGAATGGTATAATTGCATATACAACAATGCCAGTAACACTAGAAAGCAGTTCTGTATTTTGTAACATTTATATGAATAAGAGGTGGATCTTGTAAGACACAAGGGCTACTACAAGGAGCACTTGTAGCGCCTAATAATTCTTGAGACCCACTGGAGTAACACAGAAAGCTGCTGCGTACACTGTAACATACACAGAGGGCAGCATACCACTTCTGCCTTTTCTCCCAGACGTCCAAGTGTTACTGATAATTCATACAGCAGCCATGTTAATGTGGGGTCAGCGGTTCACAGTAAAGAAACTGGCAGAATATATCGTGGAAAAATATACAGTGATATCTAGGTTTAGTACTTAGGGCATGAAGGAGTAAAATACAGGCTTAACTTGAAACTTTTGTTCATCATGAGAAATTCCCAACTATCAGACATCATTAAGGAGAACCTGTCACGAGAATTTTGCTAGGAAAAGAGACCCGGATTCCAATAATGTATCACTAAGTTTACTGAGTACAGCAGTTGTGATACAATCAGAGTTCTTAGATGTAGCTCAGAAAGCTAACCCTGCCCACACAAGGCTCTCCATGTACATTGTTTACTAACAGTAAGCTGCTTATTAGAGGAGGCGTGTTCAAACAACTCTTCACAAGCCCTATAGTCCTGGCAGTGATAATCTCCTGCTGATAAAACATTTATTGTAAGTAAATAAGAACACACAACACAAGTGACACATCCCTGAATTCAGTGTTTTAACCCCCTACATCATTCTGTCCTCAGATGCCATAGCAAAAAACTGCCGACAGATTCCCTTCAATAGTATTAATCTACTCTCCTCTTTTGGGCCACCTCATATTCAATGTTGAAGCCTTTGCTTCTCTATAGTTATACCCCAGATAAAACCTCACAGAGCTGATTCTAGGCTTTAAACTGTTGCCCTGGCATGTTACATATTGTTTTCAACCAATGCAGCAATCTTCTCCTAAATATCAAAAGACACATGAAGGGTTAAACAACTTCCTAGAAAATAAACTTATTTAGGCATATTTATTAAATTAAATATATTTGAACCCCCCCCCCTCCCCCAACTTCCCCCTGTGTTTCATGATGTGCACCATTTTTATGATATATATTTGACATTGTTTTAGGACTTGTCCTACCGGGCGGAGGGGTCTCAATGAATTGGTGTCACTTATCAAAAGGGGCCTGGTTTAATGTGTGACACAATGCGCCAAAATTGCTGGTAACATTTCTAACACAAAGCGGGACAACCAGTAGGTGGCGTAAACTTTGACAGTTTTAAAATTAGATTTCTCAAACAGCATGAGCCTCTTTGATAAATTTGGCGCAATTCAAGACCGTCTAGCCCAAGAGTTAGACAGTTTTAATAAATATGGTTCATTGTGAGATGGGGAAATTGTGACTCTGTTGGGATAGTAACTGATGTGAATGATGACAATCTTCGTACACTGTTGAGGAATATGCTGTAAATAAGCAACAGGTAAAATAAGATTTTTTTTCACACCATTTTACATCATTACATACGATCTGGATTATACTGAGAATATTCAGTGCAGATTGTAGGTTATTAACTGATCATCTACCTTTGATGCTACTAAAGCAGTGCAAAGCATATTAACAACCTGCGAGGAAAATGTTTTTAATCATTCTATAATGCAGCTGTCACTGTAGTACCCAGCCACTGCCACTAAAGGGGAGTGTTGCACAGTGACGAATACTTGGGTTCTCTCTTTTGTTAGTTTCTCTATTGAAATCTATAACTGCAGAGACAGGAAGTTGCCACGTTTCCAATAATACAATATAATAAACCAGTAAGATGTCATAGATCTTTATGAGCAGGCAGACACAAAAGAATATAGATTAAAAGAATATAACTGACATAGTAATAGATTGCTAAAACCTAACGTGGACAAAACAAAATTCAACATCTTTCCCCCATTTCAATCAACTGCTCCAACAGACCCATTCATCAGAGTCAATGGCTGCTCACTATTCTCATTACCGCAAGCTCGCTGCCTCCGGGTGACCCTTGACTCTACTCTCTCCTACAAGCCCTTTCTAACCCAACTCAAAAATATTTCCCATATCCGTACATTCCTTAACCAAGATTCTGCAAAAACATTAGTGCATGCTCTCATCATCTCCCGACTCGACTACTGCAACCTTCTGCTCTGTGACTTCCTTTCTAACACTCTTGCACCCCTTCAATCTATCCTACACCCTGCTGCCCAATTAGTCAACCTCTCCCCCCCCCTGCTATCCGCTATTCCATGGCCTCTCCACTCTTCCAATCTCTTTATTGGCTTCCCATTGCCCATAGACACCAGTTGAAAAGCCTATCCAAGACATACAAAGCCATCCACAACCTGTCTCCTCCCTACATCTGTGACTTAGTCTTCCAGTACTTACCTGCATGCAACCTCTGATCCTCACAAGACCTCCTTCTCTATTCCCCTCGTATCTTCTCTTCCCACAATGGCATTCAAGATTTCTCCTGTGTCTCCCCCATATTCTGGAACTTTTTACCAAACATATCAAACTCTCAACTAATGTGGAAACCTTCAGAAGGAACCTGAAGACCCACCTCTTTTGACAAGCCTACAACCTACAATAACCCCCAGTCCACTATACCGCTACATGACTAGCTCTGCCCCCACATACTGTGTCCTCACTCACCCTCTGTAGACTGAGCTTTCTCGGGCAGGGCCCTCTCTCCTCTACAGCCAGACTGTGTCTTGTATTGTTCATGATTATTGTACTTCTTTTTTACTATGTATACACTTTTTCACATGTTTTTACTATGTATACCCCTTTTCACATGTAAAGTGCCATGGAATAAATGGCGCTATAGTAATAAATAATAATAATAGTACTTAATGCTTCTAAGATGTTTAGGAAGGCCATACATGTGGTGGTCTGCTGACACCTATTCCTCCCCCATACACATGAAGTCTCAGATAAGAGGTTTGTATCCCCTAAAAAACAAACTAACCAGGAGTTCAAATTTCAACTGTCTGATCCTGCCTGATCTAAGCGAACTTTCCTGAATTTGCTGGGACTGTCCTTTGAGACACAATTCTGACAAACTCAGGGTGTTCCAGACTAAAGGAATGCAAAGTTTGTATATACTGTGGGCAATCCGGGGTGAACTGGAGGCATAACTAGTAGTGCAGAGGATAAGACTGAAATGTTACTTATTTCCACAATATAAATGTTGGCAAGTGTAGAGGAGAATCAGAAGAACCCCACATAAATTGTTTGATTGGCTGAAAATGTCGGGTGCATCTGGCTTTAATGTGTACTAAAGGGGTTTTCAGCTTCCTTTAGCCCATAGGCTTGCTGATGTTCAAAATCAGTACTGCAATCCTCACATTTCCCATTTCAGTTATGTGACGATGCACACCGTAATCTGAGGGTTTCACTCGCTTTTGCAGCGGTGCGAGGTAGCACGTTCCTGTACATGCACATTAAAAGTCCAAATGGTTTATTATATCCTCCATAAACCGTAGCTAAAAACATAGTACATTAGTAAATGACCCGGTCAGTATTCACACATGGCTTTTCTGGCAGTTACCTTCGGCACAGGATTCCACCAGCCTCTCAGGAGCTTGAGCAAAGCTTCCACGGATCCTTCGGAAGGCTGCCTCTCTGGGACCACCAACTGGGAACTGTGCCTTGTTCTCAGCCACGGATGCCGTGGTTAGTCCAGATCCCCAGGAGTACTGTAGCTCCCTAAGCGCAGAGCGACCCCAGGTTCTGTACACCTGGCCTCCTAACCAGTGACATCAGGGGAAACTGCGGCCGTCTCTAATTCACATGGACTCCTCACAGGGTGCCTCCAGGAAGTGAAGTCCTTGTAAGTAGTGATGTGTCGGTCGCGAACGATCCGACACAAAGATCCGGCTCCCTGCAGTGACTGACAGGAGCCGGATCACTAGTGTGAGCCAATAAAATCTGTAAACGTCTCTTTTCGCCGCTGAAACCCCGCCCACCCATGGCTAAACTCCGCCTACTCAACAATCTAATTGGTCACTTGTAAGTGGGTGGGGTTTGCCACGGGTGGGCGGGGTTTCAGCGGTGTCACTAGAATCTTAAATATGTGTTCACCTGGGGTGAACATATATTTAATAAGGAGCTGAGAACGATCTGAAAGATCCGACTCTTTTTGGTGAGCGGAGCCATGGGAACCGGATCACCAAAAAGAGCCGGACTGCCCATCACTACTTCCAAGCACCCTGAGACCATGTGACCAAACAAACAGTCTCTTAACCCCTTTAGGACGAAGCCAGTTTTGTACTTAATGACCAGGCCATTTTTTGCAATTTTGACCAGTGTCCATTTATAAGGCTATAACTCTGGAACGCTTCAATGGATCCCGGTGATTCTGAGATTGTTTTTTCGTGACATATTGGGCTTCATGTTAGAGGTAAATTTAGGATGATATTTTTATTTTTTTTTTGTGAAAAAATATGAAATTTGACAAAAAAAATTAAAATTTTGCAATTTTCAAACTTTTAATTTTTATGCCCATAAACCAGAGAGTTATGTCACACAAAATAGTTAATAAACAAAATTTCCCACATGTCTACTTTACATCATCACAATTTTTGAAACAAAATTTTTTGGGGTTAGGAAGTTATAAGGGGTCAAAGTTCATCAGCAATTTCCCATTTTTTCAAGAAAATTTACAAAACCATTTTTTTAGGGACCACATCACATTTGAAGTGACTTTGAGAGTCCTAGGTGACAGAAAATACCCAAAAGTGACCCCATTCTAAAATCTGCACCCCTCAAGGTACTCAAAACCACATCAAAGAAGTTTATTAACCCTTCAGGTGCCTCACATGAACTAAAGTAATGTGGAATGAAAAAAAAAAAAAATAACATTTTACCCAAAAATGTTGCTTTAGCATCAATTTTCTCACTTTTTCAAGAGGTAGCTCCAAAAATTGGAGCTCACACTTTGTTACCCACTTTCTTATGAGCGCGCCGATACCCCACATGTGGCGAGAAACCTCTGTACGGGCAAATGGTAGAGCTTGGAACGAAAGGAGCAATATTTGAATTTTTGAAAGCAAATTTGGCAGAAACAGATTGCGGGCACCATGTTACATTTACAGGTCCCCTAAGGTACCTAAACAGCAGAAACCCCCCTCAAGTGACTCCATTTTGGAAACTAGACCCCTTAAGGCTTCTATCTAGGGGTATAGTGAGCATTTTGGACTGACAGGTACTTCACAGAATTTGATAACATTAGGTTGTCATATTGAAAATTTTCATTTTTTTAGCAAAAATGTTGCTTTAGCATCAATTTTCTCACTTTTTCAAGAGGTAGCTCCAAAAATTGGAGCTCACACTTTGTTACCCACTTTCTTATGAGCGCGCCGATACCCCACATGTGGCGAGAAACCTCTGTACGGGCAAATGGTAGAGCTTGGAACGAAAGGAGCAATATTTGAATTTTTGAAAGCAAATTTGGCAGAAACAGATTGCGGGCACCATGTTACATTTACAGGTCCCCTAAGGTACCTAAACAGCAGAAACCCCCCTCAAGTGACTCCATTTTGGAAACTAGACCCCTTAAGGCTTCTATCTAGGGGTATAGTGAGCATTTTGGACTGACAGGTACTTCACAGAATTTGATAACATTAGGTTGTCATATTGAAAATTTTCATTTTTTTAGCAAAAATGTTGCTTTAGCATCAATTTTCTCACTTTTTCAAGAGGTAGCTCCAAAAATTGGAGCTCACACTTTGTTACCCACTTTCTTATGAGCGCGCCGATACCCCACATGTGGCGAGAAACCTCTGTACAGGCAAATGGTAGAGCTTGGAACGAAAGGAGCAATATTTGAATTTTTGAAAGCAAATTTGGCAGAAACAGATTGCGGGCACCATGTTACATTTACAGGTCCCCTAAGGTACCTAAACAGCAGAAACCCCCCTCAAGTGACTCCATTTTGGAAACTAGACCCCTTAAGGCTTCTATCTAGGGGTATAGTGAGCATTTTGGACTGACAGGTACTTCACAGAATTTGATAACATTAGGTTGTCATATTGAAAATTTTCATTTTTTTAGCAAAAATGTTGCTTTAGCATCAATTTTCTCACTTTTTCAAGAGGTAGCTGTCACAAACCACCGGGGGGGTCACTCAGAAATCCCCCGCGCTGGCTACCAGTACGTCACAATCGGGGGGTAACAAGTGGGGGTCACCCCTCCTTTATACCTCCCGACCGACAGACAGAGCACGTGACGCGCTCTCTAGCGCCCCTCTTATAGTCAGGCCAATTATGGAATTGCCCGACAATAAGCAAGGAGGCCGCTATACTACTTATGCCGATTATTGAAGGGTCCCCGGTGAGAGTAAGGTATATATTCCCCCGACCTCCGCGGGCGGAATATATAAAATCTCCCCGAATCTCACTGGCCTCCCCACAATAATCCTTGGCACAATTCGCTGCCACCAACCGATTTACGGTAACTATTAGCCGAACACACAGACGTGGGATTCAAGATCGAGATAACAGAACAGCCCAAGATTAATTATATAATTTAATCAGCCTAAAGCACACTAGAAACTACAATATATACAATAGGGAATCTACAGAATATACATATGTCAGAGTACAGTTACAATCAAAGCATGGGTTACAAACAGGCATACACAGTTCCAGCAGTTACCTTGTTGCGTCTGGCCACAGGGGGGCGCTGTAGGCCAGGTTTCTAGGATCCTTCCCACAGATGTTTCCTACACGTGCCCCCAGCGAAAGAACGCTGGAAAATGGCCGAAGTAGGGTTATCAACCTGGGCAATCCAGGTCCCCTCCTACCTTAGTGACCTCACAGGGAAGCACTGCCACTCCCCCTGCATGGATCAGAATTATCCAGCAAAGGGGATATTGGCCATAACTTTGCCTGGGAGCGTCGTAGGCAGACGCCAATGCTCTCATTGTGACAGTTATGAATTTAGCTACAGAACGAGGGGACTCATGACCTGTCTGCCAGTTCCCCATTGGCTGATATCACGCCTGGGGCATTTCCCAATGTCCTGCTCCCATAAAAAGGGTGTGCCGGCATCGTCCGCATGCAGAGACACCATTTTTATGGTTGCCATATTTATCGGAAATATGGCTTGCGAGATATGAACCATTTTTTACTGGAGTCGTTCTGTCTGGCTACTTCCAGAGCCTTGCTAATTAGATAGCAGCTCCTACTACAGGGTGACGGCAGGGAGTCATCCTGTGTCCATTGTTCCCACACCACCTCATCTCCATATCACAGGACATGGCCATGGAGGTGTAAGTGGAACACTGAGAACAAGAAGGGAGGGGGCACTGCCAGGGAGTGATGAGGGACTATGACTGGAGTCATAATTCATCTTCATATCCCGGGATTTGCCTCACACCTCCCCCCTTTTGAGGGCGCTAGGGGGCAGCACACTCCGGTGTTCCCCCGTGCGCCCGTCCGCGACCTCTCCTTGTCGGGACAGCCCGTCTGCGTTACCGTGGTCACGGCCCCTTTTGTGGCGAATGGTGAAGTTGTATTGCTGGAGCGCAAGGCTCCATCGCAACAATCGCCCATTCGTCCCAGAGACGGTGTGCAACCAGCTGAGGGGATTGTGGTCCGTCTCCACGATGAAGTGGCGCCCGTATAGATAGGGTTGCAGACGCTGCAGGGCCCACACTATGGCCAGGCACTCCTTCTCCATCGTGGAATAGGCAACTTCCCTTGGTAACAGCTTCCTGCTCAGGTACAAGACTGGGTGCTCTTGGCTCGCAGAGTCCACCTGGCTGAGCACCGCACCGAGGCCGAAGTCACTGGCGTCGGTCTGTACTACAAACGGCCGCGTGAAGTCGGCTGCCTGTAGCACGGGCGGGCTGGACAGGGCGTCCTTTAGGGCCCGGAAGGCTGTCTCGCAGTCCATTGTCCAATCGACTGCAGAGGGCAGCTTCTTCTTGGTGAGGTCCGTCAAGGGCTTTGCCAGGCTACTATAGCATGGAACAAACCTCCTATAGTACCCAGCGGTCCCCAAGAAGGACATCACCTGCTTCTTGGTCCTGGGGGTGGGCCAGGATGCGATGGCTTCCACTTTCTCAGGCTCGGGCTTCAGTGTTCTCCCACCTACCCGGTGACCGAGGTACTGGACCTCGCTCATGGCCAGCTGACACTTTCCCGGCTTGATGGTCAAACCTGCCCGGTGGATCCGCCTGAGCACCTGTGCTAGATGCTCTAGGTGGTCCTCCCAGGTGGGACTGAAGACGGCAATGTCATCCAGGTACGCGGCCGCGTACCCTTCAAGTCCCTTGAGCAGGGTGTTGACCATCCGCTGGAAAGTGGCAGGGGCATTCCTCATCCCGAATGGCATCACCGTGGACTCGTACAGTCCAAATGGGGTAATAAAGGCAGAGCGTTCCCTGGCCTTGCGAGTCAGGGGGATCTGCCAATATCCCCGGCTCAGATCCATGATGGTCAGGTACTGAGCCCCGGCCAACTGATCGAGCAGGTCATCGATGCGTGGCATTGGGTACGCATCGGCGACCGTGACCGCATTGAGCCCCCTGTAGTCCACGCAGAACCGAGTGGTTCGGTCCTTCTTAGGGACGAGGACTACAGGCGAGGCCCAAGCGCTGTTGGATGCCTGGATCACCCCCAGCTTCAGCATCTCGTCAATCTCCTGGCGCATGTGTTGCTGCACCTCCAGGGAGACCCGATATGCTGAACGCCGGATCGGGGGATGATCCCCAGTGTCCACGTGATGGACAGCCAAGTCAGTCCTTCCGGGCTGGTTGGTAAACAACCCCCGGAAGGGGAGGAGGGTGGCCCACAGCTGGGACCGTTGGTCTTCCAAGAGCTGGTGGCCAACCTCCACATCCTCAATGGATCCGCCTGCCCTAACCTGGGCTAGCATATCCAAGAGGGTTTCCGCTTCTCCCTCCTCGGGCAGGTTGCACACGGGGAGCGCACATGCCTCCCGCTCATGATGTGCCTTCATCATGTTCACATGGAAGGGCTTCCGCCTTCCACGGGCAGGGTCCAGGGTGACCAGGTACGTTACAGGGTTGAGCTGCTGGTACACGAGGTATGGGCCTTCCCAGGCTGCCTGAAGCTTGTCCTGTGGTACGGGGACCAGTACCCACACCTTTTGACCCACTTGGTAGGTCCTCTCACAAGCGTTCTGGTCGTACCAACGCTTCTGATCGGCCTGGGCTTGAGCCATATTGTCGTGTACCAGTTGCGTCAAGGCCTGCATTTTGTCCCGGAAGCGCATGACATACTCGATAACCGACACTCCAGGGGTGGCCAAATCCCCTTCCCAAGCCTCTTTCACCAGAGCCAGGGGGCCCCGCACACGTCGCCCGTACAGGAGCTCAAACGGTGAGAATCCTGTTGAGGCCTGTGGAACCTCCCGGTAAGCAAATAACAGGTGTGGGAGATACCGCTCCCAGTCACGCCCATGGGAGTCGACCAACATCTTAAGCATCTGCTTTAAGGTGCCATTGAACCGCTCGCACAGGCCATTAGTCTGTGGATGGTACGGGCTGGCCACCAGATGTCGCACCTGGACTTGCTTACAGAGGGCCTCCATCAGCTGGGACATGAATTGGGTCCCCCGGTCAGTGAGCATTTCCTGGGGAAAACCCACTCGGGAGAAAATCTCCAGCAATGCGGTGGCCACCTTGTCAGCCCGAATGGACGACAAGGCCACTGCTTCTGGGTACCGGGTGGCATAGTCCACTACCGTCAGTATGAAGCGTTTCCCGGAGCTGCTGGGGATGGCCAGCGGGCCGACCAGATCCACAGCCACCCTCCTGAAAGGCTCATCGATGATTGGCAGAGATACTAGTGGGGCTTTGGGGTGTGGCCCCGCCTTCCCCACTCTCTGACAGGTTTCACACGAACGGCAGTAGGCAGCCACATCGGCCCCCATTTTTGGCCAGTAGAAATGCTGGTTTAACCTGGCCTTGGTCTTAGCGATCCCTAGGTGTCCGGCCATCGGAATCTCATGGGCGATCCGCAACAACTCCGTCCGGAACGGATAGGGTACCACCAACTGTCGGTCCCTGGGCCACGCCTCCGGTGAACCCTGCTGGACCGTGGCCCGGTACAGCCGTCCTTGGTCCCAGACCACTCGCTCCGGGTCCGAGTCCGAGGGAGGCTGTGCCGCCTGCTCCTTAAGAGCTTTCAGGCTGTCGTCAGCTTCTAACGCTGCCTGAAACCCCTGACTAGATGTGGCCAGAATCGACGAGACTGTCACATCTTCAGTCAGTACCCCGGGACCTGTGTCCTGGCCTCCACCTGACTCGGCTGCCACTTGGTCAGAAGGGGAAGAGCTATCGGACCTCCGGGAGGCCCCTTGGCTTCCAGCACTCCCACTGCGGGTGACAGCGGCCACAGCCGCTGCGACCGTGGGTCGTGCCTGCTCCTCCTCCGTTCCTGACCAAGTCGCCGGTTCAGGCAGACCTACCTGGCTTCCTGACACCCCGGTTGTGGGGGAACCATGCACCGAGATCTTACCTGGGAGCACTTCCGCTCCTGGACCGGCCCCAATCTCACCTGCCTGTTCCCCTCCTGCAGCAACAGAACCCCGCTGTGAAATCTCTGGGGACCCCACATTTGCTGTGGTAGCCCCCACCCCACACACTGGTCCTCCCCCTGCAGCACCCTGCTCTCTGCTTATCCCTGCAGAGGGCAACAGATCCCAGCTCACAGGCTGGTTACTTGTAGAGGCATTGTCACACCTTTCTCTGACCCCCTCCCCTGTCACAGCTGCAGCTGAGTGTGTGTCTATGGTGTCTATGCAAGCAGAAATATCAGAGTTCACTCCCTCCTCCCTTACATCATTCATAGATAACACAATAACATTGTTAGGAGTCATGTCAGTACGGGCTGAAGGTTCAGCCCTTGGGGGGGGCCCAAACTGGGAGGTTATCTGCCCCAAATCTGTCCCAAGTAGCACGTTTGCGGGGATCCGATCAGTTACCCCCACCTCCCTCACCCCTCGCCCTGCGCCCCAGTCCACATAAATGTCAGCAACAGGCAGCGCCGGGTCGATGCCTCCAATCCCGGAGGTTTTTCCAGGGATCAAGTCTTGGGGGGACACCATCTCAGGCCGCACCAGAGTCACCTCCGAGGCGCTGTCTCGCAGTCCTATGGTCACAGACCGGCCGACGGTGACAGGTTGGAAGCTGTCCAGGGACCTACCACCACCCCCACCCACACAATACACCTTGGGCGGCCCTTGGGACGGGGACGGAGCCGGGGCCTTGGGACGCTGAGGGCACATGGCCTTGAAGTGTCCAGGTAGGTTGCACTGGTGGCACCGTCTTGGCTCTGCCACGGGCCTGGAGAGGGGAGTTGAGGGGGACACCCCCTGCAGTCTAGGGGCAGGTGGGGCAGTCGCAGAATTCATCTTACCCCCTCTCCAGGTGCTGCTGGTGGCCGCTCTCCTGGCCTCAGGGGCCCGGTTGTTGGTGTAGTCATCGGCAAGGGCAGCTGTAGCCGTGGACCCCTTTGGCTTCTGGTCTCGGATGAACTGGCGGAGATCCTCAGGGCAGTTCCACAAGAGTTGCTCCGTGATGAACAAGTCCAGGATCTCTGGTCCGGTGGAAAGCTGCAGGCCTTGGGTCCAGTGGTCGGCAGCTCGGGCAAGTGCCCGCCGGTGGTCAGCCCAGGAGTCCTTTGGTCCCTTCTGCAGGGTCCGGAACTTCTTGCGGTAGGACTCCGGAGTGAGGTTGTACTGTTGGATCAGGGCCCGCTTGATGGTGTCGTAGCCCTGATCTGCCTCAGCAGGCAAGTCACCAAGGATATCCAGGGCCTTACCCCTTAAACGGGGGGTCAGGTATTTGGCCCACTGGTCCTTGTCCAGATGGTGCTGCAAGCAAGTCCGTTCAAAAGCAGTCAAGAAAGAGTCCAAGTCTCCATCCTTCTCCAGCACTGGGAAGTCCTCAACACGGACCTTTGGAAGTTTGGTGTCTCGAAGGTCACGTGTGGCTGATGAGGGCCGGAGCTGAGCTAGCTGCAGCTGGTAGTCACGGTCTGCCTGTCGCTCTCGCTCTCGCTCTTCACGCGCTGCCTGCCGCTCTCGCTCCGCAGCCTCACGCTCTGCGTGCCGCTCCGCAGCCTCAGCGTCACGCGCTGCCTGCCGCTCTGCCCTGCGCTCTGCCAGGAGTTCCTTGTAGCCCTTCTGGTCTCCAGCCTGGAGAAGGGCCATAGCCATTTGAAGAAGGCTATCCGAGCCTCCCAGGCTCGGTGGAATGGCACGTGGTGATCTGCGGCACGCTGCAGAGCTAGGCGATTCACTGTCCCTTTCAGAGCGGAGGGCTGGCATCTGGCTCGTTGAGGAACCTTGGGTGAGCTGCTCCTCATCTTGTCCATAATTGCCAGGTTGTGCAATGTCCTCGGCAGAACGGTTTTCTGGCGTCGAGCTCCTGGAGGACTCGTGGGCAACCTCCTCATTGCTGTCCACAGCACCGTCCTCCCTCTCTTCGGCTCCTGCCTTAGCATTGGCCAGTTGTATAGCTCTGCTCCTGGTGCCATCAGCCATTCTTGCAGACTTTTGGTCACTGACACAGAACTGACACCTGATGCCTCCACACACCTTACAGTATCTGCACTCTGACACTCTAGTGTTGAGCTAGTCTGAAGACCCCAGCAGCCACAGCTGCTGCAGGCAGTCTTTAGTGTCTGGGAGTATGGGTCTCACACTCACACACACTATTATCTCGATCCCACCGCTATGCCACCAATATGTCACAAACCACCGGGGGGGTCACTCAGAAATCCCCCGCGCTGGCTACCAGTACGTCACAATCGGGGGGTAACAAGTGGGGGTCACCCCTCCTTTATACCTCCCGACCGACAGACAGAGCACGTGACGCGCTCTCTAGCGCCCCTCTTATAGTCAGGCCAATTATGGAATTGCCCGACAATAAGCAAGGAGGCCGCTATACTACTTATGCCGATTATTGAAGGGTCCCCGGTGAGAGTAAGGTATATATTCCCCCGACCTCCGCGGGCGGAATATATAAAATCTCCCCGAATCTCACTGGCCTCCCCACAATAATCCTTGGCACAATTCGCTGCCACCAACCGATTTACGGTAACTATTAGCCGAACACACAGACGTGGGATTCAAGATCGAGATAACAGAACAGCCCAAGATTAATTATATAATTTAATCAGCCTAAAGCACACTAGAAACTACAATATATACAATAGGGAATCTACAGAATATACATATGTCAGAGTACAGTTACAATCAAAGCATGGGTTACAAACAGGCATACACAGTTCCAGCAGTTACCTTGTTGCGTCTGGCCACAGGGGGGCGCTGTAGGCCAGGTTTCTAGGATCCTTCCCACAGATGTTTCCTACACGTGCCCCCAGCGAAAGAACGCTGGAAAATGGCCGAAGTAGGGTTATCAACCTGGGCAATCCAGGTCCCCTCCTACCTTAGTGACCTCACAGGGAAGCACTGCCACTCCCCCTGCATGGATCAGAATTATCCAGCAAAGGGGATATTGGCCATAACTTTGCCTGGGAGCGTCGTAGGCAGACGCCAATGCTCTCATTGTGACAGTTATGAATTTAGCTACAGAACGAGGGGACTCATGACCTGTCTGCCAGTTCCCCATTGGCTGATATCACGCCTGGGGCATTTCCCAATGTCCTGCTCCCATAAAAAGGGTGTGCCGGCATCGTCCGCATGCAGAGACACCATTTTTATGGTTGCCATATTTATCGGAAATATGGCTTGCGAGATATGAACCATTTTTTACTGGAGTCGTTCTGTCTGGCTACTTCCAGAGCCTTGCTAATTAGATAGCAGCTCCTACTACAGGGTGACGGCAGGGAGTCATCCTGTGTCCATTGTTCCCACACCACCTCATCTCCATATCACAGGACATGGCCATGGAGGTGTAAGTGGAACACTGAGAACAAGAAGGGAGGGGGCACTGCCAGGGAGTGATGAGGGACTATGACTGGAGTCATAATTCATCTTCATATCCCGGGATTTGCCTCACAGTAGCTCCAAAAATTGGAGCTCACACTTTGTTACCCACTTTCTTATGAGCGCGCTGATACCCCACATGTGGCGAGAAACCTCTGTACGGGCAAATGGTAGAGCTTGGAACGAAAGGAGCAATATTTGAATTTTTGAAAGCAAATTTGGCAGAAACAGATTGCGGGCACCATGTTACATTTACAGGTCCCCTAAGGTACCTAAACAGCAGAAACCCCCCTCAAGTGACTCCATTTTGGAAACTAGACCCCTTAAGGCTTCTATCTAGGGGTATAGTGAGCATTTTGGACTGACAGGTACTTCACAGAATTTGATAACATTAGGTTGTCATATTGAAAATTTTCATTTTTTTAGCAAAAATGTTGCTTTAGCATCAATTTTCTCACTTTTTCAAGAGGTAGCTCCAAAAATTGGAGCTCACACTTTGTTACCCACTTTCTTATGAGCGCGCCGATACCCCACATGTGGCGAGAAACCTCTGTACGGGCAAATGGTAGAGCTTGGAACGAAAGGAGCAATATTTGAATTTTTGAAAGCAAATTTGGCTGAATTTGGAATATATTCTCAAATTTGCAGAGCTTTTGGGTTTCAAGAACAGAAAAACCCCATAAATGTCTTTGTAAGTTATACCCTGTAATGTATTTGTTTACAGAGGTAGGGAGTAGTTTGACACCATTTTTTATGCAGCTGATGCCTATTATAGATGGTGCACCATTTGGTCTTCAGGGTAAAACTGATGGAATCCCAGAACCTATTCAAAGCTTACAGAGACATTGTGCTACCAAACAAGAAAATCCTTCCAGGAATTATTACTCACAAAGGGCGGCATGCCCCTAAAAACACATTTACTGGACTTGGTCTTGCTAACAAAACAGTTGTAGAAGGAAGAATAAACTTTATTGGACGGAAGGGCAAAATGTTCAAATGTGGAGGAGTTGGCAGCCACTATGTGGCAAACCTGAGTGTGCCAAAGATGACAGAACACCAGCAGGGCCGGAAGGACAGCTTTATCTTCCAAATAACTGGTCGTACAATGTCTTCTTAGCTCCATCAATCCCTATATGAGGGACAAATGTGCCAAGCGACATGGTACATCATAACAGGCTCCTGCCCGCCAAGGTAGGAACCGCTATGTGCACAAAACGACCAATTCGTTACAGAATTCTGAAAGTATTGTTCGATGCAGGTGGTTCGGCAAGAACCCTGCAGTAAAGCCCATAGTGTATGAATATGGCACAGCATCATTGTTAGGGGATCCTCCAATAAAATGATCATGCCCATAATACCAAGATAAATGCAAAGAAAAGTTTTGTGTAGTAAGACCTAGTGGTAATATGAGTCAAACTAAAATAATTGGTAAAAAAAATGTTTGAGTAATGAAGTCCTGGAAAGTTGTCAAATGATGAGACTTTTCAAGAACGTTAGTGGGGTCCACACTCTGGAGTCTAAAGACGTGGGCATGTGGACTGGGTTTCGTCTGAATAATTGTTTGGTATGTGATGATAAAGTCCTGGAATTAATTGTGAAATGGGGTAAAATGTGTTTTACTGCGGAAAATTTTCTCTTTATTACTAGTCCAAGAAAAAAAAATTACTGAACAGAAATATAAAAGTAAAGTATTTTCAAAATTAAAAAAAGCTGCTACCACACAGTTTGGTGTAATTTATTTATGCCAATTAATAATTGAGGGATGTGTGATAGGTTTCAAAACAGGGGGAGATGCAAAGGCCTGGTTGGGAGGGGCACATGGGGCAGAAGTACCGGGAATCGCTCCTTGTGCCGTGCTTTCTACAAACACGGCATCTTTTTTGGGGATACCTTTGGGTGGGAGTGGAAGGGATGGGGCGAATGAAATGACGCTCGGAAAGTCTCCGGACATCCTCTGACTCGAAGGCTTCCTCCTGTGCCTCCGAGTCAAAGAGGAGGCTCTCAATAATTTTCTCCTGGTATTGGAGGAAAGAGAGCGGTCCTTGAGATTTTCTATAGAGGATGAAGCTATTATAGGTAGCAACCTGTAGGAGATAGATTGCTACCTTTTTATACCAGGTTTTGGTTTTTCGCTTCACTAGATAAGGCTGAAGCACCTGGTCAGACAAATCTACACCTCCCATGAACTTATTGTAGTCTGCGACACAGAGCGGCTTCTGTTTGTCACTGGTGGCGCCCCTGTCCCTGACCGTCACAGTGGTGTCCGCATGCAATGTGGTGAGCATGAAAACATCCTTGCGGTCTCTCCATTTTATGGCAAGAAGATGGTCACTTGCCATTGAGGAGGACGCACCCTTCTCCACACGTTTAGACACCAACTGTGGGGGTAGACCAACTCTGTTTTTTCTGATTGTTCCACAGGCCCCTGTGTTTGCAGCGTGGAGGGATTTAGAAAGGGGGACACTGGTATAGTAATTATCGGTATACACGTGATAGCCTTTCTCAAGGAAGGGGGTCATTAGCTCCCAAACAATTTTGCCAGGGATGCCAATTGTCTGGGGGCAGTTTGGGGGGTTGATTTGGCGGTCCCTCCCTTCGTAAATGAGAAAGGCACACGTGTAACCGGTTGTGCTTTCGCACATTTTGTATAATTTTATACCATATTTGGCACGCTTGGAGGGGATAAATTGGCGGAAAGACAGACGGCCCTTATAGCTCATAAGGGACTCGTCTATAGAAACATTTTTGTCAGGGGTATACGAATTTAGGAAGGTAGTTTTTAGAAGGGATATTAGGGGTCTCAATTTATAAAGTCGGTCATAGTTTGGGTCATTTCTTTGGAGGGCTTGGGAATTATCGTTAAAGTGCAGGAATCGCAAAAGGGTCTCATATCGGGATCGGGTCATGATGGCTGCAAACACAGGGGTGCTGTGCACTGTTTTTGTTGCCCAGTACGAGCGGAGTGTAGATTTTTTCACTAACCCCATGTTAAAAGTTATGCCCAAAAATTTTTTAAGTTCGGGGACATTTGTGGGGATCCAGGAGCGGGAATGGATGGAGGTAGGATGTTGGGATATATATTGACGGGCATATAAATTGGTTTGGTGGACAAATAATTGGAGGACTTCTGGGGTAACATACATTTGGAAAAAATCTAATGGGGTAAAATTTGTGACATTTACATTTATACCGGGGGTTGCTACAAACGGAGGAATTTGAGGGGAGAAGGACGGGTCAGGATACCATAGTGGCCGGGGAAGGGCACTACTGGGACCTGCCTCTGACGTTTCAGCAGTGACGACCGACTCCGCTACCATCGGGCTGTCGGATCCCGAGGAGGAAGCCGAGTCGTCACCATCCGAAAATCGCTCGATTTCAGAGGCAGACTCTGTATCCGAGCCTGAACTGCCGGAGGCAAGAAGCATGTATGCTTGCTCGGCGGTAAATGTTCTCCGCGCCATTACAGTATTTTTCACTGCCTAGCAAAAAAAAGAAAAAAAAATACTACAAATTTTTTTTTTTTTTTTAATTTTTTGAAAATTTTTTTTTAGATTTTTTTAACCCTAACCCTGATCCTAACCCTGATCCTAACCCTGATCTAACCCTGATCTAACCCTGATGCTAACCCTGATGCTAACCCTGATCTAACCCTGATATAAGAAAAAAAAAAATCTAAAATAAAAATTCTAACTAAGGGGGGATTCTGACGGAGGTGATGAGGATATTTGGGGGGGGGATATTTTGGGTGAGGATATTGGGGATGAGGATGACTGATTTATAATAAAAATTGGTGGTTTTTTTTCTGACAGAAAACGGCAGCAAATGTAGTCTCTCTCTCTCTTCTCTCCCAGATCAACTACAAGGGAGAGAAGAGGGAGGCAGACCCAAATGCTGCCATTTCCAAAATATTTGGGGTATTTGATCACTGTGATAGGGTCTAACACAGTGTTCAAATGTCAGGAACCAATGAAATAAATTCCTGACGTTGCTAGGTGGAAGGAGGCAGACTTTGGCGGTCGAACTGCGCATGCGCCCGCCATTTTACACGGACACGAGAAGGAGGGGGGCCGGGGGAATGCCGTGGGAACTCGGTAACGAGACCCAGGTACCGGGGGGGGACCGAGAGGGACCGGACAAGGACCGTTCTCTCACATTTGACTGTTGGATCACGTCAAATGTGAGAGAAACCATTAAAATGCATTGAAAACCGGCATTTCATTTTGCAGGTACATGCTTGCCGTTATTCGGTTAATAACGGCGATCACCGTACCTTTAAATGAAAAAACCGGCCTGAACCGTAATCTCCAGGGTCTCAGCTACCCCCGGCAGCTGAGACCCCGGAAATTTTCCGACTCTGGGGGGCGCTAGACCCTTTTTTCCGACCGCCGTTAAAAAGCGGCGGATCGGAAAAAGTACCCGAATATGCCGCCGTTAAAAGGCGTATCGGCGGTCGTAAAGGGGTTAAATCAGACCAGACACACCCACAGGTTGTGATTCTTCAGACATCAGTCCATCACACTGGCTATTGTTAAAGGGAACCTTACCCTTAAATACAATATCCAGTCTTGTGAAACTACAGGTCCTATAGTAACATTTTCAGTTTAATACCGCAGGGGACCTTCTCCACTGTGACATATAGCGACCATTTACAACATTGTTGGTCGCTACCTCACAGTTAGCGCTCAGTGATGATGTATAGACTATCTGACCGCTGCAGCCAATCACTGGCCTCAGTGGCTCATACCATCTCGTAGCAGTGGAGAGTTATCATAGAAGCAGGGGAGAAAGAGTATTGTTGTACTTGTTGTTTTCAACACCCGCAAGCCTATAGGCTGACTAAAGTTGAAAGTGGAAAACTCCTTTAAGTCACTCAAAATTAATGGCATCCACATTAGGTAGCTGTCAGGCGAGAGCCATCACTTCAAATTCCTCCATTCACAAGAATGCACAGCAAGGCGTTCCTGTATTTTCTATAGGAGATCTTCTGCCAGACTCCTCGGGCAACAGCTTTTCTCCTCACCGAACAACGGGATCAGGATAGGGATAATTGAATTCCAACAGCCCGATCCTTATGTCCCCTGACATAATCAGTTTGGGGGCTGTCAGGGGCCCCCCTTACACATTAGATGGGTAATGTGTATGGGGTCCTTAACTGATTCATCACTCCTCCACAGAAGTGATGGCAGAGTGAATTATTGTCAAAACTAAAAAGAAGTGTAGCGTGATAAGATGTTCTACTGAAAATGTTGCTCCAAACAGTTTTCCATTCATTTTTATCTCTAATGTATTTCCCTTATAAGTATTATAGTTTTCTAAAAACATTCCTCAACTGCTGGCTCCTGTAGGAGTAAAGGGTTTTAAAACTTCAAAGCCTGGTTTGTAACGCTGGCTGCAATGTCCAGGTCCTCCCAGCAGTGTACAGTGGAGGCAGAGCCATGGCGGAGAGACTTCTAATGAGGAAGGCTGTTCTGTGATGAGAGGCAGCTGTCCGACCTCTCTGAGCCCCTGATACAGCACAGACAGCCCGGCTCCAAAGCCACAAAACCATTCAGCACTGACACAAGGGTCGCATAGCTTGCCAGACCCAGGATGCCATCGCTATCTTTGAAGTGTTATGGTGCATATTGCCAGCTTACCTACAATACTCCTGATAACAGAAATGACCCACCAATAAGCAGTGATTGTAAAAGAGGAGAATGTGCTAAATCAAAAGAAGAGGGTCTCTGTCATAAATCCACCGCAGGAGGATTCCAGAATTGGGTCAAGGTCACGGAGAGATGATGTTAGGCACCTGGTTGTTTAGCTTTAAAGTGGTACTTTTCTACACCTTCAGTGACGGATAGTGTGGAGGTCAAGCATATGGAAAAAGTAGCACAAGAACGAATGGGATGAAGTCATTATTGTATCAGATTGATAACTATATATTGGAAAAATGCCATGGCTTTATAAATGGCTGAGGTTAGAGCAGACAGTACGCATGGAGCTCATACTCGATACTGAATAAATTGAGATATTTTGAAAAGTTTGTTTCCACTTTTTCATCATTTGTATATCACTAACATGTCTAACTGTCCTGGTATTTCCATAATTCCACAACTTTTCCTTCTTGGTGTTGATATCTCAATGTTGAGGAGTGTATAAATGCATGTAACGAGTGGCATTCCACTTACTATATATTATTATTATTTATTATTATAGCGCCATTTATTCCATGGCGCTTTACAAGTGAAAGAGGGTATACATACAACAATCACTAACAGTACAAAACAGACTGGTATAGGAGGAGAGAGGACCCTGCCCGCGACGGCTCACAGTCTACAGGGAATGGGTGATGGTACATTAGGGAAGGACAGAGCTGGTTGCGCAGTGGTGTACTGGACTGAGGGTTATTGTAGGTTGTAGGCTTCTATATTCCTCCAACCCCTTACCCTATAAACTTGCACACATTTGCTGAGCATCCATGTTTTCTCAATATGGAAAGAGCTGACAGCCACCGCTCGGGGCTGCATATCTTTAGTGTGACCAAAAAGATGGTGCTTGTATAAATCCAGTAAACTGAACCCTTTTTTACACTGACATTTACCGATAGGAGAGATTCAATACATCAATAAACACATTGAAGGGTCAACCAGCCTTTTGAAATCACCATTTTCGGTCATTATTCATTTAATGTGAATAGCCACATTTGCCACGAAAAACAGACTTTGGGCAGAGTCACACAACCGATTATATTGATCAGACTTTGATCAAAGTTTAATCAAAAAGTGGTATTAGATTTCCTTTTACTTGAAGAGAAGAAAAAGTTTTTCCACTTTCTCCATTCTGTCAGTCCACAAAAATTGGACCACACAAAGATGTCATTCGAGTGAGATTTAATGTTTTTATTTTATTTTTTTCACAGACCTTCCATTGCCGATTTTGCTTCGACCCCTCAGATCATAATTGTACATGTCTTATTTTTCTTTTTAGGATCAAAAGGTCTGAAGAAAAAAATCGGACATATGCACAGCTCCATAAAATACTATGGGTAAGAGTGCTAACCACAGTTGGCACTTTTACGAGAAAATTTACCTTGTGCATGAGCCCTTACAGACACCCCTTCATGAGCAATGACGAACCTATAAGTCAATAGTTGTGTATATCTGTTTAGTGCAGGCTCATGTGGCGAGCCTGCATTATGCCCGTACATCTGCTGATCTGACTATGTGCAGCAAACTTGCGCGGGTGGAGCAGAGATGATCATGTTTCCTGTGAATGCCAGCAGAGCGCTGGCACTCACAGTAACACTGAACTTCTGCTGATCAGAGCGATGCTGAAGCATCCCTCTTATCAGGAGAAGTGATCGGAGTATACAAGTAAAAGGTCTACTAGGGTTACCAGTAAAATCAATAGCAAATGTAAAAAAAAGTTTTAAAAAATATGACCCCCCCCCTAAAAGTTAAAATCACCTCCCTTTTTCCCCTCTGAAAATATAACAAGAATAATAAAAAATACACATACTTGGTATCGCTGAGTTCAGAAATGCCCGATCTATCAAAATATAAAATCAATTAAACTGATTGGTAAAATGCGTAGCAAGAAAAATAATGAAAACGACAGATTTTTTTTTGGTCGCTGTGACATTGCATTAAAATACAATAACATTCGATCAAAACAGCTCATCTATCCAAAAAAGGTATAATTAAAAACCTTAACTACAGACACAAAAAATAAGCCCTCATTGAGCCCCAGATCCTGAAAAATTAGAACGCTACGGGTTTCAGAAAATAGAAACAAAAGCGCAACTCTTTTTTTTTTACGTTTAGAATTTTTTTTACACCATTTAGATAAAAGTAAACCTATACATGTTTGGCATCTACGAACTGACCTAGGGAATCATAATACCAGGTCAATTTTAACAAATAGTGAATATGGTAAATTAAATATAAAAAAAATCATTTAATTGCAGTTTTGCAATTTTACCACACTTTGAATTTTTTTCCATTTTTCAGCACAATGTGGGGCAAAATGATGATGTCATTCAAAAGTACAACTCGTCCCACAAAAAGCAAGCTCTCATATGGCTATATTGCCGGAAAATAAAAAAAGTCATGTCTCTTGGAAGAAAGGGAGGAAAGCATGAAAAACAGAAAATCGCCAAGGTGTGAAGGGGTTAGTCTGATCCTGGAAATATATACATAGTATTTGAATATTTAAACAGAAGAAAATAAAACCAGCTGGACTGTGTCTAACAGTGCAAGTGACCTTCTCTAATAACTATTACAAAATATTCAGAATTTTCAAAACATGGATCCTTTAGGATGAGAAGCAATTTACCATTTACTCTACATACAATACAATTAACCTTAAATAGTAGTGGCAGAGCACATAACCCATAACATTTTGTGTGCCTATACATTAGCACACAAAAATATGTATTCATCAAGCACATCTTCAAAGCTTTAATACACAAACAAAACAGGAAACCTCTCCCTCTATCAATTTTATTTCTGCTTTGGTCAGCCAAATAAAATCTTGCCATAGCGATACAGATAATTGAACACATATGTGCTATACTGAGCATTGGTTCCTGTGCTTCTATGGCAATAAAACAACAGTGATTGAAATCTTATGCATTTGTTGGCTAATTTATCATATGATTGTTATAATGTTACTTTTTACCCCTTTTTTGAAAAAGAACTATCCCTAGTGAGGAAACCACCTCTAGGGCCACTGGAGGCGTTCCAATATGTGAACAACACATGATTTCAGGCCTAAAAATTACAGTGAACACCTCAATCCTAAACCAGACTCTCTATAGGTTTGACACCACTACTTTCTTTTAGGATTGCCCATGTATCATATGCTTTTCAGCCCCAAATTGTTACAACCCATAATACTACAATCAATATTGACCCAATAACTTGGTGTTAAAAAAAAAAGGTAGAAAAAGAAAATGCAAAGGAGCCCAAAAACTAATCTCAGTAATCTCACATAAGAAACCACTGAAACACCCTGGCAAACAAGTAAACAAAGCAGAAAAAGTAAAAATGATCAACGCGTCTAGCTAGAAGATGGATTGTCGTCTCCCACAAGTCCCTCCAATAACTTATGACCTTTTGTTGATTTATATGTGTTTATTAGAAAACTTACAAACTTAATTTTCATCATCTTTGACAATAAACACGCTTTTGATATACATACAATTGTTAAAATTCATGAGCTAGAGAATGACAGACAGCCAAATATATTATGAACCCCCACTTAATAATACAGGTTTGAAACCTCAGCCAAAAACTTTAATTCCCCACTCCTCAAAGGCAATTTTCTTGACAAATTCTAGACTGTATTATCAACCAGCCTAAATTGTCCGAAGAACATCATCCTACCCACGTATAATTTGACCAGAGCCAAAAACAAAGCCCCTAAAACAACTGTCATAGAATCTGTATATTGTTATAAAACCAGCAAATAATGGGGGTTGGGGTGAGGGGAGAGGACGTTTGATCCTTTTGCAAATCTGATTTTATAGTCGAAGCATGCCAAATCTTATCTGATACTGAATACTACAGCACCCTATCATCTGATCCCACAAATGCTAAGATGAAGGAATTCTTGAAAAAAAGAGCGGAAGAGCGAATAAGGTTGGAGAAATTAAAGTTTTCTGTTCAATCAGCCAAGGGGAGGACTTATGTCTTCTATTGTCACACACTTCTTCGTCAGCTCCGGTATGTGTGTTCATGCTACAACTTCTCTGTCAATTGAGACACAGGTCTCAGAAGCTGTGTTTCTTCAGATTGTAGTCTGTCCTGACATGTGACTAGGACAGGCTGCCGTTTTGAATTACAAGTGCATCTCAATAATTTAGAATATCATCAAAAAGTTAATTTATTTCAGTAATTCAATACAAAAAGGGAAACACATATATTATATCATTACAGAGTGATCTATTTCAAGTGTTTATTTCTGTTAATGTTGATGATTATGGCTTACAGCCAATGAAAACCCAAAAGTCATTATCTCAGAAAATTAGAATATTATATAAGACCTACTGAAAAAAATATTTTAAACTCAGAAATGTTGAACTACTGAAAAGTCTGTACAGTGAATGCAGTCAATACTTGGTCAGGGCTCCTTTTGCATGAATTACTGCATCAATGCTGCGTGGCATGGAGGCGATCACCCTGTGGCACTGCTGAGGTGTTATGGAAGCCCAGGTTGCTTTGATAGCACCCTTCAGCTCATCTGCATTATTGGGCCTGGTGTCTCTCATCTTTCTCTTGACAATACCCCATAGATTCCCTATGGGATTTAGGTCAGGTAAGTTTGCTGGCCAATCAAGCATAGTGATACTGTGGTTATTAAACCAGGTATTGGTACTTTTGGCAGTGGTGCCAAGTCCTGCTGGAAAATGAAATTTCCATCTCCAAAAAGCTTGTTGGCAGAGGGAAGCACGAAGTGCTCTAAATTTTCCTGGTAGACGACTGCGCTGACTTTGGTCTTGATAAAACACAATGGACCTACACAGCAGCATGCTGCGTTTGGTCACATAAAGCCACCAAGACTCATCAACGCAAGTCTATGGGTGCGAGAAAAAAATTGGACTGTACACAGACCATCCTAGTGGCATCCATTTTTTTACATATGTCCCGGACGTGTACTGCCCCAGCAGCAGTCGAACCGCTCGGATCCGGGAGTCGCTACTTGTGGCTCGAGGGTCTCCGGACCCAGGGGCTCGGGGTCACTCCGAAACGTGATGGGGGGTTATTTACAGGGGAATTAGGTAGTTTGTGACGCCACCCGCGGTATGCGGTAATAGGGAGTACCGCTACTGCCGTTGGGAGTACCCGGGGTGATGGAGTGGGGCAGCCAGATGACATTACCCTCCATGGGTAGCAAAAGGCCCCAGAACCCTGAATGGTGGGATGGATTTCAGGGGGAGCGCAGACGCGCTGGTAGCAGGGGTTAATCAAGTAGACGCTGACAATGTGGTAAACCAAGTCTCTGGGTGCCGCTGCCCTCTTGGGGAGCTCATCCGGGTTCCATCCCCTGCAGCACTGCCTGATGGTCTGGTGCCTGCCTCCGTGCACAGAATTTAGAAGTGTCCAAGTGGCTCGTAAGCTTGAAGCTGTCCGGGCCCTGCTCCCTACTATGCGTAGTTGCTCTCAGGAGCTCACGCTTGGAATTTCAGTGGGCTGCTTTGTTTGGAAAGCCCTATCCCCCTCATTGCGCTAGTGCTCCCAATCTCTGAGCCTCGTGGGAACAGTCCATAAAGGCCCTGTCCTCCGCAGGTTAATTGCCGGGTTGCTTGAAGCCTCTCCCCGACCTTGGGTCCAGTACCCCGACGTGCTTTCGGACTCAGATCGGCTATTGGAGTGCAGCTGCCGACCATCCTCCTCGACTAGCCAGGCACCCAGTCCCAATATGCCACGCCGGGTCTCCGACTCCTCCGGGTCCAGACCACCGTCTGCAACCCAATTTGCTTCTCCCCTGGGAGCTCCAACTCCCATCTTCCTCGAGCTCCTCACTGCTCGAGGGCTACCACTCAACTGTTCACTTGTCACCTTCCACCTCCCTGCCTGACCCCCAGGTGGTCGGCCCTATTCCAGCTTAGCAGCCCACTGATGTGCCTGACAGAGTGTGGTGCGAGGTGTGATTGGGATTTTGGATAGTGGTGGAGGCAGTGCCACAAGTTGGGAACCCAGAACCATGGGGGGTTGAGTCTTACACTGGTAGATAAAGAGCATGCAGTACCCTGTGACGACCTGACAAGTCCAGGGGCGTCACATTCCCCCTTGGTTAAACATAGCTCGTCCCCGAGCTACAGGACATCCAGAGGTTTATTTTGTTAATTGAAAAAGAGAAAAATAACAAGTTTAATCAACTTCCCTCACAGGGGAGGCACATTACTTAAACGTTACATTATAAAACTCGTAGAGTTCATTTTTTTTAATAGAACCATGGGAACGCTACCGGTTGTATTAGTAGTCGGTGGCTCAGCCTACTCCACTGCAGCACCTTCCAACGATGGTCCATTCCCAAACAACCTGAAGCCCGCTGCTTCCTACTTGGTTCCGTGACAGGGTTGAAGTCCTGGAGGCAAAAAAAAGCCGATTCTGGAACAGTCCTGAGTAACCTTGTAGCCGTTACCCTTTTGTGCCAACCTCCACCAAGGGCCTCCTGGTGCCGTCTACCAGCACCGCACCATCCATGGCCCTGATGGCCCTTCTCCTGTAACAAAGCATGGAAAAAGGTTCAACAAGGATGACACAGTCTATCTGCAGCATCAACTTTCCTGTCACCCTCCACTGAGGACCTTGCAACCAGTCCCCGATGGCCTTCTCCTCTCGGAACACTGGAGAACGTTCAACAAGGGTGACAGTCCTGAAACAGTCATTTTATCAACTTTTAACAGTAGAACAGTTAAACATTTGAGTAGCTATCCGGGTTAAGCTACCGCTGCTGCATATGGATTCCTTCGACGCTGGCAGCTACCGGGCGGCCACACGGAGGTGGAACTGGCATCTTAACAGACTTCACTTCTGCTGTGGTGGGTACAGAAACTGACTGTTCCGCAGCCGAGGTTGCAAAGTCCGGGTGCTCCATCTCGGGGTACGGGCCCAGTGCTGCGGCTGGGTCTTGTCGGGCCGGTGATGGGACAAGTGCTGTCATGGCCTGGTCAGGTGGCAAGGTCAGGGGCTCTGCAGCCTGCTCCTTGTAGACGGGGACTGGAGGTTCCGTTGCCGGTGTTGGGGGTAGCGGCTCGGCGTCCGCCAAGGGCAAGGGTGACAGTGGCTGGATGCTTGCAGCAGGTGGGGGCAGACCGCATCCCGCAGCCGAATAGGCTGGGTCGACCGGGACTGGGTAGGTGCTTACCCGCTCCTCGCGTGGGACTTCTATCTCACGGGCTCGCACCGCCATTGCCAGGCTCCTCATCTCTTCCCTCTAATGGTTCAGTATATAGAGGAATTGCATCCGCATCCTCCTGCAGAGTTGCTCTGTTTCTTGTTCGATCCAGGCCGCAGTCCCAGGAGCAGCACACTCTGGTGACCAGTCTCATGCTGCCGCCATCTTGCCTCTGTGGTGTCCAGGAACTTTATCAGAGTCCTGTAGTCCCTGCTCCACCACTGCTGCTACATCCCGTCACACCCCCTTGGTTTTTGCCAGCCACTCACTTTTGCGCTGGGGAACCCTGAGAACTTCTGGTTCCTGCCACTCTCTCAGGACGAAGGGCAGGGCTTCAGCTTTGCACGCTTTTGGTCTGGAAGATGGCGTTTTGGTGCCAAATATGGCGGAAACTGGCGGGAACGGGATTTCGACACTGCAGCTTGGATTCCAAGACACACTTCACCCAGGTTAGTGGGTCCTGTCCGAATCCTGTTCATGACGCTAAAGTTGTCCCGGACGTGTACCGCCCCTGCAGCCGTCGAACCGCTCGCATCTGGGCGTCGCTACTTGTGGCTCGAGGGTCTCCGGACCCGGGCGCTCATGGTCACTCCGAAATGTGATGGGGGGTTATTTACAGGGGAGTTAGGTAGTTCGTGAAGCCACTTGTGGTATAAGGTATTAGGGAGTACCGCTGCTGCCGTTGGGAGTACTCGGGGTGATGGAGTGAGGCAGCCAGATGACGTTACCCTCCATGGGCAGGACTAACATGTGATCTCAACCCTAATTAAAATATCCAATTTTTTTTACTATTCATTAAAATACCAAATATCGACAAACAGACACAAACATATAGATGACAAAAATGGATCAGATTAACCTTGTAAGATCATACAAGGAGATGTGTGTATATATATATATATATATATATATATATATATATATATATACTCTTACTTAGGCAGGGGAGGAGTGCTATCACAGCCCTAGATAAGGGGAGTATCCCTACCTACCAACGGAGGGTATGACGCCATAAGTTACCGGGTGCCCCCGTTCCACGTCGGCTTTCCCTCTTCCTGACCCTAATATAGGGATAAGGTAGGAAACCCTGTTTTGATACTGCACAGACCAATTTATATAAAAAGGCAGTTATATTCCCTATATTATTTTCTGATCAAAAGTTATTTTCTGATCCATAAATATTTACAACCAGAAGCTTGTACAAGGTGGTATACCCAAAAATTATATTATAATAACCTAGATTCGTATCACACAGGGCTCAGATAAACTCCCCATACCATTCCAGGAACTTGAAACAATTGGGATAACCTACCTCTACAAAATACTGCAAATGGATATACAAAAAATGTCCCAGGCCTGGATTCCTACTTTTTCAGGGAAGTGATTCATTCTTACTCCTTGTCTATACTGAATGTGATTGGGACATTTTTTGTATAAATTGGTCTGTGCAGTATCAAAATAGGGTTTCCTACCTTATCCCTATATTAGGGTCAGGGAGAGGGAAAGCCGACGTGGAACAGGGGGCGCCCGGTAACTTATGGCGTCATACCCTCCGTTGGTAGGTAAGGATACAGACCTTATCTAGTGCTGTGATAGCACCCCTACCCTGCCTAAGTGAGAGTATCTATATATCTATATATATAATTGCCTTATTCTGTCTGTCTGTCTGTATGTCTGTCTATCTGTCTGTCTGTCATGCTCCGAAATTGTGTCCTTACGGTGACACAAAGCTGATTGGCCGCTGGGCTCGCCATGGCCCCGCCCCCCCCCACGGATTGGCCTCTCGCCCCGGCTCTCTGCAGGCCCCGCCCCCCTCACGCAATGCACGCTCGCTCTGGCCCAACTGACACGGAGCCCCGATTCCCAGGTGAGTACACACACACACATCAGATCACACTCACTCTCACACTCACTCTCACACACACCTCACACATCACAACATGCTGGGATATCGCTTGCTTCTACACCGGCTCCGTCAGGATCCCGGCAGCGCCAGACATAACCTTGCGATGCTGGCATCTTCACGGAGGCCGTGAAAGCTGGTAACCATTATACACATCGGGTAACTAAGGTCCCTTAGTTACCCGATGTGTATCATAGTTACCAGTGTACACCGGCTCCCACTCACTCTCATACACACCTCACACACACATCACATCGCATCCACACATCAAGGTCCTGCAGCTGCGGAACATACACACACATAACAGCACACACATAACAGCACACACATAACAGCACACACATAACAGCACACACATACACACACACAAATCAGATCACACTCACTCACATACACACATCACATCGCATCCACATACTCACAACATCCTGGGATATCGCTTGCTTCTCGGCCTCGATACTGTGCTGTTGTGATCTTCCAGGACCTGCCGGAGGATCACATGGCCAGAAGCATGTGATATCCCCGGATGTTGTGAGTATAAGCGCGTATGTGCGATATCGTCAGTGTCTGTGTGTGTGAGTGTATGCGATCGGGTGTGTGTGAGTGGATGCGATCGGGTGTGTGTGAGTGGATGCGATCGGGTGTGTGTGAGTGGATGCGATCGGGTGTGTGTGAGTGGATGCGATCGGGTGTGTGTGAGTGGATGCGATCGGGTGTGTGTGAGTGGATGCGATCGGGTGTGTGAGTGTCGGCAGAGGAGCACGGCGTGCTGGAGGAGGCTGGGAGCAGAGAGGCTGATCATGGGGAAGGCTGGGAGGAGAGAGGCTGATGCTGGGGGAGGCTGGGAGGGGGAGGCTGGGACGAGGGAGGCTGATGCTGGTGGAGGCTGATGCTTGGGGAGGCTGATGCTGGGGGAGGCTGGAAGGAGAGAGGCTAATGCTGGTGGAGGCTGATGCTTGGGGAGGCTGATGCTGGGGGAGACTGGGAGGGGAAGGCTGATGCTGAGGGAGGCTGGGAGGAAGGAGGCTGGGAGGAGAGAGGCTGATCCTGGGGAAGACTGGGAACGGGAGGCTGATGCTGAGGGAGGCTGGAAGGAGAGAGGCTGATGCTGGGGGAGGCTGGAAGGAGAGAGGCTGATGCTGGTGGAGGCTGATGCTTGGGGAGGCTGATGCTGGGGGAGACTGGGAGCGGAAGGCTGATGCTGAGGGAGGCTGGGAGAGGGAGGCTGGGAGGAAGGAGGCTGGGAGGAGAGAGGCTGATCCTGGGGAAGGCTGGGAAGGGGAGGCTGATGCTGGGGGAGGCTGGAAGGAGAGAGGCTGGAAGGAGAGAGGCTGATGCTGGTGGAGGCTGATGCATGGGGAGGCTGATGCTGGGGGAGACTGGGAGCAGAAGGCTGATGCTGAGGGAGGCTGGGAGGAAGGAGGCTGGGAGGAAGGAGGCTGGGAGGAGAGAGGCTGATCCTGGGGAAGGCTGGGAAGGGGAGGCTGATGCTGAGGGAAGCTGGAAGGAGAGAGGCTGATGCTGGGGGAGGCTGGAAGGAGAGAGGCTGAGGCTGGGAGGAGAGAGGCTGATGCTGGGGAAGGCTGATGCTGAGGGAGGCTGGGAGGGGAAAGCTGATGCTGGGGAAGGCTGGGAGGACGGAGGCTGGGAGGAGAGAGGCTGATCCTGGGGAAGGCTGGGAGAGGGCGGCTGATGCTGGAGGAGGCTGGAAGGAGAGAGGCTGATGCTGGCGGAGGCTGATGCTGGGGAGGCTGGGAGAGGGAGGCTGATGCTGAGGGAGGCTGGGAGGAGGGAGGCTGGGAGAGGTAGGCTGAGAGAAGAGAGGCTGATGCACACACACACACACACACACACACACACGCGCGCACTGCACAACACACCACACACACACACACTGGGAACCACAAACAACTGCCCTACACAGACACCCACACACACAGACAACGCTGCACACACACAACACCCAACACACAAACACCGCGGCACACACAAATATACGCACATACCGCACAACACACACATTGCACAAAACATACCTCCCCCCAAAACACACCACACACACACAAACCGCGCAACACACACAACGCTACAGACACACAGCGCTCCACAAACAACGCAACACACGCAACACACATACAACACCGCTCTCACCCCCCGTCACACCCAGACAACACCCAGAACATGTACAGCGCCTACACAAACACTTGGTAACTACACACAACAACATATATATATATATATATATATATATATATAACAAAAATCATACATGAACTACACAATACGTAAATTCTAGAATACCCGATGCGTAGAATCGGGCCACCTTCTAGTATATATATATATATATATAATCTATATCTCCTTGTATGAACTCCGTGCACAGAATTTAGAAGTGTCCAAGTGACCTATAAGCTTGAAGCTGTCCGGGCCCTGCTCCCTACTATGGGTAGTAGAGGAGCTTGCTCTCAGGAGCTCAGGCTTGGGATTTCAGTGGACTGCTTTGTTTGGAAAGCCCTATCCCCCTCGTTGTGCTACTGCCCCCGATCTCTGAGCCTCGTGGGAACAGTCCATAAAGGCCCTGTCCTCCGCAGGTTAATTGCCGGGTTGCTTGAAGCCTCTCCCCGACCTAAGGTCCAGTACCCCGACGTGCTTTCGGACCCAGACCGGCTATTGGACTGCAGCTGCCGACCGTCCTCACTGGCTAGCCAGGCACCCAGTCCCAATATTCCGCGACCGGGTCTCCGACTCCTCCAGGTACAGACCACCGGCTGCAAACTAATTTGCTTCTCCACTGTGAGCTCCAACTCCCAGCTTCCTCGAGATCCTCACTGCTCGAGGGCTACCACTCAACTGCTCACTTATCACCCGCCACCTCCCTGCCTGACTCCTAGGTGGTCGGCCCTATTCCAGCTTAGCAGCCCACTGGTGTGCCTGACAGGGTGTGGTGCGAGGTGTGATTGGGATATTGGATGCTGGTGGAGACAGTGCCGCAAATTGGGAACCCAGAACAATGGGGAGTGAGTCCTGCACTGGGAGATAAAGAGCGTGCAGTACCCTGTGACCACCTGACTAGTCCAGGGGCAGCACACATATACATTGCCATTCTGGAGCATAGAATACTGTAAATGATTGTTGAATAATAGATGCTGAGAAAAAAGACGCATTGAATATGAATTTCATATGGATGTTAGGAGAGAAAAAAAAATTGCACTCTCACCTAGCACTTGCATGACATATGTAATACTAAACGATTTCATTTGTCCGATTTTTCTGTATGAAAATTGGATCGATTTATTATATGCAGATGTGGGCGAACTCTAAAATATACAGACAATTAGGATTAAGATCAATGTTATTTTCCAACTATTGTTTAAAGTGAATGGACCATGATTTGGTTTCCTCCAGAACTCAATCTGCGGTAACATTAGGGGTGCTTCACACACAGTGAGATCGCTACTGAGATCGCTGCTGAGTCACGGTTTTTGTGACCTCATTAGCAATCTCGCTGTGTGTGACACTGAGCAGCGATCTGGCCCCTGCTGTGAGATCGCTGCTCGTTACACACAGCCCTGGTTCGTTTTTTTATTGTTGCTATCCCGCTGATAAGCACACAACAATCCTGAATGTGCAGGGAGCAGGAGCCGGTGTCTGACAGCCTGCGGTAAGCTGTAACTAAGGTAAACATCGGGTAACCAAGGTGGTTTCCCGATATTTACCTTCGTTACCAGCCTCCGCAGCTCTCACGCTGCCAGTGCCGGCTCCTGCTCCCTGCACACACTAAGCTAAGCGGTGTGCGCTGGTAATTAATGTAAACATCGGGTAACCATACCCGATGTTTACATTAGTTACCAGTGTCCGCAGCTTCCAGACGCCGGCTCCGTGCAAGCGCAGCGTCGCTTGCACGTCGCTGCTGGCTAGGGGCTGGGGGCTGGTCACTGGTCGCTGGTGAGATCTGCTTGTTTGACAGCTCACCAGCGACCATGTAGCGATGCAGCAGCGATCCTGACCAGGTCAGATTGCTGGTCGGATCGCTGCTGCATCGCTAAAGTGTGAAGGTACCCTTAAGGTCCAGTCACACTAAACAACTTACCAGCGATCCCAACAACGATAGGGATCGCTGGTAAGTTGCTAGGAGGTTGCTGGTGAGATGTCACACTGCGACGCTCCAGCGATCCCACCAGCAACCTGACCTGGCAGGGATCGCTGGAGCGTCGCTACACGAGTTGCTGGTGAGCTCACCAGCAACCAGTGACCAGCCCCCAGCGCCGCGTGGAAGATGCTGCGCTTGGTAACTAAGGTAATTATCGGGTAACCAACCCGATATTTACCTTGGTTACCAGCGCACGCAGCTACACGTGCAGAGAGCAGTGAGCAGCGCACACTGCTTAGCGCTGGCTCCCTGCTCTCCTAGTTACAGCACACATCGGGTTAATTACCCGATGTGTACTGCAGCTACATGTCACAGTGCAGAGAGCAGGGAGCCGTGCACACCGCTTAGCGCTGGCTCCCTGCTCTCCTAGCTACAGCACACATCGGGTTAATTAACCCGATGTGTCCTGCAGCTACATGTGCACAGAGCAGGAGCCGGCACTGACAGTGAGAGCGGCGGAGGCTGGTAACAAAGGTAAATATCGGGTAACCAAGGACAGGGCTTCTTGGTTACCCGATGTTTACTGTGGTTACCAGCCTCCGCAGAAGCCTTCTCCTGCTGCCTGCACATTTAGTTGTTGCTGTCTCGCTGTCACACACAGCGATCTGTGCTTCACAGCGGGACAGCAACAACTAAAAAATGGCCCAGGACATTCAGCAACAACCAACGACCTCACAGCAGTTGTTGCTGGATGTCACACACAGCGACATCACTGGCAACATCGCTGATACGTCACAAAAGTTGTTCGTTAGCAGCGATGTTGCTAGCGATGTTGCTTAAGGCCCAGTCACACTAAACAACTTACCAGCGATCTCAACAACGATCCAACCTGATAGGGATCGCTGGTAAGTTGCTAGGAGGTTGCTGGTGAGATGTCACACTGCGACGCTCCAGCGATCCCACCAGCAACCTGACCTGGCAGGGATCGCTGGAGCGTGGCTACACGAGTTGCTGGTGAGCTCACCAGCAACCAGTGACCAGCCCGCAGCCAGCAGCGCCGTGTGGAAGATGCTGCGCTTGGTAACTAAGGTAAATATCGGGTAATCAACCCGATATTTACCTTGGTTACTGTGACGCCCTGGGCAAGCCAGGGGTCACAGGTCATGACACCACCACACCCTACACCCCAGTTAGGAACACCAAGGCTAACCAAAAATCCTTGTTGCCTTCCTCCAGGAGCTGGTGTCCACACCAGGGGGTGGGCCAGGCGGTTGGCTCCGCCCACCGAGGAGTTCACAGCTCTGGAGGCGGGAAAACCAGGCAGATAGAGTTTGGAGTTTGAACAGATCAGTTAGGGAAGTGTGAGGAGTAACAGTGAAGTGGTAAAGGAGGACAGTAAGAGTGGTGACAGAAAAGAAACAGTTAAGAAAGCCTGAAGTGAGTCCGGGTGTGTGCCCCGGACAGTGACAGCAAGGTCAGCAGACGGCGGTGATAGTCTGCAGGGGGACTGCTCGGAGGTTGCTGGAAGGACCGCGGACGGGTGGTGACCCGGCGGTCTGGAGCAGTATACGAAGAACAGTCAGCACCAGGGCAGGGGCCTTTCGGATCCCGGCAAGGTTAGGAGTCGCCATAATTTGCCAAATCTGTCAGTGAAGGGGACGACTGTCTCCCAACAACTAAGTCCCGATTGAAGGCAACAGTCCAACCGTAACAGAGAGACACCGCCACCGCCAGGGCACCAGTTTCTCAGGGCCAGCGCCTGCGGGCAAAGTAGGGCTCCTCCGGCCCATATCCAAGTCGGGGAGCGGGTTACCGGCAGGAACCCATCGCAACCATCATCATCTTAGGTGCAGGAAAAGGGACCGTCACCGTCAACTACTGGGGAAAAGCAAGTGCAGCCGTCCGTGGGAACCGTCTTTCCAGCCGTGTGTTTTACCGAGAACTGTGTCATCATCTCAGGCTGAGTGAGTACCACAGTGCCGCAAGGCACAGCGCTGCGCCCGCGTCCCTGCGCCCACCAAGCCCTGCATCCCCCACCTCATCACTGGGCCCCGGGACAACCAACCCCCTACCCACGGAGGGGAGGACTAACATCTAGCTGCTCCATACCATCACTCCCGGGATCCCCATACAGAGCAGCGGTGGTGTCAACAAATCACCACAACCGTGGGTGGCGTCACGGACAATAAACATTCCCCACACCCAAACACCCCTTTCACTCACGGGCGAGGAGTGCCGCTCAAGAACCCCCGGGATCCGGCCCACCGCTCGAGCCACCACAGAGCAGCAACCGCCGGACCCGAGCAATGGGGTGAGCGCAGTGTTGACACCCTCCTCCCCGCCCGCGACAACTTGGCGTCACGAACAGGATCTTACCGCTCTGCCGTCTGGTAGAGGTGCGCCTTGTTACCGCCGGAGGTGTCCGGCCGAAAAACTTCAGAAGCCGCCATCTTTGGCGCGAAAAGTTCCCGCTCAAGCGTCTTCTCGAGTAGTAGAGGCGCGAAGGCCAAAACCCCGCCCCGATAGAGGAGGGGACGGAAAGAAGCTAAGGGGGACGGAAACAAGATGTCTGCGCCCGACGGAGCTGCTGGAGGAGCGGTGGTCGCAGCCGCAGTGGCACCCGCGGATGGGAATGGGCCTGACCAGGCCCTGGCCGCGCTGGCGGGAGGTGCCGCGGCCCCCGCGCTTGCTCAGGTGATGCCGTTCTCCTTGCCCTATGCGCCCGGAGCTACCTGGCTACCGCAGTATGACGGGAAACCTGATGCTTTACAGGTCTTCCGGAAAAAGCTTAACCCGTTGCTAGAACTGTACCCCCTGACTGATAAGCAACGTGCAGCGGTAGTGCTGGGCCAGTTAACCGGTGCGGCTGAGCAGGAGGCGGAGACCTGGGCCGAGGGGGACCGGCTCTTTGTAGCCACCATCCTTGAGAAGCTACAGACTGCCTTTGAGACCCGTACTGAAGCTGAGCTGAGGATGCAGTTTTAATAATGCCGGCAACGGGCTGTGGATAGCATTCGGGACTATGCTCTACGTCTGCAAACCGCCCTCCGCACGCTAAAGCGGGTGAATCCTATCAATGAGGCAGACAGCAATAAGATGTTAGTAGAGCAATTTGTGCAGGGGATGAGGTCCCCTGAGGATCGCAAACAACTCCGGCTCTGGGCCCTAGAACACCCTGATGTGGACTTTGCCGTGTTAAAGGAACGGGCCATTAAAGCACTACAGCCCCCAGCTTCAGAAATCTTGGAGCCAGCCCCGTGGCCCATTGAGACGGCCCCCGTGGTGGTGGCCCCTGCCCTACCAACCTCTCCAATACCTGCAGCTCCAAGCAGCATGATGGAGGAACTGGCAGCCCAGGTCCGTCGCATAGACGGAGACCTCACCAAGATTCTTGCTGCACTCCAACCTTTGACCAGATCTCAGCCTCCAGCACAGATACAGATTGCCGACAGCCCTGAGGATGTCCCCTGGATGCAGCGGAGAAGTGCTAACAACCCGCGGAGCAGACCTCCAACCTGCTACAAGTGCCGCAAGCCTGGGCATTACTTCCGACAGTGCCCGTTAAACGAGCAACCCCTGGGGCCACGGGCCAATCCTCAGGAGTAGAACCCCGTGGCCCCCCAGACTGGCGGGACCGGTATATCGGGGCCCGGCCCATCATCCCCGTGGCTGTGGACGGCATACCGGTGATGGCTCTCTTGGACACTGGATCACAGGTAACCACCATACCATACACATTGTACCAGCGGTATTGGGGGGTAGACGAGCTGGCACCCCCAGATACTAGTATAACGCTAATTGCTGCTAATGGACTCCCATTGACCCAAGTGGGGTATAAACAGGTGGCTATGACAGTGGGGCAAGCTGAACTGCAACACCAGGGTATGATTGTGATCATGAATGAACCCAGTGATCATAACCCGAAGATAGTGCTAGGAACCAATGTAATGGAGCACTGCATGGGTGATGTGTTGGCCCTACTGCAACAGCTGGCCGTCACGGCGGCGGGGAGCTGACAGAGAGCTGTGCAGCGTGAGATCCGAGCCTTAATTTACCGCCAGCATGTAAACTCAACAGGAGGAGAGATTGGTGGAGTGAGAGTGATGGATGTTGCTCCGTTGATTGTGCCCCCTAGGAGTGAGATGATGATTTGGTGTAGGGCAGCAGTAGGGCCTCAGGGGCGTGACTACCCTGCCATGATGGAGCCCGTACCCTCCGAGCACTGGCCCACTGTAATGGCCGCCCGAGGGGTGGTGGATGTAAAGAAGGGGAGAGTGCCCGTGAGGGTGCTGAACTGTGGAGAGGAAGAAGTCAGGCTTCCCCGGTATGCCACCATTGACAAGCTGCTCACCCTGGATCCCCACACCATCCACGAAGCCATCCCCTCAGTCTCCCCACCTACCACTAGCACTTCCCCGCCTCAAGGGGAGGTAAATGAGTGGCACCAACAGCTACACGTGGGCACTGATGATACCCCTACACATCACAAAGCAGGGGTATACAGGGTGGTGAGGGAGTACGAACAGGTTTTCAGCAAACATCCACTAGACTTTGGGCAGATCAAAGGGGTCCAACACCACATCCCCACCGGTGAACACCCCCCTATCAAAGAGAGGTACAGGCCTATTCCCCCTGCACATTACCAGTGTGCCAAAGATATGTTGAGGAATATGAAGGAGGCAGGGGTTATTCGGGACAGCTGTAGTCCCTGGGCCGCCCCGTTGGTACTGGTCAAGAAGAAGGATGGTACCATGCGGATGTGTGTGGACTACCAGAAGATCAATCAGATAACCCATAAAGACGCCTACCCTCTGCCCCGTATTGAAGAGTCTTTGGCCGCACTGAGAACCGCAAATTACTTCTCTACCCTTGACCTCACCAGTGGGTACTGGCAAGTGGCAGTGGCCCCGGAAGACCGTGAGAAAACCGCCTTCACCACCCCAATGGGGCTCTGTGAATTCAAAAGTATGCCGTTTGGGCTGTGCAATGCCCCTGGAACCTTCCAATGACTGATGGAGTGCTGTCTGGGACATCTGAACTTCGAGACTGTCCTGTTATACCTGGATGATGTGATTGTGTACTCTCAGACGTATGAAGCCCATCTGGAGCACCTAGCCGAGGTGTTCGCGTCCCTTGCCAAATACGGGATGAAGTTGAAGCCCTCCAAGTGCCACCTGCTGAAACCCAGAGTGCAGTACCTCGGGCATGTGGTGAGTGCGGAAGGTGTCACCCCCGACCCTGAGAAGATCACTGCCATCCAGGACTGGCCAAGGCCAACCACCGTAAGGGAAGTAAGGCAGTTTTTGGGTCTGGTGGGGTACTACCGGCGCTTCATCAAGGGGTACACGAAGATGGCTGCTCCCATGCAAGACCTCCTCGTGGGACAGACCAAGGGTGGTAGACCCATCGGAGCCTCACTGGTGTGGGAGGACAGGCATGAGGAATCCTTCCGTCAGCTGAAAGCGGCCTTGACTGGAGAAGAGGTCCTAGCGTACCCTGACTACGGCTGCTCATTCATCCTCTACACAGACGCCAGCAATGTGGGTTTGGGGGCAGTCTTGTTCCAGGTCCAGGAAGGAAAGGAGAAGGTGATTGCCTATGCTAGTCGAAAACTCCGGCCGACTGAAAGGAACCCTGAGAACTACAGCTCCTTCAAGCTCAAGCTCCTGGCACTGGTGTGGGCTATCACCGAGCGGTTCCGCCACTACTTGGCTGCTGCGAAATTCACCGCTTTCACGGATAACAATCCGTTGACTCACCTGGACACGGCCAAGCTGGGCGCGTTGGAGCAGCGGTGGGTGGCCAGACTAGCCAACTATGACTTCACCATCAAATATAGGGCCGGTCGTGTCAACATTAATGCTGATGCCCTCTCTCGGATGCCCCACTTGTCAGAAGGTGGGTGCGAGGATGATGACCTCGAGGAGATCGAGTTGCCTGCATTCCACCGGCCACCAACTGAGAAGGTGCATGTCCACCAACAACGGGTGAACCTGGATCCGCTGCCCAGTCAGGAGTGGCAGGAAGCTCAAAATCAGGCGCCCACTGTCCGCCTAGTCAAGACCCTGGTGGAGCAAGGCGCTGCTGGGATGGACCCTGCCGCCCCAGCTGAAGCCAAACGCTTGTGGAAGGAACGGACCCGGCTGTGCCTACATCAGGGGAGGTTGTACCGTGAGCTGATCAACCCGAAGACCCATGAGAAGATCCACCAGTTGATTATCCCCCAAGCTGATGTACCCACTGTTCTGCGGGCGTACCATGATGGTGCCAGCCACTTCGGATGGAAGAAGCTGGAGATGCTGTTGAGGGAGCGGTTCTATTGGAGTGGGATGCGGGAGTCTGTGGAGGCCTGGTGTCGAGAGTGCAGTTCTTGTACGTTGAGGAGGAAGGATGAAGCCAGCCAGAAGGCTCCCCTACACCCGATCGTTACACACCAACTGCTGGAGCTGGTCGCCTTGGACCATGTAAAGCTCACCCCCAGCCGAAGTGGGTACACTTACGCTCTGACCATAGTAGATCATTACTCCTGGTTCATGGTGGTTTTCCCGGTCAAGGACTTAACCGGCCGTACCGCCGCTAGAGCGTTCCAAGCTTACTTCTGTCGACCCCATGGATACCCTGAGAAGGTGCTTACCGACCAAGGTCCAGCCTTCGAGGCGGAGGTGTTCCATGAGTTCTGTCAGCTGTACGGCTGCAAGAAGATCAGGACCACACCTTACCATGCCCAGACCAACGGCATGTGTGAGAAGATGAACCATTTGGTCCTTGGCCTCCTCAAAACGTTGCCGTTGGAGGAGCGGAACCTGTGGCCGGAGAAGCTGCCTGACTTGGTCGATATGTACAACAATATCCCGTCTAGCTCAACGAAGTGCACCCCCGCGTATCTGATGAGGGCTCGGCCTGGCCGACTGCCGGTGGATTTGGAAATGGGACTGGAGGCCCCAGAGACACTCCCTTCAACGGCTGAATGGGACACCCGGCGGAGGGGGCAGTACCGACAGATTCAGGAGTATGTGGAGAAGAACCTAAGTCGGAGTCGAGAACAACAGGAGCAGCGTTTCAATCAGAAAGCTTCTGCGGGCCCTTTCCAGCCTGGAGATGTGGTGTTAAAGCGGAAGAGGAAAACCCACAAGCTGGATGATCAATGGGAACAAATCCCCTACGTCATCCAACCCACAGGATGGGAAGATGGAAAGGCCTACCAGATCAGTCGTGACCAAGGGGGTACCATGGCCACGGTTTCCCGGGACCATCTGAAAAGGTGCCCACCAGCATTAAGGGCGATAGCTGAAGTACCAGCTCCTCCACCAGCAGAGAAGGCGAAAGAGGTGATCCACACTGTGATGGGTGACTTCCCAGCAGACTGGCCTACACAGATCGGCGCGGTGATTCTTCCAGTGATACTGTTCCCACAACCTGTGGATGAAGAAGTGGTGGAAGCGGTCAACCGTGAGCCAGAACCAGTGCCAGTGCCCAGCGAGGAACCTGTGCCCAGCTCCCCTATACCTCCGCCTGCCCCACACGATAGCCGGGAGGAGGAACCGATTGTTCCCTCTGCCCCACTGCCTAGCCCCACTGACACCAGAGGTCCACCTGTCCCAACCTAGGTAGGCCCCCACTTAGGTACAGGGAAACCGTTCTTTAAAAGGGGGGGGGGGGAAGAAAACAGGTGTGTTTTAAGTGTGTTTGTTTGAAAGTTCTGCTGATGATAAGTAAAATGAAGCCGTGAAGTTCACCTGATTCAACCGTGATTGGAAAACCGGCCGTTGCCGGCACCGTTGTCCCCGTGGGGACCGTTTAAAAAGTTGCATGGAGAACTTTCCATGGACAAACTCGTGAACTTGCAGGGCAACCACAAACGTTAGTGGAATGTAAATAAGTTGTTTTATCGTTACCGTTTCCGCAGTTGCCGCCTCCGGAGAGGCAGGTTGGAGGGGGGGCCCGCAGTAGAGCCGGCTGGGGCCCAGCCACCATAGGAACCGGTGGCTACCCTCTGGAGGGGAAGGACAGATCCCGCTCGGGTAACTTGTGCTGGACTTGGGTCAAGGGGTGCTGCCTGGGTTTTAGGGGCAGCATCAGGGCCAGGTTACTTGGGTGGGAGAGAGCGGAGACCGTAACCGTAAACCGTTTGCAACGTTTAAGTACTGAACCTCCCGATGTGGGATGATGTCATAAGTTGTTATGTTTACCGTTTTACCTTTTAAATATTTTCAGAAAATAAAACCAGTGCTGGACGGGCAGCCCGCGGACGGTCTGCATTTTGCTAAGGGGGAATGTGACGCCCTGGGCAAGCCAGGGGTCACAGGTCATGACACCACCACACCCTACACCCCAGTTAGGAACACCAAGGCTAACCAAAAATCCTTGTTGCCTTCCTCCAGGAGCTGGTGTCCACACCAGGGGGTGGGCCAGGCGGTTGGCTCCGCCCACCGAGGAGTTCACAGCTCTGGAGGCGGAAAAAACAGGCAGATAGAGTTTGGAGTTTAAACAGATCAGTTAGGGAAGTGTGAGGAGTAACAGTGAAGTGGTAAAGGAGGACAGTAAGAGTGGTGACAGAAAAGAAACAGTTAAGAAAGCCTGAAGTGAGTCCGGGTGTGTGCCCCGGACAGTGACAGCAAGGTCAGCAGACGGCGGTGATAGTCTGCAGGGGGACTGCTCGGAGGTTGCTGGAAGGACCGCGGACGGGTGGTGACCCGGCGGTCTGGAGCAGTATACGAAGAACAGTCAGCACCAGGGCAGGGGCCTTTCGGATCCCGGCAAGGCTAGGAGTCGCCATAATTTGCCAAATCCGTCAGTGAAGGGGACGACTGTCTCCCAACAACTAAGTCCCGATTGAAGGCAACAGTCCAACCGTAACAGAGAGACACCGCCACCGCCAGGGCACCAGTTTCTCAGGGCCAGCGCCTGCGGGCAAAGTAGGGCTCCTCCGGCCCATATCCAAGTCGGGGAGCGGGTTACCGGCGGGAACCCATCGCAACCATCATCATCTTAGGTGCAGGAAAAGGGACCGTCACCGTCAACTACTGGGGAAAAGCAAGTGCAGCCGTCCGTGGGAACCGTCTTTCCAGCCGTGTGTTTTACCGAGAACTGTGTCATCGTCTCAGGCTGAGTGAGTACCACAGTGCCGCAAGGCACAGCGCTGCCCCCGCGTCCCTGCGCCCACCAAGCCCTGCATCCCCCACCTCATCACTGGGCCCCGGGACAACCAACCCCCTACCCATGGAGGGGAGGACTAACATCTAGCTGCTCCATACCATCACTCCCGGGATCCCCATACAGAGCAGCGGTGGTGTCAACAAATCACCACAACCGTGGGTGGCATCACGGACAATAAACAATCCCCACACCCAAACACCCCTTTCACTCACGGGCGAGGAGTGCCGCTCGAGAACCCCCGGGATCCGGCCCACCGCTCGAGCCACCACAGAGCAGCAACCGCCGGACCCGAGCAGTGGGGTGAGCGCAGTGTTGACACCCTCCTCCCCGCCCGCGACATTACCAGCGAACGCAGCTACACGTGCAGAGAGCAGGGAGCAGCGCACACCGCTTAGCATTAGTGTGACGGGGCCTTTAGACTGACAAGTGATAAGTGAGCAACAAGGCTTTAGATGATCTCTTATCTGTATGTACTTAGAGTTGATCCTATGGTGACATGGCCTACATAGCAGTCTGTCTGCTCCTATCTCCTAATTATATGCTCCAGATGACAGCAGGAGTTCAAACATTGGACTTTGAATTCTTTGTTTATGGAACAATATACAATGCTTATTTTAGAACATTCTTTTTAATTAATATATACCTTTTATTTACAGTGCTGGCCAAAAGTATTGGGACCCCTGCAATTCTGTCAGATAATACTCAGTTTCTTCTTGAAAATGATTACAATAACAAATTCTTTGGTATTATTATCTTCATTTATTTTGCTTGCAATGAAAAAACACAAAAGAGAATGAAACAAAAATCAAATCATTGATCATTTCACACAAAACTCCAAAACTGGGCCAGACAAAAGTATTGGCACCCTTAGGGGTACTTTACACGCTGCGACATCGCTGACAATATATCGTCGGGGTCACGTCGTTAGTGACGCACATCCGGCGCCGGTAGCGGCATCACAGCGTGTAACATAAATGAGCAACGATCAACGAGTGGAAAAATGTGCAAAATCGTTGCTCGATGACACGTCGTTCATTTCCATAATATCGGTGCTGCTGCAGGTACGATGTTGTTTGTCGTTTCTGCGGCAGCACACATCGCTATGTGTGACACCGCTGGAACAACAAACATCTCCTTACCTCCGTCCACTGGAAAAGGAGGAAGGAAGGAGGTGGGCAGCATCCACCATCCGCACAATCTTGCGTTGAAATCTCTCGCCAATTTTTCTTTTCCTTCCACATCTAGGGAGGTTAGCCACAGTGCCATGGGCTTTAAACTTCTTGATGACACTGCGCACCGTAGACACAGGAACTTTCAGGTCTTTGGAGATGGACTTGTAGCCTTGAGATTGCTCATGCTTCCTCACAATTTGGATTCTCAAGTCCACAGACAGTTCTTTGGTCTTCTTTCTTTTCTCCGTGCTCAATGTGGTACACACAAGGACACAGGGCAGAGGTTGAGTCAACTTTAATCCATGTCAACTGGCTGCAAGTGTGATTTAGTCATTGCCAACACCTGTTAGGTGCCACAGGTAAGTTACAGGTGCTGATAATGTCACAAATTAGAGAAGCATCACATGATTTTTCAAACAGTGCCAATACTTTTGTCCACCCCTTTTTTATGTTTAGTGTGGAATTATATCCAATTTGGCTTTATGACAATTTTTTTTATTTTTTTTTGATTGAAAACAAATTAAATGAAGATAATAATGGCAAAGAATTTGTGATTGCAATAATTTTCAAGAAGAAACTGAGTATTATCTGACAGAATTGCAGTGGTGCCAATACTTTTGCCCAGCACTGTATGTATATGGGCCTTTTGCATTTATTTCTCACTGTTGAACTTCAGAAGATCAGAAAACCCCTCACTGCTTTAACAACGCAGTACTAGCCATATCTGAGCAATATTCAAGTGTATCAGCCAGAGCATTTACAGTACTCCTCTAAAGTACCAGACCTAGATGCATGAAATAGCTACTTCAGTGAAAAATCAAAAGTACAGTAAATAGATATTTTTCATTCTTAAGCAGGCTTTACACGCTACAATAAATCTTACGATGTGTCGGCGGGGTCACGTCGTAAGTGACGCACATCCGGCATCGTAAGTAATATTGTAGGGTGTAAAACCTACATGCAATTGCAATTGAACGAAAAACCGTTCATCGCATGCACATCGTTCAAAAGCTAAAAATTGAAAGTCGGGTTGTTCAATGTTCCCGAGGTAGCACACATTGCAGTGTGTGACACCCCGGGAACGATGAACAGATCTTACCTCCATCCCGCGGCTCCCGCCGGCAATGCGGAAGGAAGGAGGTGGGCGGGATGTTTACGTCCCGCTCATCTCCGCCCCTCCGCTTCTATTGGCCGGTTGCCGCGTGACGTCGCTGTGACGCCGAACGTCCCTCCCACTCCAGGAAATGGATGTTCACCGCCCACATTGAGGTCGTATGGAAGGGTAAGTACGTGTGACGGCAAATAATCATTTGTGTGACACGGTCAATAAATTGAACGTGCCGCACATACGATGGGGGCGGGTACGATCGCATACGATATCGTATGTGATATCAGGTGTAAAGCAGGCTTTAGACTATTCATTGGGATAGATATTTGAGGTTAGTAAAAAATTTGTGGAAAAAGATTAGTAACCATGCTAAGCACCTGTCAACATGGGATTTATTTTGCACATTGGAGCTATAGCTATAGTGCTCATCACTAGTGTTGAGCCATCCCCCTAGTGTTCGAGTTCAGTTCAGTTCGATGAACGGCGGCTTAGTTCGGTGAACGTTCGACGAACACCTTCGAACCCCATTGAAAACAATGGCAGGCAAACACAAACACATTATACATGTACTGTATGCATACAGTTAATAAACATTGCCATTATACTTACAGGTCCCCGCGACGTGTCCTGCACTCTGTCTCCCGCCGCTTTTCCTTCTGATCATCGCTGTGCCCTCCCGGTAACCAGCACTAATGATAGGACCTTCCGTGACGTCATGATAGCATGTGACCAGTCACATGTCTATTATATCATTGGCTACAGACTGGTTATATGGCTAGACATCATGCTAGGTCCTGTCAGTGCATCTCTCCGGTACGCGGTGCTTGTTTGAGCATCTCCGCGTACCGGCGAGATGCTTGGGCATATGCTTGGCTCCCCGTTCCTGCATGTGGACGCTCTTTACAAAGTCAGCCCACATGCAAGGACTGGATGCCACAGCCGGTGAATAGCGGCACCGGAAATCAGGTGAACGGAGATCACCATTGCTATAGTAACCCACCTGTCAGATTACTATTTCAACAGTGGCAGCGGTGACGTCACCGCTTACAACCCGCAGCCTCTGCTCACTCACTGAGTGATTAGACTGTACGGAAGCAGCAGCGTCTTCCTCCCATGCAGTGTTGTCTGATCTAGCAGAGCTGCATGGGTTGAAGGAGAAAGAAGACAGAAGACCAGGATCGTGGAGGGGTAAGAGGGAGTAATAAACATGGAGTCTCTAAGTTTGTCTGTATTTATTTCTATTAAAGTATTTTTTCTCTGTGTGGTGTCTTTTTATTTAACCCTTTATTGGAGATTTTTAATGGCCGGGTCAAACTTGCCTGACATTAAGAATCTCTGACTTAATACTAGCAAGTAAAACAAAGCTAGTATTAACCCATTATTACCCAGTGAGCCACCCGTCACCAGGGCAGCTGGAGAGTTGGATACAGCGCCAGATGATGGTGCTTCTATGAAAGCGCCATTTTCTGGGGTGGCTGCGGACTGCAATTCGCAGCAGAGGGGCCCAGAAAGCTTGGGCCAACCTGTGCTGTGGATTCCAATCCCCAGCTGCCTAGTTTTACCTTGGTGGACACAAAAATGGGGCGAAGCCCATGTCGTTTTTTTTTTTCCAATTGTTTCATGAAATTCATGAATTAATTAAAAAAAATGGCTTCCCTATATTTTTAGTTCCCAGCTGGGTACACATAGGCAGCTGGGGGTTGAGGGCAGCTGTACCTGCCTACTGTACCTGGCTAGCATACAAAAATATGGCAAAGCCCACGTCTTTTTTTTGTGGGCAAAAAACTCCTGCATACAGTCCTGGATGGAGTATGCTGAGCCTTGTAGTTCTGCAGCTGCTGTCTGCTCTCCTGCATACACTAGTGAATGGAGCATGCTGAGCCTTGTAGTTCTGCAGCTGATGTCTGCTCTCCTGCATACACTAGTGAATGGAGCATGCTGAGCCTTGTAGTTCTGCTCCCCCTGTCTCTACCTCCAGCATACAGTCCTGGATGCAGCATGCTGAGCCTTGTAGTTCTGCAGCTGCTGTCTCCTCTCCTCCATACAGACAGCAGACAGCAGCTACAGAACTACAAGGCTCAGCATACTCCATCCAGGACTGTATGCAGGAGTTTCCCCCCCCCAAAAAAAAATTACGTGGCCTTCGCCATGTTTTTTATGCTAGCCAGGCACAGCAGGCAGCTACGGGCTGCCCCCAACCCCCAGCTGCCTATTTGTACCCAGCCGGGAACTAAAAATATAGGGAAGCCCTTTTTTTTTATTTAATGAATTTCATTAAATAATTTAAAAGAAAATGACGTGGGCTTCGCCCAATTTTTGTGTCCAGCCAGGTACAACTAGGCAGCTGGGGATTGGAATCCGCAGCGCAGGGTGCCTAAGCTTTCTAGGCACTCCTGCTTCAAATTGCAGTCCTCAGCCGCCCCAGAAAATTGCGCTTTCATAGAAGCGCCATCTTCTGGCGCTGTATCCAACTCTTCCAGCTGACCTGGTGACGGGTGGCTTACTGGGTAATAATGGGGTTATGGCTAGCTGTATATTATCAACTGGCCCTAAGCCCGAAATTCATGGTGTCACGCCAATATTAGACATGCCCACCATGAATTTCTAGTACAGATAAAAAAAAACACAGCACACAGAAAAATATTTTTATTAGAAATAAAACACAACACAATTAGTGACTCCATCTTTATTGAAATAAAGAACCCCCCTCCGCAATATTCCTGGGTCAAGAGTCCCGCGCCGTCCAATCCGGATCCAATATCATCTGATCGGTTTGCTGGAAGGCAAAGCGATCAGATGATGTGTCAGTTTCAAGGGCTGAATCACATGACACATCAGCTGATTGTATAAACGGCTTTATACAATCAGCTGATGCATCAGTGCAAAAAAAACCCCAAAAAAACAAACTACACACTTCTGTGCAGACTCCTTTCCGAGAGCAGCAGCTGATAGTTTAGCCGGCCGGGCGATAAAAAGCCGGCCTCACCGCTCGACTTATAGTGTCAGCTGATGCCATCAGGTGATCGCATCAGCTGATCATCGCCAGGTCTGAGAGAGAGAAAAGATAGAGAAAAGATAGAGAAAAGAGAGAGAGGAGAGAGAAAGAAAGATAGAAAAAGAGAGAAAAAGATAAAAAGAGAGAGAGAGAAAGAGAGGGAAAGAGAGAGAGAAAGAGAGAGAAAGAGAAAAAGAGAGAAAGAGAGAGAAAGAAAGAAAAAAGAGAGAGAGAAAGAGAAAGAGAGAGAGAGAAAAAGAGAAAGAGAGAGGAGAGAGAGAAAGAGAGAGAGGGAGAGAGAAGAGAGAGAGGAGAGAGCAATGCAGCCTCATTCCGTGAGCTGCTCCGATTTTAGAGGTGTGTCCCGCGGCTCACAGCTGATGTCTGGCTCCTCCCCTCATAGCATAATTAACTTAAATTATAATTTTAAATAAATAATAATTATAAATAAATTACATTTTTTACTGGGCCAGCCAGGACTCGAACTCGTGAAGTAATTCTCCTTAGGCGGCAGCTCTAACCATTGAGCCACTGCCTTTTGCCTTTAATGAAAAGCATAGGAAGATTTGGTAATCTTGACCTCTGTATTGCAGAGAGAGAGAGAGAGATCACACGCAGGCACTACCTGAGTGAAGTCTCCGGTGACAGCACGGCTCCCGTCAGTTGCTACGTGGATCTGACACAGAGCGCTCATGTGCTATGGCGCTCCCTGTCACCTTCATGTAGCAGAGCTGAAAGCATCATGTGGATTACTTCAGACCTGGATTGTTGTTTGGGGATTAATAAAGAGGTAAATGAGGATTTTTTTTGTCTTTTATTCCAAATAAAGGATTTTTTGTTGTGTGTGTTTATTTACTTTCACTTACACGTTAATCATGGAAGGTATCTCGGGGAGACGCCTGTCATGATTAACCTAACCTTATTACTCCGACTGCCACCGCACTAGGACAATTCGGGATGAGCCGGGTAGAGTCCCGGGACTGCCGCATCTAATGGATGCGGCAATTCTGGGCCTCTGCTGGCTGACATTGTTAGGGTAGTGGGCTCCCCATAACGTGGCGCTCCCCATCCTGACAATACCAGCCTCCAGCCATGTGGCTTTATCTTGGCTGGTATCAAAATTGAGAGGAACCGCAGTTTTCTTTTTAATTATTTATTTATTTATTTTACTGCACAAAATAGACCCGGCGGCTGTGATTGGTTGCAGTGAGACAGCTGTCACTCAGCGTGGGGGCGTGTCTGACTTCAACTAATCATGGGCGCCCGTGGGTGGGGAAAGCAGGGAATACCAGATTGAATAATGAGAGGTAGCCATTTTCAAAAGAGGAAAAGCCGCCGTAGCTTTGTGACAGCTGTGCAGCGCCGCGCCAGTGATCGGTGAGTAGGAAAGAGAGAAAGATTGTGCTGGGGCCGCAGGACGCATGCAGATATACAATGTGCGCACATAAGCCTGCTTTACACGGGACGACCGATCGTGCGATTTCACGATCGATCATACCCCCCGTCGTTTGTGCGTCACGGGCAATTGATTGCCCGTGGCGCACAAACTCGTTAACCCCCGTCACACGTACTTACCTCTTGGGCGACGTCGCTGAGGGCGGTGAACATCCACTTCCTGAAGGGGGAGGGACGTTCAGCGTCACAGCGACGTCACGCGGCGGCCGGCCAATAGAAGTGGAGGGGCGGAGATGAGCGGGATGTAAACTTCTTGCCCACCTCCTTCCTTCCACATAGCTGGCGGGAGCCACGAGATGCAGGTAAGCGATGTTCATCGTTCTCGTGGTGTCACACGGAGCAATGTGTGCTACCCCGGGTACGATGAACAACCGGCGCCATGTTTCATAAACGATTTTATGAAACCTAGCGATGAGTACACGACTCACGATTTGTGAGCGATACTGCGTCGCTAGGCAGAAGGTGTCACACAGGCCGACGTCGCAAGTGACGCCGGATGTGCGTCACAAAAACCGTGACCCCGACGATCTATCGCACGATAGATCGTCTCGTGTAAAGCACCCTATAGCCTTACTGTGAAAAGCCACGCTTTTGGTGATCGAACCGTTATCGAACGGTAACTCGAACTGCCGAACTTGAAGCAAATCGTTCCAGTTCATCGAACGACTCGAACACCGCCCAAAATCACTTGAATTTGAAATTGGCGAACGGTTTGAATCGAACATCGCTCATCTCTATTCATCACTTCTACCAAGCAAATTAATTAAAGGGAACCTGTCACCAGTTTTTTCCCTTATAAGCTGCGTCCACCACCAGTGAGCCCTTATATACAGCATTCTAGAATATTGTATATAAGAGCCCAGGCCGATCTGTAGCACATGAAAAACACCTTTATTATATTTACCTGTGGGGCGGTGGGGTCCCATGGGTGTCGCTTCTCTCGGTCCGGCGCCTCCTCCATCTTGTGTGATCGCCGTTCTCCTTCCCAGCCCTGTGTGGATGACGCATCCAATGTTATCCATACAGAAGCCTCCATTGTGCTCCTGTGCATGTGAACTTAGATCTGCCCTCAGCAGGGCAGATCAAATTATTGTAGTCGGCATGGCCGGCGATCTTTGACCTTTGCTTGCACCTACACATTACAGTACTTTGCTCAACAGGGTAGATCAAAGTGGGCATGCGCAAAAGTGTAATGAAGGCCTCTGTGTGGATGACGTAGAATGCATCATTCACACGGGGCTGGGAAGGTGAACGGCGACTGTCCAGGATAGAGGAGGCGCTGGACCAAGAGCAGCGAAGCACAGCGGACACAACCGCCCTGCAGGTGAGTATTATTAAGGTGTTTTTTATGTTCTACAGAGCGACCTGGACTTATATACAGTAGTCTAGAATGCTGTAAATAAAGGATCACTGTTGGTGGCCACAGCTTATAGGGGAAAAACCCGGTGACTGGTTCTCTTTAATAAATATTGCATCAAAATTCGAAATGTTGACTGACTGGAATGAAAGAACATAATAAACATTGTAGCAAATTACTACTTTTTTATTATAATTGTTACATACATAGAGAGCTTATCATGGGATTTTTTTTTCTCATAACTGCACTTAATTTTATAATATTATAAACCCGATGGTATGCTTACAAGCAGCACTCATGAGAAAACCACAATGGCTGTGTAATCTTAGTAGTATATCTCCAGCTTTTAGCTTTTTATTTCTGTGAATACTTTTCATGTTTCTTTTTATATGAAATTTCACCACACTGGTACCTGGAAGAACGGAGTCTACTCCCTGAGCATGTTTCAAACAGTAATAATACAAAGCAGATGGTGACCATTTTAAGAGGAAACCGCAAAAAAAAGTCAAATTATTATGTGCCCTACCCTTCCCCCAGCCCTGCAATCAGAAGCTGGCCTGTTCAATAAAAGAACAGTTAAAATTTATCTGTTTTCTGTCAATTCACAAGGACCAGTGAGAAACACAAAGGGCTGATTTGAGCTGCAAAAAGGAGCCTAAATGTGAAGTGGAATTGGGTTACCCCAACGACTCAACAAGAAGCAGACATAGTGTAGAAGTCAGACTAGCAAAGGAAGCTCCGTAACTTGTGTTTCTTTACCTAAGACCCAGGAATGTGACCTGTATTAACTCTGTTTCTTGTTCTCTAAGATACTAATAGGTTTGGACAAGGTGCGTGGGAAACATCAAAGGGCATAACTGTGCATATTTGTGATATTCACGAAAAGAGAAAGAAGAGCAGAGAAAGGCAGATGGCAGAGGAGGAAGAAAAATGACTGTCTGATGCTAACTAATTTGAGGATCATTCAAATCAAATAAAAATGGGTCAAAGTCTATGAGAAAGGGAAAAGGGGGAAAGTATAGGCAGACTGGATTGCTAATAGGACTTACACTTTTTACTGGAGTGTAGAAAAAGCCATTATCATTTCTTTTTTACAACATTTTAGTGTTTTGTTTTTTTTATACACACAAGCCTTTTTTAAATGCATTTTCTTGTTACAGACAAAAAAAGCACTAAATACACATAGGGCATGCTCATTTAAAAAAGAAAGAAATAAAGAACTTTTGTTTTGCAAAAAAATGCAAAAAAGTTCAGTTAATAATAATAACTCCTGAAAAATAATTCTCTGATCTAGATTTATTTCTATGGTAAGGGCTCATGTATACGTTTCTTTTAGGACACCAATCAAGCCCTGAGTTATATAGTATTGTAATAGGGCACTTATATCGGACTGTACTGCAACCTACTTGGTATATAGAGGCCTAGAGACTTCTGCACATGGTACCTTTTTCTGGTACATTCCCATTTCCATCTTATCTCACTATGATAACTTATTCTTCTTTATATTGTTAAAGAATTTGTCTGAACAGGTGCAAATTATATGAATGTTCACTTTTGAAATTTAGGAAAGAGGGACATATCCAATGGCGCAGGTAATGTGCTGTAATTTTTCAATTTATGATTAAACATTTCCCTAACCTTGCCCATTCTGTGACCACCCAGAAATATTGCTCTTAGTGAAATTCATTAGTGCTCCCACACAAAAACAATACCCATCCCACAAAGTATGATGCCCACCGTGACCCCCCCCCACACAGTATGATGACCCTTCATAGCTCACCATGCACTCTATGAAGCCCCCACAGTGCCTACCACTAACAGTATAATGCCCTCTTATTCCAGCCCACACAGTATAATGCCCCCACAGTCCCTCCCACAGTATAATGCCCCCGTAGTCCCGCCCCCACAGTCTCTCCCACAGTATAAAGCGGGCTTTACACGCTACAACAAATCTAACGATGTGTCGGCGGGGTCACGTCGTAAGTGACGCACATCCGGCATCGTTAGTGTTGTTGTAGCGTGTGACAGCTACGTGCGATTGCGATTGAACGTAAAACTGTTCATCGCATACACGTCGTTCATTTCCTTAAAATTGCACGTCGGGTTGTTCAATGTTCCTGAGGCAGCACACATCGCAGTGTGTGATACCCCGGGAACGATGAACAGATCTTACCTGCGGCTCCCGCCGGCAATGCGGTAGGAAGGAGGTGGGTGGGATGTTTACGTCCCGCTCATTTCCGCCCCTCTGCTTCTATTGGCCGGCTGCCGCGTGACGTCGTTGTGACGCTGAACGTCCCTCCCACTCCAGGAAGTGGATGTTCGCCGCCCATATCGAGGTCGTATGGAAGGGTAAGTACGTGTGACGGGAAATAATCGTTTGTGCGACACGGTCAACAAATTGAACGTGCCACACATACGATGGGGGCGGTTACGATCGCATACGATATCATATGTGATATCGTAAGGTGTAAAGCAGGCTTAATGCCCTTATATCGCACCCACACAGAGTAATGCCCCCACAGTCTTCCACAAACAATGATGTCCCTGCTGTAAACCAGACACACAATATAATGCCTCCCCCGCTGACTTTGACACACACACACACACACACATACACACACTATGATGGCTCCACAGCTCCTACCACACTGTATAAAGCATCTACAGTCCCCCCAGACAGTATAATGCCCCTTAAGCCCCCACCCTAAACTCAGTATAATGCCTTCACATTATCCTTCCACCCACACACAGTATGTCCCCAAACAGTATAATTCTCCAAAGCCTTGCCGCCAACTCAGAATGACGCTCCTATAGTTCCCCACAAACACATACACAGTACAATGCCCTCACAATAAACCCTGCATAGTATAATGCCCCCACAGTCCCCGCACACATTATAGTACACTCCATATCAAACAATGGTCCTCTCACACAGCATGAATTTCCCCAACAAAATATGATGCCCCCACATCTTCCATCACATAGTAAAATACCCAGACAATACCCCCTTGTTATGATGCCCTCACACACTATAATGCCCACACAGTATGAATTCCCCACAGCGGCCCCACACAAGTATTCCACTTGACTGTATGTCCATTCATATTTCTGCTTCTCTGCAATTCATCTGTTCTCTACTGCACAGCCATCTGACTTGAAGAACCTCATACGTTTTTCAGTCTCTACCTATACAACAGAGTAGATTGGCTATGGTGACACTTTGGCTCAGTGGTTAGCACTGCACTCTTACAGAGCTGGGGACCTGGGTTCAAATCCCACCAAGGATAACATCTGCAAGGAGTCTGTATGTTCTCCCTGTGTTTGTGTGGGTTTCCTCCCATACTCCAAAAATGTACTGATAAGGACTTTAGATTGTGAGCCCCAATGGGGACAGAGTTGCCAATGTTTGTAAAGTACTATGGAATTAATGGCGCTAAACTCTGCAGCCCGCTTAATCCACCTCTCCCCTCGCTACTCCCCAGCCTCGCCACTCTGCCAATCCCTTCACTGGCTTCCCATCGCCCAACGACTCCAGTTCAAAACATTAACCATGACATACAAAGCCATGCACAACCTGTCTCCTCCCTACATCTGTGACCTAGTCTCCCGGTACCTACCTGCACGCAACCTTAGATCCTCACAAGATCTCCTTCTCTGCTCCTCTCTTATCTCCTCTTCCCACAATCGTGTACAAGATTTCTCCCGTGCATCCCCCATACTCTGGAACGCTCTACCTCAGCACATCAGACTCTCCACGACCGTGGAAAGCTTCAAGAGGAACCTCAAGACCCACCTCTTCCAACAAGCCTACAACCTACAATAGCCTTCAGCCCAGTAGACCACTGCGCAACCAGCTCTGTCCTTACCTATTGTACCATCACCCATTCCCTGTAGACTGTGAGCCCTCGCGGGCAGGGTCCTCTCTCCTCCTATACCAGTCTGTCTTGTACTGTTAATGATTGTTGTACGTATACCCTCTTTCACTTGTAAAGCGCCATGGAATAAATGGCGCTATAATAATAAATAATAATAATAATAATAATAATAAGTGAATAAATATTATTATTATCATCTTCTGGCTCACTGCTCCACCATTGTGTTCCTGTGTTACAGATAAAATCAGGACATAACCCTTATCTCGCACCAATGCTCTCGAAATTCAGTACTGTGCCACTGAATCCACGATGGTTGGAAAGTATAATTTATGGGAACCTGATAGCTGATACAGGATGCTCGATCCACAGGCAGCATGTATCAGATGCTGGCTGCACGGGTTCAGCCATATATGTACCGTATATCTCTGAAACGCTGCGATCTTTCAATGAAAATGTGAATGAGCCACATGAGATACTAGCTGGAGAGGTGGAGAGTGACAGGTCCCTCCCTGCAAGCTTGTATACGGAGAGACTTATCACTATTTTCGGGCTGAGAGTGAGAGGCTGCGAGGACACACCTTCCCGACTAGTCTCTCCTGTGGCTCAGCCCCCGGTGGCAATTAAACTATGTTTTTCTCTGAAATGCTGCAGCGTTTCAGAATTAATCAGATATGGCTGGCATCGTGCAGCCAGTGACTAATATATGTTGCCCGTGGATTGCACGCAATGTATATGATGTCAGGATCCTTTTCAGTAAGAAAACAAAGAAGACTATTTTAGCTTCCTTGAAAGACTTCAGAAAATGATGAATTGTCATCAGACCACGAGTTTGATGTGCCAGGTTACAGGGATTTACTGTGTCCACCTTTGAACTTAAGAGGCAGAGCTGAGGTTCTAGAAAGAAGGCAACAAACCCTGGAAGAAGGTGGTTTCATTTAAACAAATGCATGAGGACCAATTAGTTATTGCTGGAAAGAGACCTCTAATCACTTCAACATGCGGTAAAAATCTGTCCTGAAAAACAGGGATGAAATTCTGATCTGTGATGTCAAGGTTACCATCTGCCTTATTGTTTCCAGACATGTGGAGGAATTTGGCTTTTTTCTTTTTTTAATTTAGTTACGCACTGTTACAACCACAGGGGCACAATAACAATAGTCTTGATTTGGTAGTCTGTGCATGCTCCCTGCACTTCTTTCCAGCCTACTCTCAGCAGCTCATTGTCTCAACACTTGGAGATACGCTGACCTCCGAGGTAATCTGTCATCAGATTTCACAATGCAAACTGCATACATTAATGAATAGATAGGATCTCCACCATAGTGTTTAATTTCATTCAAATATGAATGGATACTACACTCTGACACTTGTATGCCTCGAGCCTGCAGGACAGCTTACATTTTATTTGGAACCTGATTGGAGCGGCTTATTCACCATCCGGACTATCCTGCGTTGCAAACATTCATCAATTTTTCTTTGCCCTTCACGTCCAGTGAGATTATATTGCACACCATTGGCAAATGAACATCAAGATCTCTGGAGATAAACTTATAACCTTGAGATTGTTTATATTTTTCAACGATTTTGGTTCTGAAGTCCGCAGACAGTTCTCTTTTCTTCTTTCTGATCTCCATGCTTAGTGCACACCTTTTTGTCTTGTTTTAGGTGCAATATGCATCCAGTAAAAAAAATAAATAAAAACAAAAAATAAGATGGCCAAGGAGTTCAAATGGATTCCAAATTTTTAACTTTAGACAATTTTTGTTAATACCATTTTCTAGTATTCAATCATAATCTTCCCACTTTGTACCACAGATGAGCGCCTAACATTAATAATGTGAACAAGCACTTATGTCTATGGCCACCTTTAGATTTGCTTGTTGGCAAATCCCAATGAGTTTGGAAATCATTAAGTTGAATTTTAATAGATCTGATCCTATTCTCCCTTGGACATGTGTGCATTTGATCTAAATGGGGAGAGGATAATAATCTGCCACTAGACACATCTAGCATCTGCTTTTCTCCCTTAAGAACAAAAATATTAGGCATGTTAAAATCCAATAACCTTACCCTTCTTTTCCTGTTGAAATCAAATATGTGAAGCGGGGAGCCCTATCCTGATCGAGGGATACTCACTCTCCCACTTCACCCAATGTGTGCATAATAATGTCCAGTGTTATCTTCACCTCAGCTTCTAGTAATCGTTGTAGACATGGAGGGTTACACAATTCATACACACAATTCTCTTAGTAAAACATTCAGGAGCTGGTTTATTGTAGTTCATCATGTCTTGATTACCGCAGACAGACAGGCCCTCTCATGCTGCCGTGGCTTTAACCGTGGGTTTTCTAACTTGCTGGCACTCGCTCTGGGTTACTATCTTCCGGCAGCCGAGTACAATACGTGCTTCCTTCCCGTAACCTTTCCTAGCGGTTTCCATGTCTCACTAGGGCCCTCGGATGACGTACCAGTTCCCAACCAGTTCTGGGTCCTGCCGGCAGACTCTATACCCTGACGTTCCACCGCTCTACAGCCCGTAAACAGGGTTAGGTCTTTACACATGGGAGGATTCCTCCTGTCCCGGACAGGCCCTCACTTCTGGCCCTGTCCTCTTAGTTGGATCTCTGCAGCTTCACTGCTCTAACTTTCCCTGTCTTCTCAATATTCTCTGCTCACTCCTCCCTCCTTGTCTTGGTCTCCCTGGTCACCACTTAACTATTTGCACCTGTTTCTGCTCTATCCTAACAAACTCACTACCACTGCACCCTACTCCTGCACACTGGTCCCTAGTTAAACTACACTAAAACATCCTATCTATAACCATTGATCTACAGTAAACCTGGCTCTCTACACTGTGTTTCCTGCCTGACACAACACGAGAGGCCAGCATCTTACATTATACATTACTTGCAATAAAACATATGAAGCTCGTGGTCGCTAGATGACGCTGACCGCCACGTCCGTTCAGCTTTGCTACATCGCTGATGTATCAGCGCACTCATTAGAACATCTTACATTAAATAGAATACAATACAATACACTTTCATATTATACAATATCACTTCCCTGTAGGAGTGGATATGGACCACCTCCTACATATGCCTGACCCTTCTTTTCCTAGATAACTTATATTGTAGGAAAAATGGAAGGGTCTTATACACAACTGATAATTGGCTATTTTTCACCGAAATCAGCAAATCGGGCCGGCATTCATCAAATATGTGTGGCCACCTTTAAAGTTTTGGAGTTTGCATAATTTATACAACAAATGGCATAACGGTATGATGTGCTAGTTGCTATTTTACTATATAGTAACTCCAACTATTAGTACTGTATATGGCATGGCAGAAAGTGTATGTCTTATTTTGGTATGCCTATTAGTTATCAGTTACTGAAACCTCTTTCCTGATACCCAATTATCTGTACACTGCAGGGTTTCTTACCTGTCTCAGAATCCTGCTGACTTCCAGCCCATTGTTGACTTGCAGATTCCACTGGAAGACAATCACACAGATAAGACATGTTATAATGGACCATGGTCTTAATGAAATGCACACTGAAGTGACACCATTCATGTAACACTGATTACACAATTGTTTCCGAAATTAACTCCCAGCTCACATAAAGGCTTGAGTATGTTTAGGCTCCAATTGATCAGTGCACAACATGTAGAAGGTAGGGTCTTCAGAGAGGAGATTAATGATGATCATTATTCTAATTTATACAAAGTTCCACAGCCTGTGCATAGTTACCATCATATAGGCCACATTACAAGGGCTACTAATCAGCAGAAAAAAACGTAAATGGACTTCAATTTTATAAAATGTTGAATACCCATGTAACAATGCCTGGCTTTCCATATGCTATAAATAGGAGGGCAGAAGTAATCTGCTGGCAGACTTCTATGGTGTTGGCCTAGCTTGCCAAGAACAAAAGGTTTTAGTAGTTGAAGGTGCCTGATCCTTAGCTCTCTCCACATCTGCCATGAGGTGAGAGTTGGGAGGCCCCACATTAGATGGTTGAACTTTCCTGCTGATATAAGCAAATACAGCAGGAATAAAGGCCCAGTCACACACAACAACTTACCAGCGATCCCGAAAACGATACGACCTGATAGGGATCGCTGGTAAGTGGCTGGAAGGTCGCTGGTGAGATGTCACACAGTCAGACCTTACCAACAATGCAGGAACGATACAGGTCGCAGTAGCGACCTTTATAACAATCTCAGCAGTCACTGTGACCCTGTCACACAGTGTCAAACATAGCGATGTGTCCTGCCCAGCAAGACATCACCTTTGAAGAAAATGGCCTGGACCATTCTGCAACGACTAGCGATCTCACAGCAGGGGCCTGATCGCTGGTAGGTGTCACACATAGCGAAATCGCTAACGGGATCGCTACTGCGCCACAGAAACCGTGACTCAGCAGCAATCTCGCTAGCGATCTCATTATGTGTGACGGTACCTTAAGTCTACTGTGTATGACAAACTTTGAGCTGCCCTTACACCTAGGATGAGCAACGGCTGAACCCACCTTTTTTGGCCAAGCTTGCTGACCCTCAGATGTGGTAAGGTCCAGTTACATGGACCAACTGGCAGTGTTAAATGCCATGTTCGGTAAATATTTTATAATTATTTAATAGCGTATTTACACAGGCAGATGCGGTAAACTATGCTCACTGAAACATCCAGAATAGATCGCTCATTTGCTGCCATTCTTCTTGGCAATTCATGTCCAGTTGACATAAAGCGATGAACTACCAAAATTGATGATCTTTTGTCTAGTACAAAAGATATTTCACCCATTGAACAAGCATTTTGCTCATTCATCGGGTGATTGGAGCCTGTTCAGACTGAAAAAATTAACATGAAACATCACTCATGATAATCTGTCAGTGTAAGTGCACCACAATTTTACCAACATTCTCTTGATCTTATGGGAAAGTAAAATCAGACATGCTATATTTCAGAATGCCCAATCCTTTGTTTTCGCTGGAAATAAGTTATCTCCTGCTTACCATGGAGAACGCATGTATGCTTAAATGTGTAAGTGGAGTCTGACATAAAAGCTATCAAAGGTGTATGGCCATTTTTATAAAGTAATGTGTGAGGTGTTGTTATGATTGCATCTCAATTCTATTAATGGTAAATAATTTATGGAAGTAATGAAATGGTTAAATGAGGAAGGACCCTCATCAGTTATTAGTCAGAAAAGCTGCAAAAAGTATCTCTTTCTCTGTGGGAACTGAAATGTCTGCATTAGTCTTTTGCATGGTGTAGTTCTTCAGGTCTCCTGTGTTGGCACTGTAGGGCAATTAAACATTTGCTTGATCACAAATATTTGTCTACGACTACATTTATTAATATTATTATTTATTATTATAGCGCCATCAATTCCATGGCGCTTTACATGTGAAAGGGGTATACATAATAGGGCAAGTACAATAATGATAAACAATACAAGACACAGACAGGTACAGGAGGATAGAGGTCCCTGCCCGCGAGGGCTCACAATCTACAAGGGATAGGTGAGGATACAGTAGGTGAGGGTAGAGCTGATTGTGCGGCGCTGCATCAGACTGAGGGTATTGGCAGGTTGTAGGCTTGTCGGAAGAGGTGGGTCTTCAGGTTCCTTTTGAAGCTTGTCAAGGTAGGCGAGAGTCTGATGTGTTGTGGCAGATCATTCCAGAGTATGGGGGAGGTATGGGAGAAATCTTGGATGCGATGGTGGGAAGAGGAGATGAGAGGGGAGCAGAGAAGGAGATCTTGTGAGGATCGAAGGTTACGTGCAGGTAAGTACCGGGATACTAGGTCAGAGATGTAAGGAGGAGACAGGTTGTGGATGGCTTTGTAGGTCATGGTTAGGGTTTTGAAGTGGAGTCATTGGGCAATGGGAAGCCAGTGAAGGGATTGGCAGAGAGGAGAGGTCGGGGAGTAGCGGGGGGACAGGTGGATTACTTGGGCAGCATAGTTTAGAATAGATTGTAGGGGTGCGAAACTGTTAGAAGGGAGACCACAGAGCAGGAGGTTGCAATAATCCAGGCGGGAGATAATAAGGGCATGTACTAATGTTTTTGCAGCTTCTTGGGAAAGGAGTGTTCGGATCCGTGAAATATTTTTAAGTTGGAGGTGGCAGGAGGTGAAGAGGGCTTGGATGTGTGGCTTGAAAGAGAGATCAGAGTCTAGGTATACTCCCAGGCAGCGAGCACAAGGGACCGGGGAGAGTGGGCAGCCATTGACATTGATGGATATGTCAGGTGGGGGAGTTGAGTGATGGGGGGGAAAGACAATGAATTCTGTTTTGTCCATGTTCAATTTTAAGAATTGGGCAGAGAAAAAGGATGAAATAGCAGACAGACATTGTGGGATTCTGGTTAGTAGGGAGGTGATGTCAGGTCCAGAGAGGTAGATCTGCGTATCATCAGAGTAGAGATAATACTGAAAGCCGTGGGACTCTATGAGCTGTCCCAGGCCAAGGGTGTAAATGGAGAACAGCAGGGGTCCAAGAACTGAGCCTTGGGGGACCCCGACAGATAGGGGGCGAGATGAGGAAGTGGTGTGAGAGTGGGAGACGCTGAAAGTTCGGTCGGTTAAGTATGAGGAAATCCAAGATAGCGCCAAGTCTGTGATGCCCAGAGATGAGAGAATTTGTAGTAGAAGGGAGTGGTCTACAGTGTCAAAGGCAGAGGACAGGTCCAGAAGGAGGAGGACAGAGTAGTGTCGCTTGGATTTTGCGGTTAGTAGATCGTTAGTGACTTTTGTTAGGGCAGTTTCAGTGGAATGATAGGGTCGGAAGCCAGATTGTAGTCGGTCAAAGAGGGAGCAGGAAGAGAGGTAAGAGGACAGTTCAAGATGGACATGCTGTTCCAGTAGTTTTGAGGCATAAGGAAGACGTGATATGGGGTGATAGTTTGACACAGAGGAAGGATCAAAGGAGGGCTTTTTGAGGATGGGTGTGATGGAGGCATGTTTAAAGCATGAAGGAAATACACCAGTTGTTAATGATAGGTTGAAGAGATGTGTTAGGGTTGGGATGAAGACTGTGGTGAGATTGGGGATGAGGTGAGATGGGAGTGGATCAAGCAGGCAGGTTGTGAGATGTGATCTTGAGAGTAGAGTGGAAAGATGATCTTCTGTCATGGTGGAGAAGCTGGATTTGGAGGAATAAGGCTGAGTAGTTGTGACATCTTATGATTTTTTTTTTAGGGAAACCTAACAAAGTAGTATTTACCTTTGTGGAATATCCATTTTGATTAGATACTGTTAATTCCATTTTATACAGTATTAATAAACACTAAATTATAAAGTACATAAGGTATAAAGAGTAAGGCCTTGATTCATCAAGAATAGCGACTTTCTCACTGCTCTTGATGAGGGGGGGGTGTAGGAGTCAGCTGCCTCATAATGACTCAGGAGCCTCTAACCAGTGAACTGCACAAAACCAGAAATCTTACTGGATTTCTGGCATAAGTAATGCCACAGCTGGTCATGAATTATTCGAGCTGTGCCATCACACCCTCACCGTGCCCTCTCCTGCCCCAGCTCCACCCGTGGGAGAAACTGGAGTGAAAACAAAACGTTGAAAAACATTTGAGCAATTCCGAATTGTGCAAAAATGTTGCTACTTTTGATGTATCGGAGCCTATTTAAGTTTTTCTCCAACTCTTCAATAAAATGGTGCCAGAATCAGACGATGTGTGTATGGCCAGAGTCACACTTGTGAGTGCCTCGCATGTAACTCGCGCGAGTCTCGCATCGCATCACCTGGCACTGCCTAACACTCTCCGGACAGAAGTGTCTCAGCTGTATAGAGCAGCATACATGCAGCCGACCAACTCCTGTCAGGAGAGTGCGCAGCCGTGCCGAGTGATGCGATGCGAGACTCACACGAGTTACACATTTTTTATGAAAAACAATTCAAGAAATGCCCCAACATTTCTTGAATTGTTTTTCATAAAAAATGTGACTTACCTATCTATTTCTCTTACTGAGCACATAGACTTATGAATATCTGATGACTCCCCTAGGCGCCGAATCCCTACTCATCTGAGTGGTGATACAGACAAATTAGCCACTGTGGACTGAGCACTTCTTCCTCACTGTGGTGTTACTGCTTTAGGGGTTGATTCTATCTGAGAGGGATCACACTTATAATCTAACAGGGAGGGCAACACCCAGGGATAGCCGTCAAGGAACGGGGGCGTCTTCACATTTAGGACGCCGACCCCCATATTGAGGAAGGGAAAGGATAGGGTAAGATTATCCTTCCTCTTTCATTCCCGAATTTTAATTGTTTGTTATGTACGTAATTTTGATACTAATAAAATTATACGGTTTTATATAAAAGTAGTAAGAATCTGGTTTTGGTAAAGAGAGAGCCCTGGAAAGAGACAGACGGGGAAAGAGACAGACGGGGAAAGAGACAGACAGGGAAAGAGATAGACGGGGAAAGAGATAGACGGGGAAAGAGACAGACGGGGAAAGAGACAGACGGGGAAAGAGACAGACGGGGAAAGAGACAGACGGGGAAAGAGACACACGGGGAAAGAGACAGACCTGGAAAGAGACAGACCTGGAAAGAGACAGCCCTGGAAAGAGACAGCCTGGAAAGAGACAGCCTGGAAAGAGACAGACGGGCAAAGAGCAGACCTGGAAAGAGACAGCCCTGGAAAGAGACAGACGGGGAAAGAGACAGACGGGGAAAGAGACAGACCTGGAAAGAGACAGACCTGAAAAGAGACAGACCTGGAAAGAGACAGACCAAGACAGACAGAAAAGAGACAGACGGGGAAATAGACAGACAGACACACACATAGAGACAGAGATAGAGAGAGACAGACAGACACAGAGATGGAGACAGATAGACTGATACAAATACAGACAGAGATAGAAATAGTCAGACAGAGACATAGGCACAGACAGGCAAGGAAAGAGACAGACAGAGAGACAGACAGACAGCGACACACAGACAGAGACTGGGAGAGAGACAGAGAGACAGTTACTATCCCGGGCAACGCCCGTGTACTACAGCTAGTATATAATATATATGGGCGGCACGGTGGCTTAGTGGTTAGCACTGCAGTCTTGCAGCGCTGGGGTCCTGGGTTCAAATCCCACCAAGGACACCATCTGCAAGGAGTTTGTATGTTCTCCCCGTGTTTGCGTGGGTTTCCTCCGGGTTCTCCGGTTTCCTCCCACACTCCAAAAGACATACAGATAGGGACTTTAGATTGTGAGCCCCAATGGGGACAGCGTTCCTGATGTATGTAAAGCGCTGCGGAATATGTTAGCGCTATATAAAAATAAAGATTTGATTTTTTTTTTTTTTTTGATATATATATATGTATATTATATACATATATATATTTTATTTTTTTTAAAGGAAAATTACATTTATTCACTGGACATTGATTGCTTTGGTCTCTCCTAATTTACATGTGATAATGACAGTTGTGTTTACTAGCAGAGTAATGTTAAGTGGTGCGCCTATAAAAGATAAGTGTCTGCAACAAATCCCACAATTAGCATCCTTTTAACAACATCATAAACCGGGGGGGGGGGGAAAAAGGCATCTAAGGTCCAAAGAGACTAAAACACAGAATAAAAAAAAATAGATCTGGAAAAAGTACAATCTTTTTATATTAACAGAGGGCCTTGCGTATTTTTCTTTTCACTTTTTTCTGGACATCTGTCTGACATTCGCCCAGTGTTGTATTCTTTGCTCTCTGCTGGGACCTTTGTCAGCGAGGTTTGTTTTTCTTTCTGACAATCACAGTGTGATGGAGTCAGGCCTGCAAGTGTGGACTATTGATTTAGTCTGGAGTCGATGAGTAGAAGGGGCAAAACCAGGGGGTGGACGGCAATGTGAAAGCCTGAAGGAGGAGGAGGGGGCCGCCTCACCACTGAAAATATAAGAGGAGTTTTAAACTGTTCTCCCCCCTGTGGCTCAGTAATCACTAATAAGAACCCCCAGTGCCCCATCAATGTCTAATGAACTTCACTTTCCGACCTTTTTTCTAACTGACCATAAATCAGTAATGTAGACTTGCCTAATAATATTTCAGTTTTCAGTCGGCTGCCTGTATAGTCCTTTATCCCAACACTACCTAATGCTGTATATTAGGGTTATTTATGCCCTGTGGTTGAGCAGTTTCCTAGTGTGTGCAAAATGGTGGCTGTCATACTTAAAATTTTATAGACTGAAGGATATTCATCTTGCTAAGATAAGCAATAATAGCTATAAATGTTGCGTGCAATACAGGGTTAAACTGGTAAAAATACTACGGCTTCAGGATTGGCCATCACAGCCCACCAGAGTAGTTCTATAAATGGAACACACATGTTTTTACATCTGTACTCCTCAGCAGCCCCCCAAAACAGCCTCCCTCCTATTAACCCGTCTTTCTTCATAAAGGAAAACAGAGATTAGGAACCGAAGATTAAGAGAACAGCTTGTATAAATACAAATATTCAATACATCTCATAGGGCTTTTTTACAGAACAAAAGAGCTGCATGTTGTGCTATTGCTATATCAATGGATGGATGGATAGATAGATATAGATAGATGTAAGAAAATAATAAGTAGCACTTCAATTCAAAGATGCAAAAAATTGTCTTTTTTCATTACAAAACAGGCAAAGGAGGTATCCAGAACTCATGGCAATAGGAATCCAGAAAAATAGATTAAAAACGTCACGTTTATTGGTAGTTTCTAAAATAGAAAAAAATCACGACCTGGCAGTAGACACAGTCTATGCGTTTCGAGCATGCAAGCTCTTATTCTTGGTCATGAATAAGAACCTGCGTATTTGAAACGTGTAGAGTGTGTCTACTGACAGGTCGTGATTTTTTTCTATTTTAAAAACTACCAATAAACGTGATGTTTTTAACCTATTTTTCTGAATTCCTATTGCCATGAGTGCTGGATACTTTCTTTGCCTGTTTTGAATTGACTCAGATCAGGCCAGTTAGCCTGACTGGACTCTCTGTGCACCGTCTGCAACAAGACTTTCTAGGAGTGCTGAGCTGATTTAATCTTTGAACTATTCTGCTTTCTTTTTTCCATTAGTCAATTTGGCAACGTTTCGGTCCCATAATGGAACCTTTCTCAAGCTTTCTCAAGGCTTGAGAAACATTCCATTATGGGACTGAAACGTTGCCCCATGGGCTAATAAAAAAGGTCTTTTTTTTGCATCTTTGCACTGGAGTCTTGCTTATTATATTTTAGCCTACATTGGGTATGTGTCTGGAAAGCCTTTCCCCCTTATTGTGACTGCCCATTTTATATATATATATATATATATATATATATATATATATATATATATATATATATATATATAATATATATTTTTCCAGATAGATAGATAGAGAGATACACAAAAATTGAAAGCCGCATAGGTTCCTATGGACAGTAAGTGTACGATATAGTAAAAATGGCAGCACTCCAGTGTAAAGAGGGTGGATATTTATTTGGCATAAACTCAATATTGCTATTCGACCTTTCAGCTTAAAACGGCTCAGTATATAGGGCTGAAATGTCGCATCTGTGAGCTTATTAGATATCCCCATTTTTTTCATGAACTGCTAGTCTGGATTGCTGTCTATTTTTTGGGTGGGGGAGTGTCACGTCCCCACCGGAGTCCGCTCCTGCGACTTCTGCTCCGATCGCCAGACGACGCCATGTTCCCACCATGGATAGTGCTGGTGATGGGAGAGGAGTCGGTGCCCGAGGTTCTGCGGAGCACAGGCTCTGCTCAACCACTAGGTTGGGTTTCCCTGGAACCTGCAGTACCACTGGCTGACTGTACAGTTAGGTCCAGAAATATTTGGACAGTGACACAAGTTTTGTTATTTTAGCTGTTTACAAAAACATGTTCAGAAATACAATTATATATATAATATGGGCTGAAAGTGCACACTCCCAGCTGCAATATGAGAGTTTTCACATCCAAATCGGAGAAAGGGTTTAGGAATCATAGCTCTGTAATGCATAGCCTCCTCTTTTTCAAGGGACCAAAAGTAATTGGACAAGGGACTCTAAGGGCTGCAATTAACTCTGAAGGCGTCTCCCTCGTTAACCCCTGTAATCAATGAAGTAGTTAAAAGGTCTGGGGTTGATTACAGGTGTGTGGTTTTGCATTTGGAAGCTGTTGCTGTGACCAGACAACATGCGGTCTAAGGAACTCTCAATTGAGGTGAAGCAGAACATCCTGAGGCTGAAAAAAAAGAAAAAATCCATCAGAGAGATAGCAGACATGCTTGGAGTAGCAAAATCAACAGTCGGGTACATTCTGAGAAAAAAGGAATTGACTGGTGAGCTTGGGAACTCAAAAAGGCCTGGGCGTCCACGGATGACAACAGTGGTGGATGATCGCCGCATACTTTCTTTGGTGAAGAAGAACCCATTCACAACATCAACTGAAGTCCAGAACACTCTCAGTGAAGTAGGTGTATCTGTCTCTAAGTCAACAGTAAAGAGAAGACTCCATGAAAGTAAATACAAAGGGTTCACATCTAGATGCAAACCATTCATTAATTCCAAAAATAGACAGGCCAGAGTTAAATTTGCTGAAAAACACCTCATGAAGCCAGCTCAGTTCTGGAAAAGTATTCTATGGACAGATGAGACCAAGATCAACCTGTACCAGAATGATGGGAAGAAAAAAGTTTGGAGAAGAAAGGGAACGGCACATGATCCAAGGCACACCACATCCTCTGTAAAACATGGTGGAGGCAACGTGATGGCATGGGCATGCATGGCTTTCAATGGCACTGGGTCACTTGTGTTTATTGATGACATAACAGCAGACAAGAGTAGCCGGATGAATTCTGAAGTGTACCGGGATATACTTTCAGCCCAGATTCAGCCAAATGCCGCAAAGTTGATCGGACGGCGCTTCATAGTACAGATGGACAATGACCCCAAGCATACAGCCAAAGCTACCCAGGAGTTCATGAGTGCAAAAAAGTGGAAAATTCTGCAATGGCCAAGTCAATCACCAGATCTTAACCCAATTGAGCATGCATTTCACTTGCTCAAATCCAGACTTAAGACGGAAAGACCCACATACAAGCAAGACCTGAAGGCTGCGGCTGTAAAGGCCTGGCAAAGCATTAAGAAGGAGGAAACCCAGCGTTTGGTGATGTCCATGGGTTCCAGACTTAAGGCAGTGATTGCCTCCAAAGGATTCACAACAAAATATTGAAAATAAAAAATTTTTTTTTGGGTTTGGTTTATTTGTCCAATTACTTTTGACCTCCTAAAATGTGGAGTGTTTGTAAAGAAATGTGTACAATTCCTACAATTTCTATCAGATATTTTTGTTCAAACCTTCAAATTAAACGTTACAATCTGCACTTGAATTCTGTTGTAGAGGTTTCATTTCAAATCCAATGTGGTGGCATGCAGAGCCCAACTCGCGAAAATTGTGTCACTGTCTAAATATTTCTGGACCTAACTGTAGGTGGCGTGTGTCTCCCGGCTGAAGTGGCCAACATTCACCTGCAGCCTATGGGAAGAAACCACACCCTTCTTATTTCCCCTCCTGTCACATGACCACTGCCAGTGATAGTTCTGTACTCCTGGCTCATGTGCTGTTTGTATTATGATTCCTGTGTGCTGACCTTGCTTGTTGTTTGACTACCCTCCTGCCTGTCGTTTTTGTACCTTGCTGCCAGTTCCGGATTTGACCCCTGCTTTGTCTCCTCACTACGCCCTTGCCTGCCGATTCTGTTCCTGTTTTGCATCTCCTGGATTTTGACCCTGCCTGACGACCACTGACTACAGTCTACCACAGGTAGCGATCTCTGAGGCTCTGTGTAATTGCAAATCCCTGTAAAGGGGTTAAAGGGTTGCAGAGTTCTTGGGGTTCTGCTTTGTGAGTGGCTTTTCTCTACATTCCCCTTACAGCCAGTCTGAGTCTGTGGCTCCTATCAGGTATTACAGGGAGGGCAAGATAGACAGACAGCTAGATGTACAGATATGTAGATTATTTTTCGAGTTATGCTCTATAGAAAAAAGTATTGGGACTCAGCTCTTAATAATTGAATTCAGGTTTTTTATTTAATCCCATAGTCTCAAATGTATAAAGTCCAGCTCCCAGCCACACAGTCTACGTTTGTTACATTAGTGAAAGAATGGCTCGTTCTAAAGAGCATGCTGAAATCAAGCGTGGTAATTATAATAGGATGTCACTGATCTAATCAGCCAGTTTATTAAATTTCTTCCCTCCTAAAAGTTTCACAATCAATGATATTATTGAAAACTAAAGGAGTTTAGGATCTATCGCAACTCTGCTACAAAGTAGCAGACCACATAAAGCGGGGTCACCAAGTGCTGAGGGGCAAAGTATGTAAGTCACCAGCACTCTGCTGACTCAATATCTGCAGAGCTCCAAATCTTCTCTGTCACTAATATCAGCACAAAACCTGTGAGCCATGGGCTTCAATTACAGGGGTTGCATGCACATCTGGGCCCTGGAGCCTAGAGAACCCAAAACGCCCCTTTGGCCTATACAAAAAGACCAATGCTGTTAAAGAGTTACAATATTCGGGGGACTCATTGGAGCTTTTGCATTGGGGCTCAAAAGCTTCAAGTTACGCCACTGGTTTCAAGGCATGGATTTTTAAGGCTGAGCAGCTGCCCAGAATCCTTACATCACCAAGCACAATCCCAGGCATCAGATGCATTGATGTAAAGCTGATAGCCACTGGACTCTGGAGCAGTGGAAACATATTCTGTGGGGTGAACTGACAATTCATTTTTTTTTATGCCAAGAAATTGTTGACTGCCTGACTGCATTGTGCCAGCTGTACATTTTGGTGAAGGAAGGATAATGCTTGGGGATGGTTTTTAAGGGATTGCCTTAATCACCTTAGTTCTAGGACATATTAATGCTTTGGCATATGACATTTTGGACAATAGTATGTTTCATCTTTGTGGGAAGTGTTTGGGGAAGGTTATTTTTCGTCCCAGCATGATTGTGCACAGTGCACAAAGCATGGTTAGTAAAGGCATGGTTGGTTGAGTTTGGTGTGACCTCTTCTGGCCGCCACACAGCCCTGATCATTGGGATAAACTAGAACAGATTTTACAAAAATATTTTGTCCATAACCATCTACAATAACCATCTACAATAGTCTACAATAAATGTTACCTTCCTCTTCATCTTCAGGGATGAAATCAAAACGAATGGAAATGTCTGTATCCCGCGTTGCTCCCATAAGAGAGAGGCATACAATCTCCCCATCAGGGCCCATTATCAGGCTCCCTACAGAACTGCCTTTACAGCACTCTTTAATAAAAAACAAACAAAACAAACAAAAACAAACATATAAGAAGCTAATTTATATTACATTACATGGAGAAAGAGAAAAGTTATTGCTGTTAACATACGATATATTATATTTATCCAACAGCTGCAACGATAATTGAATAAAATGAAAAAATTAAAAGAAAAACAGCATGTGCATCCAATATATCACAAGATATTTAACAACACCATAAATCAACTAAAATAGCACATATTGACAGCTAAGACAAGGAGAAAGGTCCCGATTTCTCATTCTTCCTTGCAAGACTGTTGCAAGGAGGAAATTGTATTTAATGTTGAAGCACAGGTGCCTCCACTCTATACTGACTCTATAGGGGCGATGTGCTCAGCTATTTCTTTAAAGGGAACCTGTCAGGTCACCTTATGCCTTCCAACCCAGCAGCATTCCAATATGTATGCCAAAATTCCTTGCCTAACCAGCCCTATGTAATGCTATTTACTAAAATCAATGTTTAAAAAAAAGCATTTATAAAGTGTGCTGTTTCTAGCTAATTAGTCCTTTGATTAGTCGAAGAGGTGTTAGTTCCCCAGACTAGTCAGCCCTCTTTCCATGTTATTATAGCCCTATGGGCGCGGTGACATGATTTCCAAAAGCTGGTGTCATCACAGCTCCTGGAAATCTTGCGCATGTGTGTGTCGCGGGCGGGGAGGGGACGCTGCGCTCACCCACTGCTCGGGTCCGGCTGCTGCTGCTCGGTGGTGGCTCGAGCAGTGGGCCGGATCCCGGGGACTCGAGCGGCGCTCCTCGCCCGTGAGTGAAAGGGGGGGTGGTTTGGGTTTAGGGATATTGTCCGTGACGCCACCCACGGTTGTGGTGAGGTTGTGACACCCCCGCTGCTCTAGACGGGGATCCCGGGAGCGATGACAGGGAGCAGCTTGGATGTTGTTTCTCCCCTCCGTGGGTAGGGGGGTTGGTTGTCCCAGGGCCTGGTGAGGCAGGGATGGCAGGCGGGCTACGGGGCCTGGTGAGGTGCAGGGTCGCGGGGGTAGCACTGTGCCGCACGGCACGGTGGTACTCACTCAGCCAATGATGAATGCAAAGTCTCCGGTAAAACAAACGGCTGGATGGACGGGTCCCACAGACGGCTGCGGTTGTTCTTCTCCCGGTAGGTTGGTGGTGACTGCCTTTCCCTGCACTTGTGTTGTGTTCTCGGTTCTGGTGGCTTCCCACCGGTAACCCGCTCCCCAGCTTGGATGGATGCTGAAGGAGCCCCTTTTGCCCGCAGGCTCTGGCCCTGGGAACTGTAGCCTTGGCGGTGACTGTATTTCCCTTCACGGTTTGAGCTGTTGCCTTCAATCGGGTCTTGACTGCTGGGAAACCCCGGACGTTCCCTTCGCTAATGGATTTGACCGGTTTTACGGCGACTCTAGCCTGGTCAAGGTCCGTAGGCCCTGCCGAATGGTGCTGGCTACGGGGACTAGTTGCCAGCAACGGCCGGTTTAATCAAAGTTCCAATCAGGTGACATCTTCTGTTGATTACTTATCATTCACAACTTTTAAACTGGTGGTCCCAACGGGGACAACTACTGACAACGGTGGACCGCTGACTCACTCCAAATCCACGGTGTCGGCCGGGGGAGGGGGCCGGACTGGTACTCGAGCCTCCTGACTGCCCCTCAGTTTAGCGTCCAGAGCAAACCAACCCCTCTCCCCGCAATGCCGAGTGTATTGGACCAAGTCCCCCGGCATCAGGTTGCGGCCCAGGTGGTCCTCTGGCAGGTGGGCATTGATGTCCCGTCGGGCCACAAAGATTTCGGCCTCCAGGCCCGGCTCATATATAAATCCGTACCCCCGACAGACGTCAAACCTCCTCACTTGTCCTTCATAGAGCGGGCCCCGTACACGGAAGGTGGCTTGGCGGAGGCTTTCTTTCTCCTTAATTGTGCGGGCTACCAGCTCCGCCTTCCTCCTTTCCCTCTCCGCGATCTCCTGGCCCAGCGGGGTCTGTTCCCTGTCCCAGTAAGGGGCTACTGCGGGCCCCAGCGCACGGGTCGGCCCCGCGAGACCTCCTTCACGCTGCCCAGTACTGGCATTCTGGGGGGAAGGTCCCGCGGTGTCATGGCCTGGGGTGCTGCCTTACAGCGGCAACCCGGCTCGGCCTCAGCCGAGGCGTGGGGGATGGGCACAGGGATAGTCTCCCGCTTAACCTCCTGCACGGAGCGGCCTGTAGGAACCGATTTGGACTCAGGCATGATCATTACAGGCGCCTCCGGTATCTCTCCGCTGACGGCCTCGGATTTCAGCATCTTCCAAGGGAGCGGCTCCGGGCGGTCACGGGCCCCGGCTGCAGGTCGGTCCGCCTGCGCGGATTGGCGGGGTACCGCTACCGGTTGTGGTGGTAGCGGGCCTAGTGACGGGCAGCAGCAGCCAAGACGGGTAGCGGGGGAGGTAGCAGGGCGAGCGGGTGTAGACCGGGCCCCTCGGCCGCGATGACCGACCCACTAGGGGTACAGGGGCATAGGTCACTTACCCTTTCTTCCAAGACTCCCTCCACCTCGCGTCTCCATATGGCCGCCACCACCTCCACCATGTCGGCCTCCCACTCCTCCAAGAGGAGTTGCACTCTGATCTGCAGCCGTTGTTGTAGCTGAGTGGTCCGGACCTCCACCCACGCCGCGGTCCCAGGCGTGGGGGCTACGGTATTACGGGACGGTTGGTACATCGCTGCGGCGGCCTCTTCCAGGAACCACAAGATGGCCGCATGGTCCTGGCGTCCCTGCCTTTATAGCCGCGGGCTACATGCGGCCAGATGCCATCCGTCCCCCTTAGTCTTTTTCCGGCTTGTCCTCTACAGGGGCGGGGTTTCGGTTTTCGCGCCTCCACTGCTCGAGGAGACGCTCGAGCAGGGATTTTTCGCGCCCAAAATGACGGCTTCTCAAATTTTTCGGCCGGACACCTCCGGCGGTCACAAGGCCCACCTCAGACGGCAGAGCGGTAGGATCCTGTTTGTGACGCCAAGTTGTCGCGGGCGGGGAGGGGACGCTGCGCTCACTCACTGCTCGGGTCCGGCTGCTGCTGCTCGTTGGTGGCTCGAGCGGTGGGCCGGATCCCGGGGACTCGAGCAGCGCTCCTCGCCCGTGAGTGAAAGGGGGGGTGGTTTGGGTTTAGGGATATTGTCCGTGATGCCACCCACGGTTGTGGTGAGGTTGTGACACCGCTGCTCTAGACGGGGATCCCGGGAGTGATGACAGGGAGCAGCTTGAATGTTGTTTCTCCCCTCCGTGGGTAGGGGGGTTGGTTGTCCCGGGGCCCGGTCAGGGAGGGATGGCAGGTGGGCTACGGGGCCTGGTGAGGTGCAGGGTCACGGGGGCAGCGCTGTGCCGCACGGCACGGTGGTACTCACTCAGCCAATGATGAATGCAAAGTCTCCGGTAAAACAAACGGCTGGATGGACGGGTCCCACAGACGGCTGCGGTTGTTCTTCTCCCGGTAGGTTGGTGGTGACTGCCTTTCCCTGCACCTGTGTTGTGTTCTCGGTTCTGGTGGCTTCCCACTGGTAACCCGCTCCCCAGCTTGGATGGATGCTGAAGGAGCCCCTTTTGCCCGCAGGCTCTGGCCCTGGGAACTGTAGCCTTGGCGGTGACTGTATTTCCCTTCACGGTTTGAGCTGTTGCCTTTAATCGGGTCTTGACTGCTGGGAAACCCCGGAGGTTCCCTTCGCTAACGTATTTGACCGGTTTTACGGCGACTCCTAGCCTGGTCGGGGTCCGTAGGCCCTGCCGAATGGATCTGGCTTCTCTTCGCTCCCCGATCCGGTACCGGCGGGCCACCGCCCGTCCCCGGTCCTTACGGTTCACTTCAATTAGCCTCTCCTGCAGACGGTCACCACCGTCTGCCAACCTTGCTGTATGTGCCCGTGCCACGCACCCGGACACGGTCAGTCTCCTCTACTACCACTTCACTCTCTAACTCCAAAACTCACCTGACTCCTTTTTCCCGCCTCCAGGACTGTGAACTCCTCGGTGGGCAGGGCCAACCGCCTGGCCCACCCCCTTGTGTGGACATCAGCCCCTGGAGGGAGGCAACAAGGATTTGTGTTTGACCTTGGTGTGCCTAGCCGGGGTGTGGGGTGTGTTGTTGCAGTACCTGTGACGTCCTGGCTTGTCCAGGTCGCCACATGGGCGTCTCATTTCGGCAGCATCACTGCGCCTTTGTAGCCGGGTGTATGCTTCCCAGCTTCAGAGAGGCACACTGCGCATGATCGGAAAAACATCTTCTACATTTTCGGTCATGCACAGTGCCCCTCTCTGAAGCTCTGATGCGTACACCTGGCTTCAAAGGCGCAGTGAGCCACACGCATGCACAAGCTTTCAAGGACGCTGGCTCTTTGAAAACATGTTATCACATCCAAAAGGGAGTGATAACATGGAAAGAGGGCTGACTAGTCTAGGGAAACAACACCCCAACGATTAGTGACGATTCTAATTGGCATAGGAACAGCGCACTTTATAAATTCTTTTTTACACATTGACTTTACTAAATAGCATTAAACAGGGCTGGTTAGGCAGTGAATTTTGGTATACACATGGGATTGCTGCTAGTTTGGAGGGCAAAAGGGATCTGGCAGGTTCCCTTTAACTCCCATTAAGTTTGTCCTAAAATTTGGTGTGAGAACAATTTCATCTCCGGTCTACGATTTTCCAGTCCATTTTCTGAACTGAAGTTTATACGTTGAATGGTAAATTCGAATATTATAATTGAGCACGTATTCATGACTTCTCGTTCCGTCTCCACAGGTGATATCTTAATTTTTGAATTTTTGTTTTTTATTTTTTAAAATCCCTTTGACAATGTTTGAATATTGTATATATTTTTCGGAGCAATGGTCAAAAATTGCAATTATATCAACTGGTTTCACAGCTAAAGTCGGCCATGCACAAGAAATTTTAAACAACCATACCAGTACAAATCAGGCCATTTTCAGCAACTGTTCAAACCTTATGGCCAACTTGGCCTGGCTGATCCAGATGGCTAAATAACGAGCTGGTTGGCAGTCGTTTACTTGCTCGCGAATCAGTGATGCGGATATAGTAATTGCTAATATGGACGTTCAGTCCTCATACAGCATCATGTAATCAGCAGCACATCCCCTATTTATAATGGAGCTATGTGCTGTCGATAATGATTTTTGTGTGCAAAATATCATTGCATCTGACAGCCTATTCAGAGGGACTGATAATTTGGAACAAGAGTTGCTCCGAATGCTCATTTGCTGATTATTGGCTCGTCTAGCTAATCCTTTTTTGTGACATAATCGAATATGGCACATACCAACTAATGGCTGATTTGTTTTAAAAAAAAAAAGGTGCTGCAATTAAGTTGTTTGTGATAAATCAATGATTTTGTTGTTTTAACCTATGACTTTATAGTCAAAAGTAAAAAACTTTCACAGACCAACCACGAATGAAAAGTTATTCAGAAAACTGACCTCTGAAATTCCTAATGTACAGAATTAACAAGCACCAACATGACTGACATGGCAAGCTATGCTATTAACGTAGCGTGCCATCCTTATTGTAAGTGTAATGTTGGCTTAAAAACCTGCCCAAAGAACTGCTGCAAAGAAAATTCAGGTGTGATTCCAGTCTAAAGGCCGCTTTACATGCAACGACATCGCTAAAGAGATGTCATTGGGGTCACGGAATTCGTGACGCACATCCGGCCTCGTTAACGACGTTGTTGCGTGTGACACGCAGGAGCGACCGTTAACGAGCGATAATACCCTATCGTTGCTCGTTGACATGTTGCTCTATTCCCAAATATCGTTGCTGCTGCAGGTACGATGTTGTTCGTCGTTCCTGCGGCAGCACACATCGCTATGTGTGACACCGCAGGAACGAGGAACCACATAGTACCTGCGGCCGCACACAATGAGGAAGGAAGGAGGTGGGCGGGATGTTCTTCCCACTCATCTCCGCCCCTCCGCTTCCATTGGTCGCCCGCTTAGTGACGTCGCTATGACGCCGAACGAACCGCCCCCTTAGAAAGGAGGCGGTTTGCCGGTCACAGCGACGTCGCTAGGCAGGTAAGTATGTGTGACAGTTCCTAGTGATGTTGTGCGCCACGGGCAGCAATTTGCCTGTGACACACAACCAATGGGGGAGGGCATAGCCTTAAGGCTATGAAAGAGCCATTTTCTTAAGAAAAAAACGGATCCTCTGAAGGAATCCCACACCTGCGGTAAAAACCGCGGTAAAACCGCACCTCCGTTTTTGCCGCGATTTGCAGCGGTTTTGCAGCGGATTTACCTCAAATGTACCACAGATTTTCTGCAATTTGGTCCCCACGGTGTTTACCTTTATCTATGGCAAAAACCACAGGTACATGTGGAAAAGAAGTAACATGCTCATTAATTCCGTGGCGTAAAATCCGCGGGTAAATCCGCGGGTATAAAAAAACACAGTGTGCGCACAGCATTTTTTAAAACCCATAGGATTTGCTGGGGAATGACTGCAGCAATGTTAGACACATTTTCTGCAGCAATTCCGCGGCAAATCAGCGGCAAAATCCGCGGTAAATCCGCAGCGTGCGCACAGGGCCTAAAGGCTCAAACTCTACATAACCAATCCTTGTTTTTTATCTGGGATAAGCCACTGTCATAGGTATCTGGCAGTGGCTTACTCCCCTCTCTCCACTGAAAACACATACATGGCATTGGGTCATGAGGAATTCATGTCAAAGGAATGGCTATCAGATGTAGAGGTTGTTTAGGCAGATAATGATTCATTAAAGCAGTAAGACCATTGAAAAAGGATTTGTCACCTGGTCAAAAGTGGACATCTTATTTTATTCCTGCTACTCCCCGAGTATTCCAGTTTTTGTTTTTGTTTCTTTTTTGTTTTCTTTCAAATTTTCTAAATGGTTCCAGAGATGTAAGTCTTTTTTTATTTTTGCACAAATATTTATGGTCTTTAGCAAGAGGGTTTGGATCACAGGGTAATAATGGACTGCAGCCTAAAGCAACCCCCCTGAGGATCCTGTGAGACACTCCCCCCTTGTAAAGACCCAAAAAATAGCACTGAAAAGAGGCCCGTATCTCTGGAACTGTATGCCAGGCTTCAAAAGAATACAAAAACTGGAATACTCAGGAGTAGCAAGAATAATATTAAAAAGTGAGAATAAAATAAGAGCAAAATTGGTCACTTTTGATCTTGTGACAGGTCATCTCTAACATACTAGTCGTATCACTTCAGTTATTTGCTAAAAAAAATACACAGTTTAAGATAAATTCTGGAGCAGTAAGTATCTTTCTCAGGAGATGGCAACCTTCAGCTATTTAAGGAATTAAAAAAATGTGCTCCAGATGTTCAGGTAAGCAAGCAGGGATTCAATACATCAGTAAAACTCTGCTGAAGTCTTTCTGAAGGCCAGGGATTGCGTGTTTCTTTTTTTTTTTTTTTATCTCTTACAATTGTAATAACCTTCCATTTAAACTTCCAATGTAGCTTTGCAGCACTGCCATCCTGGGTTCAAATCCCACAAGGACAACATCTGCAAGGAGTTTGTATGTTCTCCCTGTGTTTGTGTGGGTTTCCATTTTCCTCCCACACTCCAAAGACATACTGATAGGGAATTTAGATTTGACAGTGATGATAATGTCTGGGGAATTAATGGCGCTATATAAACTACTAAAATAAATGAATCTGGGAGAAATATTAGGTATATGCAGATTTTCAACCTTTCAGTATTCCTAGAGGTGGTGCCACACTGTTTGTATACAGGATATGCCTCAAATGCTTGATCGTTTTGGATTCCACTTCTTCTTCATATACAGTGCCTACAAGTAGTATTCAACCCCCTGCAGATTTAGCAGGTTTACACATTCGGAATTAAATTTTCATTGCGACATTTGGACTGTAGATCAGCCTGGAAGTGTGAAATGCACTGCAGCAAAAAAGAATGTTATTTCTTTTTTTTTTTTATTTTAAATTGTGAAAAGTTTATTCGGAGGGTCATTTATTATTCAACCCCTCAAACCACCAGAATTCTGTTTGGTTCCCCTAAAGTATTAAGAAGTATTTCAGGCACAAAGAACAATGAGCTTCACGTTTGGATTAATTAACTCTTTTTCCAGCCTTTTCTGAGTAATTAAGACCCTCTCCAAACTTGTGAACAGCACTCATACTTGGTCAACATGGGAAAGACAAAGGAGCATTCCAAGGCCATCAGAGACAAGATCGTGGAGGGTTACAAGGCTGGCAAGGGGTACAAAACCCTTTCCAAGGAGTTGGGCCTACCTGTCTCCACTGTTGGGAGCGTCATCCGGAAGTGGAAGGCTTATGGAACTACTGTTAGCCTTCCACGGCCTGGACAGCCTTTGAAAGTTTCCACCCGTGCCGAGGCCAGGCTTGTCCAAAGAGTCAAGGCTAACCCAAGGACAACAAGGAAGGAGCTCCGGGAACATCTCATGGCAGTGGGGACATTGGTTTCAGTCAATACCATAAGTAACGTACTCCACCGCAATGGTCTCCGTTCCAGACGAGCCCGTAAGGTACCTTTACTTTCAAAGCGTCATGTCAAGGCTCGTCTACAGTTTGCTCATGATCACTTGGAGGACTCTGAAACAGACTGGTTCAAGGTTCTCTGGTCTGATGAGACCAAGATCGAGATCTTTGGTGCCAACCACACACGTGACGTTTGGAGACTGGATGGCACTGCATAGGACCCCAAGAATACCATCCCTACAGTCAAGTATGGTGGTGGCAGCATCATGCTGTGGGGCTGTTTCTCAGCCAAGGGGCCTGGCCATCTGGTCCGCATCCATAGGAAGATGGATAGCACGGCCTAGCTGGAGATTTTGGCCAAGAACCTCCGCTCCTCCATCAAGGATCTTAAGATGGGTCGTCATTTCATCTTCCAACAAGACAACGACCCAAAGCACACAGCCAAGAAAACCAAGGCCTGGTTCAAGAGGGAAAAAAATCAAGGTGTTGCAGTGACCTAGTCAGTCTCCTGACCTTAACCCAATTGAAAACTTGTGGAAGGAGCTCAAGATTAAAGTCCACATGAGACACCCAAAGAACCTTGATAACTTGGAGAAGATCTGCATGGAGGAGTGGGCCAAGATAACTCCAGAGACCTGTGCCAGCCTGATCAGGTCTTATAAAAGACGATTATTAGCTGTAATTGCAAACAAGGGTTATTCCACAAAATATTAAACCTAGGGGTTGAATAATAATTGACCCACAATTTTATGTTGAAAATGTATTAAAATTTAACTGAGCAACATAACTTGTTGGTTTGTAAGATTTATGCATCTGTTAATAAATCCTGCTCTCGTTTGAAGTTTGCAGGCTCTAACTTATTTGCATCTTATCAAACCTGCTAAATCTGCAGGGGGTTGAATACTACTTGTAGGCACTGTATTTTCTGTATGGTTGAGATAGTCACTTGCTACTTAACCCCTGCACGACATGTACTGTATATGTGCGGCACTACGGGAAGTGCATTGCCGCAAACCGCCATACATGTACAGAACTGTAAGATCGTTACCGTGCTGCATTACAAGTTGACCAAGTTAAGATCGCTACTGTCTCTGACAGCAGACGATCCCTGTACTTCGCCCCGCGGGTTTGTACCTCACCCCAACGTCGGTGATCACTGGGATTGGCTGGTCAATTATGACCAGCCAATCACAGCATTTTAGAATAAAGTTTGTAAAAAAAAAAAATGGATATGATAGCACCAATCACAGCAATCAAAATGGATGGAGGGATTGCGGCGGCATCTGTGTTTATAAACTCTTTTGGCGCTGATTGGCTGATGAATGGTAACTGACCAATGGGAGCCAAGATTATTAATTTAAAATGCTGATTTCCACTCTGCTTGCCATCTTTACCTCAGAGCTGGCATGCAGAGAGGTTGTGCAGACCTCAACCTGGGTTAGAGAATTCATTGGTGGCCAGTGCGATCCTGCTGTGTCTCCCGTGATTTGATCTTCGGTGCTCTGTGCTGTCTGTGTGATCGATCTGTGATCACAGCAGCAGCAGCATTCCCTAAGTCCCTGTTTCAGACCTCACCGAACTAGATAGCAAAATTCAATTACCCCAAAATGTGAACAAATAATAGCTGAGTAAAAAATAAAATATAACTTTTAATACATCAATTAAATCCAGGGGATATGAAACAAACAATACATATAAAACCCTCCAGAAGTCCTGCAAGGGTCAAAACACTGATATCAATGCGGCAAGATTGGTGAGATGCACTAACAATGATAACAGAGAGTAACAAGGTTTAAGGGTGATTTGAACACCCCACAACTGTGTACAAGGTTGTTACCCGAGTAGAAGTACAGTGGAACCTCGCTTAACGAGTAACCCAGTTAGCGAGTATTTTGCTTAACGAGCAAAGCTTGCTGTAAATTTGTAACTTAGTTTACGAGCAAGCTTTGATGAACGAGCAAAATACTCACCGGATACACTTCTGGTTCTGTACATCCACCGCGCTCTAACCCGCTCTTGAAGCCCGCACAAACACACACAAACACACACAAGCACGCACAAACACAAACAAACAAACAAACAAACAAGCACGCACACACACACACACACACACACACACGCACACACATATTATGCTCACCTTACCTTCCGTTCCATCGTGGGCCTTATGGTTCTTGTAGTTGGCTGGTACAGGATGTGTATTGGCAACCATCGCGACGAGGGAGGAACTTGCTCTGGCAGCGGAAGTTCCTCCCTCGTCACGATGGTTACCCGATACACATCCTGTACCAGCGAACTGTAAGAACCATGAGGCCGGCGATGGAACGGAAGGTAAGGTGAGCATAATATGTGTACCTTCTGTTCCATCGCCGACCTCATGGTTCTTGTAGTTCTCCGCTACATGATGAATATCGGCAACCATCGCGACAAGGGAGGAACTTGCTCTGGCAGTGGAAGTTCCTGCCTCGTCGAGATGGTTACCCGATACACATCCTGTACCAGCGAACTGTAAGAACCATGAGGCCGGCGATGGAACGGAAGGTAAGGTGAGCATAATATGTGTACCTTCTGTTCCATTGCCGACCTCATGGTTCTTGTAGTTTGCCGCTACATGATGTATATCGGCAACCATCGCGACGAGGGAGGAACTTCCGCTGTCAGCCGCTACTCAAAGGCAGCGCGCTGGCCAATCAGAAGCAAGCGGCTCCTGCCTTTGACGTCAGCGCTCTGGCAGCGGACGTTCCTCCCTCGTCGCGATGGTTACCCGATACATATCATGTATTGGCGAACTGCAAGTTCCAGGAGGCCGGCGATGGAACGGAAGATAAGGTTGCGCATAATATGTGCATGTTTGTACGTGTTTGTGTGTGTTTGTGCATGTTTGTGCATGTGTGGAATGGCACAATAGGGGACCAGGATGGGACATTTAACAAGTTGTGGAACGAATTGTCTGCATTGCAATGATTTCCTATGGGAAATTTTGCTTTGCTGAAAGAGTAACTTGGTTAACAAGCACAGTCCCAGAACGGATTGTTCTCGTTAACCAAGGTTCCACTGTATGCCTCTATATGAGAGATCCAGCATTCCTTTCATGAACATCTATACCAGACTAGGAGAATTTACCGGTGAGATTGTTCCTTTTTGACGTACTATTTTATTATGGGTGTTTGGTAATTGTATATACCCATTTTTACTCATATAGAGGCATATTTCTATTCGGGTAACAACCTTGTACACAGTTGTGACGTGTTCAAATCACCCCTGAACCTTGTTACTCTCTGTTATCATTGTTAGTACATATCAAAAATCTTGGTGCATTAATGTTTTTGCGCCTTTTGCGTGTTCTGCATACACACTTCAATTTCATTTTACACTGAACATCTGTGTTCAATTTTAGAGCAGTTTTTTTTGCGACACTAATGTGTGTGCTTCCTAGCGCAGTGCTCTGATCGGCATTTCGGTATTGCTGCTGAACAGAGCCTGCGTCAAGAGACCTTTTCTTTTTTTCTATAGGTAGTGCAGCGTATGTCGCACTGCTAGTGACATCTGATTTTTTTTTGTAGACAAAAATATAATAGTACTCAGTACTGCTATTCAGCAGAGGAGGCAATGAGAGAAACAAAATAAAAAATTTGTAGTTGTGAAACCTTTTACTATTAAAATGTATCAGAACTACAAAATTTTAATTTTGTTTCTCTCATTGAGAGCAATCAACTGGCTAAGGCCTGTGACACACATCCGTGCCGCCGGTACGTTTTTGTCATTTTTTGCACGTACCGGCGGCACGGAGACACGTTCAGCAATGCTATCCTATTGTAGCAGGCACACACACGTAAAACCACACGGAACATGTGTCCGTGTGCGTTTGTACGTGTGTGCGTTTTTCTAAACGCTGACATGTCAGTGTTTTCTCCGGCAGCACGGGTGTCACACGGCCCTCACCCGTACCACATGGGTGTAGTGTGGATGCGGTCCCGTGTGACACACGCCGGAGAAAACACACGTGTCAGAGAAAAAAAAAACCTTAACTCACCTTCTCCAGCCCTCCTGTCTCTGCCACTGCTGCCACTTGCTGCTGACCGCCGCTCATTATTCTCATTTCATATTCACTTCACTGCGGCCGGCAGCAGCAGCAGCAGCGGGGAGACGGCAGGGCTGGAGACCGAAAATCAGCACCACGGACAGCAGTGCGGACCACGTGAGTATGCAAATTATCGGTTCTACGTGTGCTATCGCGGATAGCACACGTAGAACACACATGGCCTGCACGTACCAGAGACACGTACTTACCTGCACACAACACGCAGGGGAAATACGTGTCTCTTGGCACATGCGTGATTTTCACGTGAGTGTGTCGGAGGCCTAACACGGTACCAAAACCTTTTTCTGTTAGCAGAGGAGGCATACACTTTCCTTGCCTCTGACACATATTTAGGCAGTGAGGGAAATCCTACATTCCTCTATTTATCTTCCAACTCCCCCACATCTTGTGAGGAGGGACCCCCAGCATGGCACCATAGGATTGAGGCAACCCCTTCAGCAATTGATCCCACACTGACTTGATCCCCCCAAAATTATTAGGCTGTTATTCCAGATCTCTTGGCCAGTTCAGGAATACCTGAGTGGCATGGAACAGCCCAGAAAGGGTACATATATACCAGGAAGGGCACAGTAAGCAGGCATATATACCAGGAAGGGCACAGTAAGCAGGCATATATACCAGGAGAGGGGCACATATAAACCAGGAGGGGGACATATATACCAGGATGGGCCAAGGAAGGGGACATAGATGGGGACTTATATACCAGGAAGGTCCCAGGAGGGGTACACATAAACTAGGATGGGGATATACGATATATACCAGGAGCGGCCCAGGATGGAGGACATATATGCCTGAATGGGTCATATATAGCAGGAGGGGCCCAGGATGAGGACATATTTACCAGGATGGGGATATACATACCAGAATGGGGACATATACACCAGGAAGGGGTCTAAGATAGGGACATATATACTAGGATGGGATCTAGGATGGGGGATATATTTACTAGGATGGGGGACATGTTTACCAGGATGAGGGACATATTTACCAGGATGGGAACATATATACCAGGATGGGGAACATATTTATCAGGATAGGGGACATATATATCAGGATGGGGGACATATTTACCAGGATTGGTTAAGGATGGGGGATATTTACCCGGATGGGAAACATATATACCAGCATGGGGACGTATTTTCCAGGAAGGAGCCCAAGATGGAGTATATTAGAACAGATTGGGAGTCATTGCTACATAATTGGAAGAAAGGCAACTTGAATGTCTTTATAGGATTTAGAACGCCCGTACAACTGACCAAAATTCAATGGGGGAGAGGAGCAGATGGCAGGTTCAAATTTTGCACCTGGGTGCCTCAAACTCTAGTTATGCCACTGCTCTGAGCTCTCATTTTTCTTTGAGGAGCAGCGCAACGCATCTTTTCCCTGGTGAGCAGAGGATACAATACTTCTTTATACTCACTGTTATTTCTGCCACTGTGTTACTCTGAGATAACAATTATTAGTAAAAAGAAGTGTTAAGTGCACTGCTCATCGGAAACACTTGCCGAGTCCTTTCCAGCGGAGCCATCTCAGTGTGTTCTCTTATCGTCACTGTCACAACGCAGGGCAGCCTATTGAATTTTAGACTTTTGCTTCCTGACATCGGGTGAGCATTCCACCCAATGCTGGCAGCACATACCCATTACTGCCAATTGCTTTTCCAGGTATCGGTGTAAAAGGCCAGATGAAATCTATAATTCTTTGTCCACACCTTTTTTGTTTTACCTAGCACAGACCCACCATAGTCTGAAAATAAATTTAAAAAGTATACTTAACTGTGTATCCCCCACCTCTGTTTTGACTGTTGCAGCTAAATCATTCGCAACAACAATGAACATAGAATCGTTGTTGTTGCAAGTGGTTGGCTTCAGCAGTCATGCAAAATCCCTGCCAGAAGAGTAAGCAGAGATTGGTGAGCTACCTGGAAATCAGTACAGAAGAGCAGCAGTAGATCATTAGATGAGGTTTCTTTGTTTTTCCTTCACAATATGTTGCTTTAAAATTAAAAGGTGGACAAGCTGCACTAAGGGAGTTTGTAAGTACAAAACAAGTATCCAAACCAGCATAGGTACGCACTGTACCCTTAGGGTCCCGTTACACATAGCGATGTTCGAGCGATCCCGACAACGATACGACGTGGTGAGGATCGCTGGTACGTCGCTACATGGTCACTAGTGAGCTGTCAAACAGGCAGATCTAAGTAACGACGCAGCAATGATACAGTGATCCTCGGCACTCGTTGGCATCCTGTCACACAGCAGCTATTCTGATGGGCGTTGAAAAGACAAAGCAAAAACACAGCGATGCATGCTGCCCAGCGGGATATCAATGATCAAAAAATGAACCAGGACGTTCAGGTACAATTGGCGATATCGCAGCGGGGGGCCGGTCGCTGCTATGTGTCACACGTAGCGAGATCGCTAGCGAGGTCGCTGTTGCGTCACAAAACCTGTTATGTTTCAGCGATCTCGCTAACAACATCACTATGTGTGACGGGGGCTTTAGTCAAATCGTTCAGTGCTCCTTCCCATATATCTATCCCTGCTCCCCTCTTAGCTGTATAACTGTAGAAACAACTAAATAAATTGAGTTTGCCAAGATAATACTGACATACAGAATAAACTACTGCTATTAACATGCAGTGCCCGGATTGGCGGCTTAGGTTAAGTTCACACACTGAGTTTTTGGTGATGTTTTTGACACTGTAGATTTTCAAGAAAGTGGATGGGATTTATAGAAATCTCCTGCCCAATGTGCTTGTTTTATGCAGCATAATCTGACCTGCGGTGCATGTTATAAATGAGCAACATGTCAATTTCCCTATAGACTTTCATTAGATGTGGAAATACTGCAGATGAATACATACGCATTTTTAGTGCATTTCTGCGGCAAATAATGCACTAATCTGGACATAACAGTCTTGCTCAGGACTGGTCAGGTGCAGGGCCAGGAAGGAGACTCAGGCTTCTCCACCATCAGCAGTATCCCTGAGGTTAGGGATAGCGTAGGATCCCCCAGCTTGGGGGACAGCTTAGGAGCCCTGGTTCCCTGCTATCCCATTGTCATGATGACACAGTCTCTAAGTAGAGCATGCAAAAAACACCCAATATACGGAGAGGGTGCCAGACCAGGGAGATGTCTGAAGTAAATGCTGAAACTTGGCACTCAGGATCAAGGTGAACAGTGAAACATAGACTGCAGTGGACACCTCATCATACCCAGCAATGCCACTCGCCACGCTACAATACTTCCTGAGAAGAACCTTTGTGCATGCACACCAATTAATGTCTTTTGACCAATACATCTGTGCTTGTGCTGGTCAAACAAGCTTTTCACAATAAAAACCACTGTTCACCTTGAGTCTCAGTGCCACGTTTCTGCATTTACTAGAGATGGCTTTGAACCCTACTTATGCATCACCCCAGAAGTGCCGTGTGTATCTACTCACTCAGGGAGATGTCTGGGTCCCATTAATAATGGCAAGATCAATGTGATTTTCCAGAATAGTGGCTACTGTGCTCATGATATTACAGTGTAAATGAAGAGCGATTATTCAGTGATTTCTCTTTTCCTGCATAATGTGCGTTGTTTAATAAAAAAGCGTTTTATGAATTTATTTTATGTTCTTGCTTTTATTTTTCAATTAATTAATTATATTTTACCCAGATAGAGAGTATAGATCATACATTGGTCAGCATACAATACAATATACAGTATATGTGGCAATTTGTTCCGTAATATGCTGCCGATCACAGTGTTTTTACCTTTGAGTTCTTCAGGTAGAGATCCTCTAATGACTCCAGTTGGTAAACCTTTGGAGTTTATTGCACTGGCAGTATTGCTGGCATTTGATGATTTTAAATTTGCCATACTGCTTTGGTTCCCAGGTCCCTTTTTGCCATTTATTGGGGGTAGTGAACCTAGTGGAGGGGCTTCTGGAACTAGAAGATCACCACCTTGTAGGGAGAAACAATGAGAAAATTAGGTGCTTGACCATTGATAATGTGGCACTTTGATTTGACCTATGTCATATACTCCTTCAGTAACTTTCACAGCTATCAGTGGAAACTCAATGACAAATCCAAACAAAATACAACATAATTTTACATAAATTACATAATACAAATCTCTATCATCTCTCTTCTCCCTATTAGTGTCTTCCACATGGGATTTTTGCCTTCCTTTGGATTAACATGTTAGGCTATGGGTTGAACTCAATGGACTTAAATTTACCTTCAGCGTTAAAAATTATGAAACCATGAAACTAAAGAGAGGAACAATATAGTAAATTAAAGTCAAGCGCTAGGTTTCTCCCCACTTCTACAATTATCACAGGATTACCGCAAAAGACCCCTCTTTTCTTTTTGCCAAGGAAAAAAAAAGTGGATTAAAAAGAATCTGCGCTAATAGAAAATAATGGATAAGAGGAAAAAATATTTTTGTATATATAAATTACAGTCTCATTGGAACAGGTACATAAGAAATACAAAACAATCAATGCAATTGCTTAATAAAATACTTATAAAATTAGTGTCTACGTACACTTGACTAAGAGGAGGTATAAATGTTCCATACACCTGATTATAAAATTGTTCTGTATTCACTCCACTCCAAGTATAATAATAATAATAATAATATTTATTCATTTATATAGCACTATTGATTCCACAGCGCTTTACGTACATTGGCAATACTGTCCCCATTGGGGCTCACAATCTAGAGTCCCTGTCTGTATGTCTTTAACTGGGCAGATAGGTACTTAAATACAGTTAGGTCCAGAAATATTTGGACAGTGACACAAGTTTTGTTATTTTAGCTGTTTACAAAAACATGTTCAGAAATACAATTATATATATAATATGGGCTGAAAGTGCACACTCCCAGCTGCAATATGAGAGTTTTCACATCCAAATCGGAGAAAGGGTTTAGGAATCATAGCTCTGTAATGCATAGCCTCCTCTTTTTCAAGGGACCAAAAGTAATTGGACAAGGGACTCAAAGGGCTGCAATTAACTCTGAAGGCGTCTCCCTCGTTAACCTGTAATCAATGAAGTAGTTAAAAGGTCTGGGGTTGATTACAGGTGTGTGGTTTTGCATTTGGAAGCTGTTGCTGTGACCAGACAACATGCGGTCTAAGGAACTCTCAATTGAGGTGAAGCAGAACATCCTTAGGCTGAAAAAAAAGAAAAAATCCATCAGAGAGATAGCAGACATGCTTGGAGTAGCAAAATCAACAGTCGGGTACATTCTGAGAAAAAAGGAATTGACTGGTGAGCTTGGGAACTCAAAAAGGCCTGGGCGTCCACGGATGACAACAGTGGTGGATGATCACCGCATACTTTCTTTGGTGAAGAAGAACCCGTTCACAACATCAACTGAAGTCCAGAACACTCTCAGTGAAGTAGGTGTATCTGTCTCTAAGTCAACAGTAAAGAGAAGACTCCATGAAAGTAAATACAAAGGGTTCACATCTAGATGCAAACCATTCATCAATTCCAAAAATAGACAGGTCAGAGTTAAATTTTCTGAAAAACACCTCATGAAGCCAGCTCAGTTCTGGAAAAGTATTCTATGGACAGATGAGACCAAGATCAACCTGTACCAGAATGATGGGAAGAAAAAAGTTTGGAGAAGAAAGGGAACGGCACATGATCCAAGGCACACCACATCCTCTGTAAAACATGGTGGAGGCAACGTGATGGCATGGGCATGCATGGCTTTCAATGGCACTGGGTCACTTGTGTTTATTGATGACATAACAGCAGACAAGAGTAGCCGGATGAATTCTGAAGTGTACCGGGATATACTTTCAGCCCAGATTCACCCAAATGCCGCAAAGTTGATTGGACGGCGCTTCATAGTACAGATGGACAATGACCCCAAGCATACAGCCAAAGCTACCCAGGAGTTCATGAGTGCAAAAAAGTGGAACATTCTGCAATGGCCAAGTCAATCACCAGATCTTAACCCAATTGAGCATGCATTTCACTTGCTCAAATCCAGACTTAAGACGGAAAGACCCACAAACAAGCAAGACCTGAAGGCTGCGGCTGTAAAGGCCTGGCAACGCATTAAGAAGGAGGAAACCCAGCGTTTGGTGATGTCCATGGGTTCCAGACTTAAGGCAGTGATTGCCTCCAAAGGATTCGCAACAAAATATTGAAAATAAAAAAATTTTTTTTGGGTTTGGTTTATTTGTCCAATTACTTTTGACCTCCTAAAATCTGGAGTGTTTGTAAAGAAATGTGTACAATTCCTACAATTTCTATCAGATATTTTTGTTCAAACCTTCAAATTAAACGTTACAATCTGCACTTGAATTCTGTTGTAGAGGTTTAATTTCAAATCCAATGTGGTGGCATGCAGAGCCCAACTCGCGAAAATTGTGTCACTGTCCAAATATTTCTGGACCTAACTGTATATAAGTGACAATAGATCCACATGTAGTGCTCAGGACCCCGTTCTGTGGTTGACGCTCGCTGGTGGTTATTTGTCATAATGGATCATAATCCAACACTGAGAGTCTGATAGGGAGTCCTCAGATGGGGACACAGTCTTCATAAACAGTGCTGCGCTAAGGTGCTTGTAGAGTGGCAGGGGGAATTCAATAGTCAGAAAGACTGGAGCCGTAGTAGTCCCTATCGAAGTGTTCCATGGTGCGCGATGTTCATAAACAGCTTATGCTGCCGATCAAGATAGAGCAGTGCCTAGGCATTGTTACCTGAAACAGGTAAAATGGCAGCCATTGAGTATCCTGTCTTCGCTTGTAGTGCGGCAGAGTGGGTTTTTTGGTCAAATAGAACGAGGTGCACACTGGACCAGTAGGAGTACCTGTCAAAGGCGCTTCGTACCGCGCGCAGTACTGCAATCAATATGGGACACTGAACTCTGTCATCTTACCTGGTACAGATAACAGTGCAGTGGCACTGCTCCATCGTGGATTGCAGCTCAGGAGCCTAGCTGGTGTTTTCCCCCTGCACAGCACAGAACGCCTTTGACAGGTACTCCTGCTGCCCCAGTGTGCGCCTCAGTCTATCTTACTGCCTAAACCACTTTGTCACACTACAAGCCAAGACAGGATACTGAATGGCTGCCATTTTACCCGTTTCAGATAACAGTGCCTAGGCACTGCTCTATCTCGATCGGCCAGCATAAGCACCTAGTGTGTTTATGATCATTGCACACCACGGAGTACCTCGATATGGACTCCGACAGCACCAGTGTGCACCTCAGTACTTCTGACTATTCAATTTGCCCTGCCACTCTACAAGCACCTTAGTGCAGCAATGGTTATGCTGGCTGTGGCCCCCTGAGGACCCCCTATCAGACTCTCAGTGTTGGATTGTGACCCATTGTGACAAATAACCACCAGTGAGCAGCCTCCAACGACTGGGGTCCCGCAAACTATATATAGATCTATTGTCACATATATTTAAGTATCTATCTGCCCAGAATACTTAGAGTGTAGTGGATACAGAACTATTTTATAATCAGGTGTATGGGACATCTATAGCTCCTCTTAGTCAAGTGTACGTAGACACTAATCTTATAAGTATTTTATTAAACAATTGTATTGATTGTTTTGTATTTTTTATGTACCTTTTCCAATTAGACTGTAATTTATATTTATAAAAATATTTCTTCCCTTATCCATTATTCTCTATTAGTGTGGATACTTTTTGATCCACATAAAGAGAGGAACAGTTTGTGTTTGGTATATTTTTCCAATATATACACATGACATTATCTCGCTGTAGACATATATGGCATACCCATGGGATATAAGTGGAAGTTCCACCACTAGTGCCCCTCCTTTTTTAGCTCCTCTCTCCTTACTTTCTCCTGGTGAGCACCCCTTGACATCCAGATAAAGAATGAATGGAGAGACAACGCTTTTTATTCAATTGTACAGGAATTATAAAAACAGCAAATCAACTGTTCAGCTACAGAAGCAACCTAGCAAGTAACTGGCTGCCTAATGGGGTGGAACAAGCTTCAAAGACCCTCCATTCTCCAAATATGTGGGAGTCTCAGAGGATAATCCATAAATGTCTATGTCTATTAAAAATGACCTGATTTGTGTTTTGGATACACTTTCTATATACATTGAAAGCATTAAATATGCCCTTTAGGTGACCTTTTTTGACAAATGTTTTTAACTTATATTAATATCCAGGAGCATAAAAAGCATATGACAGTAAGGTGGTGCATCACTAATGTGCTTTCCAACCGGCTTTATAGAACTAACACATGAGAGTGCGCTTAATACATCAAAGGAAGACATGTTGTTTTGGCGATGCACTAACTCAGTACAGATGTTTTAAGGTTTGAAGATCATAAGCCATTAGATATTAGATGTAAAGACTGATGTAAAATACAGACCTGCAGTGTAATGTAACTTCAGTCACTTATATAGGGTAATTTGAAGAAATCCTACAGCGGGCAGACACTTTTTTTTCCCGCTCAATCCCCTACTCTCTCCCCCATTTCATTGTTATATTGCAATATATCTTAGATAAGCATAATAGGGAGGTGCCAATATGCTTGTTTGAATGACAGCTATCTCATCTAACATTCCATACACATGGACACTCAGTATGGCTGAGCATGTACATTGTTAAAGGGAAGCTATTATCAAAACGTGACCTATACTTTAATCAGATTTTTTGTGTTATAAGTATTTAAAAAAAAAAAAAGTGTTTTTTTTACATATCACAATCTGTGAGAAAATAAAAAATATATACTCTATGAAAAAAGGGGGTGTTGCAAACCAAAACATATAACCCTTTAAAACGCAATTTTTATTATTAAATATTTAAAATCCACAAACCCTGTGCAAATTATAAAAGAAAAAGAAAGGGAGGAAGGTAAGGTTCTCACCCTATTCGATACACCTCCCTCCTGTCCACTACCTACCGCGGGGGTTGCCACCCTATATATACGAAAATGGCGCCCCCACTCAGCAGTGGCTGGCCCTAAAAAAATCCCTAGATAGACCCTCAATATAGTCATGAAAAATAGATAAAGTAGGGGGTCATGGGAGGGCACATTCAAACTTAGTGGACAGAATAACTGGAACAAATACACCCGACCACCAGGCTCAGACTATCTCATACGATTCTGGTGTACCCTGGAATGATTTTTGATCACATATAACCTAATAATCAGGATTATATTCTCAGGGACCCAGAGTATCCAAATTATCTCAATATATACAGAAGATACTCCAATAGCAACTTGATATGCATTTTAGATGAAGTGCATAAAACAGTGCAAGGTGCAATATGATGTGTAAAAATCAGACACACACTGGCTCCAAGGGCTATCTGGTACCATTAGTCAAACGACTATATACGCTAGAGATCAAAATTAGAGAACAACACACAATTTCCTAAATGTTAAAGAAGTTGTCCAGTTACCAAAACTGATTTTTCTTTATCCTAAATCTTGCTATTATGTGCCTCTCCACACATCTATTATGCTATTTCAGCAATATTACCTTTTATCATGCTCTAGCAGTACACCCTCATTGCTGGCTCCAGCTCTGATGGGGCTAAGCTCTCTTCTGACTTCCTGGGTTCAGTTCCTACAAGTCCTGTAATCCTTTGTAGTGGCACTCCGCGCTGTGCTCATCCTCCCAACCCCACCTCTGTGCAATAACATACTCACCTGACATGACTCCTCCTCTCGCTCATGGTGCCGGCCCCGCACACAGCTGCAGGATGGTAAGTAAACCCTCCTTTCCTTCTCCTCATGCTGGGCTGTGACGTACGGTGATCACCCCCCACAGCCCAGTCACTAAGGATCAGAGGCGGCTGCAGCTACTGATGTAACGTTAACTTTCAGAACCCGGAAGTTGATGTGACATCAGCGGATACCAGAGGCCACAGCACGCGGGGGTCATGTGATCAGCACTGAGTGAGGAGGATAGCGCCGATCAGTGCCAGAACTGGAATAGAAGGCAATTAAGAAGACAACTGAAATGGTAAGTTACATTGATAGAGAGAATAAAAAAAATTGGTAAACCACCCCTTTAAGGTCATTGTGTAGTCCTAAGTGATTATATCCTAACATGAGGAAACTTGCAGTATTTTAAGCTTAATTTATAAATTGAATTTTTTTTCAAAAGGACATAATAAAAATGTAAATGAGATAAAAATTAAAGAACACTTTCAGATACCTGTAAGTTATTGGTGTTAATCTGGCACCTGGTGTTTAATTATCTGACAAACCCTGTTTAACTGGCAGCCTAAAGGCTGCGTTACATGCTGCGATATCGGTACCAATATCGCTAGCGTGGATACTCGCCCCCATCTGTTGTGCGACATGGGCAAATCGCTGCCCGTGCTGCACAACATCGCCCAGACCCGTCACACTACTTACCTATCCGGCGACGTCGCTGTGACCGGCGAACTGCCTCCTTTCTAAGGGGGCGGTTCGTTTAGCGTCACAGCGACATCGCAGCTGCGTCACTGAACCGCCGCCCAATAGAAGCGAAGGGGCGGAGATGAGCGGGACGTAACATCCAGCCCACCTCCGTCCTTCCGCTAATGCGGCCGTATGTGCGTCGCCAATTCCGTGACCCCAACGAGTTCGCATTAGCGATGTTGTCGCGTGTAAAGAACCCTTTACTTTACAGTTTGCACTGACTTTGCCAAATAGTGTGCCGTTCCAAAGTGACTGAAACCCTCCGGCAGCAGGTTGTCCAGATGAATAATAATAATAATCTTTATTTCTATAGCGCCAACATATTCCGCAGCGCTTTACAATTTAGGAGGCTCATATACATATACATATCATATACATAAACATATACAAACAAGTAACAATTATAGAAGATACAATATTTAAAGGGAAAAAAAGGCAACCCTGCTCGTGAGAGCTTACAATCTACAATGAGATGGGGGGAGGGGCAAGGTACAAGTGCTTATTTACAATAACAATCCAGCCATCTCAAGGAAATGGGGGATAGATAATGGCTTCCTGGACCAATAGGTCAGAGCCTTGAGATGCATTTGGGTGCCATGGTGTTTGACGTGGGGTTATGTTCTGAGAAGTTGTAGAGGGATTAGGTGAAATTACTTTGGCTAGGGAGTGTGATAGGCCGCCCTAAAAAGATGCGTTTTTAGGGAGCGTCTGAAGCTGAGTAAGTTGTGATTTGTCCTAAATTCTTGGGGTAGAGCGTTCCAGAGGTTTGGTGCAGCTTGGAAGAAGTCTTGGATTCGAGAGTGGGAGGTTTGAATTAGTGTGGGTGTTAGTCGAAAGTCATTTGCAGAGCGTAGAGAACGGGTGGGATGATAGACAGAGAGGAGGGTGGAGATGTATGGGGGTGCCGCACTGTGGAGAGCTTTGTGGGTGAGAACAAGCAGTTTGAATTGGATCCTGTGATGTATGGGCAGCCAGTGCAATGACTGGCACAGAGCAGAGGCACACAGAGATGAAGGCCTTCAGTGTCTATGGTTTGCACACCTCCTCCATGATTGATATGATACTCGAGAAATTACTACAACAATTAGGTCACATATCAACTTTCTGTAAAAAAAATATTAACGTACCACATATATCCACCATTGGAACTGCTGGTCAGCTTTCTATGGAAAATAATGACAAAGTGCATATCTGCACTTCTCTATTGTAAGAAGTCACCATACTGGTCTTCAGAAAAGCATGGAAAACCTACAAGGATTTATCTGGGTGTCGTGCCCTGTTATTGATGTACAAGTTTCTCTTTTTCCCCTTTTAATTTTTTAGATTACAGATAAAGTTTATTATGGAGCTGCAGAATGGTGCACATAATACAGTACAGCAAATGAGGAAGACAATTGGATATACAGAGTAACCTCAGGAGGGGCTAGCTTACAAGGAAGAAAATAATGAAAGTATTTCAATGTATTAGATGCAAAATACAGTAGTTTTATACCATAACTATGAACAATGATCAGGTCTAGAGCCATCAATAAAACAAGAAAAATCAACTATTTCCACAATGGGTCTGGCTCTGCTAATGGTCAAAAAAATATATAGAAAATGGAAAATAAAGCTTTTATTAGAAGAAAATAGGCACATATATGGTAAATAACTCACAAATAACACTTTCAATCAAAACCAAAAAATGTATTAAAAAAAACCCAAAGCAGACAAAAAAGTTTATACATTAATCATCAATTGAGGCACCCCAGGGCTTTGGGGTACTTAGTCCCGGGCAGTATATTTACTGGGACTGTTTACTAGGTGGCCGTTGCCCGGTTCCGTGACCCTGGGGGTCGCTTAAAAGGAGAATTTGTACAAGGGAAAAAGAATGAAATAAAAATAGTTTTTCGTGACGCCACTTGCGGTGTGCGGTTATATGGAGAAAACCGCCGCTGCAAAGTCTCTCACTGCTGGGGCTGATGGGTACTGGGCAGCTTAGGTGTGATGGCTCTCCACAAGTAGAGCTAGGCCCCCCCCGGGGAGGATGATGGTGATTGTAGTCTACGGGTGCAGAGGTGTAGGAATAATTCAGACGACACAGGGGCTGCGTTTAATTTGTGCTTTACTCATTGGTTTGGAGTTGCTGCCACCCAGTTTGTGCTGGTCTTTACTAATCCGATATTCCCTTTGTTCCAGTGCCGGTGTAGTGTAGCTGTAGTAGTTGGTCCCCGTGGCTTGAAGCGTTTTGGGGTCCCCTGTTGTCTCCGTCTTGGCCCGTACAACAGGCAGGTTGAACCTCTTGTGGGTCGGACCGTTGTCCCAGTTCCCAGGTTCCCTCTCTGCTGCTGTGCCCCGGACACTAACGTCGGTGAGGTCCTTGATGGTCCCCTCACCGGACAGATTGTTATCAGTTGAGCCTAAAGCGTCTTCCTGAACTAGGGCTCTGTACCCAGTCGGTGCTCGGTCCAGTGAGTACTTCACTGTACTCTCCCTGGCAACCATACTCCTCTTGTACTCAGTAAGTCACTGCACACTTTGCCATCAGCAAGTCAAATTCTGACTGACTTGGTGTCTGCTTACTTTCTTTCTAACTAACTGACAAGATGTCCGTTGTCCGTCCACTTCACTGACTAGCCCCTCCCTCTCCCAGGTTTCTGACTAGTAGATTGGATGCATCCCAGCCTATAGGTGACCAACTGTCAAGTCCAACTCTAGCCTGTTACCCAGTCTGGGGATATGGGCGTGGTTTGTGTGTGTGTTGTGGTGTTTTACCAGCACTGGTCTTCCAGGAATACGGGGTTGGATGTAGTACCTTGTGGCACCTGATAGTCAGGGGCGCCACACAATCACCAGAACCTGTTCATCACCCTCCAAACTCTACCAAAATTTTTTAATGAACTTATCACGGAAGGTCCAAGGTATATCAATACTCTTCTTAAAGGTAAGGGAAAAATTCACTTCCAATTTCTACTCAGAAATGAATGGTGTTCTGCGAGACATCCAGTGCCTCACCACAAACTTCCAAGCAATAAACAAGGATGCAGGAACAGCCTGTCTGAATTCACTGGGCACTGCTCAAGATTAAAAAAACAGAAGGCATGTGCTGGGATCCTTCATGATGGGACATCCCATACTGACATGTAAGAAGGTAATCACCTAGAACCAATATCCCCTAATCTCTGGACAGCTCCACAGAAGGTAAAAGAACATTCTCATGGCTCGTGGGACACCTAGGGCACTCATTCAGGGACCCAGTCTGGACTCCACTCATCCTGGCTGTGGTATAATATGTACAATGAGAGGTATAGACTTACATAACTCTCTGAGTAGCTAGGAGAAACCAACCTTAAGCGGGCTTTACACGCTGCGATCTTGCTAGTGAGATTGCAAGCGATCGTACCCGCCCCCGTCGGTTGTGCGACACGGGCATATCGCTGGCCGTGTCGCACAACCTCGCTTACCCCCGTCACATGGACTTACCTGCCCTGCGACATCGCTTTGGCCGGCAAACCGCCTCGTTCCTAAGGGGGCGGGTTGTGCGGCGTCACAGCGACGTCACACGGCAGGCGTCCAATAGAAGCAGAGGGGCGGAGATGTGCGGGACGTAAACATCCCACCCACCTCCTCCTTCCGAATTGCTGATGGAGGCAGGTAAGGAGATGTTCCTCGCTCCTGCGGTGTCACACACAGCGATGTGAGCTGCCGCAGGAACGAGGAACAACATCGCTAACCTGAAAACGATTTTTTGTTTCAGGACGACCTCTCCACGGCAAACGATTTTGCCCTCTTTTGCGATCGTTTAAGATTGCTCTTAAGTGTTACACGCTGCAATCTCGTTAATGACGCCGGATGTGCGTCACAAACAACGTGACCCCGACGATAATTCATTAACAATATCGTAGCGTGTAAAGCCCGCTTTAGGGTCTCCTAAGCAAGCCCTCATTGTTCTTCAGGCATAAGACCTATGTACAGTCATATGAAAAAGTTTGGGCACCCCTATTAACAATTTGGGTTTTTGCAACAGCTATTTCAGTTTCATATATCTAATAACTGATGGACTGAGTAATATTTCTGGATTGAAATGAGGTTTATTTTACTAACAGAAAATGTGCAATACGCATTTAAACAAAATTTGACCGGTGCAAAAGTATGGGCACCCTTATCAATTTCTTGATTTGAACACTACTACTACTTTTTACTGACTTACTAAAGCACTAAATTGGTTTTGTAACCTCATTCAGCTTTGAACTTCATAGGCAGGTGTATACAATCATGAGAAAAGGTATTTAACGTGGCCACTTGCAAGTTGTTCTCCTATTTGAATCTCCTATGAAGAGTGGCATCATGGGCTCCTCAAAACAACTCTCAAATGATCTGAAAACAAAGATTATTCAACATAGTTGTTCAGGGGAAGGATACAAAACGTTGTCTCAGAGATTTAAACTGTCAGTTTCCACTGTGAGGAACATAGTAAGCAAATGGAAGAACACAGGTACAGTTCTTGTTAAGCCCAGAAGTGGCAGGCCAAGAAAAATATCAGAAAGGCAGAGAAGAATGTTGAGAACAGTCAAGGACAATCCACAGACCACCTCCAAAGACCTGCAGCTTCATCTTGCTGCAGATGGTGTCAATGTGCATCGGTCAACAATACAGCGCATGTTGCACAAGGAGAAGCTGTATGGGAGAGTGATGCGAAAGAAGCCGTTTCTGCAAGCACACCACAAACAGAGTCGCCTGAGGTATGCAAAAGCACATTTGGACAAGCCAGTTACATTTTGGAAGAAGGTCCTGTGGACTGATGAAACAAAGATTGAGTTGTTTGGTCATACAAAAAGGCATTCTGCATGGAGGCAAAAAAACACGGCATTCCAAGAAAAGCACTTGCTACCCACAGTAAAATTTGGTGGAGGTTCCATCATGCTTTGGGGCTGTGTGGCCAATGCCGGCACCGGGAATCTTGTTAAAGTTGAGGGTCGCATGGATTCAACTCAGTATCAGCAGATTCTTGACAATAATGTGCAAGAATCAGTGACGAAGTTGAAGTTACGCAGGGGATGGATATTTCAGCAAGACAATGATCCAAAACACCGCTCCAAGTCTACTCAGGCATTCATGCAGAGGAACAATTACAATGTTCTGGAATGGCCATCCCAGCCCCCAGACCTGAATATCATTGAACATCTGTGGGATGATTTGAAGCGGCTGTCCATGCTCGGCGACCATCAAACTTAACTGAACTGGAATTGTTTTGTAAACAGGAATGGTTAAATATACCTTCATCCAGGAACTCATTAAAAGCTACAGGAAGCGACTAGAGGCTGTTATTTTTGCAAAAGGAGGATCTACAAAATATTTATGTCACTTTTATGTTGAGGTGCCCATACTTTTGCACCGGTCAAATTTTGTTTAAATGCGGATTGCACATTTTCTGTTAGTACAATAAACCTCATTTCAATCCAGAAATATTACTCAGTCCATCAGTTATTATATATATGAAACTGAATAGCTGTTGCAAAAACCCAAATTGTTATAAAGAAAAAAGGTTAACATTAATAGGGTGCCCAAACTTTTTCATATGACTGTATGTGTCCCAATCTCAACTTGCCTGCACATGGGTTGGCCAAGTGATTACAAAGAGTAGAAGAGCATGTAGGTATGCTACACGGCCAACTATTGGGGGGGAGGGAGGTCCAACAAGCTTTTTATCATAAGAGAATAATACATGATTAAACATTGCTTGCACCTTATGCGATAGATCCCTGTTTACTGATAAGAGTGAGGCAACAGTTTGGCACTACCAATGGTTAAAACGATTTCTGCAGCCATGTAATAAATTAAGAAAGTCTTTATTAGAACTGTCGAAAAGGGGTTGCTCATAGGTGAGGATGAGACTTCTGCCAATTATTGAGAGGATTGAAGCTTCTCGTTCTTAATTAATATTTCAGCTTGTCTTAATGAGCATAGAATGTACTGTACATTGCCCAAAGATCTTGCACCTAAGTATAGAGAACTAATTAGATAAGTAGAAAAAGGATTTGTGGCTTCTTTGAAGAAACTATTGCCAAAGTCTAAATTTTAATTTGATGGGAATACACTATGTAATGTATAGCTTGTACCATATAGTATTTTTACTAACATTTTAGGGTTAAGCTGGTGTCACACTAAGCGACAGCGACAACGACGTCGCTGTTACGTCACCATTTTCGGTGACGTAACAGCGACCTTGTAAGTCGCTGTTATGATCGCTGCTTAGCTGTCAAACACAGCAGAAGCAGCGATCATAACGTCGCTGTGCTACATGTGCAGAGAGCAGGGAGCCGCGCTTAGCGCTGGCTCCTTGCTCTCCTACAGTACACATCGGGTTAATTAACCCGATGTGTGCTGCAGCTACATGTCACAGTGCAGAGAGCAAGGAGCCGCGCGCACTGCTTAGCGCTGGCTCCTTGCTCTCCTTGCTACAGTATACATCGGGTTAATTACCCGATGCGTACTGCAGCCACATGTCACAGTGCAGGAGCCGGCACTGGCAGCAAGAGCTGAGGCTGGTAACCAGCTGCCAGTGCCGGCTCCTGATCGCTTCATTTCGTCGCTCTCTCGCTGTCACACACAGCGATGTGTGTGTCACAGCGGGAGAGTGACGACCAAAAAATGAAGCTGGACATTCAGCAACGACCGGCGACCTCACAGCAGGGGCCAGGTCGTTGCTGGATGTCACACACAGCGACAGCGACGGGACGTCGCTGCAACGTCACAGAAAATGGTGACGTAGCAGCGACGTCGTTGTCGTCGTCGTTATGTGTGACACCAGCTTTAGAGTGAAACATTTCATTGGCTTTTTAGATTTAAATTGGTAGCTTAGATTACAGTGCACATCTGATAACACATAATTGAAAAGAAAAGTGATAATGGTTTATCAGCTTAGAACTCATTTTATTATCATCTCTTAAACAGTTCAAGTTTATAAAATAATAAATAGAGTCATAGAATATTAGCGTTTGAAGGCACCTCTAGGGTCATCATGTCCAACCCCCCTGCTCAATGCAGGATTTATTAAACCATCTTAGGCAGATCTCTTCCATTGAAGGAGAACTCACTACTAGAGATGAGCGAACTCCAAGTTCAGCAGTCAGAGCAAACACTTTACAAAATAAAAAACAGAGTTCATGTGATTTACGTATGCAAACCACTTGCGTGAGCATTGCACTACTCGGGTACGCTCAGTACTCAGCCCAGTGAGGCCGTTTGTAGTGTTTGCATGGCTCACACTGGGGGTAATAACAGCATGAGTGGATATAGTGTGCACCCACCCAAAAAAGGAAAAGTTCCACCTATCCACCCCTGGAAGTGATCTGTTTATGGCTGGCTGCATGTGGGTGAAGACCTGAATTGCCCAATTAGTGACTTCCACTGGAGTTCAGGTCAGGTTCGGGTCCCAAACCAAACTTTATCTAAAGTCCGGCTGAACCCACCGAACCAAACTTCCACAGGTCCGCTCATCTCTACTCACCACCTATTGTGGCAGGCTATTTCACTCATTGATCACCCTCACTATCAAAATGTTATTTTCTAATATCTAATCTGTATCTTCTCCCTTTCAGTTTCATTCCATTGCTTCTCGTGTTTCCATGTACATATCAGTATAAGGATGATCCCTATACACTATGACATCCCTTCAGATATTTGTAAATAGCTGTTAAGGTTAAGTCTCCTCTTAGCCTTCCTTTTTACAAGCTAAACATTCCCAGATGCTTTAACCATTCCTTGCAGGACATAGTTACAGTCCGCTCTCCATCCTGGTAGCTCTTCTCTGAACTTGCTCCAGTTTTTATGTATTTTTTAAAATGTGGTGCCCAGAACTGCTGAAAAACTGTGGAAAGGAAGCGCACATAGGGTCTTATCCGATATAAGGTAAACGCAGGGAACAGGACGGGTACTCACCTGCTGCAGTTGTGACAGGCACAACTCCTTGAAGCGCAATGTAAATATAGTAGTGGTAAGCAGCAGCCCCGATACAAGCGGTAAATTATAAAAATGATTCAGAGAAACGGGTTAAATGCTGCGCTAAAAAACACAAATCCAGGACATGTAGTAAATTCCTTTTTCTTTATTTTCACAGGTCAACGTGTTTCAAGACATATCCGTCTTCTTCATCAGGACAAACAAAAGGAACAGCATAGCACTAGTGATGAGCGAGTACTAAAAAGCTCGGGTGCTCGAAGCTCGGGCCGAGCCTCCCAAGATACTCGTGTACTCGGCCCGAGCAACGAGCCCAATGTTATCCTATGGGAGACCCGAGTATTTTTGTGAAATGACCCCCCGGCAGCATGGAGAAACCCTAAAAATGTCACAAAAGTCTCAGAAGAGTGCTCAAATGACATGGCAACAGCATGGGGAAGACCCCTTGAAGCATTTATCACTCAAAAGTCACAGCTGTGAACAATTTTGTCCGCGTTTTACGCCATTTTTACGGACTCACCAGAAAACCTTCCAAAATGACCCCAAAATGATTTTTCATGGCGGAAATGTTAAGGGCACATACCCAATAGTGAGATAGAGCTGGTGTATGTTACTTTTTGAGATTAATACATGAAAGATTTTACGTGAAAACATTGTGTGGCACTCCGATGTCCCTGAGAAGAGACGTACATGAAGGCCTCTTGAGTCTAATGTGCCCATTTTGAGGAAGTGAGTCTTTGTAGTATTTTCCTTTGCCAGGGCAGTCCAAAATTGTGAGGTTCACCAATGCCCCTGCATACAGACGTGCATGAGGGCCTGTAAACCTGAAGTGCCCATTGTAAGGAAGTGGGTCTATTGTAGTATAGCCCTTAGGCAGGGCAGCCAAAAATTGGGAGGCTCCACATTGTCCCTGGATAGAGACGTGCATGATGGCCTGTAAACCTGAAGTGCCCATTGTAAGGAAGTGGGTCTATTGTAGTATAGCCCTTAGGCAGGGCAGCCAAAAATTGGGAGGCTCCACGTTGTCCCTGGATAGAGACGTGCATGAGGGCCTGTAAACCTGAAGTGCCCATTGGAAGGAAGTGGGTCTATTGTAGTATAGCCCTTAGGCAGGGCAGCCAAAAATTGGGAGGCTCCACGTTGTCCCTGGATAGAGACGTGCATGATGGCCTGTAAACCTGAAGTGCCCATTGTAAGGAAGTGGGTCTATTGTAGTATAGCCCTTAGGCAGGGCAGCCAAAAATTGGGAGGCTCCACGTTGTCCCTGGATAGAGACGTGCATGAGGGCCTGTAAACCTGAAGTGCCCATTGTAAGGAAGTGGGTCTATTGTAGTATAGCCCTTAGGCAGGGCAGCCAAAAATTGGGAGGCTCCACATTGTCCCTGGATAGAGACGTGCATGAGGGCCTGTAAACCTGAAGTGCCCATTGGAAGGAAGTGGGTCTATTGTAGTATAGCCCTTAGGCAGGGCAGCCAAAAATTGGGAGGCTCCACGTTGTCCCTGGATAGAGACCTGTTAGGTTCTTAGTGCCTCCGTGCTTGCATTTAAAAACCGCACGTGTGTGCCTGTTGGTGGCAGCTTTCCGCTGCATTTGTGTGAGTTTTGCAAAAACTTGGATATAACACACAAGTCTAGTGAATACACATCAGCACAGCATTGCAAAATGCGCAAGGGCGTTGTCAACGAACAAGGAAGTGGACGTGATGGTGGTGCAGGCAGAGACCGAGGTTGTGTGCAAGCTCTAATTTCGCCACAACAAAGGGCCACATCTAGTCGCTCGCACGTCCTGTCCCAAATTCTTGGGGACCGCTGCAGTACACCGCTCTTGAACCAAGACCAGTGTCAACAGGTTGTTAGTTGGATAGCGGATAATGCTTCCAGTCAGATTGGCACCACCACAAACACTCTGTCTTCCACACGGTCAAGTGTCAGTAGCCGTGATACTGCACCGCACATTTCAGAACCTGATCCTCCTTCCTACCACCAGGCCGAGTACACGTCCACGGACATTACTGATCCCACACTTGGACACTCGGAAGAGCTGTTCGTTCACGTTTCCATTCACAAATTCTGGCCTCTCGCCAGCTCCTGTTGAAGTGGGCCATGACGAGATTGTATGTACAGATGCCCAAATATTTGAGCAGCCACGTTCTCACGAAGTTGGCAACGTGTCTCAACAAGGGGTGGACGATGATGAGACACAATTGTCAGGAAGTCAGGAGGAGGAGCAGGGTGCGGAAGAGGAAGACGACATGGTGGATGATCCAGTAACTGACCCAACCTGGCAGGAGGATATGCAGAGCGAGGACAGCAGTGCACAGGGGGAGGGAGGCGTAGCATTCCAACAGGCAGTAAGAAGCAGAGTGGTGGCCCCAGGCAGACGTCAGGCAACTGTTCCCCGGAACAACACGACACAAGGTGCCTGTACAAATGTTAGGTCTTCCCGAGCCTGGCTGTAATACTATTGTATGTATTGAGGATTTCGATTGCGTTAGGGCAATGACAACCAGAGACGAGTTCTTGGTGCAAGACGTTTATAATATGCAACCAGCAAATATGTACATAAACGGAACAAAAACACAGTAGAACATAAATACAGGAAATACCTTCCAGGGACGGAGCGAAAGGGAATTCCCGGGACCGCGCACCGGACTCCCCCAGGGAGACCACCAAGATCGAACCCCTATACAGGGACTGTCTGGCAATCACCCCAGAAGCCCTAAATGCGCAGCAGCCGGGACACAAAAGGGCAATAGGTAAGTCCAAAAATGTCCGTACGTGATGTGAGTCCAGAGTGGTATTAAACGGAAGGAACCGGGCAGAAGTGCCGACCAAAGACGGCAAACGGAGTCCGGGCACAGCTAGATGATACCAGATGAAGTCCAGAGTCGGTGTCGGTTGTTTTCCAAGAGGATCCGAATAACAATCAGGAACCAAAAGCTGCAGGGCAGGAGCACACAGGAAGCAGTATACTCAGGCACTGGACTAAGCTTTAGGGGCGGCTTTTAAACAGATGGACAGGAAGTAGGGCAACAGAACAGAAAACTCCATGTTAACAAAGGGCAAGCTCTTTCAAAAGAAAACTGGAAAACCCGGAACTCTGACACTGGCAGTTTTTTAAGTTGGCTCCAGATGATTCTAAAAAGGCCATTTGCAACACCTGCCATGCCAGCATCAGCAGGGGTACCAAAACTAGCAGCCTGACCACCACCAGCATGATCAGGCACATGTCAGACAAGCACCCGACTTTGTGGGAAGTACAACAGAGTCCAGGAGCAGTGCTTGCTGATGTCACTGCTACGTCTTCGCTGGTTGTGCATGCGAGCCAATCCCCTGTCCATGCTGCCTGCGAACAAGCCTCCTCCACTCCTGCACCTGCAGTTGCCTACGCAGAAAGAACACCATCATCAAGCACGTCCTTGTCCCAGCGCAGCGTTCAGTTATCCATTCAGCAAACCTTTGAACGCAGGCGCAAATACACTGCCAACACCCCACATGCCACAGTTCTAAATGCTAACATTTCGCGACTGCTTGCGCTGGAAATGTTGCCTTTTAGGCTGGTTGAGACAGAAGCATTCCGCGACCTGATGGTGGCAGCTGTCCCACGTTACTCGGTCCACAGCCGCCACTATTTCTCCCGGTGTGCCGTCCCCGCATTGCATAACCACGTGTCACAAAACATCACACGTGCCCTGAACAACGCTGTTTCAGCCAAAGTCCACCTAACCACAGACACGTGGACAAGTGCATGTGGGCAAGGCCGCTACATCTCGTTGACGTCACACTGGGTTAATATTGTGCAAGCTGGGACCCAGTCTGAGCGAGGGACGGAACACATCCTTCACACACCAAGTTTTGCAGGCCCTACCTCAGTCAGGGTTTCACACACACTCTACAGCTCCGGAATGTCATGCTCCTCAGCCTCCTCCTCCTCCTGCGCATCCTGATCCACTTTACCCTCCACACCAGTCCCAAGCTGGAAGTGTCGCGGGCGGAGGAGGGGACGGTGCGCTCTCCCACTGCTCGGGTCCGGCTGACGCTGCTCTACGGCTGCTGCTGCTCGTTGGCTCGAGCGATGGCCGGATCCCGGGGACTCGAGCGGCGCTACTCGCCCGTGAGTGAAAAGGGGTGGTTTGGGTTTTGGGGATATTGTCCGTGACGCCACCCACGGTTGTGGTGATTGTGTGGACACCACCGCTGCTCTGGACGGGGATCCCGGGAGCCTGTGACAGGGAGCAGCTTTGTTGTTATTTCTCCCCTCCGTGGGTAGGGGGGTTGGTTGTCCCGGGGCCTGGTGATGGGGTAGAGATGGATGACAGGCGGGTTGCGGGGCCTGATTAGGTGCAGGGTCGCAGGGGCAGCGCTGTGCCGCACGGCACGGAGGTACTCACTCAGCCCAATGATGATGACACAGTTCACGGTAAAACAAGTGGCTGGATGGACGGGTCACTCGGACGGCTGCGGTTGTTCCTCCCTGCAGGTTAGTGATGACTGTCTCTCCCTGCACCTAAGTTAAGTGTTGGTAGTGATGGTTTCCCAACGGTAACCCGCTCCCCGACCTGGATATGGGCCGGAGGAGCCCCTTTTGCCCACAGGCGCTGGCCCTGGGAGACGGTTGCCCTTGGCGGTGGCGGTGTCTCCCCTTCACGGTTGGACGGTTGCCTTCTATCTGGACTTGGCTGTTTGGAAACCCTGAGGTCCCCTTCACTAACGGATTTGGCAAATTCACGGCGACACCAAGCCTTGCCGGGATCCGAAAGTCCTCTGCCAATGGTGCTGGCTTCTCTTTGTATACCGGTCCGGTACGGCCGGGTCACCACCCGTCCACGGTCCTTACGGCAGACTCCAATCGGCCTCCACTGCAGACGGTCACCACATCCTGCCAACCTTGCTGTCCTGTCCGGGCCACACACCCGGACCAACTTCAGGCTCTTTGCTGTCACTTTTCTCCTCTCTACTACTTTCCTCCTTCCACTTCCTTAGCTTAACTCTCACAGCCTGTGTTTTCCCTCCTCCTCGGTGGGTGGAGACCAACCGCCTGGCTCCACACCCTGGTGTGGACAACAGCCCCTGGGGAAGGCAACAAGGATTTTGTGTTTTGACTATGATATGCCTGCAGGGAGTGTGGGGTGTTTAAGTGTTGTGCTCTGTGGCCCCTGGCTTGTCCAGGGCGACACAGAAGCACTGCAGCACTGCCTCGGCGAAGCGGCAACAGGCAGTGCTGAAGCTAATCTGCATAGGTGACAACAAACCCCACAATGCAGAAGAGGTGTGGACAGCTCTGAAACAGAAGGCAGATCACTGGCTCACAACTCTGAACCTAAAGCCAGGAAAGGTCGTGTGTGACAATGGCCGGAACCTGGTGGCGGCTTTGAGGCGAGGCCAGCTGACACATGTTCCATGCGTGGCCCATGTGCTCAACCTCGTGGTTCAGCGGTTTCTAAAGTCATACTCAGAGCTGTCTGATCTGCTGGTAAAAGTTCGCCGCCTGTCTGCACATTTTCGAAAGTCACCTACTGCTTCAGCCGGCCTTGCCGGCTTAAGACGCCGTTTGCATCTTCCGGCACACAGACTGGTGTGTGATGTCCCCACGCGTTGGAATTCAACTCTGCACAAGTTGGTCAGGATATGTGAGCAGAAGAGGGCAGTTGTTGAGTACCTGCATCACCTAAGCCGTCGGGAAATGGGTCAAACTCCACACATAACACCTGAGGAGTGGAGATGGATGTCCGACCTATGCACCATCCGCCAAAACTTTGAGGACTCCACCAAGATGGTGAGCGGCGATGACGACATTATTAGCGTCACCATACCGCTTCTCTGCCTTCTAAAATGGTCTCTGCTCAAAAAACAACCATGATGCATTGCAGGCGGAGCGCGATGAGTTTGAGCAAGAAACAGTAGTGGGTGTGGGTGATAACACACAGCCCAGCCTCGTCTCATCACAACGTGCAGTGGAGGACTATGACGAGGAGGAGGATGAAGACATGGAGCAACTCTCTGGCCAAATTGAGGATATGACATGCAGTCATATCCTCGGTTCAGCGTGGCTGGCCAGAGGACAGGGTAGATGATAAGGAGGAGGAGGAGGAGGACAGCATGTTCAGTCATCGTGTTGGTCAGGATACTGAAGTGATGGCTGTTAAGAGTCTGGCACACATGGCTGACTTTATGGTAAGCTGCCTGTCTCGTGACCCTCGCGTTAAGAACATCTTGGCCGACAATCATTACTGGTTGGTAACACTGTTAGACCCACGCTAAAAGGAGAACTTTATGTCTCTTATTCCCGAGGCGGAGAGGTCAGGCAAAATGCAGCAGTTCCAGAAGGCCATAGTCACGGAAGTAGGCAAAGCATTCCCCTCACAAAACGCTAGCGGCATAGGTCAGGAATCAGTGGACAACCAAGGCGTACAGCCGAGAGGGGCACAAGTCCAATCCGCCAGGGTAGGGGAACAGTCTTTAAGATGTGGGACAGTTTTCTCAGCCCCTCACATACCACAGCCCCTGAGGTGAGGGGTAGTGCCACAAGAAATCCTAAGTTTGGCCAGATGCTCAAGGAGTACCTTGCAGATCAAACAACTGTACTCCGACATTCCTCTGTGCCTTACAATTAATGTGTATCCAAGCTGGACACGTGGCATGAATTGGCTCTTAGTCTCTACGCCTTGGAAGTCCTGGCCTGCCCTGCCGCTAGCGTTTTGTCAGAGCGTGTTTTTAGTGCCGCAGGTGGAATCATTACAGATAAACGCACCCGCCTGTCAACTGTAAATGCTGACAGGCTGACTCTGATCAAGATGAACAAGGGTTGGATTTGGCCAGACTTCACCACACACCAACAGCAAATGACAGCGGAATTTAAAGTTTGTAACGGGAATTTGCCATGTACCTCCACTCACCCATGGTAACACACTTCTGGACTTTGGCTAATCGCTGGACTGCTCCTCCTTCTCCTCATGCGCCATCATGGTGACCGTTACAATAGTTAAGCCGTTGTTTCAGGTATACCCCCAGTGGTAAATTTTTTCGCCCATTCTTTCTGAATGGGCATTACAACGACAGGAGACCCGCTCCTTTGCAATGGGAACAATGTTTTGAGGCCCTCATGCACATCTCTATCCAGGGACAATGTGGAGCCTCCAAATTTTTTGCTGCCCTGCCTAAGGGCTATACTACAATAGACCCACTTCCTTACAATGGGCACTTCATGTTTACAGGCCATCATGCACGTCTCTAACCAGGGACAATATGGAGCCTGACGCTGCCACCGACAGACACACACGTGCTGTTTTTAAATGCAAGCACGGACGCAATAAGAACCTAACTGGTTTTTAGGAGCGACAATTACTGAGAAGTCTGACACTATCAGACACTGCTGACTGACGTGTATTATACACTAGACTTGTGCGTTATATAATAGTTTGTGCAAAACGCGCACCTGTACGCTGCCACCGACAGACACACACGTGCTGTTTTTAAATGCAAGCACGGACGCAATAAGAACCTAACTGGTTTTTAGGAGCGACAATTACTGAGAAGTCTGACACTATCTGGACTGTTTTAGACTGTGTACACCAGCCCCAGATATGATGAAGGCTGGTATACGGTCACCACTAGGAATGGCTATATACCCTGCCTGCCTGCCTGCCTGTATACTGCTACAATAGTCCTGACAAGGACTCTTCTGGTCACTAGCCTGTATTCCGACCTGGCTATACCCTGCCTGTATATAGCAACAATAGTCCTGAGAAGGACTCTGCTACTGTACTCCGACCTGGCTATACCCTGCCTGCCTGTATACAACTAGAATAGTCCTGAGAAGGACTTCTGGTCACACTGTTTGCAGCCCTGCTCCGGAACTAACTATAAAGGGCCGCAAAGCTTTCCCTGAATCAGCGACACTCTCCCTGCACTGACTGTCTGGATAGTTGTGAGCAGAGCACAGCGCGCCGGCCGGTATAAAGGCTCGGTCACGCTGTGCAGGCCGGCCAATCACTGCAATTCCACAACTAACAGGGCTGTGGCATTGCAGTGGTCTGCCAGCCAATCCCTGCATGAGGGCTGGCTCTCAAAAGAGCGCCAACATGCAGGAATGAAGACCACGAGTACAGCACGAGTATCGCGAGATTACTCGGTCCCCGCCGAGTAGCCCGAGTACAGTGATACTCGTGCGAGTACCGAGTAGTAACAAGCATACTCGCTCATCACTACATAGCACATGTTACATGCAAGGGGTACATACATACAACTGAAAAAAGTGGCCAAGTTTACAGAAATTACGTCAGCTCACCCTTGACTCAGAGTCACGTGGGATGGGCAGGAACCTTGTGGAAAGAAAAAAAGTTGAGAGAGAAAAACTGGACACAGTATGGAAAGTAGGGTAATATTACTTCACGTATTCTATTCGCTATGCTTCTTTTAATACCGTGTTTTTCCAAAAATAAGACACTGTCTTATATTTTTTTTGCCCCCGCAAAAAAGCACTAAGGCTTATTTTTGGAGGAGGTCTTATTCTTGGAGAAACACGGTTGGGGGTAAGTTTACCCCCCCCCCAATAAAGCAGACTTCCCAGGATACTGATACTCACCAGACCCGGACGTCTGCGTGGCTCCCAGGTCCTCCCTGTGATCTCTGGTCGGTGCTGCATGCCATTCTCCCCTGCTGCTGGCTGACACACACAGCCCGATCGCACACACACCCAGCAAATCACACACACAGCAGATAGCAGGCACACACAGCCGATAGCAGAAACACAGAGCCGATCGCAGTCACACGCAGCAAATCACACACACAGCAGATAGCAGGCACACACAGCCGATAGCAGACACACAGAGCCGATCGCAGTCACACGCAGCAAATCACACACACAGCAGATAGCAGGCACACACAGCCGATAGCAGACACACAGAGCCGATCGCAGTCACACGCAGCAAATCACACACACAGCAGATAGCAGGCACACACAGCCGATAGCAGACACACAGAGCCGATCGCAGTCACACACAGCCGATCACAGATACACACAGCCGATCACAGATACACACAGCCGATTGCAGGCACACACAGCCGATCACAGATAACACACAGCAGATCACACACACACAGCAGATAGCAGACACACACAGCCGATCACAGATACACACAGACGATCGCAGGCACACACAGCCGATCACAGATACACACAGCCGATCGCAGGCACACACAGCCGATCCCAGATACACACAGCCGAACGCAAACACACACAGCCGATTGCAGAAAAATACAGCCCATCGCAAACACACACACAGCCGATCCCAGACACACACAGCAGATCACTGACACACAGCCGATCGCAGGCACGCACAGCCGATCACAGATACACACAGCCGAATGCAGGAACACACAGCCGATCACAGATACACACAGCCGATCGCAGGCACACACAGCTGATCCCAGATACACACAGCCGAACGCAGACACACACAGCCGATCGCAGAAAAACACAGCAGATCGCAAACACACACACAGCCAATCCCAGACACACACAGCAGATCACTGACACACAGCCGATCGCACACACACACAGCCGATCGCTCACATCACATCCAGCGCTTACGGCCGCAGGGAATGATGAGAGCAAGTCACGTGTCCCGCCGCAGGTCCTGTTCGTTGCGCTCCACAGCACTGCCTCTCAGGATTCTGCCGGCGAGAAGACATCGGTGTCGCTGGATGAGGTGAGTGTGTATGCGATCCGATGTGTGTGTGATCCGATGTTTGTGTGTGTGATTTGATGTTTGCATGTGATCAGATGTTTGTGTGTGCGATCTGATTATGTGTGCGATCTGACTGTGTGTGCGATCCGATGTTTGTGAGTGAGATATGATTGTGTGTGTGTGTGTGATCTGATGTGTGCGGGTGTGTGATCACTGCAGGTCCTGCCGCTCAGCATCGGGTGAGTGTAATTGCCGGGTGCTGCTGTCTATAATGAAGTGTCCTGCAGTATTTGTAACCTTTTTTAGCTGCACGGACACTTCATTATTGATCCGGGACTAGGGCTTATTTTCGGAGGAGGGTTTATATTTAAGCCTTGCTCCGAAAATGCTGAAAATCCCTGCTAGGTCTTATTTTTGGGGGAGGGCTTATTTTTGGAAAAACACGGTACTTCCCATATCTGTGCTTGCCATTTTTGCTGATTTATCACACTGTTGACTCATGTGCATTCTGTGTCTATTAGTATACCCAAGTATTTTCACACGTGCTGTGGCTTAGTTCTATTCCTCACATTCTGTAGATGTTTTTTTGCCCAGATGTAGAATTTTAAGTTTCTCCCTGTTATATACAATTCTATTAGTCGCTGTTCATTGTTCCAGCTTATCTGCCTTGTGTTATTCCACTTAAAACACTCTTCCAATTGGACTTGCAACCATTTATTACCACTCTTTGAGTACGATCACTGAGTCAGTTATGATTACACTTATCCATAACTTTGTCAATACAATACTTGGTCATTTTTTTTTCAATAAGGATAGTATGAGATACTTTATGAAGTACTTTGCTGAAGTCAAGCTATACTATATCTACTGCATTTCCCTGGAGCACTCAGCCAGTGATTCCATTATAGAAGGAAATTAGATTAGTTTGGCATAACTTGTTTGCTACAAACCCATGCTGGCTCTGGTTAATTACTGCATTCTTATACAAATACCTGCATACATGCTGTTTAATAATTTCTTCAAAGATCTTTCCCAGTATAGAAGTAAGGCTCACTGGCCTGTAATTTCCTGGCTCCATCTTCTTTCCTGTCTTGATGATGGAGACAACATTAGCCCTTCTCCAATCTTCTGGGACTTCTGTTTTCCAGGAATTTTTCAAAGATTCTGGCTAGTAGTTCTGCAATTTATTCTGCTATCTCTTTCAGTACCTAAGGATGTAATAAATCTGGACCAGGAGATTTAAATGTATTTAAATTAGCTGAGTGTTCCTTCCTTGGCCATGAGCACACCTGTGGATGTTCGGGTTCGCTGAGTTCGACTGGACTTTTAAAAAAAAGTTTGGTTCGGGACCCGGACCCCATATAAGTCATAGCAACCCAAACTTGTGTGCTGTAAAATGGTCATAGTAAGGACTAAGGGACTGAAAAAGGAAGTAAAATATGGATAGGAGCAGTAGAATTGCTGTCATAGCAATTCCAGACTATTCACATTGCAGAGTCTAGCAGGCAACCTGATGCTTCTTATTTGCTCAGCCAGAGTCGGATGTCGACTGTTTTGTGCTCTCTGGTCTTCGTTTAGCAGGAGTTAATTCCTGCTGGCTGGTGAATGGCTGCTGGGGCCACAGATTGCTGACATCCTATCACAGCCACCTCCGCCAATTAAAAGATGGTGGAACCTAGCCTCACATGCTGAAGATAGCTCTAGCTCTGCCCCAGCGTTATCAGTCATGGTGCGTGGTTACCCAGTAGTTGGTGTAATTGGTTGTATGCTATTTGGTGTCCTGTGGATATATCCTTGTTGTTTGTTTATTTCCTCACTGTACTTTATTTCTCCTTGAGCACGTATTGTTTTTTCCCCTGTGTACTTGCAGTGAGTTTGAGCTTTGGTTTTCCCCTGTCTGTCGGTATTTGTGGGATTCCTTGCTCCTGTCCCAGCCCTCCCTGGGGGGTGGGGGAGAGGGAATGTTAGATCAGGGCTGCTCAGGAGTTAGGGCCATGCTGGCGATCTAGACCTGGCTACCATCAAGCCTACCTCAGGACTAAGGAACAGTTTAGGGCCCAAAGCCTAAGGGCCAGTCTAGGTGCCCTTACTCCTGGTTACCATGTTATACCTGCAAAAATTTGCCCTGTAAACAAATGTGAATAGGGATCTAACTTAAATAGATTCTGTCACTATAGCAATCATGGTTACATAGGAAGTTGTCACACGGAGTTTTGCATGTTTTTGGGGGCTAAATACTTATTTTCCACCATAATTTGCAAAAAAAATCTTGCCATATCAGACAAGTTGCTTTTCTGGATCTGTTTTCTCATTTTGTCTCTCATAGTTGTGGTCTAACTATGATGTCAATTACAGGCCTCTCTCATCTTTCTAAGTGGGAGAACGTGCACAATTTATAGCTGACTACTTTTTTTCCTACTGTAAATGCTGAATCATAGGCAGGCTAGCAAGACATAATCTCTGCAGGTCTGCTTGCTCCTTTGATTACGTGTTGTGGGGAAGCCTATCACATCTAATTTGTATTTTTTAAAGGACTGGTAACAGAACAGTGGCTTCTTTAAAAGCTGTATGCTTTTTTTGCAACTCTATTGTTTTATTCTTCGCCGACTTGTATTTCAAGAAGTTTGTAAATATTTATATTTAATTTATTTATTATTGATATATCCTCGAATTTTGGATTACAAAAGGAGGAAGACCTGCAAGGACTCGGACTTTAAGGTTGAACTTCAGAAAGGTAGATTTTAATAGATTCAGAAAGAGGGTAGGAAAGGTCCAGTGGCTGGCTGTTCTAAAGCACAGTAATGTCCAAGAAGGTTGCAAGATTTTGCTAAATGAAATTCTGACTGCACAATCAGTAAGAATCGCTAATAGAAGAAATGGAAGGATTTAAAGAGACCAGGATGGATGATCAAAGAACTTAAACACCTGCTAAAAAGGGGGAAAAAAAAAGACATTTACTGTATATCAAATGGAAAGAGGGGGGCATATGTAACGAGGAATATAAGGCTGTCTGCAGGGAAAAGCTAAAGTCAGTAATGAAGTGAGACTTGTAAGGGAGACCAAAAGCAATAAAAAAAGGTTTTGGGGGTATGGCAAAAGCAAAAGAAAAGTTAAAGATGCAAAGTTGTCCTGCAGTATTCTGAAAATTATTTATTGTAAGGAATTATTATTTCCTCTGGATTTTTTTTTCCATGAATTCACCTAAAATTTAATTTAAACAAAAACAATTCTGATGCAGTTTATTTTTTCTTTGAATTTGTAAATATGCAGCCGATGTAAAAGCTGCTGGAATGGTTAATACGGTGATGAAATATTAAAAGGCCAAATTAGCTTGTGATTTTTTATCAGGGGCAGCACGGTGGCTCAGTGGTTAGCATTGTAGACAGATGCAGCACCTGTGTTCTTTATGAAAATCCCACCAAATACAACATATGCAAGGAGTTTGTATGTTTTCTCTGTGTTTGTGTGGCTTTCCTCTGGGTTCTCCGGTTTCCTCCCACACTCCAAAGACATACAGATAGGAAATTTAGATTGTGAGCCCCAATGGGGACAATGATGATGATGTCTGTAAAGTGCTGTAGAATTAATAGCTCTATGCAAGTGAGTGAAATAAATGAATACATAATAGTCGGAAAAGTGACTATATATTTGCCAACGGTGGAGGGCCACTTTGAGACAAATTTATTAAAATAGTATCTTTCTTTCCTTCATCTCTTCCTGCTAACAATTCATTGCTTTGTTTTTGTTAGCAAGCTAATAACTTCCCTAAGTTACAAGCCTTTGTCTAAGTGATAAAATTACTACTGCTTGTAGACACAAGTTATGACTTATGACCATACCCTGGGAGAACGGCTTAATCGGTATAATGAATCAATATTTATTATCAGCTTGTTACTTATTTGTCTCTGTGGTGGTAAGGTCCCACATGGCTACGCCCATAGTAGGTGTTATGGCTGGGACGGCAGTGACCATTACAGCCGAGACGAGTGTGTAGACCCACTGGACCACAGAGCCCAGGCTTCCCATGGAGGGGCGTGACAAGTGGCTATCTGGTCTTCTCCAGATAGAACAGGTGATACAGACTGGACAGGTTGGAGTTCAGGTTCAGGTACAGACAGTACGGCTGATACAGATAAGATTTTTTCTGGTTCAGAATGGAACACTAATTCAGGGACATAGGCAGGTACCAGGACACAGGAAAAGCTCCACGGACGGATTCAGGAACACAGGCAGGTACTGGGATACAGGAACAGTTCCATGAACTCAAGCTGGTACCTGGAGACAGGAATGGATTCAGGAACTCACGCTGGTACTGGAACACAGGAAAGGATACAGGAGCACAGGTGGGTACTAGAACACAGGAACGGATACAGAAAATAGCCTCTCCTCAGTGCAAGACATATGAAAGCCTGCATAGAGTTTGCAAAAAAACACCTGAAAGACTCCTAGACTATGAGAAATAAGATTCTCTGGTCTGATGAGAAGAAGATAGAACTTTTTGGTGATAATTCTAAGCGGTATGTGTGGAGAAAGCCAGGCACTGTTCATCACCTGCTAAATACAATCCCAACAGTGAAACATGGTGGTGGCAGTATCATGCTTTGGGGGTGTTTTCTGCTGCAAGGACAGGGCAACTGGTTACAATTGAAGGAAAGATGAATGCGGCCAAGTACAGAGATATCCTGAAAGAAAACCTCTTCCAGAGTGCTCTGAACCTCAGACTTGGCTGACGATTCACCTTCCAACAAGACAATGACCCTAAGTACACATCTAAAATAACAAATGACCAGTCTTGACTGGCCCAGCCAGAGCTCTGACCTAAACCCAATTGAGCATCTCTGGAGAGACCTGAAAATGGCTGTCCACCAACGTTCACCATCCAACCTGACAAAACTGGAGAGGATCTGCAAGGAAGAATAGCAGAGGATCCCAAAATACAGATGTAAAAACTTGTTGCATCATTCCCAAGAAGACTCATGGCTGTACTATCTCAAAAGGGCGCTTCTACTCAATACTGCGCAAAGGGTCTGAATACTTATGACCATGTGATATTTCAGTTTTTCTTGTTTAATAAATTTACAAAAAAATCTACATTTCTTTTTTTTTCTGTCAAGATGGGGTGCAGAGTGTACATTAATGAGAAAAAAAAATGAACTTTTTTGAATTTACCAAATAGCTGCAATGAAACAAAGAGTGAAAAATTGAAAAGGGTCTGAATACTTTCCGTACCCACTGTGGGTCAGCCTGGGTGTGGGGGATCCCCTTTTGGCTTGTGCTCACCTGGGATAGTCCCACCCGCCCACCTTGTTGAGTGGTAACCGGGTCGCGGTGGCTTTAGGTGGTTGGGGTGGGTCCTCGAAGTTGGTGTAAATTGTTATTGGGAGATCATGGAGATATGGATCCCTTTATTTTGCCGGTTTTGGTTGGTGGTCTGGTGATTTGGGGGACCGCCGGCAATGGAATACCGGGCCCGTATGTGTATTTATCCTTTCCCCCTTTCTATTGGTGCTCCCGAGTTGGTGGTTACGGCTGGGAGTAAATGTGGTTCAGGTGGGAGTTTAATGTTAATAAGGTTATTATTTTATTTAATCACCAGCTTTATGAGCTTCAAGGGCCAAAGCATATTTGAGTTATTTCCTGATGTTTGTATGTTAAATAAAAGGCTGCTATGGTCATTTTATCCAATTTTGTGTTTTGTGTGTTATTTATACCCATTAGGGGTAAGGGGACAAGAAGAAAGGTAAAATGGTGGGGTCACCAGAACTCGACTATACCATGTCATGTAATTTCAAACTTTGTGTGGCCAGTATGTGTCTAAATGTATAGGAAATTGCAGCAGAGTACACTTTTGAATCCTGAGGGCCCCTATGGTGGACAGGTGTCTCGGCGTCCAACCAGACTTTGACTACTGTCAAGAGCATAACTCCTGAACGAAAGCACCAGATTGCGGACACCTAGTCTTAAAAAGTTACTCTCATCAGGAAGTGTGCTCAGCTGTTTTTAGAACTCCAATAGAAGCAGAGAGCCATGCATTTGCAGCCATGTAGCCACTCACAGCGGCATCAGGGTTTGCAAAAAAAACCCCAAAAAAACACATGAAGGACTCCCAGACTATGAGAAATGAGATTCTCTGGTCTGATAAGATGAAGATAGAATTTTTGGTGATAATTCTAAGTGGTATGTGTGGAGAAAGCCAGGCACTGCTCATCACCTGCCTAATACAATCCCAACAGTGAAACATGGTGGTGGCAGCATCATGCTATGGGGGTGCTTTTCAGCTGCTGGGACAGGACAACTGGTTGCAATTGAAGGAAAGATGAATGTGGCCAAGTACAGAGATATTCTGGAAGAAAACCTCTTCCAGAGTGCCCCGCACTCCTGACTTGGCCGAAGGTTCACCTTCCAACAAGACAATTAACCTAAGCACACAGCTAAAATAACAAAGGGGTGGCTTCAGAACAACTCTGTGACCATTACTAACTGGCCCAGCGAGAGCCCTGACCTTAACCCAATTGAGCATCTCTGGAAAGACCTGAAAATGGCTATCCACCAACTTTCACCATCCAACCTGATGTAACCGGAGAGAATCTGCAAGGAAGAATGGCAGAGGGTATCTCTACTTAATACTGAGCAAAGGGGTTATACTTATGACCATGTGATATTTCAGTTATTCTTGTTTAACCAATTTCAAAAATTTCTACATTTCTGTTTTTTTTGTCAACATTGGGTGGAGAGTGTACATTAATGAGAAAAAAAATGAACTTTTTTGAATTTACCAAATGGCTGCAATGAAACAAAGAGTGAAAAATTTAAAGGGATCTGAATACTTTACGTACCCACTATAACTCCAAAAGACAGTTAGTGGTCTCATATGTTCCTCAATTCTTCATTCATACTGGGAATTTTAAACCTATCCATTCTGGGAATCTGTGAGGGTCTCAGCAGCCGGACCCCAGACAATTATACTTTTATCATTTATACTGTGGTGGTTGGTGATGCATATCCACGGAAGAACCCTTTTAAGCCATTTAGTAAACTCAACACCTTCCAACATACCATCTGATACATGGAGGAAGTCAATGGTAAAAATCTCTTGTTCCCCATTGGATTTCTATGAATTTTAGCACTTTATAAAAATTCCTTGTGATTCTATTAGGCGTTCCGTTAGTGGAAATGTAAAAGATGGGGAGGGGGGATCCATCAATTGAAATAAATCCCCATAACCCACAAATCTTACCAGGATATAAATGTAACTGATCCCAGATATTTAACATGATACTTTATAATTGATCATGTAAATAACTAAACAAGCTCAGAAGGCAAATCAATCACCTCCTTTTTATACTGAGATCATATGTACATTTCATGGGTCTCGACTCTCCAATACAGTGCTCTCTGAGGCTACTCCAGCACAAAAGTCCTACAGAGACGAGTTACTGTACGTGAGCCAAATTCTTCATAAAACAAAGGTTTTAAATTAGTTTAGTCACGTTTTGTTTCCTGATTCAGTGCCAAGGGTTGTACTGGATTTACCAGCAAAGTATGAGTGTATACTGTATATATGACTCATACGCTGCTTTATATTCAATCCCAGTAACATGTTTAAGGAGGCTTAGGGGGAGTAAGAAAAAGAGTAAAGTACCATATGTATTAAATGCAGTTAGGTCTAGAAATATTTGGATAGTGACCCAATCTTTATGACTGGGGCTCTGCATTCCACAATTTTTTTTTATTTAAAATGAATCCACAGGGGCAACTAAAGTGTAGACTTTCAGGTTTAATTAAAGAGGTTAAACAAAAATATCCTGTGAAACGTTTAGGAATTGCAAACATTTTTCTACAAAGCCTCCTCATTTCAGGGGTTCAAAAGTAATTGGACAAAGTAACTTTTACCATAAATAAAATGTTAATTTTTAAAACTTTGTAGAGAATCCTTTCCAGACAATGACCGCATGAGAGTCTGTAAGGCTGCTTTCACACATCCGGCTTGAGCTCTGCGGCTCAATCCGGCTGTGCAAGCTATGCAACGGATGCGGTGAACACACCGCATCCTTTGCATAAGTTTTTCCTTTGCGACCAGTCCGGTTTTTGCCGCTTGCGGCATGCTACTGAGCATGCGCAGTGGCAAAAACCGCATGCGGCGGCCGGATGCGGTTATTGCCGCATCCGGCCGCCATAGGCATGCATTGAAAAATGCGCCGCATCGGCCGAATGCGGCGCGATGCGTTTTTTTTTGCCGCACGAAAAAACGTGCCAGGCAACGTTCCATCCGGCCGCTGCATCGGCTAAATCTGCCGCATGCGGCAAAAACCGGACGGAACGCAAGGCCATGCGGCACAATGCGGCACTAATTAAAGTCTATGCAGAAAAAACGCAACCGGCAGCAAAAAAAAAGGTTGCGATTTTCCTGCAAAGTGCCGGAGTGTGCCGCATTGCAGAAACCGGAGGTGTGAAAGCAGCCTAAGCCACCAAACACTGGGTTTCCTTCTTTGTGACGCTTTGCCGGCTTTTACTGTAGCTGACTTTTGCTGTTGCTTGTTTGAGGCTCATTCTGCCTTAAAGTGAACATGTCAGGTCCCAAGTGCACCCAGAACCACAAGCAGTTCTGGGAGCATATCTAGAATCCTTCTCTAACAGTCCCAGCATTTACTAGCATACCTAGCATACATAAACAGATCTTTAGAAAAAGTATTTCTAAAGATAATTTATGAGATGCTAATGAAGGCTGTGACTAGTCACAGGGGCATTAGTTCCCTGGCTAGTTGGCCTACTTAGCATGTTATTATGCCCCTGTCACAGACAGCCGAGAGGGACCTGGCTATGAGCAGGTGATGTCACTCAGTTCACATTCAGGTTCCCACAGGTGACCTGAAGCCAGACTGTTGGACTTCAGGACAGGGAGGTGACCCACATTCCGACAGTCTGGCAGACAAGTCACCTGAGTTCACACTGGAGGTTCACCCACTGCCCTCAGTGAAAGTTGAAGCCGCTGCCAGACTGTCGGATTGCGGGTCACAGCCATGTCCCGCAATCCAACAATCCGGCAGCACTTTCACTGAGGGCAGCGGGGAGCTCCCAGTGTGACCTCAGTTGACTAGACGGTCAGACTGTGGGACACAGCTACAACAAGCAGTCTGACAGTCCGGCAGTCAAGTTACCTGGGGTCACAATAGGGGCTGCCCTCAGTAAAAATTGAAGCCACTGCAGGTGTACCGCCCCGGCGCCAGCAGCTAGGCCGCCACTCGGATCCGGATCCGCGGTGGCTCGAGGGGGTCTCCGGACCCAAGTGGGGTCGCGAGGACACTCGAACTAAAAGGGGGTATTTACAGGGCATTTTGTGGTTAGAGTTCGTGACGCCACCCACAGTGTGTGGTAAGGTGGGATACCACTGCTGCTGTTGGAAGCGCCCGGTGGCGGGGGAATGGCAGCCAGATGTTTAACCCCTCCATGGGTAGGGGGGAGATGCCCCGGGGCTTGGTGATGGTGAGAGGGGAGCACCGTTGGGGAGGAAAGGGTCACTGCGTACTCACTCAGTCCACTAACGCTGACACCGACAACTTGTAAATCAGAATTCTTAGCACCGCTGTAGCAAGAAGGGAGCACGCCGGGAAACCATGCCCTATGGTGTTGCCTTTTAGCCTGTGACCTTGACCATGGCACCTCTGTCTGTAGTTGGTCCCTCTCACCTTGAAACTGAAAGGGTCCCGCTCACCCATATGGCTAACAGAGTGAGCTTGCTCTCAGGGTTGACGCTTGGAATTTGCTGAACTATATATTGGGAAAGTCCTATCCCCCTCGCTCCGCTAGTACCCCGATTTTAGAGCGGGTGGAGGATGAATCGTGAAGTCTTCACCCTCGTCGGGTAAATTACCAGGATGCGTAAAGCTACTTCCCGGCCTAGGGTCCACATACCCCATTGTGCCATGGCCCCTGCCCGGAGATGGCTCAAGGCCGCCGGCTGCCCTTCTTGGCAGTTCCGTGCCCCTTGACACGATCCCCTGCGACCGGGGTTCCAGCTCCTACCAGGCCCAGACCAACGTCTGCCACCTAGTAACTGAGGAGCCCAGCTCCCTGACCTCTCCACTCGAGAGTCACCACTCAACACCTCACTACTCCAACTCTCAACTGTCTCCTAACACTCCTGACCCACCCTTACCAACCCCCCAAGTGTCCAGCCCTATTCCCTTCAGGCTGTCCACTGGTGTGTCTGGTGGGTGTGGTGCAGAGTGTTTCTAGGATTTCGATTAGGTTGTTCTTAAGCAACACCACAGGCTAGGGATCCGTAACCAAGGAGGATTGGATATCATGCAGAAAGGCAGATTGTACAATACCCTGTGACGACCTGATAGGCCAGGGCGTCACACGGGACTTTTGTATTGCGGATCACGGCCGAGTCCTGCAGTCCAACAATCTTGCAGCACTTTCACTGAGGGCAGCAGGGGAGCCCCCAGTGTGATCTCAAGCGACCTGACTGCTGGAGTGTCGGACTGCGGGACATGGCCATGACCTGCAGTCCATCAGGTCACCTGAGGTAACAGTGGGGGCTTCCCTGCTGCCCTCAATGAAAGTTGAAGAAACTGCCGGACTTTAGGATTGCGGGTCACAGCTGTGTTTCGTAATACAACAATCCAGCAGCACTTTTACTGAGGGCAGCGGGAGAGCCAGAGGATTAACAAGGCTCACTATTCTTCTAAATTAATTTTAAACAGCGCTGTGGAAAATTTTATATTTTATAATTTTTAAATGGTATTCTGTTTCTTTCTTTGTCCTGAGTATTCTGTTTCTTTCTTTGTCCTGATGAAGAAGGCGGAGATGCCTTTGAAACGCGTTGACCTGTGTTAATAAAGGAAAGAATTCATCACATCTCCTGGATTTGTGGTTTCTAGCGCAGCATCTAACCCGACTTCTCTATCTACCCTGTGTTTCTAAATTAATTTTGTGAGAGGTGTAGTTTCCAAAGTGGGGATACTTGTGGAGGTTTCTGTTCTTTTGGCATGTCAGGGGCATTTCATATGTGACATGACGTCCGCAATTTATTCAAACTAAAGTGGAGCACCAAAATTCCAAGTCCTGCCATGCTCCCAAACAGTAGTTTTTCTCTATAATGGCATTGCTGCAAAGAGGAAAAATTGAACAACAAACTGTATGTTCCATTTTCTCCTTTTACTCTTGTAAAAATAAAAAAATTGGGGTTAAAGCTAAAATTTTGTTAACTTTTTTTTTTTTTTAAATTTCATGGTTCAACGTTATAACATTCTGTGTAGCACCTGGGGGTTCAAGTGCTCACCACACATCTAGGTAAACTCCTTGAGGGGTGTAATTTCCAAAATAGGGTGACTTGTTTAGGCTGATCAAGGGCTTTGCAAATGCAAAATGGGATTTGATATCTATTCTAGTCAGTTTTGAATTCTAAAAGTCAAATGGCACTCTGTCTCTTTTGAGCCCTGCCGTACACGCAAACAGTAGTTTTCCCCCACATAAGGGGTATCGGCGTACTCAGGTGAAATTGTACAACAAATTGTATGGTGCATTTTTTCTTGTTACCCTTGTGAAAATAAAAAATATAAACCTAAAGCAACATTTTTTCGGAAAAAGTAAAATAATATGTTTTTCTTCCACACTGCTATAATTCTTGTGAAGCACCTTGTAATGCTGCATCCCTGCTCTCCTTCTCCTGCAGGGACACGTTGTCACTCACCACCGCGGCCGGCTCCTTCAGCGCTGTCCAGCGTACCTGCCTCTCCTCCACATGGGCTTCTCCTCCTCCTGCCTCCCAAGGCCTGTGTACGCTGCACAGGGCCTCCGTGAGTGCTCCTAGGGCATGTGCTTGCACTGCTGTCCTCCTCTTAAAGGGCCAGCATGCCACTCTTAGGAGCTGCCTCTCAGCCTATCGCTGAGAGGCACTGGTTATTTAAGGCAAGCTCCCATCTGTATAGTCAGTTGAGTTCTGTTTAGTTAGTTGTCAGGTGACTGTCTGTCCTGTCTGTCTGGTCCCGTCCTGTCCCTTCCTGTCCTGTCCGTACCTGGCTATCAGCCCGTCCTGCCTGTTGGCACCTGGTTCCAGTTCTGTCCTGCCCGTATCTGGATACCAGCCCAACCTGCCTGTTGACACCTGGTTCTAGTCCTGTCCCTGCCTGTACCTGGTCCCAGGCCATCCTGCCTCTAGTTACCTTGTTCCAGTCCTGTATCTGCCTTTTGGCTCCTGGTTCCAGTTCTGTCCCTGCCTGTTGGCACCTAGTCCCAGCCCGTCCTGCCTATTGGCACCTGGTTGCAGTCCTGTTCCTGCCTGTACCTGGTCCCAGTCTGTTCTGTCCTGTCTGCCCTGTTGGTAGTATAGACTCTGTCTGTCCTGCCTTGTTGGAATTAGTGACTCTGCCTATCCGTCCTCCTCTGTTGGTACTACAGACTCTGTCTGCCTGTCCTGGCAATGCCATCTCTCTTGCTAGTGTAACACTTAAGTGTGGGAGGGCACTAGAAGTATATAGCATAAGAAATTCAGAAAGGGATCAAAAAACCACTAGCACATTTTAAAAGGACTGAAGCAAATGGAGAAGAAGAAAATGTGCAAAAAGTGGGATCACCAGTATAACAAAAAATATATCGTTTATTTGACACAAAGCACCAACATGGACATACATTAAAAACAATTAAAAAAGCACAAGCTTATAGAAATTCACATGGTGCCATATACCATTGACATCAATCATGTGCATTTCTATAAGCTTGTGCTTTTTTAATTGTTTTTAATGTATGTCCATGTTGGTGCTTTGTGTCAAATAAACGATATATTTTTTGTTATACTGGTGATCCCACTTTTTGCACATTTTCTTCTTCTCCATTTGCTTCATCTCTCTTGCTAGTAACTCTGCCTCTCCGTCCTCCCCTGTTGGTGCTAGAGACTCTGCCTGTCCGTCCTGTCTGTGCTATGTTCCTTGAGCCAACCTGATGGACCCTGTCTGCACTTGACTCTCAGCCCTGTGTGCTCCTGTATCCGCTCCTGTCCTGGGGTCACTGCCACAGTCCCGGCCGGTCCTCTATCTTACGTAAGGGTAGTCCTGGGGTCTCCCTGTGGTCCAGTGGGTCCACTTCAGTTCACCGCTTCACCATCCCCCGGCATCATGCGTTGCAGTGTGTACAGGCCATGGATTCTGCTTACTACGTTTTTTTTGCCTCAGCCTGAATTCTGCCTTGAGATGAAAGTCCTCAGAGTAAAGAAACCTGTCCGCCTGGCTTCATCTTTCCAGAGGCCTTTTGTTTTCTGGAATCCTGCTTCTGCTCTTGTTCCTGAACACATGGTGCATTTCCAAGCTTTCAAGCTGCCAATCGATGCCCTCTGAACCCTTTGTCGGTGTCGTTTGTAGAAACCCCCATACGATGCCTTCTGACACCTTCTTTGGTGTCAGGTGTGGATGAAATGCTCCAATCCGAACCTGGACACTTCGTTCCTCAACCTGTGGTGCATTTCCAAGCTCCCATCTGATGCCTCCTGAAGTTCTTGTTTGTTTCGTACGTGGATGGAATGCCCCAGTCTGAACCCAGATGCCTAGTACCTGAACCTGTAGGAGATATGCAATTGGAAAATATCGCCTTTCTTTTTTTGTCCTGTCTGTCTTTTCTACATTTGCCTTGGATCTGTGTGATTTCGTCGGGCCAGCCTGTCCTGATTTCCGCTTGTCTGCCATCTACCATTGACTTTGATGTAATTTTGTCTTGCCTGCCTGTTCTGATTTCCCCATGTCTGCCGGCTACCATCAACTTCGAGGAAAGAAACCCTTCTTCAGCCCTATGGAAGAGGGGGCATAAGGGGAGGGTACTGTAATGCTGCCTCTCTGCTCTCCTCTTGCAGGGACGCGCTGCCACTCCCCACCGCGGCCGGCTTTTTCCATGCTGCCCACCATCCCTGCCTCTCCTTCACGTGGGTTTCTCCTCCTCCTGCTTTCCGAGGCCTCCGAGAGTGCTCCTAGAGTGTGCACGTGTGCCACTGCCCTCCTCTTAAAGGGCCAGCACGCAATTTCTAGGATGTGACTCTCAGCCTATCGCTGAGAGGCACTGGGTATTTAAGGCAAGCTACCACTAGGGGAGTTGCCTGTTCAAAACCATCTGTGTAGTCAGTTGAGTTCTGTTTAATTAGTTGTCAGGTCACCCTATCCGTCTTGTCCGCCTGGTCCCATCCTATCTCATCTGCTCTCGTCCTGTCTTGCCCATACCTGGCTACGAGCCTGTCCTGCCTGTTGGCATCTGGTTCCAGACCTGTCCCTGCCTCTTGGCACCTGGTCCCAGCCCGTCCTGGCTGTTGGCACCTGGTCCCAGGCCATCCTGCCAATTGGCACATGGATCCAGTCCTGTTCCTGCCTGTACCTGGTCCCAGCCCATCCTGCCTGTTGGCACCTGGTTCTAGTCCAGTCCTGCCTGTACCAGGTTCCAGTCCATCCTGTCTGCCCTGATGGTACTATAGACTCTGCCTGCACTTCTTTGTTGGTACTGGTGACTCTGCCTGGCCATCCTGCCCTGTTGGTGCTACAGACTCTACTTGCCTGTCCTAGCCGTGCCATCTGCCTTGCTAGTGATTCTGCCTGTCCGTCCTGCCCTGTAGGTGCTAGAGACTCTGCCTGTCCATCCTGCATGTGCTGTCTGCCTTGAGCCACTCTGGTTGTCCCTGTCTGCACTTGAGACTCAGTCCTGTCTGTTCCTGTGTCCGCCCCTGTCCTGGGGGTGAGTGACACAGTCCTAGTCCTCTACCCTACATAAGCGTACGTACGGGGTATCCCTGTGGTCCAGTGGGTCCACTTCAACTCGCCGTTTCACCAACCGGCGGCATTGGGCATTACTCATCTAAAGGCTTAACAAACTTCTTGAATGTGGTTTTGAGCACTTTGAGGGGTGCAGTTTTTAAATGGGGTCACTTTTGGGTATTTTCTGTCGCATAGGCTCCTCAAAGTAATTTCCAATGTGATGTGATCGCTAAAAAAATTAGTTTTGTAAATTTTGTTGGAAAAATTAGAAATTGCTGATAAACTTTTAACCCTTCTAACATAATAAAAAAAAATATTTGTTTTTCAAAATTATGCCGATATAAAGTAAACATGTGGAAAATATTATTTCTTAATGATTTTGTGTGACATAACCATTTGGTTTAAGGGCATAAAAATTAAAAGTTAAAAAATAGCAACATTTTCAATTACTTTTATTAAATTTTAGATTTTTTCAGGAATAAATGCAAATTATAATCAACCAGAATTTACCACTAACATGAAGAACGACATCTGAAGAAAAAAACAAAATCTCAGAATCACTGGAATCTGTTGAAGCGTTATTACAACATAAAATAACACTGGTCAGAATTGAATAAAATTTTAAAATTAGTCTGGTGAGGATGGAAAAAAAAAGGCTTTGGTACGAAAGTGTTACTAGAGACTTTCTTATGTCAATACCAAAGGAAATCAATATATTGCTTCTATTTGACAGTTCTTCAATATTATTTGTCCTGTTATTGTACACATACCTAGCAGTGACCATACATCATGATGTTTTTATTCTCTTTCTTTTGTTAACAAAAATTCTAACATCCGTAATGGCAGAAGAGGAAGGGCAGAGACATTGGGGCTGCTTCATCAATATGCTTATGCCTTTAAAGTGTACTTGTCCTTACACATGAAACTCCCGTAGAAAGGCACTGTCTTGCTGCCTTTAATAACCAATTTAAGTTGCTTTTTGCACACATGTAAGTCTAATATTTCCAAAAACTGTCAGGACTACCATAGTCTGTAACTTGCCAATAACTACTTTTCAGTCAGGATGGTGCTCAGCATCAGCACTCTGCCAGTACTATATGAGCAGGAGCTTCTTTTCCCTTTGTTATGGACATGGTTATGAACTGTTATGAATATTAAGAATTATATGAAATATCAAAAAACTTGACTCAAGATGGCGTTTGAAACTCACATACGGGATTTTCTGGTCATAAGTGAATCATGCTGACTTAGCTTAATATAAAATGATAAAACACATATACATATATATCTCAGATTAAGCTCTTTTTGCAGTTTACCCAATAGGAGACGTGTTACGTATTCTTGGTTCTTAGCCAACTGATTTCTTTAGGCCTGCGACACACGTGCGTGCCTTTTTTTTCACGTACCGGAGACACGGTCCCACGTAGTCCTATGTATTGTTATTGTTTTGGACACACGTAAGTATTCAGGAACGGAACGTGTGTCCGTTCCGTACTTACTTGTGTCCGTTTTTTAAAACAGCTGACATATCCGTGTTGCTCCGGCAGCACAGGTGTCACACGGCCCGCACCCGTACCACACGGATGTAGTGTGGATACGGGCCCACATGACACGCGCCAGAGAAACACACGTGTCAATGTAAAAATAATAAAAACACATACTCACCTCCACCATACCTGCAGTCTCTGCCGCGGCTGTCCCCTGCATCCGTCCCTCAGTGAATTTGAACAACGCTTCTCCTTCACTGGGGGCGGGAAGCAGCGTCAGCGGGGCGTGGCTGTGGCCAGACGCTGTCATTCAGCACCACAGACAGCGCTGGATGATGCAGGTAAGGCGGGACTTTCCGTTCTCCGTGTGTTATTACGTATAACACACGGAGAACACGTACGTGCCACAAAAACTGCACACGGGGAACAAACCACCCCTTTAACACGTGTGTGACAAAAATGTTACGTTTTGTCACGTAAGTGTGGCAGAGGCCTTAAATGTATCTTAACTTCCGCAATTAAACCAGTCATATTTCTACCTAAATCCGTGTACATCTCTTACTGGTCTGGGTGGCTGAATCCAATAGCATGCTACTGATAAAATGATTCATAATAAGATTTGGAATGCAGACAGGTTTAAAGGCCCTTTCACACACAGATAAATCTGCGGCAGATCTGTGGTTGCAGTGAAATTGTGGACAATCAGTGACAGGTTTGTGGCCGTGTACAAATGGAACAATATGTCCATGATTTCACTGCAACCACAGATCTGCCAAAGATTTATCTCTGTGTGTGACGGGGCCTTAAGATGTAGATGCATAACTTGGATTGCATCACCCTAAATTATGCCCCCCTTATCACGTTACGTTCTAACATACAGTATATTATTATTATTGTGAATGCACTGGTCCAGTGGCTTGACTGCTTGAACTGAAAGCTTGCCTCTCTAATGTAATTTGACAAACAGGAGAGAAGGGGCAGAAACATAAAGATCCCACTCCACTTCTAGTATTCTGCGCTACAGGTTTTAGACTACTACTATAAGACTAAAATCTAAACTTTGGTAATGGAGGAACAATAAGGCTGTTTTAGTTTAGAGATCTTTGCTCAAGTAAAAAAAAAAAAGCTATAATTTATAACTAAGTATTTTTTTTTGCAGTTTTTACACTTTGTTTGCAACATCCTGCAATACACATAGTGTTCAATGTCTTTCTGCCAATGAGAGCTAATATTTTAGGGTTCTTTGTTCATTAGAATTAGGTACAATTTGTTCTTCTGGCATCAAATATAACCTAGTTTTATTCTTATGACTGCCTGATGTCACTCGGGATGATGCAACATACTGCTTACAAAAAAATGAAAACTGATCAGCACCTCCAAGATGAGTGCAGCAGTTCACTATAGTATGTATCAACATCGGATGCATGAATTTTGAACTACATCATGGCTATATGTATTAAACTGATAACAGAGAGCTACCTGGCGCTCAAGCTGGCTTAGATGTGTGTGCCCATCTGCCAGGACAATGTGAACACCATTGTACGGGGAAACCGACACTATAAAGACTACTTCTCTTGGGCCAGGTTCTTCAAATGTAATGGGTAGGTAGGCTCCAGCACTAGTTAAAATGGCCTGGGACAGATGGAAGGAGTGCTCAGCCAAATCTGGAGATAATTATGGCATTTAAATTTCTAGGCCTTAGCACAGAAGTAAGGTTGATAGTGTAGATTCATATTTACTATGTGGTACACCTTGTTGTGGCTGGGGGGGCACACACAAAACATTGTAGAATCACCTTTACAATGTATTAAACCTTGCTGTGACTGGTGGGCACGCACAAATCATGGTAAATGCACATTTACAATGTATTATGCCTTATTGCTGCTGTTGGGCACGCACAAATCATTGTATTCACATTTACAATGTAGTACACCTCGTTGTGACTGGTTGCCACACACAAATCATTGTAGATTCACATTTACAATGTATTGTGCCTTGTTGTGGTAGGTGGGCACACACAAATCACTGAAGATTTACATTTACAATGTGGTACGCCTTGTTGTGGCAGGTGGGCAAGCACAAATCATTGTAGATTTACATTTGCAATGTATTATGCCTTGTTGTGGCTGATGGGCATAGACAAATCATTGTAGATTCCCATTTACAATATGGTATGCCTTGTTGTGGCAGATGGGCACACACAAATTGGCAAGCTTGTGTTTGAAGTACTGTTTGATAATATTGGCTATATTGTAGTAATGCAGTTCAATATGTTATGCTCACACATATCTTAGTGCACCCAGAGAGCCGCTAAACTTGTCTATTTGGATATTATTGTAGTCACAGCAGCTTAAACGTATGCTTGGGGATAGTAACTGCCTCTATATTTGGCTGAGCTCTCCTCCATATGTCTAAGGCTGTTTTTTATTTACTGCTTCCAATGCCAGCGTGCTTTGCACAACTCTTGCTAGTGCTTTCTTTTGCACATGTTGATCTCATTCTTTTTATACAGCCTCCCACATTTCCAGTAGTTTGTAAACCATAGTGAGTGTTGCAACTGTAATGCACAGATGATGTTTATATGCTTCTTTGCTTTCTGTTCTATGAACCTGTTGGCGCACTCCTTCATGCCTGAGCCAATGTTTCTTATAGACCTTTCCACTTCACAATGGCTGCTCTTGCAGGTGGCCATACTAGTATAAAAAGACTGACCAGCACATCCAGTAGGTGTGAACAGGTGCACACTGAAAATTCAACAAAGTTACAAAAGCTATGCACAGCAGCACTCTGAAAAGCTAAAATATGTAAACATGAAAAATAGGAATTTTGGCACTGCATTACTGCTTTTGGAAAAAAAATAAACAAAATAAATAGAGGTATATTGGGATAGGGTCCCGGCGCAAAAAGAGGTACGCCTTGTTATTGGCTGTCGGGCTTACACAAATTGGCCAATTTGTAAACTAAGTACTATATATTTCGCTTTATAAGACGCACTTTTGTTCCCCCAAATTTTGGGGGAAAGTAGGGGTTGCGTTTTATAATCCGAATATACGGGGGGGGGGGTATACATATATATATATATATATATATATGAGTCCAGGGGAGGAGGGGACAGCTCTGGAGCACTGCTGGTGATGGGCTGGGGCAGCGGCGCATATTATATCTGCCTGCGCCCCCCTTTGATGGCGCATGCCCCCCCTGTGTTAGATATGGCCCCCATGCTGCTGCCCATAGTAAAATAAAAAACTCTTTATTTACCTCCTCCAGCGCTGATCTCCCGGTCTCTCTGCCGCCACTGTGATCAGGCACACAGAGATGATATCACTCTGCTGTGCCGATCACATGACCAGCACCGTGAACCAGGAAGTGCAGGAGCTCAGCAGCACGGAGGGAAACACAAGGAGGACAGGACTGGAGAAGGTAAGGAAAGAGTTTTATTTTACTATGGGCAGCAGCATGGGGGCGATATCTAACACAGGGGGAGGTGTGCCATCCATAGGGGGCCATATCTAACACAGGGGGAGGTGTGGCATCCATATGGGCCATATCTAACACAGGGGGAGGTGTGGCATCCATAGGGGGGCATATCTAACACATGGGGAGGTGTGCCATCCATAGGGGGCCATATCTAACACATGGGGAGGTGTGCCATCCATAGGGGGCCATATCTAACACAGGGGGAGGTGTGTCATCCATAGGGGGCCATATCTAACACAGGGGGAGGTGTGCCATCCATAGGGGGCCATATCTAACACAGGGGGACATGTGCCATCCATAGGGGGCCATATCTAACACAGGGGAACGTGTGCCATCCATAGGGGGCCATATCTAACACAGGGGGAGGTGTGGCATCCATATGGGCCATATCTAACACAGGGGGAGGTGTGGCATCCATAGGGGGGCATATCTAACACATGGGGAGGTGTGCCATCCATAGGGGGCCATATCTAACACATGGGGAGGTGTGCCATCCATAGGGGGCCATATCTAACACAGGGGGAGGTGTGTCATCCATAGGGGGCCATATCTAACACAAGGGGAGGTGTGCCATCCATAGGGGGCCATATCTAACACAGGGGGACATGTGCCATCCATAGGGGGCCATATCTAACACAGGGGAACGTGTGCCATCCATAGGGGGCCATATCTAACACAGGGGGAGGTGTGCCATCCATAGGTGGCCATATCTAACACAGTGGGATGTGTGCCAACCATAGGGGGCCATATCAAACACAGTGGGACGTGTGCCATCCATAGGGGGCCATATCTAACACAGGGGGAGGTGTGCCATCCATAGGGGGCCATATCAAACACAGGGGGAGGTGTGCCATCCATAGGGGGCCATGGGCAGCACAGGGTGACGTGTGCCATCTATAGGAGACCTGTGCCAGCTGTAGGAGACGTGTGCCATCTATAGGAGACCTGTGCCAGCTGTAGGGGATATGTGCCAGCAATAGGGAACGTGTTCCAGCACAGGGGGACGTGTGTCATAAATAGGGGACGTGTTCCATCAATAGGAGACATGTGCCAGCAATAGGGGACGTGTGCCAGCAATAGGAGACGTGTGCCATCAATGGGGGACATGTGGCAGCACTGGGGGACATGTGCCAGCACAAGGGGGCTATATTCAATATAAGGGGGGCATATCCAGATTAAGGGGGCTAATTTTAGGATCGGGGGGCTATGAGGGACATATACCCTTTATGATTTGTTAGATGAACACTGGCATTATAAGACGGACCCTATTTAACATTAAAAAAAAAATTCTCTTTTCCGTCACCAAATTTGGGGGTGTGTCTTATAATCAGGGGCGTCTTATAAAGCAAAAAATACGGTATCTCATTTTTTCCAATAGCAGTAATACAGTGCCAAAATGCCTATATTCCATGTTTACATAAATTAGCTTTTATGAGTGCTGTTGTGCATATTTTTTGTAACCTTGCAGGTGACCAGCAGATTAAACAGCCACCAACTAACCTGTTGGAAAGGCAGAATCTTCTGACAGGATTAAGGTGAAAGTCCATTAAAGGGGTTGTCGGGTCACATGGAGCGACTGCAGACTTGTTTTAGACCGGACAACCTCTTTAACTAACATTTGTCTATGGAGATTGCATAGTTCTATATTTTACTGTATGTGGTGAAATGGCTTAATCCCAATAACATAGCGCTGGTATACATATTTTTGGGTAATTAGCTGATATACATTATTTGATCCAAATGTGTCCATTTAAAATGGGTTATGATTGTATATTTAGGCAATACGGCTTACTGAGTAGGCTTACAATGACAAGCTTCAAGATAATCATCTCTTCAAACACATGGAGTATTATGAACAGGTATAATGGATGACAACTTAGGAAGGAGATTGGATTGCCTATATAATCAATTAGGTTTCACATTCTTTCTTATACAGGCCATTTATTTGTTACTTTTAAATACTTTTTTCAGTCACTGACTACAGGACAACCTTTGTTTTCTTCATTGAGATGACTGACAGAATACCCAGAATGATACCCAGTATAATGCCCAGAATGATGCCCAGAATGATACCCAGAATGATGCCCAGAATGATACCCAGTATAATGCCCAGAATGATACCCAGTGTAATGCCCAGAATGATGCCCAGTATAATGCCCGAATGGTGCCCAGTATAATGCCCAGAATGATGCCCAGTATGATGCCCAGAATGATGCCCAGTATAATGCCCAGAATGGTGCCCAGTAAAATGCCCAGTATAATGCCCAGAATGATACACAGTATAATGCCCAGTATAAGGCCCAGAATGGTGCCCAGTATAATGCCCAGAATGATACCCAGTATAATGTCCAGTATAATGCCCAGAATGATGCCCAGCATAATTCCCGGAATGGTGCCCAGTATAATGCCCAGATTGATATCCAGTATAATGACCAGAATGATACTCAGTATAATGCCCAGTATAAGGCTCAGAATGGTGCCCAGTGTAATGCCCAGAATGATGCCCAGTATGATGCCCAGTATGATGCCCAGAATGATGCCCAGTATAATGCCCAGAATGGTGCCCAGTAAAATGCCCAGTATAATGCCCAGAATGATACACAGTATAATGCCCAGTATAAGGCCCAGAATGGTGCCCAGTATAATGCCCAGAATGATACCCAGTATAATGTCCAGTATAATGCCCAGAATGATGCCCAGTATAATTCCCGGAATGGTGCCCAGTATAATGCCCAGATTGATATCCAGTATAATGACCAGAATGATACTCAGTATAATGCCCAGTATAAGGCTCAGAATGGTGCCCAGTATAATGCCCAGAATGATACCCAGTATAATGCCCAGAATAATACGCAGTATAATGCCCAGAATGTTGCCCAGAATAGTGCCCAGTATAATGCCCAGAATTATACCCAGTATAATGCACAGGATAATGCCCATAATGATGCCCAGGATAATGCCCAGATTGATACGCAGTATAATGCCCAGAATGATACTCAGTATAATGTCCAGTATAATGCTCAGAATGATACCCAGTATAATGCCTAGAATCATACCCAGTATAATGCCCAGTATAATGCCCAGAATAATACCCAGTATAATGCCCAGAATGGTGCCCAGTATAATGCCCAGAATAATATCCAGTATAATGGCCAGAATGATACCCAGTATAATGCCCAGGATAATGCCCAGAATGATGCCCAGTGTAATGCCCAGAATGATAACCAATATAATGCCCAGAATGGTGCCCAGTATAATGCCCAGAATAATACCCAGTATAATGCCCAGTATAATGCCCAGAATGATACCCAGTATAATGCCCAATATAATGCCCAGAATAATACCCAGTATAATGCCCAGAATGGTGCCTAGTATAATGCCCAGAATGATACCCAGTATAATGCCCAGAATGATACCCAGTATAATGCCCAGAATGACGCTTGTCCTTGCGTCATCTCAACTTTATCTCCAATTTTTCCAGTTCTGATAACTTACTACAAAAATGTACACACCCATACACTATGTGTGAATAATGATTGTGATAAATGAAAGACTGGAGTAAGGTTATGTGCGCACGGTGCGTTTTTCGCGGCATTTTACGGGTGCATTTTTGGTCTCAAAACTGCATGACTTTGCTTCCCCAGCAAAGTCAATGAGTTTTAATTTTTGCTGTCTGCACAGTGTTTGTTTATTTTTTAGCTACCTTTTTGTGGTGACAAAGAAAGCAACATGTCAATTCTTTTCTGCGTTTTTCTGTGTTTTTTCACCTATGCAATGAATTGGAAAAATGCAGCAAAATGCAGTGATCAAAAAAGCAGCAAAACACAGCCAAAAACACACCAAAACGTGGTAAAAATGCATGCATTTTTATCGGTGCGTTTGTTGCGGCCAAAAACGTTGCATCTTTGTGGTCAGAAAAAGATGCAGCGTGCGCACATAGCCTAAAGATTTTCCAAACGTCAGTGTCTTAATGGATACGCTTACAAGTAAAATATATCTTTGGATACGCTTAATGCTTTCCAGTCTGAGCAAATTTTCATTTTTGCACCTTTGTTTTATTTTCTTCCCTCTTTCAAGATTCATAACTTTATTTTTTCTTTTTACTTGTAAATAATCAACGTGGGGTGAAATGGTAAAAAAAAGAAAATAAAACAACAATTCCAACATTGCTTTTTGAGTTTTCTTTTTACTGTGTTTTACTGCGCAGTAAAAATTACCTTGCAACATAATTCTTCATACTTATATATCATATCTATACATATATATATATATATATATATATATATATATACATATTTTTTCAATGGTCTGCCATTTTTTTAACCCACTAATTTGGGTTTGTGTCTCCATTTTCCCATAAGGCTATGTTCGCACGTTGCGTTTTTTTCCGCGTTTCTGCAGCGTTTTTAGCAGCAGCGTTTTTGCGCTAAAACGCATGCGTTTTTGATTGCCAGCAAAGTCTATGGGAAAAGCAGAAATCCTGTCTGCACTTTGCTTTTTTTTCTGCAGCGTTTAATTTGCATATTTGTGGTCAAAAACCATGCTGAAAAAGAAGCAGCATGTCAGTTGTTTTTGCCATTTCTGCAGCGTTTCCTTAACATTGGAGTCAATGAGAAATGGCAAAACGCAACCAAAAGCACAATTCCTGCGTTTTTCATGCTTTTTACCTGCTTTTCCACTGCGTTTTTGGCTCCAAAAACGCATGCTTTTCTGGACAAAAATTAATGGGTTCTAATGTTCCTTTACACACACACAATAACCGAAAATTTAAATGTTAAAAAATTATAAACTTCACCTTTTTTTTATAAAATGTGCATAACCACTATTTTTTAATTAAAAATGATAATTTCCCATATATTTTTATTAAAAGTTAATTTTATACTTTTTTTCTCTTTTTTTAATTCTTTTTGTCTATTTCAACTTTATTTCTCAGTGTCTTGATCTACAAAACGCATCTGCAGAAACGCAGGTGAAAACGCAGGTAAAAAGCGCTAAAAACGCGGTAAAAACGCATGCGTTTTTAGCGCTAAAAATGGTCAAAAGCCATTTGGTTAAAAACCAAGGGAAGGAAAACGTGCAGAATAAACTGCAGGTACTTCGACGCAACGTGTGCACATAGCCTAACTGTTTAATGTGCCCATCATTAGAGCTGTATGAAAACTTGTTTTTTTTGTTTGTGAAATTAGTTTTTTATGAGTACCATTTTGGAGTACATATGACATTTTGGTTTTTTAGTGCATTTTTTTGGGGCGATGGGGTGACTAAAAAACAATTCTATTCAGGAGTTCATTTATTTATTGACTTTCATGGGACTCTTATGAATATACGAAAACAAAATATGCTTTTTTTAATTTCTTTATTATTGTATTGGGAAAAGGGGGATAAAGTTCAATTTCTTTTTCTACATTTTTAGAAACTTTTTAAAATTATTTATTTAATTTTAATCTCTCCAAACCACTTGAACCTGTGATTCTTTACTTTATAAACAGTGATATATTAGAAGTGCAATGTATAATTAAAATAATAATCTCCTAAAGCCCGGCCTTCGTAAGTATAGGACTGTGGTGATTGGGGGCTTCAGGCTGTCACAGTAATCAATGTACCCTGCAGTCTACACTTGAAAGCAATGAATTATATGAGGATTCTTTCACATGGATAAAAAAACTAAATGTCCTATTCTGAGACTGAGTATCAACCAATAATATAGAAAATCAATCTGCATATGATTACTTGTATTTATATTTTTCTATAATTGTAAGGTTTTGTTATTAACGCTTGTGACCACCGCTCTATTCAATGACTATGGGAGTGGTGGTCTCATGCATACTATCACTCCTATAGACCCTTATAAGTTCTGTCCACATTTTCATCAAGACTTAAAAATCAAGGAAGTACAAGAAACAATGGGATGAAACCTAAAGGAAGGAGATTCAGATTAGACATTAGGAAAACTGTTTGACAGTGAGGGTAGTCAGGGAGTGGAAATGGCAACCACAGGAGGTGGTGAGCTCTCCATCAATAGAAGTCTTCAAGCGTAAACTGGATAATCATATAGCTGGGATGATTTCGGAAAACCTGCACTCACAGTGGGTTGGACCCGATAACCCTTGAGGTCCCTTCCAACTCTACCATTCTAAGAAATAATTATTATACTCCCTTTGACTTCACTAATAAGAAAAGTTTAGGAGCAATGTAATAGAATGAGCCACTTTTAGGTTTCAAGTGTGACACCCGGTGCTACCCTATCGTGTAACCGTAGCCTCGAAACTGATTACTGCAGTAAATTCTTTTTTTACACAATTTTATTTTTGAAACTACCTACCTGTGTTAGAATCCAAGCTCCAATCTATATCCATCTGAAGGGTTTTGAACCTGTTTTCTGCAATTGCTATGGGTACTTCACTGGCAGGCAGGGGGTCCACATTCTCCTCATTAAAACCCTTCTCACTCTTTGATTTACCACCAGTAGATTCTAAAAGCACAAAATGTTATTCAATATCTTTACAATGATGGAAACAAAAGAAAACAATGGGGAACAATTGGATCGTACACCTGAATGTTCAACATGTCATCTGAACATAGAAAACATATAGAATTAAACCATTCAAGAGGAGAATCACAACATGTTTGCCCACCTTGGATCAAAGCCAACAGGAACACTTTGTAAATAAGTTTATTTAGTCCTACTATACACTAAAAATGAAACAGGAATTGATGTTCCTCTGTCAGTCTTCAGAAGCCTTTTGTTCTTTAAATGGATAGCATTATACTGGTGGACCATTGGCAACTGTACAAAAATCTGAAAAGTTCTGCTAAATTTATACTATGTGAGAAAGAAGGTTAAGATCACGCAAGCTTCTAATGGTTATCTGCTTGGCTAATAATCAATAGAAATGAATGTCCTGGAATGCAAGAAGTAAAACACAAAGCTTTGAGGACTGACAGAACGTCTCATCACTAGAGATTCTGCTGCCCACAAAAAATGTTTGAGGTTAAGCAGCATTTCCATTCTGCAGCTGGAGATGAGAAGTCATTTACACAATATGAGTGTGTGGTTTATTCTGGTTTATGCACATAAATAACACATCCATAATGTACAATAGATACTGCATAGTTCTCAAGTAAGATCACCCTGAATAAAATTGTGAAATTTCAAAATAAAATTAAATGACTCTGCTAAACAGAACAACCGAGAAACTATATGGTTTGAGGAAATTTGATTTCTGCTGTTGCTTCTATAACAAACTAAATATGAAGGTAGTCAATAGAAAATAAGTGTCTAGATGAGCAACAAGCATCAAATAGACCACTGGTGGCTTAAAGGTAGACTCAGGCCTACTAGTGGACCTCAGACATGTAGACCATAGACTGCTACAAAGTTTTTCAATAGAATGTAACCTAATTAGATACTGACAACTTTTAAGGCCACGTCTCACTAAGCAACATCACTTTTGTGACGCAACAGCGATGTTGCTAGCGATGTTGCTGTGTGTGACATCCAGCAACAACCTGGCCCCTGCTGTGAGGTCGCTGGTTGTTGCTGAATGTCCTGGACCATTTTTTAGTTGTTGCTCTCCCGCTGTGAAGCGCACATCGCTGTGTGTGACAGCGAGAGAGCAACAACTGAATGTGCAGTGAACAGGGAGCCGGCTTCTGTGGACGGTGGTAACCAATGTAAATATTGAGTAACCAAGAAGCCCTTTCCTTGGTTACCCGATATTTACCTTCGTTACCAGCGTCCGCCGCTCTCACGCTGTCAGTGCCGGCTCCCTGCTCCCTGCACACATAGCCAGACTACACATCGGGTAATTAATCCGATGTGTACTCTGGCTAGGAGTGCAGGGAGCCAGTGCTAAGCGGTGTGCGCTGGTAACCAAGGTAAATATCGGGTTGGTTACCCGATATTTACCTTAGTTACCAAGCGCAGCATCGCTTCCACGCGTCGCTGCTGTCTGGGGGCTGGTCACTGGTTGCTGGTGAGATCTGCCTGTTTGACAGCTCACCAGCAACCCATGTGGCGACGCTCCAGCGATCCCTGCCAGGTCAGGTTGCTGGTGGGATCGCTGGAGCGTCGCTTAGTGTGACTGTACCTTTACTGAGAAGTGAGAGACTCGATCAATGCTATTATCTGATGCGAGTCTCAAACATAGTGATGGGCGGACTCGGACTGTGGTCTCAAACTTACCCGAGTGCCAGACCCAGGCCCGGGATCCGGGTGTTGATCCGGAAACTTGGGGAATAAAAAAAATAAATAAAGGAAAACTAAAGAAAATAAGAACGCTTCATACTTACCAAGGCTCCAGCGTGGCTGTAACTGTTCCCGCGGCCGCCCATTCATTTCCAGGGCAACTCTTTACCTTCATTGCATATGCACTGCTTTTCCTGCTTTTCCCACCCATCGGCAGTCCTAGCATCTGTGATTTGTTGTAGTCAGACGCGCCCTCAGCCTGCGTGACGGTGTCTGCCTGCAACCAATCACAGGCACTGTCTGTGGGTCTATATCGTACAGTAAAAATAAATAAATAAAATATTTGGCGTAGGGTCCCCCCCATATTATGATACCCAGCACAGATAAAGCATATGGCTACAGTCTTCAGCCCCGAGTCGTGCGCTTATCTTGGCTGTGTATCAAAATAAGAGGAACCGCATGTGACTTTTTAAATTTTCTTTTTAAATAAACAATTAAAAAAAAAACAACAGCGTGCGGTGCCCCCAATTTTGATACCCAGCCAAGATATAGCCTGACAGCTTGGGTCTGGACCTGCACCTGGATTACGTTGGACCTGCATGGGTGTTTTGGGGTTAATAAAGGGATGCAAGAGGAAGTTTTTTGTATTTTATTTCAAATAAAGGATTTTTTCAGTGTTTGTGTTTAGTTACTTTGACTTGCAGAATAGTAATGGGGGGGTCTCATAAACCATCCCCATTACTAATCTAGAGCTTAGTGACAGCTGTTGGCTGTCACCCTTATTATTCTAATTGCCACTACAACAGGGCAATCGGGAAGAGCTGGGTAAAGAGCTAGGATCGTCACATCTAATGGATGCGACAATTCTGGGTGGCTGCAGACTCATATTTTTAGGCTGGGAGGATAACCAATAAGCATTAGTCTCTCCAGCCTGAGAATACCAGTCCCCAGCTGTCAGGCTTTATCTTGGATGGGTATCAAAATTGGGGGGACTGCACATCGTTTTTTTAAATTATTTATTTAAGTAATTAAAAAAAATAAAAGCCGCATGAGGTTCCTATTATTTTGATATTATTACAGAGTAGCTCTGGCACTCAAAAAGCGATATGCAGACAAATCTCATGATGCCAACAAATATATTTTTATTTTTCTGCAAAAACAGAATACCCAGCTGCCTTAAAACCAATGTTTCGACTCAATCTGAGCCTTCATCTGAGGTTGGCCTGGTTTACACAAACAAAAGAAAGGATTTATATACAAATGGACAAAACAGAACAAATACAAGATAAACAAAAAAGAAACATATGCATAATAGCATCATGGGTATACAGTAGCAACATGGTTATAAGATAAAGCATTGTGGTACATGGTGCTAAATATCAACAAAATAAGTAAAGAAGGCTGTGACGACACAGAATTTTTCAATGTGTGTCGTGGGTTAAAATTTCTTACATTAGCCAGACGTATTGTCCTTCTGTGTGCTAACTCATGTTTGCTAAACTATTGTTTCTACCAGACCCTCTGAGCGTCCATTGTAATGTAGTTGTGTATTGTTAATCTAATTTAAATTACTTTAGTAGCCATTGTCTAGTCTGTGACTTGCAGACTTCATGTAGCTATCCTCAGTGTTTATATCCACATCATTTAAATGAACATTATCCATGCAGCTTGAAATTCATCCAATAAGAGAAGCAACCTTGTACAACCAATCCGATAAGGGCACAGTATATCCAAAGGGAAGGTGCGGGCTATAAAAAGGGGACTTCCTTAAGTCACCAGTTGTTGGATGTCGCATGATCCAGTCTAAGCTCTTAGGAGCTGGCTAGGGGATCAGGACCAGGATACCTTGTGGACTTGGTCTAGGGACTTTGGCTCCAACTAGAGGAATACTTGGCTGCATGACTTCAAACCAAAGACTACTTACGGAGGAAACCCCGGTTGGGATAATCCAGTCACCTGGTACAGACTTTGCAGACCTCAGCCAGCTTCCTAAATCTGGCATTATTCCAGTCTTGGTGGGTGCCCGTCAAAAGCGGGGTGCTGTTGGATTGGAGTAAATAGCCCTGGAACTTCTGAGGCATGGACATTCTAAATCCCTGGTGAGCCAGCGGAAGGGTGAGACTCTGTTGCCTGTTACATTTGTGTGTTTTGCTGGTTATGTGTTATGTGCCATTAATATTTTGGGGATCCAATAAAGTCTTAATATTGTGATTCCCTCACCCTGTGATGTCTGAGTAGTGTTCCGCCCACGGTTAAGGAGGTTGTGAGTTCAGTTGGGATGAGCCCTGAGCCACGCTGTCTTTCTAAAGGCGGCTGGGCCAGCGGACAAAAGCACCCACTGAGCCCCGTGTCTCCACAATTGGTGGCAGCAGTGGGACACTACTCAGCCTGGTTTACCCAGGGGAGCTGCAGAGGACTGGTGTTCGCGGACTCTATCCAGGGCTCAACAACCAGGGAGGCACATAAGCATACCCAGCAGGCCATAGGGGAGGCATTCAGGTTTCGGACGCTGCCATGTCCAACCCCACCAGCTCAGCCATGGGACAAGGACCGAGAGAGGGCTTATGCCACCATAGAAAAAGAATGCCTGGCCATAGTCTGAGCCCTGAAAAAATTACAGCCCTACCTCTATAGCAATGAGTTTACAGTTCTCACTGACCAGAATCCATTGAGTTGGCTAAATCGCACTGCCGGGGACAACGGACGCTTGCTCAGGTGGAGTCTGGCGTTACAATCCTATAATTTTCCCTCTCCCATAAACAAGGCAAGAACCATGGAAACGCGGATGGGCTTTCCCGACAGGTGGAGAAGGATGATCGGAAGCCTATCATGTCTGGCCAGCCCATCAACAACAAACCTCGTCAAGATTCAGCAATTTTCCCATCTGGCTAATTAAGAAGGGGGGGAATGTAATGACACAGACTTTTTCAATGTGTGTTGTGGGTTAAAATTTCTTACATTAACCAGAAGTATTGTTCTTCTGTGTGCTAACTCATGTTTCTACCAGACCCTCTGAGCGTCCATTGTAATGTAGCTGTGTATTGCTAATCTAATGTAAATTACCTTAGTAGCCATTGTCTAGTCTGTGACTTGCAGACTTCATGTAGATATCCTCAGTCTTTCTATCCACATCATTTAAATGAACATAATCCATGCAGCTTGAAATTCATCCAATAAGAGAAGCAACCTTGTACAACCAAACTGATAAGGGCACATTATATCCAAAGGAAAGGCGCTGGCTATAAAAAGGGGACTTCCTTAAGTCACCAGTTGTTGGATGTCGCATGATCCAGTCTAAGCTCTTAGGAGCTGGCTAGGGGATCAGGACCACGATACCTTGTGGACTCGGTCTAGGGACTTTGGCTCCGACTAGAGGAATACTTGGCTACATGACTTCAAACCAAAGACTACTTAAGGAGGAAACCCAGGTTGGGACAATCCAGTCACCTGGTACAGACTTTGCATACCAAAGTGGGGTGCTGCTGGATTGGAGAAAATAGCCCTGGAACCTCTGAGGCATGGACATTCTAAATCCCTGGTGAGCCAGCGGAAGGGTGACACTCTGTTGCCTGTTACATTTGTGTGTTTTGCTGGTTATGTGTTATGTGCCGTTAATATTTTGGGGATCCAATAAAGTCTTAATATTGTGATTCTCTCACCCTGTGTTGTCTGAGTAGTGTTCCGCCCATGGTTAAGGAGGTCGTGAGTTCAGTTGGGATGAGCCCTGAGCCACGCTGTCTTTCTAAAGGCGGCTGGGCCAGCGGACAAGAGCACCCACTGAGCCCCGTGTCTCCACAAAGGCAGTGTGGGTGTCTCTGCAAAAAAACAAAGAGTATAACGTTACATATGAAAAGAAGCCCAATGAGTGTATAATATGACTAAATTATACACTAGGGGTAGGCAAAACAGCAAAAATAACATGTGGAATATGGCAATGATGACATACCAAGTGGGTATCTGGTGCAGGGATCAGTGAAATAGGTGACAAAAACGCCTATAGAGGAATGCAAGAATTAAAGTTAATAATATATAAGTATGCAAGCACTGTATTGGGCTTCTTTTCATATGTAATGTTATACTCTATGATTTGTTTTTGCAAAGACACCAAGAGTGCCTTATTTACTTATTTTGGTGATATTTAGCTCCATTTACCACAATGCTTTATCTAATAACCATGTTGCTACTGTATACCCATTAGGTTATTATGCATATAGTTATTTTTTGTTTATCTTGTTTTTGTTCTGTTTTGTCCATTTGTGTGTATATATATATATATATATATATATATATATATATATATATATACATATAATATATAAAGCTAAATGTGTGTATGTGTGTGTGTGTGTGTGTGTGTGTGTGTGTGTGTATGTCCGGGATTGGCATCTGCACCGTCGCAGCTACAGCCACAAAATTTTGCACACTCACATGTCTGGACCCCGAGAGCGTCATAGGCTATGTTTTGAGGGGAAATTTTAACCCCACGCTTTACAGTTATTCGCCAAAAAACCTGCCTGCATTAAAGCGAATGGAGCTGGGAGCCACGGTGCAGACAGAACTTCAGAAGAATGTGCAGCCACACCCTTATATGGAATGTTGGCGTGTCACAATGCAGCCAGGGAAAGAGACAGACGCAGCCAGGGAAAGAGACAGACACAGATAAGACAGGGAAAGAGGCGGACACAAAGAGACAGACACAGATAAAGAGACAGACACAGACAGGGAAAGAGACAGACACAAACAAAGAGACAGAGACAGACACAAGGAAACAGACAGACAGGGAAAGTAAGGGAAAGAGACAGACAGGGTAAGAGACAGACAAAGACAGGTAAAGAGACAAAGAGACAGACACAGGGAAAGAGACAGAGGGAAAGAGGGAAAGAGACAGACAGGTAAAGATAGGGAAAGAGACAGAGGGAAAGAGACAGACAGGGAAAGTGAGAGAGATAGATAGACAGGGAAAGAGATAGATAGACAGACAGGGAAAGAGATTGAGACAGACGGAGAAAGAGACAGAGACAGTCAGAGACAGACAGGGAAAGAGACAGACAGACAAAGAGATAGAGAGAGACAGAGAGATATATACAGAGGGGGAGACAGACAGAGAATGGGACAGAAACAGAGAGACAGTTACTATCCTGGGCGTTAATACATTCTATTTATACATTCTATCCCGGGAATGTTAATACATTCTATTTTGTTAACAACAGTTATTAACCCGGGCGGAGCCGGGTAGTACAGCTAGTATATATATATATATATATATATATATATATATATATATCCTTTCTTTTGTTTGTGTAAACCAGGCCAACCTCAGAGAAAGGCTCAGATTGAGTCGAAACGTTGGTTTTAAGGCAGCTGGGTATTCTGTTTTTGCAGAAAGATAAAAATATATTTGTTGGCATCACATTTGTCTCCATATCGCTTTCTGAGTGCCAGAGCCACTCTGTAATACTATTTCTTTTGCTCCTGAGCACCAATACACAGTGAGCAGAGCCTTAACCTTTCTACCTATTATTTTGATACACAGCCAAGATAAGCACATGCCTGGGGCTGCAGCCTGTAGCCATGAGCTTTATTTGTGCTGGGTATCATAAAATGGGGGGACCATACGCCAATTTTTTAATTTATTTTTACTGTACGATAGACCTGCAGATCTAGTCTGTGATTGGAAACATAAGACACACTGTCACTCAGGGTGGGGGTGCGTCTGACTGCAACCAATAACAGATGCCGGTGGGTGGGGAAAGCAGTGCATATGCATGAACGATAATGCACGACCCCGGAATTGAATGGGTGAACTGGAAGCAGTGTACAGGCATGCCAGAGCCTCGGTAAGTACAGCGCGCTTGCTCCCAGTCCCCATCCCGTCTACCAACATTTTTAATCACTGAATCCTGGTCCCATAAAAACAGATAACCGGGACTGGTTGAGTCCGCTCATCACTAACTCACACACCCACTAATAGATATTATATACCAAAATGGGAGAAATGTGGGTGTGCTGCGATGCTGGTGAAAAATTCATAGGATTCAGATGAATTGATAGCAGTTTATTCCAACTTGTTTCTAGGTCGAATAGACCTCTTCCTTGTGGTATCACAATACAGATGATAATAGACTACAATCTTATTTCTATTCATCTGAATCCTGTGAATTCTTCACGAGCAGCGCAGCACACCCACATTTCTCCCTTTTTTGTATATTTCAGTGCTGGCTCATCCAACAAGCAGCAGCTCGAATTTTGTTATGCAATTCAATTTCTTGTTTAATTTAATTCCCTTTTTACTTGTGAAAGTAAAAATAAAAAAATCTGACTTTTGAAAGACTTTTTTTCCTGCACTTTTTTAGCCAAAGCTAGAGGATCAGAAAAGATTACAACTGCCAGAAATAGATTACAAATGTGAGTCATTATAGGTGCAATGGATGTAGGAAATGGTAGAAGACGTTAGAAAATAAAGATGTAGATGTAGATCAGGTTGTAGAAAAGAAAGTAACCTACAAACAAGCTTCTTCCTGAGATAAAATTCAAAGACAAGGTATCTTAGTATTGCCTGTTTACACAAACACATTTTACCAAAGCAAGACATTTACTATTGTATGTAAGAATAAATATAATTACACTAGCTGTACTACCCGGCTTCACCCGGGTAAAGGTGGTGTCACACATAGCGACGACGACAACGACGTCGCTGCTAAGCCACCATTTTCTGTGACGTAGCAGCGACGTCCCGTCGCTGTCGCTGTGTGTGACATCCAGCAAAGACCTCGCCCCTGCTGTGAGGTCGCCGGTCGTTGCTGAATGTCCTGCTTCATTTTTTAGACATTGCTCTCCCGCTGTGAAGCACACATCGTTGTGTGTGACAGCGAGAGAGCGACAAACTGAAGCGAGCAGGGAGCAGGGAGCCGGCGTCTGGCAGCCTGCGGCAAGCTGTAACCACGGTAAACATCGGGTAGCAAGAAGCCCTTTCCTTGGTTACCCGATATTTACCTTAGTTACTAGCATCCGCCGCTCTCACGCTGCCAGTGCCGGCTCCCTGCTCCCTGCACACGTAGCTGGAGTACACATCGGGTAATTAACCCAATGTGTACTCTGGCTAGGAGTGCAGGGAACAGGGAGCCGGCACTGGCAGCGTGAGAGCGGCAGACGCTAGTAACTAAGGTAAATATCGGGTAACCAAGAGAAGTGCTTTCCTTGGTTACCCGATATTTACCTTAGTTACACTTCCACGCGTCGCTGCTGGCTGGGGGCTGGTCACTGGTCGCTGGTGAGATCTGCCTGTTTGACAGCTCACCAGTGCCCATGTAACGACGCAGCAGCAATCCTGATAAGGTCAGATCGCTGGTCGTGATCGCCGCTGCGTCGCTATGTGTGACACCACCTTTAGTAACTGCTGTTAGCAAAATAGAATGTATTAACAAAAATTTATTCTGCACACAAAAACCACAAAACAAATAGAAATGTAATTATTAAAAGGCAAAAACTAAGATAATAGAAGCATTTCACAACATATATTTCAACACCACAGATATTCCACACAGATTTAACTAAATTGGCCAAGTAATGTGCTCCGTCTGTCTCTTTCCAGGTCTGTCTCTTTTCAGGTCTGACTCTTTCCCCGTCTGTCTTTTTCCCCGTCTGTCTCTTTCCCCGTCTGTCTCTTTTCAGGTGTCTCTTTCAAGGTCTGTCTCTTTCTAGGTCTGCCTCTTTCCAGGTCTGCCTCTTTCCAGGTCTGCCTCTTTCCAGGTCTGCCTCTTTCCTCGTCTGTCTCTTTCCCCGTCTGTCTCTTTTCAGGTGTCTCTTTCCAAGTCTGCCTCTTTTTAGGTCTGCCTCTTTCCAGGTCTGCCTCTTTCCAGGTCTGTCTCTTTCTCTGTCTGTCTCTTTCCCCGTCTGTCTCTTTCCCTGTCTGTCTCTGTCTGTTTCTTTCCCCATCTGTCTCTGTCTGTCTCTGTCTGTCTCTTTCCCCGTCTGTCTCTTTCCCCGTCTGTCTCTTTCCCAGTCTCTCTCTCTTTCCCCATCTCTCTCTTTCCCCGTCTCTCTCTTTCCCCGTCTCTCTCTTTCCCCGTCTCTCTCTTTCCCTGTCTCTCTCTTTCCCCGTCTCTCTCTTTCCCCGTCTCTCTCTTTCTCTGTCTGTCTCTTTCTTCGTCTGTCTCTTTCTCCGTCTGTCTCTTTCTCCGTCTGTCTCTTTCCCCGTCTGTCTCTTTCCCCATCTGCCTGTCTCTGTCTGTCTCTTTCTTTGTCTGTCTCTATCTCTTTGTTTCTTTCCCCATCTGTCTCTTTCCAGGTCTGTCTGTTTCCCCGTCTGTGTCCCCGTCTATTTGTCTGTGTCTTTCCCCATCTGTCTCTTTCTCCATCTGTGTCTTTATCCGTCTGTCTTTTTCCCCATCTTCCTGTCTCTGTCTGTCTCTTTCTTTGTATGTCTCTATCTCTCTGTTTCTTTCCCATCTGTCTCTTTCCAGGTCTGTCTCTTTCCCAGGTCTGTCTCTTTCCCTGTCTGTCTCCCCGTCTCTTTGTCTGTGTTTTTTCCTGTCTGTCTCTTTCCCTGTCTGCCTTTCTCTGTCTGTTTCTTTTTCTCTGTCTCTTTCCTCGTCTTTCTCTATCAAGGTCTGTGTTTTTCCCCATCTATCTTTGCCTGTCTCTCTGGCTGTCTCCTCCTTCCCTGTCTGCCTGTCTCTGTCCCTGTCTGCATGTCTGTCTGTCTCTTTCCCCATCTATCTCTTTCCCCATCTGTCTCTTTCCAGGTCTGACTCTTTCCCCGTCTGTCTCTGTCTCTTTCACCGTTTTTCTCTGTCTGTCTCTTTCCCTGTCTGTCTCTATCTCTCTGTCTCTTTCCTGTCTGTCTCTCTCTGTCTGTCTCTCTCTGTCCCTCTCTATCCGTCTCCCTACCGACATCTTATTACCTCACATATAAGCTTCTTATACTATGAATGTCTTTTGTCCCTATAGCAACCAATCACAGCTCCTACTAATAACCTGTAATTCCAGGCTCCATTTACTTTAATAGAGGCATGTTTTTTGGAGAGCAACTGTAAAGTGCGGGGTTAAATGTTCCTGTCCAAACATAGTCTACGACGTTCCCTGGGTCACATAAGGTGTCTGTGCAAAATTTCGTGATTATAAATGTGATGGTGCGGATACACTTTTTGTTTCAATTTTTCCCTATTATGTAGATTGGGGCAAAATTGATTGGTAAATTGAAACGCGCGGGGTTAAAACTTCGCCTCACAACATATAAAAAAATGAGTTAACTTTTGTTAAGTCCAAGTGGATGTTATGGGAGATTTCATAGGGGGCGTGTACTTCTTCTCACTGCATGAGTGGCCTAATCATAAGCAGGAAATAACACAGCAGCAAAAAGTACAAACTCCCAGTGAAAACCATCTGAGAACACTGAACGTAAAGAAAATTAACTCATTAGGTGTCAAATACTTTGATTGTTTATATCTCCACAATAGAGGCAAAACAAAAAAAAAATAAAAGAAAAAAGAGAAAAAACAATGTTTTATTCTGCTCTGCAGCTACTATTACTTTCTGCGTTCAGTCCAACATGAAACATTTGTTGAAAGGTCCTGTCTAGACAAACACATTAGGTTAGGCCTGTTTCAGACGTCAGTGATTCTTGTACGTTTGTGCTTTTTTTATACGTACCAGAATCTCTGACATACGCAGACCCATTATAATCAATGGGTCTGCGCACACATCAGTGATTTTTCACTGACCGTGTCACCGTGCGGCGTACCCGCGTGTGAGGTAAATCCGGAGATATGACGATAAATCATGATATTCAAGTTATGTCAGGAAGCCCTCTCCTGGTGTCACCCCCCCTTTCCTTCACACAACTTGTTTAGCAACCCATCCCATGGCCATCTCCTGTGATATGGAAATTAGGTGATGTGGGAACAAAGGACACAGGATGACTCCCTGCCGTCACCCTGTAACAAGAGTTGTATCTCATTATAAGGCTCTGGAACTAGCCAGACAGAACGACTCCAGTAAAAAATGGTTCATATCTCGCAAGCCATATTTCCGATAAATACGGCAACCATAAAAATGGTGTTTTCGCATGCGGACGATGCTGGCACACCTTTTTTATGGGAGCGGGAGCTTGGGAAATACCCCAGGCGTGATATCAGCCAATGTGGAACTAGTAGACAAGTCATGAAACCTCTCATTCTGTAGCTAAATTCATAACTGTCACAATGAGAGCATTGGCGTCCGCCTACGACGCTCCCAGGCCAAGTTATGGCCATATTCCATGTTGTGGATTTTGTCCATAACTCCAGCCAGGGGTGGAGCAGTGCTCCCTCTGAGGTCACGAAGGTAGGAGGGGACCTGGATTTGCCCAGGTTGATAACCCTACTTCGGCCATTTTCCAGTGTTCTTTCGCTGGGGGTCACGTGCAGGAAACATCTGTGGGAGTTCCTAGAAACCTGGTCTACAGCGCCCCCCTGTGGCCAGACGCACAAGGTAACTGATTGAATTGCATACCTGGTGTAAACCATGCTTTATCTGTAACTGTACTCTGACATATGTATATTCTGTAGATTCCCTATTGTATATATTGTAGTTTCTAGTGTGCTTTAGGCTGATTAAATTATATAATTAATCTTGGGCTGTTCTGTTATCTCGATCTTGAATCCCACGTCTGTGTGTTCGGCTAATAGTTACCGTGAAGCGGTTGGTGGCAGCGAGTTGTGCCAAGGATTATTGTGGGGAGGCCAGTGAGATTCGGGGAGATTTTATATATTCCGCCCGCGGAGGTCGGGGGAATATATACCCTACTCTCACCGGGGACCCTTCAATAATCGGCATAAGTAGTATAGCGGCCTCCTTGCTTATTGTCGGGCAATTCCATAATTGGCCTGACTATAAGAGGGGCGCTAGAGAGCGCGTCACGTGCTCTGTCTGTCGGTCGGGAGGTATAAAGGAGGGGTGACCCCCACTTGTTACCCCCCGATTGTGACGTACTGGTAGCCAGCGCGGGGGATTTCTGAGTGACCCCCCCGGTGGTTTGTGACATATTGGTGGCATAGCGGTGGGATCGAGATAATAGTGTGTGTGAGTGTGAGACCCATACTCCCAGACACTAAAGACTGCCTGCAGCAGCTGTGGCTGCTGGGGTCTTCAGACCAGCTCAACACTAGAGTGTCAGAGTGCAGATACTGTAAGGTGTGTGGAGGCATCAGGTGTCAGTTCTGTGTCAGTGACCAAAAGTCTGCAAGAATGGCTGATGGCACCAGGAGCAGAGCTATGCAACTGGCCAATGCTAAGGCAGGAGCCGAAGAGAGGGAGGACGGTGCTGTGGACAGTAATGAGGAGGTTGCCCACGAGTCCTCCAGGAGCTCGACGCCAGAAAACAGCTCTGCAGAGGACATTGCACAACCTAGCAATTATGGACAAGATGAGGAGCAGCTCACCCAAGGGTCCTCAACGAGCCAGATGCCAGCCCTCCGCTCTGCAATGGACAGTGAAGCACCAGGCTCCGCAGCGGGCCGCAGATCACCACGTGCCATTCCACCGAGCCTGGGAGGCTCGGATAGCCTTCTTCAAATGGCTATGGCCCTTCTCCAGGCTGGAGACCAGAAGGGCTACAAGGAACTCCTGGCAGAGCGCAGGGCAGAGCGGCAGGCAGCGCGTGATGCTGAGGCTGCGGAGCGGCAAGCAGCGCGTGAAGAGCGCCAGGCAGAGCGTGAGGCTGCGGAGCGACAGGCAGACCGTGACTACCAGCTGCATCTAGCCAAGCTCCAGCCCTCATCGGCCACACGTGACCTTCAAGACACCAAACTTCCAAAGGTCCGTGTTGAGGACTTCCCAGTGCTGGAGAAGGATGGAGACTTGGACTCTTTCTTGACTGCTTTTGAACGGACTTGCTTGCAGCACCATCTGGACAAGGACCAGTGGGCCAAATACCTGACCACCCGTTTAAGGGGTAAGGCCCTGGAAATCCTTGGGGACTTGCCTGCTGAGGCAGATCAGGGCTACGACACCATCAAGCGGGCCCTGATCCAACAGTTCAACCTCACTCCGGAGTCCTACCGCAAGAAGTTCCGGAGCCTACAGAAGGGACCAAAGGACTCCTGGGCTGACCACAGGCGGGCACTTGCCCGAGCTGCCGACCACTGGACCCAAGGCCTGCAGCTTTCCACCGGACCGGAGATCCTGGACTTGTTCATCACGGAGCAACTCTTGTGGAACTGCCCTGAGGATCTCCGCCAGTTCATCCGAGACCAGAAGCCAAAGGGGTCCACGGCTACAGCTGCCTTGGCCGATGACTACACCAACAATCGGGCTCCTGAAGCCAGGAGAGCAGCCACCAGCAGCACCTGGAGAGGGGGTAAGATGAATTCTGCGACTGCCCCACCTGCCCCTAGACTGCAGGGGGTGTCCCCCTCAACTCCCCTCTCCAGACCCGTGGCAGAACCAAGACGGTGCCACCAGTGCAACCTACCTGGACACTTCAAGGCCATGTGCCCTCAGCGTCCCAAGGCCCCGGCTCCGTCCCCGTCCCAAGGGCCGCCCAAGGTGTATTGTGTGGGTGGGGGTGGTGGTAGGTCCCTGGACAGCTTCCAACCTGTCACCGTCGGCCGGTCTGTGACCATAGGACTGCGAGACAGCGCCTCGGAGGTGACTCTGGTGCGGCCTGAGATGGTGTCCCCCCAAGACTTGATCCCTGGAAAAACCCTCGCTGTCTCCGGGATTGGAGGCATTGACCCGGCGCTGCCTGTTGCTGACATTTATGTGGACTTGGGCGCAGGGCGAGGGGTGAGGGAGGTGGGGGTAACTGATCGGATCCCCGCAAACGTGCTACTTGGGACAGATTTGGGGCAGATAACCTCCCAGTTTGGGCCCCAACCAAGGGCTGAACCTTCAGCCAGTACTGACATGCCTCCGGACAATGTTAATGTGTTATCTATGAATGATGTAAGGGAGGAGGGAGTGAACTCTGATATTTCTGCTTGCATAGACACCATAGACACACACACAGCTGCAGCTGTGACAGGGGAGGGGGTCAGAGAAAGGTGTGACAATGCCTCTACAAGTAATCAGCCTGTGAGCTGGGATCTGCTGCCCTCTGCAGGGATAAGCAGAGAGCAGGGTGCTGCAGGGGGAGGACCAGTGTGTGGGGTGGGGGCTACCACAGCAAATGTGGGGTCCCCAGAGATTTCACAGCGGGGTTCTGTTGCTGCAGGAGGGGAACAGGCAGGTGAGATTGGGGCCGGTCCAGGAGCGGAAGTGCTCCCAGGTAAGATCTCGGTGCATGGTTCCCCCACAACCGGGGTGTCAGGAAGCCAGGTCGGTCTGCCTGAACCGGCGACTTGGTCAGGAACGGAGGAGGAGCAGGCACGACCCACGGTCGCAGCGGCTGTGGCCGCTGTCACCCGCAGTGGGAGTGCTGGAAGCCAAGGGGCCTCCCGGAGGTCCGATAGCTCTTCCCCTTCTGACCAAGTGGCAGCCGAGTCAGGTGGAGGCCAGGACACAGGTCCCGGGGTACTGACCGAAGATGTGACAGTCTCGTCGATTCTGGCCACATCTAGTCAGGGGTTTCAGGCAGCGTTAGAAGCTGACGACAGCCTGAAAGCTCTTAAGGAGCAGGCGGCACAGCCTCCCTCGGACTCGGACCCGGAGCGAGTGGTCTGGGACCAAGGACGGCTGTACCGGGCCACGGTCCAGCAGGGTTCACCGGAGGCGTGGCCCAGGGACCGACAGTTGGTGGTACCCTATCCGTTCCGGACGGAGTTGTTGCGGATCGCACATGAGATTCCGATGGCCGGACACCTAGGGATCGCTAAGACCAAGGCCAGGTTAAACCAGCATTTCTACTGGCCAAAAATGGGGGCCGATGTGGCTGCCTACTGCCGTTCGTGTGAAACCTGTCAGAGAGTGGGGAAGGCGGGGCCACGCCCCAAAGCCCCACTGGTATCTCTGCCCATCATCGATGAGCCTTTCAGGAGGGTGGCTGTGGATCTGGTCGGCCCGCTGGCCATCCCCAGCAGCTCCGGGAAACGCTTCATACTGACGGTAGTGGACTATGCCACCCGGTACCCAGAAGCAGTGGCCTTGTCGTCCATTCGGGCTGACAAGGTGGCCACCGCATTGCTGGAGATTTTCTCCCGAGTGGGTTTTCCCCAGGAAATGCTCACTGACCGGGGGACCCAATTCATGTCCCAGCTGATGGAGGCCCTCTGTAAGCAAGTCCAGGTGCGACATCTGGTGGCCAGCCCGTACCATCCACAGACTAATGGCCTGTGCGAGCGGTTCAATGGCACCTTAAAGCAGATGCTTAAGATGTTGGTCGACTCCCATGGGCGTGACTGGGAGCGGTATCTCCCACACCTGTTATTTGCTTACCGGGAGGTTCCACAGGCCTCAACAGGATTCTCACCGTTTGAGCTCCTGTACGGGCGACGTGTGCGGGGCCCCCTGGCTCTGGTGAAAGAGGCTTGGGAAGGGGATTTGGCCATCCCTGGAGTGTCGGTCATCGAGTATGTCATGCGCTTCCGGGACAAAATGCAGGCCTTGACGCAACTGGTACACGACAATATGGCTCAAGCCCAGGCCGATCAGAAGCGTTGGTACGACCAGAACGCTTGTGAGAGGACCTACCAAGTGGGTCAAAAGGTGTGGGTACTGGTCCCCGTACCACAGGACAAGCTTCAGGCAGCCTGGGAAGGCCCATACCTCGTGTACCAGCAGCTCAACCCTGTGACGTACCTGGTCACCCTGGACCCTGCCCGTGGAAGGCGGAAGCCCTTCCATGTGAACATGATGAAGGCACATCATGAGCGGGAGGCATGTGCGCTCCCCGTGTGCAACCTGCCCGAGGAGGGAGAAGCGGAAACCCTCTTGGATATGCTAGCCCAGGTTAGGGCAGGCGGATCCATTGAGGATGTGGAGGTTGGCCACCAGCTCTTGGAGGACCAACGGTCCCAGCTGTGGGCCACCCTACACCCCTTCCGGGGGTTGTTTACCAACCAGCCCGGAAGGACTGACTTGGCTGTCCATCACGTGGACACTGGGGATCATCCCCCGATCCGGCGTTCAGCATATCGGGTCTCCCTGGAGGTGCAGCAACACATGCGCCAGGAGATTGACGAGATGCTGAAGCTGGGGGTGATCCAGGCATCCAACAGCGCTTGGGCCTCGCCTGTAGTCCTTGTCCCTAAGAAGGACAGAACCACTCGGTTCTGCGTGGACTACAGGGGGCTCAATGCTGTCACGGTCGCCGATGCGTACCCAATGCCACGCATCGATGACCTGCTCGATCAGTTGGCCGGGGCTCAGTACCTGACCATCATGGACCTGAGCCGGGGATATTGGCAGATCCCCCTGACTCGCAAGGCCAGGGAACGCTCTGCCTTTATTACCCCATTTGGACTGTACGAGTCCACGGTGATGCCATTCGGGATGAGGAATGCCCCTGCCACTTTCCAGCGGATGGTCAACACCCTGCTCAAGGGACTTGAAGGGTACGCGGCCGCGTACCTGGATGACATTGCCGTCTTCAGTCCCACCTGGGAAGATCACCTAGAGCATCTAGCACAGGTGCTCAGGCGGGTCCACCGGGCAGGTTTGACCATCAAGCCGGGCAAGTGTCAGCTGGCCATGAGCGAGGTCCAGTACCTCGGTCACCGGGTAGGCGGGGGAATACTGAAGCCCGAGCCTGAGAAAGTGGAGGCCATCGCATCCTGGCCCACCCCCAGGACCAAGAAGCAGGTGATGTCCTTCTTGGGGACCGCTGGGTACTATAGGAGGTTTGTTCCATGCTATAGTAGCCTGGCAAAGCCCCTGACGGACCTCACCAAGAAGAAGCTGCCCTCTGCAGTCGATTGGACAATGGACTGCGAGACAGCCTTCCGGGCCCTAAAGGACGCCCTGTCCAGCCCGCCCGTGCTACAGGCAGCCGACTTCACGTGGCCGTTTGTAGTACAGACCGACGCCAGTGACTTCGGCCTCGGTGCGGTGCTCAGCCAGGTGGACTCTGCGAGCCAAGAGCACCCAGTCTTGTACCTGAGCAGGAAGCTGTTACCGAGGGAAGTGGCCTATTCCACAATGGAGAAGGAGTGCCTGGCCATAGTGTGGGCCCTGCAGCGTCTGCAACCCTATCTATACGGGCGCCACTTCATCGTGGAGACGGACCACAACCCCCTCAGCTGGTTGCACACCGTCTCTGGGACGAATGGGCGACTGTTGCGATGGAGCCTTGCGCTCCAGCAATACAACTTCACCATTCGCCACAAAAGGGGCCGTGACCACGGTAACGCAGACGGGCTGTCCCGACAAGGAGAGGTCGCGGACGGGCGCACGGGGGAACACCGGAGTGTGCTGCCCCCTAGCGCCCTCAAAAGGGGGGAGGTGTGAGGTAAATCCGGAGATATGACGATAAATCATGATATTCAAGTTATGTCAGGAAGCCCTCTCCTGGTGTCACCCCCCCTTTCCTTCACACAACTTGTTTAGCAACCCATCCCATGGCCATCTCCTGTGATATGGAAATTAGGTGATGTGGGAACAAAGGACACAGGATGACTCCCTGCCGTCACCCTGTAACAAGAGTTGTATCTCATTATAAGGCTCTGGAACTAGCCAGACAGAACGACTCCAGTAAAAAATGGTTCATATCTCGCAAGCCATATTTCCGATAAATACGGCAACCATAAAAATGGTGTTTTCGCATGCGGACGATGCTGGCACACCTTTTTTATGGGAGCGGGAGCTTGGGAAATACCCCAGGCGTGATATCAGCCAATGTGGAACTAGTAGACAAGTCATGAAACCTCTCATTCTGTAGCTAAATTCATAACTGTCACAATGAGAGCATTGGCGTCCGCCTACGACGCTCCCAGGCCAAGTTATGGCCATATTCCATGTTGTGGATTTTGTCCATAACTCCAGCCAGGGGTGGAGCAGTGCTCCCTCTGAGGTCACGAAGGTAGGAGGGGACCTGGATTTGCCCAGGTTGATAACCCTACTTCGGCCATTTTCCAGTGTTCTTTCGCTGGGGGTCACGTGCAGGAAACATCTGTGGGAGTTCCTAGAAACCTGGTCTACAGCGCCCCCCTGTGGCCAGACGCACAAGGTAACTGATTGAATTGCATACCTGGTGTAAACCATGCTTTATCTGTAACTGTACTCTGACATATGTATATTCTGTAGATTCCCTATTGTATATATTGTAGTTTCTAGTGTGCTTTAGGCTGATTAAATTATATAATTAATCTTGGGCTGTTCTGTTATCTCGATCTTGAATCCCACGTCTGTGTGTTCGGCTAATAGTTACCGTGAAGCGGTTGGTGGCAGCGAGTTGTGCCAAGGATTATTGTGGGGAGGCCAGTGAGATTCGGGGAGATTTTATATATTCCGCCCGCGGAGGTCGGGGGAATATATACCCTACTCTCACCGGGGACCCTTCAATAATCGGCATAAGTAGTATAGCGGCCTCCTTGCTTATTGTCGGGCAATTCCATAATTGGCCTGACTATAAGAGGGGCGCTAGAGAGCGCGTCACGTGCTCTGTCTGTCGGTCGGGAGGTATAAAGGAGGGGTGACCCCCACTTGTTACCCCCCGATTGTGACGTACTGGTAGCCAGCGCGGGGGATTTCTGAGTGACCCCCCCGGTGGTTTGTGACACCGCGTGTCCGTGATTGCTGCACGGAGACAAGTCCGTTTTTTTCTGGCATCACTGATGTCTCACGAACCACACTATGGTGTGATCCGTGAACACGTACCAGAAAAACACGAACATTTAAAAAAAACAAACATTTTCAACTCACCTTTCCAGCGACGCTCTGTGCAGCCTGTGCTATTTGCAGCTTCCTGGCTCAAGAATATTCATGAATGCAGCCAGAGCCGACCCGGAAGTAGCTGCAGAGAGCGGTGGGCGGATGCTGCAGAGCCGAGTTCAGCACCATGGACAGCAGGAACGTGACAGGTGAGTAATGTCCATGTGCAATCACGGAGTACGGATCACATATCACGGATTGCTCATGGACAACCACCGTGTGCCGTGAATTAAGGCCCACAAGGGACAAAGGCGTTTTTAAACGTCAGTAAAGAAGAACGTCTTTGTTTTTTACTGACGTGTGAACATGTTTATAGCCAGGTCAACATTTGTCTGCATGATTATGTGCCGTCCCTGCAGCGGTTGAACCGCTTGGATCCGAGGGTGATTACTCGTGGCTCGAGGGTCTCCGGACTCGGGGGCTAGGGGTCACACTCGAATGAAGAAGGGGGTATTTACAGTGGAGATATAGTTCGTGACACCACCCGTGGTGTACGGTAATTGGGAGTACCGCCGCTGCTGTTGGGAGTACCCGCGGTGATGAAGTGGGGCAGCTAAGGTGTTGTCCCCCTCTACGGGTAGGGGAAGGCTCCGGGACTTGGTGGGATGCGGTGGGATGCAGGGGTCACTCCGGTACTCACTCAGTCAATAAGCAGATGCTGACAAACGGGTAAACCAAATCTCAGGGTATCGCTGCCGCTTGGGGGGAGCACGTCCGGGTCCCATCCCCTATGGTGTTGCCTGGTGATCCGTGACCTGCCTCCTGGGACTAAGTTTAACTTCAACGCGGTGGCCCAGTAGTCTGAAACTTGCCGGGCCCCGCTCTCACTGTGGCTAAGTGTAGGAGCCTGCTCTCATGGTTCACGCTTGGGATTTTGTGGACCGCTTGTTTGGAAGGACCTATCCCCCTCGTTGCGCCAGTGCCACTATTCTGGACCGGGTGGGAACAGATCATAAAGACTCCGTTCTCCTCAGGTGAATTGCTGGGTTGCCTGAAGCTTCTCCCCGACCTAGGGTCTGTGTACCCCGCCGTGCCTTCGGCCCCGGACCGGTGACAGTGCCAGGCTGCTGACCATCCTCCTTGACAGGTCCAGGCACCTAGCCGCAATCACCTGCGACCGGGGGTTCGACTCCTCTAGGTCCAGACCACCGTCTGCAACCTAGACAGCTTCTCTTGGAAGCCACCACTCCCAACATCCTCTCTCTCACTCTCTAACTTCCGACTCACTTCACTACTCACCTCCCCTCCCTGACCCCCCAGGTGGGTGACTTTATTCCACTCAAGCCGTCCACTGGTGTGCCTGGTGGGTGTGGTGCAGTGTGTATCTAGGATTTGATTTGCTGTTGGAGGCAACACCATAAAGTAGGGACCTAGAACCATGAGGGATTTGGAATACTGCCTTGTTCACACATCTGTTGAGGTCTCCATTTATACCCGGGAGATACTACTGCTGCATAACAGACACATTTGACTTACAGATTCAGCCAATGTGTTCATTATTTTGACAGCAAAAATAGTGCTGCCTGCATGAAAAAAATCTACGATGGAACCTCTGAAGAAGTGAACATGGCTTAATCCATCCCACCCTCAATAAACACAAGATTGTAACAGTGTGTATTGTACCTTCATTATTAGAGTAAGATATTTCATTCTTAGTGTTTCCTTCCATGACTCTCTGATCTTCTTGGTTGATTTTCTGATTTTCAAAACATACAAGCAGTGGTATAACCAAGAGCTCCTTTGGTGGGTCAGTGGCTTGACTTCTTCTCTTTCTTTGTGAAATTTTGGAAGCCTCTTCAATAATTCGAGGTAACTTCAAGGGCTCTTGTCCCTGAAAAAATATACTTTGAGTTACTTAGTTACATAGGTTGAAAAAAGACCTAGGTCCATCTAGTTCAACCTTCCTCCACCAATTATACATTTTTTGACACTAAATCATTTATGACCGACAATGTTGTGTGTACTGAGGAAATCATCCTGCCCTTTTTTAAAAGCTGTTATAGTATCTGACATTATTACCTATTGCGTTAGGGCCTTTCACAGTCTAACTGCTCTAACTGTAAAGAACCCTTTCCTATTTAGCTGCCAGATTTGCCTTTCTTCCACACACACAAAGTGAATGTCCCTTTAGTATTGTCTTTGGAAGCAATAAGTCATGTGCAAGTCCTTTATATTGACCACACATGTATTTACACATATAAATGAGATCTCCTCTGAGACATCTTTTTTCTAAACTAAACAAGCCCAACTTTCCCAACCTGTCATCATATGGGAGGCCTTCCATTCCTTGTAGTAGTCTAGTTGCCTCCTTTGAACTGACTCAAACCAACATATATTGTATTTTTCAACGTTACCAAGAAATGAATTCATTTACAATCCCAAGTGAGACAGAATTAACGAAATAAAGTAATAAATTCAAAGCCTGCTTCTGGCTTTTGCAATTTCTTTTAAACTAACCTTAAGCACCAATGTATATATCGAGCGAGCTCACAGCCTTCCTTGTTTTCATGTGTAGATTATAGTGGTGGGAACAGAAACTGTTTTCTTCCAGAAACACTGTCACACTTCTTTTCAATGGTTCATGACTATGTGTCACCCACAACTAATGGATTTGATTTATACTGGAGAAAACTACCATAGTTTAAGCTGTTATAAGGAATGTGTCACCTGAAAATGACTTATTGTTTAATTCAGTATCTTGCACTTCCTGTATTTTTTTTTTCTCTCAATTTTGGCAATGTTTTTTTTTCACATCATGATCCATATAGTCTACGTAGTAGACTGCTTCTGGGTGTCCACCTACAGAAAGCATATATGCCCAAAAATGGTACTCGACAGAGCACACAGTGACTCTGTCTGCACCCCTACAGTCAATGGCCCTGTCGTAACATGTGTCTGGAACCCGTTTTGCGGAGGGATTCAGACGGAAGCCCCATCGGGACCACTGAACGGAGAGCTGATGGCAATGTGAAAGGGCCCTTAGTGTTCCGTTATTAAAAATGGACCAAAAGTTCTGCATGTAGTACATTTTCTTACAACGGATCCAAATACGGATGTCTAACGGATCAGTTAGTGTATAATGGGAGTCAATGTGCAACGGATCTGTTAGGAATGCATCCGTTAGGCCATTCGTTAACGGATCCATCACCCATTGACTCCCTTTATGCACCAACGGATCCATCGCCCATTGACTCCCTTTATGCACCAACGGATCCGTCGCCCATTGACTCCCTTTATGCACCAACGGATCCGTTGCCCATAAATGCTATATTGATACAATAGAATACAATAGAAGAAAATCTGTTAGGAGAGGATAAATGCTAGATAGATAGATAGATATGTAGAACATATAGATAGATAGATAGAGATAGTTTGACAGCTGGTTAGTGTTACAGTTAACCTAACCCTAACCAGCTGTCCAAACTATCTCTCTTTCTCTCTATATGGACCTCTTAAACCATTTTTTAAGTGATTAACAGCAGATCCGTTTTTGACTCAATTGACTTACATTATTAAAGATCCGTTAACAGATTGTTTAAAAATGTCATCCGTTGGGACGCTCCATTAACGGATCTGTTAGTGATTTTCAAATGAAGCCAAAAATGGATTGAATGAGGGACTGGTAACACCTCTACATGCTGCTGGTAACACAGGATCACAATATGTGATGTCACAGCTGCCCTCCTCCCCCTCCCTTCACAATAACCATTTCACATGCTCATTAGACGCTTCAATACAAAAGATATTGTCTGATTCAGTCTATTGCTGCTAATGTACCATAGATTTATTGAAACAACAGGAAGTTATAGTCTAAAATAACCCCAGTTATAGAGTGAAAATTGTAATATTTCTAATTTTTATTTCTCATGCAGATTGTGATATGGAAAAAGAAAACATTGCCATTTTTAAAAAATTACAAACCTGATTTACACAATAGGTAAAGGTTTTTTTTATTATTAAATATTCCTAACCAATGACTTTGTGCCAAAATGTTGCAGAGGCTTCCACTAGTAAAATGATGTGGCCAAATGTACACTGTACAGTTTTTGAGCCCTAGAGTGGGGTTGTCACTTTACAGGTGGACCTGATATCACGGATAGCAAGTCAGCAGAAGGAAACGTAACGGTATGTGGATTATGTAGTACCACACAATTCTCAAATAATAGGCAGCAATCAAATGTTTCATGCTTTATCATTTCACAACAATCTGGATTTAGGAAAGGTAGGTTGAGGTTTACAGATAGACTGACCAATCTAAGTAATTTATACAAATTATAAAAAAAAATAGTTGTCCATGCTAGAAAACACTTTTAAAGTATTTTATCAGAAAACTCTTACAGGATATGTTCACACAAAGTCTTTTCCAGGTGGATTTGGAGTGGGTCTTCTCCAAAACAATTACCAGAAAAAGCGCTCTGAAATGCACATGAAATGACATGTCCTGGAGCGGTTTACGCTTGAAAAAGCTCATAGTTTTTCCGCACCTGAAAAAGATGTCCCATAACATATTCTTATAGTATATGCACACAGTACCTTTTTCAGGTGGAATCCACCTGAGAGAGCTACACAAAGCGCCCTATAAAAAGAACATATAAAAAGAGCATAGAGCCCAGCGGTGTTATAATGACATTGTTGTAAACGTTCCATCTTATGTCACTTCTTTTAACCACTTCTGAAAACCTGAAGCAGTTAAAAGAAGTGACATGCTCATTCTTCAGGCAGCTTCTGCTCAGAAGTCTTCCATTATCTATAGTACAGAGTGAAACGTGATGGAGCTGCTGCAAGAATGATGGTAAAGAAGCAGGAAAATGATTGTCTGGCATCGCTTGGAAAATTCGGGGGTAGCGGCAGTGACTAAGAGAAGATGCTGTTCACAGCCTGTATGTGTTTTTGGCAAAATTCAGAAAACAATTGCTCCAGCAGCAAAAGGCTTCAGGGGGAGTATTATAAAACTTCACTTTTATTGGTTATATCAAAAATATTAAAATAGGAAACAGTATAGATATGTAGAAAAAATATATATGAACAGGAGTACACATTTCGGTATGAAACGGACCATGATGAAGGTTTCATACCGAAATGTTTGGTCCTGTTCATATATATTTTTTCTACATATCTATACGGTTTTCCTATTTTAATATTTTTGATATAACCAATAAAAGTGAAGTTTTATATATACACACATTGTGGCATTTTTCCACTGGAGCAATTGTTTTCCGCTGTTTGCCATTGTGCTGGGTTGCTCTCCCACGTCCGTGCGTGGACTCCCAGGAGGATTTCGGGATGTTGATCTCTGGACTGACAACATTGGTGACCTTGGCATTTTCTTCTATCTCTCTCTTTGGCAAAATTCAATCCCAAATCCCCTGGGAAGACTTATTCCATGAGCACATTTACTCTTCATTGAAATAATTATTACACTTACCTTAGTATTTGGATCATTCATATGTTGTGCTTCTTGGCCATGGGATTGAGAAATTGGTGGTAGGAATCCTCCTTCTGGAAGATGATCTGTATAATCTATTTGCTGATTACCTGTATAGCAAATTATTACCAAAGAACATATTAACAATACAGCAAGAAGGTATAAGGTACCGTTAAAATAATACCAAATATTTCTAGAGATAAATGCAAATAAACAGCATCTTATTAATTGTGTTACAAAAAATTAACTAAAAATACAGTAAAATCTAAACAGTAAAGGAAAAGCTTGAATAGCAGGTTTTGAGATTCATGTAGTGAAACTAGAAATATTCCAGTATGTTAGCTTTGATATCCATTCAATATACAAGTCTATTTCAACTAACTATAGTTTAAAAAAAAATTGGGCTCTGATACAGCCAATCCTCTCATGGAAAATGCTTTGATTTGCTTTATACTTGGCATATGTGCTATCCAAAGATTCCCATTTTTGATCCATCTGCCTAAAGAAGATGAGTGATCATAGCATAGGAGAAGTTGCACTTAGACAAGAGTAGGTTTGCATTTTACCACACTGGGTCCTAATTAGAGGTAAGACAATCAATTCAATGCAAATTAAATCTGAGTTGAATTTTATGAAATTTGCAAGTCCAGGTAAAATCTAACAATTTGCGATCCAATTTGGCGAATTGCCAGAAAATCACAAAATTGCGGAAACTTGCATTCCTCACAGAAGGCGTGATTATGCGGTCTTCCCCATAATTCCGTGCTCCATATAATATAATGCACCCTCCATAGTCCTCCATATAAGATAGTGCACTTCCATATATAATGCACAGCCCATAGTCCCATAGTTATCCATGTAGTATTATAGCCACTGTGTACTCCATGATTTTAAAAAAAAAATAAAAAAAAAATACAAACCTCTCCTTGGTACCCCGCTGCTCTGGTCTTGGCAGGCAAATTAATGGAGTCACTAAAAGCACAAGTTGTCCCGCAAAAAAAAAGCTCTTCTAAGATTATATTCACAGAAAAAAAACATTATGGCTCTTAGAAGAGGCGGATGAAAAAATGAAAACAAAATGATAGAAAATGCCCATGGTGTGAAGGGGTTAAAAGGGTTTTAATAGAGTTCTAGCAGACCTTAGAGCTTTTTACGCTAATTGGAGGATTTATAGTATTGCAATTAGTGGTGAATCAATTAGCTGCAAATCACATTTTTTTGGGGAAAAATTATTTGAACTTCGAAAAAACCGACTTGCAACAGATTCAATAATTTGTAATTCTAACCAGTAAAGATCATCAAAAACAGCAAAAGCAGAGGTTAAAGTGGTCTGCAGCTCTTTCTTCAGAGAAAGCTACAGAAAGGCATCTATCTCATATTGCCAATTTGTTCTTGACTACATCATACGGGGAACTTGCTTTAGCAAAATCATAATTTGAACATTGAATATCATCCAATGTATGGTATATTCAACATATACACTTAGCTGTATATCCTGAAAAATGCTTTTAAAGTATGTTAGCAGAAACCTCAATTTATTGTTGAGATGTTCAAATACGGTTGTTATAAATAGTGTATGCCAGTATATGCCAAATATATAGCATATACAGTGAAGTAAATAAGTATTTGATCCCTTGCTGATTTTGTAAGTTTGCCCACTGACAAAGACATGAACAGTCTATAATTTTAAGAGTAGGTTAAATTTTAAGTGAGAGATAGAATATCCAAAATAAAATCCAGAAAATGACATTGTCTAAATTATATAAATTTATTTGCATTTTGCAGACAGAAATAAGTATTTGATTCCTCTGGCAAATAAGACTTAATACTTGGTGGCAAAACACTTGTTGGCAAGCACAGCAGTCAGACGTTTTTTGTAGTTGATGTCAGGAGGAATTTTGGTCCACTCCTCTTTGCAAATCATTTTTAAATCATTAAGATTTTGAGGCTGTTTCTTGGCAACTCGGAGCTTCAGCTCCCTCCATAAGTTTTCTATGGGATTAAGGTCTGGAGACTGGCTAGGCCACTAAATGACCTTCATGTGCTTCTTTTTGAGCCACTCCTTTGTTGCCTTGGCTGTATCTTTTGGGTCATTGTTGTGCTGGAAGACCCAGCCACGACCCATTTTTAATGTCCTCGTGGAGGGCAGGAGGTTGTCACCCATGATATTATGGTACATGGCTCTATCCAATGTCCCATTGATGCAGTGAAGAAATCCTGTGCCCTTAGCAGAGAAACACCCCCAAAACATAATGTTTCCACCTCCATGCTTGACAGTGGGAACAGTGTTCCTTCAGTCATAGGCAGCATTTCTCTTCGGGTACGCTCACATGAGCATATGAATCGGTCGAGAGAAATGCGAGAAATACTCTCTGCAAAATGCAAATTAATTTATATAATTTATACAATGTGATTTTTGGATTTTATTTTTGATATTCTATCTCTCTGTGTTAAACTTAACCTATCCTTAAAATTATAGACTGTTCATGTCTTTCTCAGTGGGCAAACTTACCAAATCATCAAAGGATCAAATAATTATTTTCTTCACAATAAAATGTGTTACTTTGATGGAGCAAAAAGTTTCTCACAATGGTCTAGTTTTATATCTTATGTCTGTAAATCATTTTAAGATTAAGATTAAAACACCCCCCAGGCCCCCGTCTTGCCAAAACTCATTCTCCTCAGTATATTGTTTTATACTGCTGATTAAGCAGTCTCTATCTTGTAATAATTCTGTCCTTCGCTTCCTATAATAGAAATGAGGTCTCCATATATTAACTTCCTGCTGAGTCTGTAATATACATGTGTTATACATAGCACACAATATGAGGAAGCAGAGCTGCAGGATGAGCGAGGAATTAGCTTGAACCAATGAAGAGACAGGAGGTGTGTCTCAAACTACTATAGGAGATGATCAACTTACAACTTCCTCCCCCTCCTACGGTGTTTATATAATGTCTGATGAATGTTATACTGAATGAACTGTAATATAGTCATGTTTTAAAGTGAATGTCTAAGTGTTGCTGCTGCTGGAGAATACGGGCTGGCAATGTAGCAGAGCCGGAGCAGCACAGTGATCTGCGCCATGTGGCAACCAAGGGTTTCATGTGTTTTATCATGTACTGTATTTTATAGTAAGTTGATTGTATAATGTATATTAACCAAGTATAGTCATGCCAAGTGTTTCCTGGGTACTGAGAGCAAAGGTGGAAGGAGTGACAGATGGCCAGGGGGGTTGGCTGTAGAGATAGGCCAGAGAACAGTCAGTTCTGCAGTAGGGTTCCTGGTGTGTAGACAGTGCTTTGTAACTTGGACCTGTCAAGGAACCCGGATGTATCTTCCTAGTGTCTAGAGCCTACAGCTCACTTCGGCATGGGCTTAGAAGAGTCCAGGGACTAGATGGACGTGCCCGCGAGAGAGAGTTCCTCAGGATGGGCCTAGGGAAGTCAAGAGTCTAGAATCCATCTGAGGCAGTGATTGGACATGGGTAACCACGAAGAGAAGAACAAGGGGGAAGCGGAGGCTTAAGCTCAGCAGCTGGAAGACTAGGTCCCAGGCAGTGGGCTAGGCAAGACAAAGTACTTTAGGAAACAGCGTCAACAAAACTGGATGATATTGGCCATTTCTTTTGTGAAAGTCAACGGGTTAAAAAAAAAGCTCAAAGTTGTTTCCTGTGTTTAACTGAACTATCCGTGATGGCGACCGGCTGCAGGGTGATGGATGCTATCCCGAAGACTACAGTAAGTGTTGCGCACCAAGCCCAAAGTGGGCTACAAGCACAGTCTCTCTCTGCCGAAGGGGTGTGGAGCCCTCACAGCCCAGCGTCCGGATCTTCCTTTACTACCACAGACTCTCTGTGGGCACTGTCGTAAACCTGTAGTCATAGATCATAAGTCTACATTAGTGGAGCCAAGTAGAAAGCAGTAAAGAAGGTAAACAGCAGAAAGGCAGCACCTGTAGGTCTAAATTACATTTTTTCAAAGTCTTATCTGGATAATCACATCAAGTAGGTCACTCACTGTTTGTTTGTTTCCTTCGCCCTGCAAAACGACCACCATAAAAAGTTGTGTGAGGCTTTCCATGATGTGGTGCATAATTTTCCTTAAAAAAAGACATGTCTACAGGTTGAGGCTTTTCATGGTGGTCAGTCACATTGCTCATCATATCATCTTCACTTGACTGGTTCTGCTGTATTTCTCCCTGTTAAAAAACAGAATGTGCTAAATAAATATGAGGAAAGTCATAGTATGAGAGGTTTTCTGGAATTCTGCAGATTATACCTCAAAGGAATATTGTTAACGAGTAAAGATATAGAAACAACTTTTTATTTCATGAATTCTTTAGTACAGTATACAGCCAATAAATGGAAAGAGGACATAGCGTCTAAACTTTCTTCTCCAGAAGCATTGGTCTGCAAGGCCTCCATCCTTTCCTTTAAATACATCTTCATGAATGTATATTTCCTCCAGCCTCTTATAGTTGACCTGATGGATGTAAATTTTTTAACAATACTATGTATTAATCCTATAAAGATTTGCATTTACTATTTAAAATCAGACAGACTGACATCTACTAGTTCATTCACAAATACTCTATGAAATATCCATTGCATACACAGAAAAACTGTAAAAAACCTAGGAAACTCTTTGGGCAATTTCCTTTCAGTGGTCAGGAATATGAGTGTGTAATGAGAGGTCATTGGATGAACACCCTGCAAATATCTTTTATGTCCAACATAAGAAGGAATTCTTTACGGTAAGAGCAGAGGACTATGATACGATCTGTCAGAAGGCGTTTTCATGGTGAATTCATTTAAAAAATGTATAGAGGCCTAGATTTTTTTCTTGAGTCTAATAATATTCAGGCTATAGTTAGTAGATTACTGGCGATGGGTTGCTGATTCAAAGATTTATTCTGATTGCTAGATTTAGATACAAAAAGGATTTTTTTCTTCTCCAAAGAGGAAGAAAATTTGATTTTGCCTCATAGGTGTTTTTGCATTTTTCTAGATTATGAATACACCTATGCCACAACCCATAAGTGGGTGCTATATGCATACAAAAGCTACACTAAAATACTATTTTTTATTTGAAACATATAGTAAAAGAATGTAAGTACAAACAGTCCTAAACATGAAAACCCCCTCAAAAACAGGTCGTGGCAAATGAGGGACACCTGACATCCTCACCTAAGACACAGTGGTATATGGACTATAAAAATATGAATCCATAAGTATATGCTATGTCACAAGATGGTTAAATATACATTTACAAGGATATCCCCACAATTACACTAAAGCACAAAGCGTGTAATATACCAGATATCTTTAACACACAAATGTGTCAGAGTAAACCAGTATATCATAAAGTGCATCGGTGTAGAAACAAGTCCATGTGCGTCATGGGAATCTACAAATACAGGTGGATCAAGACATAGAAAGTTAATATTATATAAAAGTATATAAAAACACATTTTTTTTTTCTTTTTTCATTTTTACAGATTTCCCTTTGTGGACTACATTGGAATCCCTGTACTATGTAGACCTGCATGTTTTGTTTTGTTTTTTTTTAATAAAATGGTGAGCCAGGGAAAAATTGGCCAGTGTTCTTTCAAATTATTTCTGTGTATTTTTTTATTCTTTTTACTTACTGTGTTAGTAATAAAGGTGTCTGATAGACGCCTCTCCATTACTGACACCAGAGCTTGATGCCAACTGTGTTTCTGGATAATGCACAGCTGACATGAACCCCAAAAAGTATTACCCTGATTGTCAAAGCACCAGGGCAATCAAGAAAAGTCGTGGCGAAGCATCAGAATTGGCGTATCTAATGCGATGCACTACTTCTGGGACATCCTCCAGCCGAAATTTTTAGGAGAAGAAAAGCCCTTTAACTATGGACTTTCCCAGCCTAGTAATATCAGCTCACCGCTGTATGCTTTAGTTTTGCTGATTACAAATTTTGGGGGGGATGTAACGTGACCTTTTTCATTTATTGAAACATAAAAAGCTGTCCAATAAGCTCAACAGGGTGCAATTTTATTATATGTCTGTCGCCCTGTCTATATGCAGGTGCTAGAGGTGGGGAGACAGAAGGCGCAAATAGGGTCTTACCCGGTATACAAGAAATGACGGAAAGTTATGATAACACTCACCTGATCAGGTTGTGCCAGTCACAACTCCTGAAATCGCATGTGAGTGTCAGCTTGGTTAAAAAGCAGCGGCCCCGTGAAACAGCAAAAATCATATATAAATATAGGAAAACGGGTTTTAGCCGCGCTGAAAAACCACTGGTGCAGGATTAATAAAGAAGTTTCTTTTTTATTACAGCATTTCCAACGCGTTTCAGAGACTGGAATCGTCTCCTTCCTCAGGGAAAAAAGAAATCATGCAGCTGTCTAACAGTCAAGTGTTATAAAGGAGGATTGAAGACTGCCACGTTGACAGCTATAACCCTTTGGCCTTAATGAAGTCTCTGATTTATTTTATTAACTTATATCTATGTCAATGTGCTATTTAATACATTCATGTCCGATTTTAGTGTCTTTTAGCCTATTTTAAAATCAGTGTTTTATGGTCTATTTTAGTCTTTTTACAGCCCTGGCAATGCAAGTCGCCCCTAGGTATTTGCGACCCATACCTATGGGTAAGATTTTTTATAAATTTAAAAATTTGTTATGGTGCAGTTTTTTTGAATGGCTATGTCATAATGTAAAAAGAGACAAACATCCTTTCTTATGAGTAAAGTGGACTTTATCCTCTACAGTGTATTTGTAAATTTTACATTTTTTAACACATTTTTATGATTCGTTAGTTTCATTTTTTCCAGCGTGCTTCCACTTCAATTTTAAGTATTAATTTATTAATATTGAATAGTCTTCAATCCTCCTTTATAACACTTGACTGTTAGACAGCTGCATGATTTCTTTTTTCCCTGAGGAAGGAGACGATTCCAGTCTCTGAAACGCCCTGTCTATATGTCTGTCTGTCGCCCTGTCTATATGTCTGTTTGTCTCTCTGTTTATATATCTGTCTGTCGCCCTGTCTATATGTCTGTCTGTCGCTCTGTCTATATGTCTGTCGCTCTGTCTATATGTCTATCTGTTGCTCTGTCTATATGTCTGTCTATCTCTCTGTCTGTATATTTATCTATAGCTCTGTCTATATATCTGTCGCTGTGTCTATATGTCTGTCGTTGTGTCTATATTTCTGTCGCTGTGTCTATATGTCTGTCGCTCTGTCTATTGCTCTATGTATGAAATTAGCAATACTGTTCACTCAAAGACCTATAATAAAGGGAAATAGCATCAAAATACAAACTATGGCTCAAATCTGCTCTAAGACAGATAATATATACAGTATATATCATAAAAAATATGTATATTTTAGTAAATGTAAGAAAAATTCAGATATATTAAATAATACTATAGAGTATAAAGTGCACATGCTATACCGTATCACATTGAAAATTGAACATGAGGAATATAGATGCTAAAGTACATATGTTCATAAGATATCGCTAAACATAAAGTGCAAAAGCTATATGATGCGATATTTAAAGAGTGTAATAAATGCAGACTATAAAGTGCAATGCTTTGCAATTTTGTGGAGTACAAAGTCCAAATACAGTATTATACTACACTGGGTGCAGACTTATTAGGCAAGTTGTATTTTAGCGGATTTTTTATTATTGATCAATAACTATGTTCTTTATCAACCCAAAAGACTCATTAATATCAAAGCTTATTATTTTTGGTTTGGAAGTTGGAGGTTTTTTTTTAGATTTGCCTATTTTAGGAGGTATCTGTTTGTGCAGGTAACTATTACTGTGCAGAATTATTAGGCAACTTAATAAAAACCAAATATATTCCCATCTCACTTGTTTATTTTCACCAGGAAAACAAATATAACTGCACAAAATTTAGAAATAAACATTTCTGACATGCAAAAACAAAACCCCCAAAATTAGTGACCAATATAGCCTCCTTTCTTTATGATGACACTCAAAAGCCTACCATCCATAGATTCTGTCAGTTGCTTGATCTGTTTACGATCAACATTGTGTGCAGCAGCCACCACAGCCTCCAGACACTGTTCCAAAAGGTGTACTGTTTTCCCTCCCTGTAGATCTTACATTTTATGAGGGACCACAGGTTCACTATGGGGTTCAGATCAGGTGAACAAGGGAGCCATGTCATTATTTTTTCATCTTTTAGACCTTTACTGGCCAACCACAACGTGCAGTAGTTGGATGCATGTGATGGAGCATTGTCCTGCATCAAAATCATGTTTTTTTTAACGATACCGACTTTTTCCTGTACCACTGCTTGAAGAAGTTGTCTTCCAGAAATTCGCAGTAGGTCTGGGAGTTGAGCTTCACTCCATCCTCAACCTGAAAAGGTCCCACAAGTTCATCTTTGATGATACCAGCCCATACCAGTACCCCACCTCCACCTTGCTGGCGTCTGAGTCGGAGTGCAGCTCTCTGCCCTTTACTGATCAGCCTCTGGTCCATCCATCTGGCCCATCAAGAGTCACTCTCATTTCATCAGTCCGTAAAACCTTTGAAAATTCATTCTTAAGATATTTCTTGGCCCAGTCTTGACGTTATATCTTATATTTCTTGTTCAAAGGTGGTCGTTTTTCAGCCTTCCTTACCTTGGCCATGTCCCTGAGTATAGAAAAGAGTTCTTTCGGTCTGATGTAGCGCATAAGGAACCACTTGCTGATATTAAATGTTGTATTTTATTTTTTAATTATAAGCTCCTTAGTACTAATAGGAGCTTATAATTAAAAAATAAAATACAACATTTAATATCAGCAAATGGTTCCTTATGCGCTACATCAGACCGAAAGAACTCTTTTCTATATACCCACTCCCTACCTGGGATTTCGGTAGTAGCTGCAAAGGACCTGCCAACCCATTATAGAATCCAGCTGGGAACTAGAGGATCGTGGAGGAAAACCTGAATCCCAAGGTGCCAGTGGCGTTCAGGAGCCGACAACGATGCCATAAGTCTGGATTCAATAAGCTTGGACACTGCATTCAGAACGGAGGATTACCCCGGACTGACACGCTTTCACTGGGGTTGTGCGGGGGCGCACAACCTGCAAAGGTGAGCAGTTTTAATTATCTATCATAAATGTATCCACGGATGCTTCTCATATTGCGCCTGTCTCTCTATTTCATTTATGTCCCCGAGTATGGCACACCTTGTGCTTTTTGATACTCCAGTAACGTTGCAGCTCTGAAATATGGCCAAACTGGTGGCAAATGGCATCTTGGCAGCTTCATGCTTGATATTCCTCAATTCATAAACAGTTATTTTGCGCCTTTTTTGCCCAACACGCTTCTTGCGACCCTGTTGGCTATTTGCCTTGAAACGCTTGATTGTTCAGTGATCATGCTTCAAAGGTTTGGCAATTTCAAGACTGCTGCATCCCTCTGCAAGACATCTCACAATTTTGGACTTTTCAGAGCCTGTGAAATCTCTCCTCTGACCCATTTTGCCAAAGGAAAGGAAGTTGCCTAATACGTATGCACCCCTTATATAGGGTGTTGATGTCATTACACCGCACCCCTCCTCATTACAGAGATGCACATCCTTATTTACTTAATTGGTAGTTGGCTCTCAAGCTTATACAGCTTGGAGTAGGACAACATGTATAAAAAGTATCATGTGATCAAAATACTAATTTGCCTAATAAGTCTGCACACAGTGTATAGTATCCTCAAAGTGTGATGAAGGAATTGAGGATGCAGAAATACACATATACAGTGCCTTGCGAAAGTATTCGGCCCCCTTGAATTTTTCAACCTTTTCCCACGTTTCAGGCTTCAAACATAAAGATAAAAAATGTAATGTTATGGTGAAGAATCAACGACAAGTGGGACACAATTGTGAAGTTGAACGAAATTTATTGCTTATTTTAAACTTTGTTTAAAAAATAAATAACTGAAAATTGGGGCGTGCAATATTATTTGTCCCCTTTATGTTAATTCTTTTTAGCGCCACCTTTTGCTGCAATTATAGCTGCAAGTTGCTTGGGGTATGTCTGTATCAGTGTTGCACATCGAGAGACTGAAATTCTTGCCCATTCTTCCTTTGCAAACAGCTCGAGCTGAGTGAGGTTGGATGGAGAGCGTTTGTGAACAGCAGTTTTCAGCTCTTTCCACAGATTCTCGATTGGATTCAGGTCTGGACTGTGACTTGGCCATTCTAACACCTGGATACGTATATTTGTGAACGATTTCATTGTAGGTTTTGCTTCATGTTTGGGATCATTGTCTTGTTGCAAGACAAATCTCCCTCCCAGTGTCAGGTCTTTTGCAGAGTCTAACAGGTTTTCTTCAAAAATGGTCCTGTATTTGGCTCCATCCATCTTCCCATCAATTTTAACCATCTTCCCTGTTCCTGCTGAAGAAAAGCAGGCCCAAACCATGATGCTGCCACCACCATGTTTGACAGTGGGGATGGTGAATTCAGAGTGATAAGCTGTGTTGCTTTTACGCCAAACATCATTTGGCATTGTGCCCAAATAGTTCGATTTTGGTTTCATCTGACCAGAGGACCTTCTTACACATGTTTGGTGTGTCTCTGAGGTGGCTTGTGGCAAACTTTAATCAACACTTTTTATGGATATCTTTGAGAAATGGCTTTCTTCTTGCCACTCTTCCATAAAGGCCAGATTTGTGCAGTGTACGAATGATTGTTGTCCTATGGACAGACTCTCCCACCTCTGCTGTAGAACTCTGCAGTTTATTTAGCGTGATCATGGGCCTCTTGGCTGCATCTCTGATCAGTCTTCTCCTTGTTTGAGATGAAATTTTTGAGGGACGGCCGGGTCTTGGTAGATTTGCAGTCGTATGATACTCCTTCCATTTCAGTATGATCACTTGCACAGTGCTTCTTGGGATGTTTAAAGTTGTGGAAATCTTTTTGTAAAAAAATCCAGCTTTAAACTTCTCTATAGCAGTATCACGGACCTGCCTGTTGTGTTCCTTGGTCTTCTTGATGCTCTATGTGCTTTATACAGAACACTGAGACTATCACAGAGCAGGTGCATTTATACGGAGACTTGAGTACACACAGGTGGTTTATATTTATCATCATCAATCATTTAGGGCAACATTGGATCATTCAAAGATCCTAAATAAACTTCTGGAGTGAGTTTGCTGCACTGAAAGTAAAGGGGACGAATAATATTGCACGCCCCAATTTTCAGTTTATTATTTTTTACAAAAGTTTAAAATAAGCAGCAAATTTCGTTCAACTTCACAATTGAGTGCCACTTGTTGTTGATTCTTCACCATAAAATTAAATTTTGTTATCTTTATGTTTGAAGCCTGAAATGTGGTAAAAGGTTGAAAAATTCAAGGGGGCTGAATACTTTCGCAAGGCACTGTGTATATATGCAGATATATATATATATATATATATATATATATATATATATATACAGTTAGGTCCAGAAATATTTGGACAGTGACACAAGTTTTGTTATTTTAGCTGTTTACAAAAACATGTTCAGAAATACAATTATATATATAATATGGGCTGAAAGTGCACACTCCCAGCTGCAATATGAGAGTTTTCACATCCAAATCGGAGAAAGGGTTTAGGAATCATAGCTCTGTAATGCATAGCCTCCTCTTTTTCAAGGGACCAAAAGTAATTGGACAAGGGACTCTAAGGGCTGCAATTAACTCTGTAGGCGTCTCCCTCGTTAACCTGTAATCAATGAAGTAGTTAAAAGGTCTGGGGTTGATTACAGGTGTGTGGTTTTGCATTTGGAAGCTGTTGCTGTGACCACACAACATGCGGTCTAAGGAACTCTCAATTGAGGTGAAACAGAACATCCTGAGGCTGAAAAAAAAGAAAAAATCCATCAGAGAGATAGCAGACATGCTTGGAGTAGCAAAATCAACAGTCGGGTACATTCTGAGAAAAAAGGAATTGACTGGTGAGCTTGGGAACTCAAAAAGGCCTGGGCGTCCATGGATGACAACAGTGGTGGATGATCGCCGCATACTTTCTTTGGTGAAGAAGAACCCGTTCACAACATCAACTGAAGTCCAGAACACTCTCAGTGAAGTAGGTGTATCTGTCTTTAAGTCAACAGTAAAGAGAAGACTCCATGAAAGTAAATACAAAGGGTTCACATCTAGATGCAAACCATTCATCAATTACAAAAATAGACAGGCCAGAGTTAAATTTGCTGAAAAACACCTCATGAAGCCAGCTCAGTTCTGGAAAAGTGTTCTATGGACAGATGAGACAAAGATCAACCTGTACCAGAATGATGGGAAGAAAAAAGTTTGGAGAACAAAGGGAACGGCACATGATCCAAGGCACACCACATCCTCTGTAAAACATAGTGGAGGCAACGTGATGGTATGGGCATGCATGGCTTTCAATGGCACTGGGTCACTTGTGTTATTGATGACATAACAGCAGACAAGAGTAGCCGGATGAATTCTGAAGTGTACCGGGATATACTTTCAGCCCAGATTCAGCCAAATGCCGCAAAGTTGATCGGACGGCGCTTCATAGTACAGATGGACAATGACCCCAAGCATACAGCCAAAGCTACCCAGGAGTTCATGAGTGCAAAAAAGTGGAACATTCTGCAATGGCCAAGTCAATCACCAGATCTTAACCCAATTGAGCATGCATTTCACTTGCTCAAATCCAGACTTAAGACGGAAAGACCCACAAACAAGCAAGACCTGAAGGCTGCGGCTGTAAAGGCCTGGCAAAGCATTAAGAAGGAGGAAACCCAGCGTTTGGTGATGTCCATGGGTTCCAGACTTAAGGCAGTGATTGCCTCCAAAGGATTCGCAACAAAATATTGAAAATAAAAATATTTTGTTTGGGTTTGGCTTATTTGTCCAATTACTTTTGACCTCCTAAAATGTGGAGTGTTTGTAAAGAAATGTGTACAATTCCTACAATTTCTATCAGATATTTTTGTTCAAAGCTTCAAATTAAACGTTACAATCTGCACTTGAATTCTGTTGTAGAGGTTTCATTTCAAATCCAATGTGGTGGCATGCAGAGCCCAACTCGCGAAAATTGTGTCACTGTCCAAATATTTCTGGACCTAACTGTATATATATATATATATATATATATATATATATATATATATATATATACATATATATATATATATATATACATGCATATTGTCATGATCCAGGAGCGGTATTTTTCGCTCCAGAGTTTCACACAGGCCTGGTCATGTCAGGGGTTAATTCACATAAGGACGCAAATAGCCAATGGGTAAATTCCAAAATTCAAACAATTATAGCAAAAATTCCAAGATAGCAACTCTCTCAATGCAAAGAAAATTTAAAAATTAACTTTTAATAAATCCACTAAAATTGGTTAAATAACCACAGACAAACAACACTAAAAAGTAGGTTTGGCCCCTACTGTCACTTAGGGGATATGTATACACCAAAACTATAGTTGAATTTCAACCACAATAATAATAGATTGGACTTATCTCACCAAAGTCATGGGTGCCATTTACCATTAAAGTCCACTGGTAATAATAATAAATCGGATTTGTCTCACCAAATTTGTACAGGTGCCACTCTTCATTAAGGATAATGGGGTCCAGTTCATTCCACAATGGAGCCCTTTAAGAAAAAATTATCTCCCGACTCGTTTCGTTCAGAAATTACTCTTCAGGGGCGTAAAAAAATCCATTCCAGGTCTCATTCAATATGGACCTGTTACCTGCATAACATGCCGGAATAAACATGTAAAATAACAATGAATAACGGCAAGTCAGCAAACCCGGCTTAAATTCATATCCAGAAAGGCACTCACCAGTCAGCCTGGACTCATCAAGGAGTCATAGATACGGCGGACCCAATCCTAGTCCCATAACACATGGACCAGATGCCTAAATGACACGCTGAAAAAGATGCACAGTATAACAACAGAACATCAGCAAATCAGCGGTCATCATAGATCTCACACATATACAGGTTGAAGGGGAACTTACCACGTGGCAGGAGCGGCCGTGCCTCTCGCTCTCTCAAGGAGCCGCCGCATAATGCCAGATTTTAAACGTTCCCCCTCACCTGGACATGTGACGCTGTTTCCGCCCACTCAATCACATGACAACGGCCGGATGCGCCGCGTCATGCTGTTTACACGATTACTAAGGCAACAAGTGCCGTCCTCTCCGTGCCAGGTCATGCGAACACCACGTCACACAAACCGAGCATAGAGATTCATTATCTCAAACCGGAGACAGTGTTCTATTTAGTTTATCAGCGCAAACAGCATAAAGGTAGTCACTCCCTCGATATGCAGATGTGACAACCATACTAGACAGGAGGAGATTTCCATAAGTAACAGCTAAAAGGAGCATGATGCAACATATTAGATTGTTTGTAGTATGGAATATGCACACCGCTGTAAAAGACGGTTCAACCAACGATTACTACAGACAATTTTAAGGTGACTGCATTCTGTATTACAGATTATAGCCATGTCACCAAATTTCTAGGACATACTTCTGAGGAACATATTAGAAGTGTGTCACCCATATATATGGCAGTGTCATTCTTATCTCAAAAATTAATACTTACACTCAAAGAGTCCAATCAAGCAAAGGAATCTTCAGAAGAAGATTAAGATTAAATATCAAGGGTCCTATATATGATGACAAATGGATGGGGAACAGATCAATATATGACAGTGATCATAGATCTACACAGGTGAAAAGGAGGGAAGGAAAAAACCAAAGGATAGAATGGGACTGCCCTTGCCCTAGACAGAACTAGCTAAAATTGCTGACCCTACCTATCATGTGGGGGTTGGCGCCCTAAGATAGAACGGTGTGTGGGCGCCCCCACTCGGCCGACGTCTGTCCCTCCTTTCTATCAATGACCCTACATCACCACTAGATAAAGGGTGCAAAAGAAATGTCCTCATTCAATCCATTAGGATGGAGAGTCTTTAACCAATAAATCCATCTGGATTCTTGTTGCAACAACCTCCTGTCCCAATTCCCTCCTCTGGGTGGTGGTTTAATATGATCAATACCCTGAAATGTAATGACAGTGAGGTCCCCATTATGCATGTGATTTACATGTCTTGCCTGTGGTGTATCGTTGTTCAATTTAATGTCCCTGAGGTGTTCACCTATCCGTCGTCTAAATTCCCTACGGGTTTTACCTACATATTCCATTTTACAAACACAGGTCGCTTTATAAATTACACCCTGTGTTTTACAGTTGATGAATGACCGGATGTCATATTCCTTCTTCGTCACCTGACTTATAAACCTTTTGCCAATAAGAATCGAATTGCAGGCTACACAGCCGCTACATTTGTAGCAGCCCTTCAGAGTTGAATAATTGACGAAAGGATTTTTTTGAGCGAGATAGCTGTGGACTAAGCGATCTTTAAGTGACCTTGCTCTTCTATATGTAATGGATGGCCTATCGGTAAGCAATCCTCCTACATCACCATCCATCTTTAATATAGGCCAATATTTTTCAAAGATTTTCCTCTCATCATCCGCCCCATTATCAAAAGTTGTTATGAATCTAATCGTATCCTTCCCATCATCCTTTGCCAGATTCTTAGGGGGGTAAAGAAGGTCTGTTCTTTTGACCTTCCTAATGTCGGCAGCCGCCTTTTTTATTACCTTCATTGGATACCCTCTTTCTAGAAATCTCCTTTCTAGATCCCTTGACTGATCCACAAAGTGCATCTCATCAGAACAGTTCCTTCGGATTCTTGCTAACTGCCCCTTTGGGATGCCTCTTTTTAGACTGAGTGGATGACTGCTCTCCCATTTCAATAACGAGTTTGTCGAGGTGGGCTTTCGATAAGTGCTCGTCATCAAATTACCCCTCTCATCTTTTTCAATCAATAGATCCAGAAAGGTTAATTTAGACCTGTCCATTTCGAATGTAAAAAACAGACCCAAGTCATTCGTGTTCAGATCATTCATAAACATCTTTAATTCATTTTCACTGCCTTTCCACACTAAAAAGATATCATCAATGAATCTGTACCAGATTCCAATGTTCTCATTGGCAGATTCACGATCCTCTCTGAAGACGACCGTTTCCTCCCACCAGCCCAGGAGCAAATTAGCATACGACGGGGCACATGGGCTCCCCATCGCTGTACCCCTGAGCTGGTGGAAGGTGTGGCCATCGAAAGAGAAGATATTGTGTGTCAAGCAGAAATTGAGGATATCCAAGACAAAGTTAGTGTGTTCCTCACACTGTACCCCCCTACCTTTCAAGAAATATTTTGTTGCTGTCAATCCTAAATCATGGTGTATGGATGAATACAAAGATTCAACATCAATTCCAACCAAAATTGTCTCTTCATCAAAAGTAAGTCCCTCCAATTTTTTCAGCAGATCAGTTGTATCTGCTATATAGGAACCCAAACCTAACACAAATGGTTTCAAGATGTCATCCAGATAAACCCCAAATTCTGTGTTAGATTGTCAACGCCAGAAATTATGGGCCTACCCTTCAAGGGATCAACACCCTTATGCAATTTAGGTAGACTATAAAAAGTCGCCATAGTCGGATGCTTAGGGAAGAGAAAATCAAACTAAGATTTATTTATCAAATTCTTGTCCAATGCGGCAAGGAGGATAGATTTTAACTCCTTCGAATACTGTTGTGATGGATTAGACCTCAATTTGGCATAACTGTTTTGGTCTCCAAGTATGTTATAACACATACTTAAATAATTATCACGATCCATCACAACAGTATTCCCCCCCCTTATCCGATTGCTTGATAACAATATCTGTGGCTCTCCCCAAAGTGTCAAGGCTCTCCATCTCCCCCTAGTCAAATTGAATTTTGTCCTATGTTTAGGTTTCAACTCTTCCAGTTCATGAGACACAAGATTACAGAATACGTCAATTGCACTGAGGTCACTCTGGATTGGTGGCATCTTCGTGCTTTTCAACCTGAGATCTGTAAAGGGACCCTGACCAGTTAGGTCAGGCCCCGTGACATCCAGATTATATAAAAGTCTGACATCTTCAAGGATGTCATCTGGAATCCCCATGTCAGTACATATTTTCTTATTGTCTCTAATGAAAAATTTCTTCCACTTCAGTTTCCTAATGAAGAGATTGAGATCCTTGACACTTTCAAAATCGTTATAATCCGTTGTAGGCACAAAGGAGAGACCCTTGCTTAATACACTCATCTCTGATGCAGATAGAGCCCTACTTGAGAGGTTTACTACTTGTTGGTATCCTGAGGGTTTTGATAGCCCCCCCTGTTCATTCGATTCCTGAGAAAGTATTCCCTTGGTTCTAAAAAATGGCTATTCTGATAGGGTTGGTTAAACCTACCTCTACCATTCCCAAAGTTCTTTTTCTTTCTACCTCTCACTCCTGTGTTCCTTCCCTCAGAATCAGACACGTCTGTGTCTGTTGTGGAGCACTCAGTTTCGCTAGGTCTCACAAAGCGTGGAGGGGAAAAATTATAAATCTTGTTCTCTCTGAAGTCTTGCAGATCCCTATTATAAAATTTATGTTTTTTGTCCTTTAGATGGTACTGATACTTTTCAATCGTATTTTGCAGAGTTTTTTCTTTACCCTGAAAATCTGAGTCTTTCGAGAAAGTATTGGTCATATCTATCTGCTCTTTAAGCGATATTTCTAGGTCTGCAAGGTTCTTTTTTTCTTCCTCCAGAAGTAATGCCATAAGTCTAAGGGAGCTCTCTGTAGCTTCTTTCTCCCATTTAGCAGCTAATTCCTGGCTTCTATAACGATATCCAGGCTGTAGGGAGATTCTCAAATGCCTCGGAACTATCCTGTCACGTAAGTAAACCTCTAAGGACTGCACCTCCCACCAGGAGGCTGTCCTATTTTTATAAATTTTGGTTCATTCTCGAAAAGCACCATTCAAAGTAGGGGTGTATTTTTTTTTAATAAATGTTTTCTCTGAAAAAACGTCCTTCGCTTCATTAGCCCAAGAGCCTGTATCAATACTTGTGCTCAAAAAACCTGCCATATTTATCATTTAGGACGCAAATAGCCAATGGGTAAATTCCAAAATTCAAACAATTATAGCAAAAATTCCAAGATAGCAACTCTCTCAATGCAAAGAAAATTTAAAAATTAACTTTTAAAAAATCCACTAAAATTGGTTAAATAACCACAAACAACACTAAAAAGTAGGTTTGGCCCCTCCTGTCACTTAGGGGATAAGTATACACTAAAACTATAGTTGAATTTCAACCACAATAATAATAGATTGGACTTATCTCACCAAAATCATGTGTGCCATTTACCATTAAAGTCCACTGGTAATAATAATAAATCGTATTTGTCTCACCAAATTTGTACAGGTGCCACTCTTCATTAAGGATAATGGGGTCCAGTTCATTCCACAATGGAGCTCATTAGTGATGAGTGAGTACTTAAAAGCTCGGGTGCTCGAGGCTCGGGCCGAGCATCCCAAGATACTCGTGTACTCGGCCCGAGCACCGAGCCCAATGTTATCCTATGGGAGACCCGAGTATTTTTGTGAAATGACCCCCGGCAGCATGTAGAAACCCTAAAAATGGCACAAAAGTCTCAGAAGAGTGCTCAAATGACATGGCAACAGCATGGGGAAGACCCCTTGAAGCATTTATCACTCAAAAGTCACAGCTGTGAACAATTTTGTCCGCGTTTTACGCCATTTTTACGGACTCACCAGAAAACCTTCCAAAATGACACCAAAATGAATTTTCATGGCGGAAATGTTAAGGGCACATACCCAATAGTGAGATAGAGCTAATGTATGTTACTTTTTGAGATTAATACATGAAAGATTTTACGTAAAACATTGTGTGGCACTCCGATGTCCCTGAGAAGAGACGTACATAAAGGCCTCTGAGTCTAATGTGCCCATTTTGAGGAAGTGAGTCTTTGTAGTATTTTCCTTTGCCAGGGCAGTCCAAAATTGTGAGGTTCACCAATGCCCCTGCATACAGACGTGCATGAGGGCCTGTAAACCTGAAGTGCCCATTGTAAGGAAGTGGGTCTATTGTAGTATAGCCCTTAGGCAGGGCAGCCAAAAATTGGGAGGCTCCACGTTGTCCCTGGATAGAGACGTGCATGAGGGCCTGTAAACCTGAAGTGCCTATTGTAAGGAAGTGGGTCTATTGTAGTATAGCCCTTTGGCAGGGCAGCCAAAAATTGGGAGGCTCCACGTTGTCCCTGGATAGAGACGTGCATGAGGGCCTGTAAACCTGAAGTGCCTATTGTAAGGAAGTGGGTCTATTGTAGTATAGCCCTTTGGCAGGGCAGCCAAAAATTGGGAGGCTCCACGTTGTCCCTGGATAGAGACCTGTTAGGTTCTTAGTGCCTCCGTGCTTGCATTTAAAAACCGCACGTGTGTGCCTGTTGGTGGCAGCTTTCCGCTGCACTTGTGTGCGTTTTGCAAAAACTTGGATATAACGCACAAGTCTAGTGAATACACATCAGCACAGCATTGCAAAATGTGCAAGGGCGTTGTCAACGAACAAGGAAGTGGACGTGATGGTGGTGCAGGCAGAGACCGAGGTCGTGTGCAAGCTCTAATTTCGCCACAACAAAGGGCCACATCTACTCGCTCGCACGTCCTGTGCCAAATTCTTGGGGACCGCAGCAGTACACCGCTCTTGAACCAAGACCAGTGTCAACAGGTTGTTAGTTGGATAGCGGATAATGCTTCCAGTCAGATTGGCACCACCACAAACACTCTGTCTTCCACACGCTCAAGTGTCAGTAGCCGTGATACTGCACCGCACATTTCAGAACCTGATCCTCCTTCCTACCACCAGGCCGAGTACACGTCCACGGACATTACTGATCCCACACTTGGACACTCGGAAGAGCTGTTCATTCACGTTTCCATTCACACATTCTGGCCTCTCGCCAGCTCCTGTTGAAGTGGGCCATGACGAGATTGTATGTACAGATGCCCAAATATTTGAGCAGCCACATTCTCACGAAGTTGGCAACGTGTCTCAACAAGGGGTGGACGATGATGAGACACAATTGTCAGGAAGTCAGGAGGAGCAGGGTGTGGAAGAGGAAGACGACGTGGTGGATGATCCAGTAACTGACCCAACCTGGCAGGAGGATATGCAGAGCGAGGACAGCAGTGCACAGGGGAAGGGAGGCGTAGCATCCCAACAGGCAGTAAGAAGCAGGGTGGTGGCCTCAGGCAGACGTCAGGCAACTGTTCCCCGGAACAACACGACACAAGGTGCCTGTACAAATGTTAGGTCTTCTCGAGTCTGGCAGTTTTTTAAGTTGGCTCCAGATGATTCTAAAAAGGCCATTTGCAACACCTGCCATGCCAGCATCAGCAGGGGTACCAAAACTAGCAGCCTGACCACCACCAGCATGATCAGGCACATGTCAGCCAAGCACCCGACTTTGTGGGATGTACAACAGAGTCGAGGAGCAGTGCTTGCTGATGTCACTGCTACGTCTTCGCTTGTTGTGCATGCGAGCCAATCCCCTGTCCATGCTGCCCGCGAACAAGCCTCCTCCGGCCCTGCACCTGCAGTTGCCCACGCAGAAATAACACCATCATCAAGCACGTCCTTGTCCCAGCGCAGCGTTCAGTTATCCATTCAGCAAACCTTTGAACGCAGGCGCAAATACACTGCCAACGCCCCACATGCCACACTTCTAAATGCTAACATTTCGCGACTGCTTGCGCTGGAAATGTTGCCTTTTAGGCTGGTTGAGACAGAAGCATTCCGCGACCTGATGGTGGCAGCTGTCCCACGTTACTCGGTCCCCAGCCGCCACTATTTCTCCCGGTGTGCCGTCCCCGCATTGCATGACCACGTGTCACAAAACATCACACGTGCCCTGAACAACGCTGTTTCAGCCAAAGTCCACCTAACCACAGAAACGTAGACAAGTGCATGTGGGCAAGGCCGCTACATCTCGTTGACGTCACACTGGGTTAATATTGTGGAAGCTGGGACCCAGTCTGAGCGAGGGACGGAACACGTCCTTCACACACCAAGTTTTGCAGGCCCTACCTCAGTCTGGGTTTCACCCACACTCTACAGCTCCGGAATGTCATGCTCCTCAGCCTCCTCCTCCTCCTGCGCATCCTCATCCACTTTACCCTCCACACCAGTCCCAAGCTGGAAGTGTCGCGGGCGGAGGAGGGGACGCTGCGCTCTCCCACTGCTCGGGTCCGGCTGCCGCTGCTCTACGGCTGCTGCTGCTCGGTGGCTCGAGCGATGGCCGGATCCCGGGGACTCGAGCGGTGCTCATCCCCCGTGAGTGAAAAGGGGTGGTTTGGGTTTTGGGGATATTGTCCGTGACGCCACCCACGGTTGTGGTGATTGTGTGGACACCACCGCTGCTCTGGACGGGGATCCCGGGAGCCTGTGACAGGGAGCAGCTTTGTTGTTATTTCTCCCCTCCGTGGGTAGGGGGGTTGGTTGTCCCGGGGCCCGGTGATGGGGTAGAGATGGATGACAGGCGGGTTGCGGGGCCTGATGAGGTGCAGGGTCGCAGGGGCAGCGCTGTGCCGCACGGCACACTCAGCCCAATGATGATGACACAGTTCACGGTAAAACAAGTGGCTGGATGGACGGGTCCCTCGGACGGCTGCGGTTGTTCCTCCCTGCAGGTTAGTGATGACTGTCTCTCCCTGCACCTAAGTTCAGTGTTGGTAGTGATGGTTTCCCACCGGTAACCCGCTCCCCGACCTGGATATGGGCTGGAGGAGCCCCTTTTGCCCACAGGCGCTGGCCCTGGGAGACGGTTGCCCTTGGCGGTGGCGGTGTCTCCCCTTCACGGTTGGACGGTTGCCTTCTATCAGGACTTGGCTGTTTGGAAACCCTAAGGTCCCCTTCACTAACGGATTTGGCAAATTCACGGCGACACCAAGCCTTGCCGGGATCCGAAAGGCCCCTGCCAATGGTGCTGGCTTCTCTTTGTATACCGGTCCGGTACGGCCGGGTCACCACCCGTCCACGGTCCTTACGGCAGACTCCAATCGGCCTCCACTGCAGACGGTCACCACATCCTGCCAACCTTGCTGTCCTGTCCGGGCCACACACCCGGACCAACTTCAGGCTCTTTGCTGTCACTTTTCTCCTCTCTACTACTTTCCTCCTTCCACTTCCTTAGCTTAACTCTCACTGCCTGTGTTTTCCCTCCTCCTTGGTGGGTGGAGACCAACCGCCTGGCTCCACCCCCTGGTGTGGACAACAGCCCCTGGGGAAGGCAACAAGGATTTTGTGTTTTGACTATGATATGCCTGCAGGGAGTGTGGGGTGTGTAAGTGTTGTGCTCTGTGGCCCCTGGCTTGTCCAGGGCGACACAGAAGCACTGCAGCACTGCCTCGGCGAAGCGGCAACAGGCTGTGCTGAAGCTAATCTGCATAGGTGACAAACCCCACAATGCAGAAGAGGTGTGGACAGCTCTGAAACAGCAGGCAGATCACTAGCTCACACCTCTGAACTTAAAGCCAGGAAAGGTTGTGTGTGACAATGGCCGGAACCTGGTGGCGGCTTTGAGGCGAGGCCAGCTGACACATGTTCCATGCGTAGCCCATGTGCTCAACCTCGTGGTTCAGCGGTTTCTAAAGTCATACCCAGAGCTGTCTGATCTGCTGGTAAACGTTCGCCGCCTGTCTGCACATTTTCGAAAGTCACCTACTGCTTCAGCCGGCCTTGCCGGCTTTCAGCGCCATTTGCATCTTCCGGCTCACAGACTGGTGTGTGATGTCCCCACGCGTTGGAATTCAACTCTGCACATGTTGGTCAGGATATGTGAGCAGAAGAGGGCAGTTGTTGAGTACCTGCATCACCTAAGCCGTCGGGAAATGGGTCAAACTCCACACATAACACCTGAGGAGTGGAGATGGATGTCCGACCTATGTACCATCCGCCAAAACTTTGAGGACTCCACCAAGATGGTGAGCGGCGATGACGACATTATTAGCGTCACCATACCGCTTCTCTGCCTTCTAAAATGGTCTCTGCTCAAAAAACAACCATGATGCATTGCAGGCAGAGCGCGATGAGTTTGAGCAAGAAACAGTAGTGGGTGTGGGTGATAACACACAGCCCAGCCTCGTCTCATCACAACGTGCAGTGGAGGACTATGACGAGGAGGAGGATGAAGACATGGAGCAACTCTCTGGCCAAATTGAGGATATGACATGCAGTCATATCCTCGGTTCAGCGTGGCTGGCCAGAGGACAGGGTAGATGATGATGAGGAGGAGGAGGAGGAGGACAGCATGTTCAGTCATCGTGTTGGTCAGGATACTGAAGTGATGGCTGTTAAGAGTCTGGCACACATGGCTGACTTTATGGTAAGCTGCCTGTCTCGTGACCCTCGCGTTAAGAACATCTTGGCCGACAATCATTACTGGTTGGTAACACTGTTAGACCCACGCTAAAAGGAGAACTTTATGTCTCTTATTCCCGAGGCGGAGAGGTCAGGCAAAATGCAGCAGTTCCAGAAGGCCATAGTCACGGAAGTAGGCAAAGCATTCCCCTCACAAAACGCTAGCGGCATAGGTCAGGAATCAGTGGACAACCAAGGCGTACAGCCGAGAGGGGCACAAGTCCAATCCGCCAGAGGTAGGGGAACAGTCTTTAAGATGTGGGACAGTTTTCTCAGCCCCTCACATACCACAGCCCCTGAGGTGCGGGGTAGTGCCACAAGAAATCCTAAGTTTGCCCAGATGCTCAAGGAGTACCTTGCAGATCAAACAACTGTACTCCGACATTCCTCTGTGCCTTACAATTAATGGGTATCCAAGCTGGACACGTGGCATGAATTGGCTCCCTACGCCTTGGAAGTCCTGGCCTGCCCTGCCGCTAGCGTTTTGTCAGAGCGTGTTTTTAGTGCCGCAGGTGGAATCATTACAGATAAACGCACCCGCCTGTCAACTGTAAATGCTGACAGGCTGACTCTGATCAAGATGAACAAGGGTTGGATTGGGCCAGACTTCACCACACCACCAGCAAATGACAGCGGAATTTAAAGTTTGTAATGGGAATTTGCCATGTACCTCCACTCACCGATGGTAACACACTTCTGGACTTTGGCTAATCGCTGGACTGCTCCTCCTTCTCCTCATGCGCCATCATGATGACCGTTACAATAGTTAGGCCGTTGTTTCAGGTATACCCCCAGTGGTAAATTTTTTCGCCCATTCTTTCAGAATGGGCATTACAACGACAGGAGACCCGCTCCTTTGCAATGGGAACAATGTTTTGAGGCCCTCATGCACATCTCTATCCAGGGACAATATGGAGCCTGACGCTGCCACCGACAGGCACACACGTGCGGTTTTTAAATGCAAGCACGGACGCACTAAGAACCTAACAGGTGTTTAGGAGCGACAATTACTGAGAATTCTGACACTATCAGCCACTGCTGACTGACGTGTATTATACACTACACTTGTGCGTTATATAATAGTTTGTGAAAAACGCACACAAGTGCACCTGTACGCTGCCACCGACAGGCACACACATGCGGTTTTTAAATGCAAGCACGGACGCACTAAGAACCTAACAGGTTTTTAGGAGCGACAATTACTGAGAAGTCTGACACTATCAGCCACTGCTGACTGACGTGTATTATACACTACACTTGTGCGTTATATAATAGTTTGTGAAAAACGCACACAAGTGCACCTGTACGCTGCCACCGACAGGCACACACGTGCGGTTTTTAAATGCAAGCACGGACGCAATAAGAACCTAACAGGTTTTTAGGAGCGACAATTACTGAGAAGTCTGACACTATCAGACACTGCTGACTGACGTGTATTATTCACTAGACTTGTGCGTTATATAATAGTTTGTGCAAAACGTGCACCTGTACGCTGCCACCAACAGGCACACACGTGCGGTTTTTAAATGCAAGCACGGACGCAATAAGAACCTAACAGGTTTTTAGGAGCGACAATTACTGAGAAGTCTGACACTATCAGCCACTGCTGACTGATGTGTATTATACACTAGACTTGTGCGTTATATAATAGTTTGTGAAAAACGCACACAAGTGCACCTGTACGCTGCCACCGACAGGCACACACGTGCGGTTTTTAATGCAAGCACGGACGCAATAAGAACCTAACAGGTTTTTAGGAGCGACAATTACTGAGAAGTCTGACACTATCAGCCACTGCTGACTGACGTGTATTATACACTAGACTTGTGCGTTATATAATAGTTTGTGCAAATCGTGCACCTGTACGCTGCCACCGACAGGCACACACGTGCGGTTTTTAAATACAAGCACGGACGCACTAAGAACCTAACAGGTTTTTAGGAGCGACAATTACTGAGAAGTCTGACACTATCTGGACTGTTTTAGACTGTGTACACCAGCCCCAGATATGATAAAGGCTGGTATACGGTCACCACTAGGAATGGCTATATACCCTGCCTGCCTGCCTGCCTGTATACTGCTACAATAGTCCTGACAAGGACTCTTCTGGTCACTAGCCTGTATTCCGACCTGGCTATACCCTGCCTGTATATAGCAACAATAGTCCTGAGAAGGACTCTGCTACTGTATTCCGACCTGGCTATTCCCTGCCTGCCTGTATACAACTTATTGTATGTCCTGAGAAGGACTTCTGGTCACACTGTTTGCAGCCCTGCTCCGGAACTAACTATAAAGGGCCGCAAACCTTTCCCTGAAGCAGCAACCCTCTCCCTGCACTGACTGTCTGGATGGCTGTGAGCAGAGCACAGCGCGCCCGCCGGTATAAAGGCTCGGTCACGCTGTGCAGGCCGGCCAATCACTGCAATTCCACAACTAACAGGGCTGTGGCATTGCAGTGGTCTGCCAGCCAATCCCTGCATGAGGGCTGGCTCTCAAAAGAGCGCCAACATGCAGGGATGAAGACCACGAGTACAGCACAAGTATCGCGAGATTACTCGGTCCCCGCCGAGTAGCCCGAGTACAGTGATACTCGTGCGAGTACCGAGTAGTAACAAGCATACTTGCTCATCACTAGAGCCCATGTGTCCACGGGAGAAAGTACCTGCGGATTTTTCTGCATCAAAATCCGCAGCTTTCCCCCGGAATCCGCACCTTAGCATAGGTGCGGATTTGACGCGGATTTGACGCGGATTTCGTTGCGGATTTTGATGCGGATTTTGTCCATTGTACTCTATTGTGTTATTGAATAAAGCTTAGTCTGTTTTGAAGGAAAAAAAAAGGCTCTTTATGTCATTTCCTGTCCCAACCCTCCTTTCTTCTCCATTATCCATTTTGTAATAAAGGGGCAGAAATGTTTAAAGGGAACCTGTCGCCACTTTTTTTGTAAAAAGCTGCGGCCAACACCACTGTGCTCTTATATACAGCATATTAACAGGCTGTATATAATAACCTAGTGGTGGTGGCCGCAGCTTACAGCCAAAAAATGTGGTGCCATGTTCCCTTTCACTGGTATTTTTAAAAAAAAAAAAAAAAAAAAAAAAAATGTGCTCCGCTGTATTTTCACTGTCCAGCCCGATGCAAGCAAGCAACTGAGGGCTGTGCTTCTCAGCGGGATAAGGCTTAAGCATTCTCTGCCCCTCCCGCTGAGAAAAACAGTCCTCAGCTGCCCCTGAAAATGGCGGCTCCGTTGTGAAGCGCCATTCACAGGTGCTGTACCGAGGCTCATCCAGCTGCCATGATGCATTGGCTGGCTGGGTAATAACGGGGTTAATGCCAGTTTTCTGCAAACTGGCACTAAGCCCGAGGTTCATAATGTCATGCCTGTGTAGACACGGCCATTATGAACCTCCGTTTGGTACTAAAGAAAAGAAAACACTTTTTTTAAAAATTTTATTTGAAAGAAAAACACACACACATCCCTGATTGCCATCTTTATTACTCCCTGAATCCCCCGACGATAATCCATGACAACTCCGAGCCGGGCTCCGATGTGCACCCGGCTGACCCGGGCACTGACGTCAGCCGGTGACAGCAGCCGTCAGTGTATTATTAAATGCTGCACAGCTCTTTTCCGGCAGCTGGGAACGTCTGACATCAGAGCCCTGGTCAGCTGACTTAATTCGCGAGCGCGGGCGGGTCAGCTGACTGCACACCGACCAGCTGATGTGCCGGGCTCCGATGTGCACTCATGTGACCCGGGCACGGACGTCAGCCGGTACCAGCAGCCGGAAGAGAGCTTTGCAGCATCTCGAACACTGACGGCTGCTGGGACCGGCTGACGTCCGTGCCCGGATCACATGAGTGCACATCGTCAGCTGACCCGCCTGCGCTCGCGAATTAAGTCAGCTGACCAGGGCTCTGATATCAGATGTTCCCAGCTGCCGGAAATGAGCTGTGCAGCATTTAATAATACACTGACGGCTGCTGTCACCGGCTGACGTCAGTGCCCGGGTCAGCCGGGTGCACTTCGGAGCCCGGCTCGGAGTTGTCATGGATTATCGTCGGGGGATTCAGGGAGTAATAAAGATGGCAATCAGGGATGTGTGTGTGTTTTTCTTTCAAATAAAATTTTTAAAAAAAGTGTTTTCTTTTCTTTAGTACCAAACGGAGGTTCATAATGGCCGTGTCTACACAGGCATGACATTATGAACCTCGGGCTTAGTGCCAGTTTGCAGAAAACTGGCATTAACCCCGTTATTACCCAGCCAGCCAATGCATCAGGGCAGCTGGATGAGCCTCGGTACAGCACCTGTGAATGGCGCTTCACAACGGAGCCGCCATTTTCAGGGGCAGCTGAGGACTGTTTTTCTCAGCGGGAGGGGCAGAGAATGCTTCAGCCTTATCCCGCTGAGAAGCACAGCCCTCAGTTGCTTGCTTGCATCGGGCTGGACAGTGAAAATACAGCGGAGCACATTTTTTTTTTTTAAAAAAGAATTGTGAAAAAAGACCTGGGATCCTGTTTTGCCAGCTAAAAGCAAGCAGCCTGTAACTAGCTGCTTTTAGCTGGCAATCCAGAGTCCGGACACAACACGACTACACTGCCACTACTCTACACTACAAAATGGTGAAACTTCCTCTTCCTGAACTATCCTACATCACTTCCTGCGGATTTGTTTGCGAAATCCGCACCAAATCCGCAGGAAAAAGAGCCTGTGGGAACAGACCTGCGGATTTCTTGCGGATTTTACACCTTGCATTGACTTGCATGGGAAAAATCCGCAACAAAATCCGCAACAATAATTGACATGCTGCAGATTTTTCCGGATCAAAATCCGCGGCAAATCCGCCATGGAAAAATCCGCAGCATGGGCACAGCATTTCCAAAATGCCATTGAAATGGCTTGGAAGTGCCGCTGCTGCAGATTTTCGGCAAATCCGCGGCAAATCCGCGGCAAAATCCGCGGTAAATCCGCAGCGTGGGCACATAGCCTAAGAAAAATTATCACCCGACGCGTTTCATTCAGAAATTACTCTTCAGGGGAGTCAAAAAATCCATCCCAGGTCTCATTCAATATGGACCTGTTACCTGCATAACATGCCGGAATAAACATGTAATATAACAATGAATAACGGCAAGTCAGCAAACCCGGCTTAAATTCATATCCAGAAAGGCACTCACCAGTCAGCCTGGACTCATCAAGGAGTCGTAGATACGGCGGACCCAATCCTAGTCCCATAACACATGGACCAGATGCCTAAATGACACGCTGAAAAAGATGCACAGTATAACAACAGAACATCAGCAAATCAGCGGTCATCATAGATCTCACACATATACAGGCTGAAGGGGAACTTACCACGTGGCAGGAGCGGCCGTGCCTCTCGCTCTCTCAAGGAGCCGCCGCATAATGCCAGATTTTAAACATTCCCCCTCACCTGGACATGTGACGCTGTTTCCGCCCACTCAATCACATGACAACGGCCGGATGCGCCGCGTCACGCTGTTTACACGATTACTAAGGCAACAAGTGCCGTCCTCTCCCTGCCAGGTCATGTGAACACCACGTCACACAAACCGAGCATAGAGATTCATTATCTCAAACCGGAGACAGTGTTCTATTTAGTTTATCAGCGCAAACAGCATAAAGGTAGTCACTCCCTCGATATACGTGGTAAGTTCCCCTTCAACCTGTATATGTGTGAGATCTATGATGACCGCTGATTTGCTCATGTTCTGTTGTTATACGGTGTATCTTTTTCAGCGTGTCATTTAGGCATCTGGTCCATGTGTTATGGGACTAGGATTGGGTCCGCCGTATCTATGACTCCTTGATGAGTCCAGGCTGACTGGTGAGTGCCTTTCTGGATATGAATTTAAGCCCGGTTTGCTGACTTGACGTTATTCATTGTTATTTTACATGTTTATTCCGGCATGTTATGCAGGTAACAGGTCCATATTGAATGAGACCTGGGATGGATTTTTTGACTCCCCTGAAGAGTAATTTCTGAACGAAACGCGTCGGGAGATAATTTTTTCTTAAAGGGCTCCATTGTGGAATGAACTGGACCCCATTATCCTTAATGAAGAGTGGCACCTGTACAAATTTGGTGAGACAAATCCGATTTATTATTATTACCAGTGGACTTTAATGGTAAATGGCACCCATGATTTTGGTGAGATAAGTCCAATCTATTATTATTGTGGTTGAAATTCAACTATAGTTTTGGTGTATACATATCCCCTAAGTGACAGTAGGGGCCAAACCTACTTTTTAGTGTTGTTTGTCTGTGGTTATTTAACCAATTTTAGTGGATTTATTAAAAGTTAATTTTTAAATTTTCTTTGCATTGAGAGAGTTGCTATCTTGGAATTTTTGCTATAATTGTTAATTCACATCAGCCACATTTTGGTTTCAGGAGACAGTATATCTGGTCTCTGAACCTGCATTCCTGTGCTGGTTATAGTTTTGCTCTGCAGCCTGTGACTTGCTCTGGTGAGATTTCCTGGTTTATCTGACTCCTTGTTGTCGTGCTCTACTTGTACCCTCCCCCATTCGTCCATCTGTCCCAGTCCCTGACTTCTCAATCCTGTCAGTTGTTTGTGTTTCCCTCTGCATTCCTGATCTCCTGGCTTCTGACTCGGTTTTTTCTTGGTGTTGACTTGGTGTTTTCTGACTTGATTTTGATCCTCCCTCTGCACTGACTTCACTTCCCAGCTAGACCCTGACTGACTACTCTTGTGCCCCTGGTGGTTGGCCTGTTAGGCTAGGTTCACAGTTGCGTTGTTTTGCATCAGTCACATGCGTTGCTTGACGCTTGTGACTGATGTGTTGTACAATGGATGACAAGAATTGGAATTCATTGTCATCATAAAGCGGATTCCGATGTAAAACGAGAGAGGGAGAACGATCAGCTGATCGTTCACAATAGCCGGCCGCCGACTTTTGAGAGCGATCAGCTGATCGCCCAGTGGCCGGCTTGTGTGAATGATCAGCTGATCGGCCGGCTATTGTGAACGATCAGCTGATCGCTCTCGAAAGCCGGCCGCCAGGCGATCAGCTGATCGTTTGGCTGCCGAGAGAGAGAGACACATTCATTTGAATAATTAAACACAAGATTTGAGCATGTGCTGTGAAAACAAGGATTCCGCTGCTTAAAAAAATGTTACATGCTGGCGATCAGTCGTTCCACGACTGATCAGTCGGGCGGAGGAGGCAACGCAAGGGCATCAGTCGCAATCCGCCGCTCATACAAGTATTTGGGAACAACGGAATCTGCCAAACGGGTTGCGTTGTTTATCAGAGCGGTGCATTGTGACTAATCATAAACAACAGAAATATGAACCTAGCCTTAACTGCCTGCAGGAGTTACTCTGCTGCACTTCAGCTGTCTTTCTGCTACAATGTAACTTTGACTCTCCGTCACTACGCTACTGCCACCTAGTGGGGAATTAGCTGTACTACGTCTTACTAGCCCTTTGTACAGTGTGACACATATACACATATGTACAGCTCCGGCAAAAATTAAGAGACCACTACAAAATTTTCAGTTTCTATGATTTTTCTCATTATAGGTATATTTTTGAGTACAATGTAAATTGCTCTTTTATTCTATAAACTGCTGACAACATGTCTCCGATTTTCCAAGCAAAAAAATTTGTATTTATTTTCTGAAAATAGTAGTTTATAGAATAAAACAACAATTTACATTTTACTCAAAAATATACCTATAAAGAGAAAAATCTGAAAAACTGAAAATTTTGCAGTGGTCTCTTAATTTTTGCCAGCGCTGTATATATTATATGTATGATGTCACAGGGTAAAAATAAAAAGAGTAGCAGGGAACTTAGAATTAAAGCACCACTCCAGCATGAAAAAAACACAAACTAAAAAAAATTCTGGAATGATGGTTTAATATGTGACAGCACATTAGTTTTTATATATATTAAGCATGGTTTGATTGAAAATATAAAACAAAGCTATATACACCTTCCAGGGCAAACATCCGATGATGTGCTCCTTTAGTCACGTGAAGGATGAAATCGTGCTGTGACTTGCAAACAGCAGACACTTCCTCCGGAGCTGCTGCAGATCTCTGGAGCAGTCTGCGCTTTATTTGCCAGCCAATTTAAGGTCAGTATGCTTTCATTTATTATTTCTTTTAATCATCTATTAATATACGATATATATATATATATATATATATATATATATATATATATATATAAAATATTATATATATATATATATATATATATATATATATATATATATATATATATACATACTGTATATACAGCTCAGCTCTGGCAAAAATTAAGAGACCACTGCAAAATTGTGTTTTTCAGATTTTTCTCTTTATAGGTATATTTTTGAGTGAAATACAAATTGTTCTTTTATTCTATAAACTACTGACAAAGTCTCCAAATTTCCCAGCAATACATTTTGTAATTATTTTCTGAAAATGAGAAATTGTCAAAATAACAAAAAAATGCATTGCTTTCCGACCTCAAATAATGCAAAGAAAACAAGTTCATAATCATTTAGAAACAACAATACTAATGTTTTAACTCAGGAAGAGTTCAGAAATCAATATTTTGTGGAATAACCATGATTTTTAATCACAGCTTACATGTTGTCTTGGCAAGCTTTCCACCAGTCTTTCACACTGATTTGAGTGACCTCTTGCCACTCCTGGTGCAAAAATTTAAGCAGTTATTCTTTGTTTCATGTCTTGTGATTATCCATCTTCCTCTTGATTATATTCCAGAGGTTTTCAATGGGGTTCAGGTCTGGAGATTGGGCTGGCCATGACAGGGTTTTGATGTGGTGGCCCTTTATCCACACATTGATTGACCTAGCTGTGTGGCAGGGCGCATTGTCCTGCTGGAAAAACCAGTCCTCGGAGTTGGGGACCACTGCCTGAGCAGAAAGAAGCCCAGGATAACCTTGTATGCGGTTTGATTCATACGTCCTTCGCAAAGTTTAATCTGCCCAACTTGACCATAGAAAACTGGAGTAAGGTAATCTTCTCTGATGAGTCTAATTTTCAGCTTTGCCCAACACCTGGTCGCCTAATGGTTTGACAGAGACCTGGAGAGACATACAACTCACAGTGTCTTGCACCCACTGTGAAATTAGTGGAAGATAGGTGATGATCTGGGGATGCTTCAGCAAGGCTGGAACTGAGCAGATTAAACTTTGTGAATGGCGTATGAATCAAGCAAAAACTCCCAGTATCTCCTTACCATTGTTAAGGACATAGTGTGAGTTGTTGGTTCATGTGATACAAATGTACATGAGTCTGACCTGACATTACAAGTGATATACCATGTACTGCTGGTGGTTCTGGTGATCTATTTCTGTAATCATGAGGGTTGTGATACTGTGTTTCTGTATTGATGGGGCTTCTAATGATTTATTTCTGTACTGCTGATGATGTACTCTTGTTATTGGTTTTGATCCTGTACCCATATAACAGACCGTAACTTGTCAGACAGCACAATACTTTAGTAAGATAGTAATGTAATCTTACAAGTTAAGGGTTACTATGTTTTTATTTATGTTAGCAGCATTAAACTGGTTGTTAAAGTTTTTAATAAAACTTATAGTTATAAGATATATTCGCTTATAAATTGGAGGTTTATTAACCCAAAGAGAGGAATTAGAGTAAATAGTAACCCGACATTAAGAGATGCGTGTTGACATTGGCTGTTGGGCTCACGTAAAAGTGCCCTTTTTTATATGCTAAGTATCTTAATTTTTACAGTATATGTATTTTCTTAGCATTAAGGCATGTTCATATTCTTATATTGATTAACATATCATAGCATTTAAGAGTGCAACTGTCTCTTTATTTGTTATAATATATCTCACGTTCACACAGCACATATACAATTTATGCCATCACAAGTGAAATATTATGTCGGCTTCAATATGTCGGATGCACAACTAGACCTTTAGAACACTGCACTGCAGATCACATATACGATGCACAGGATAAAAACACCCACAGTTTATCAGGTGCATCACAACATTTTCTTCATTTACACAAGGGAGATATCAGTAGTTTAAAGGTGAATGTTCTGGAAAATATATCCCCTTTCAGTAGATGGGGGGGTGGATACTGCCTGTCCTGCACATACGAGAAGCATTCTCTGTCCTGGAACTTAATACTAGGACACTTGCAGGTATAAACGTAAAGTCTGATCTCATGTACATATACTAATTATGTAAAACTAATGCATATATCAATTCTTTATTTTTATCTTTATTTTTTTGGGCTGTCACTCATTACACATATTACTGATGTCATTTCCTCTTGTGGTCTTATATTAAATGAAGTCTCATATATAATTTGAACTATGCTATGAGTGAGAACAGTTCATTCTGTTTGAAATGCGTAAGACATATCCCCCCATGTCATGGAATATGAAGTCTTTTAATATGTTTCTAATATATTCATGCTGTTAAATTAATCTGCAATTTTTTGAAGTGGATGAACTAATGGATATTTTCTTTATATATAGTACAGACCAAATGTTTGGACACACCTTCTCATCTCTAAAACAACTATTAAGAGGAGACTTTGTGCAGCAGGCCTTCATGGTAAAATAGCTGCTAGGAAACCACTGCTAAGGATAGGCAACAAGCAGAAGAGACTTGTTTGGGCTAAAGAACACAAGGAATGGACATTAGACCAGTGGAAATCTGTGCTTTGGTCTGATGAGTCGAAATCTGAGATCTTTGGATCCAACCACCGTGTCTTCGTAGAAAAGGTGAACGGATGGACTCTACATGCCTGGTTCCCACCGTGAAGCATGGAGGAGGAGGTGTGATGTGTGGGGGTGCTTTGCTGGTGACACTGTTGGGGATTTATTCAAAATTGAAGGCATACTAAACCAGCATGGCTACCATAGCATCTTGCAGTGGCATGCTATTCCATCTGGATTGCATTTAGTTGGACCATCATTTATTTTTCAACAGGACAATGACCCCAAACACACCTCCAGGCTGTGTAAGGGCTATTTGACTAAGAAGGAGAGTGATGGGGTGCTACGCCAGATGACCTGGCCTCCACAGTCACCAGACCTGAACCAAATCAAGATGGTTTGGAGGGAGCTGGACCGCAGAGTGATGGCAAAAGGGCCAACAAGTGCTAAGCATCTCTGGGAACTCCTTCAAGACTGTTGGGAGACTATTTCCGGTGACTAACTCTTAAAGCTCATCAAGAGAATGCCAAGAATGTCCAAAGCAGTAATGAAAGCAAAAGGTGGCTACTTTAAAGAACCTAGAATATAAGACATATTTTCAGTTGTTTCACACTTTTTTAAGTATTTCATTCCACATGTTTTCATTCATAGTTTTGATGCCTTTAATGTGAATCCACAATTTTTAGAGTCATGAAAATAAAGAAAACTCTTTGAATGGGAAGGTGTGTCTAAACTTTTGGTCTGCACTGTACATATGTATTTAGTGTCTTGACGCGGACTTAGGGAAGGTCCAGCATGCAGTAAAACAATAGACAGGGGTTTTACCTAGACAAACAAGGGGTACACCAGGGATACATTAATAACGGTGGGCCCTGATTCTATTGAGAGGGAAGATAGACACCTCCTTCACTTACCTGCCACTGTACCCTGCACTCCTAGCCAGTCCCTGCACAGGTTCCTCACCTGTCACCGAGCAGGAACCTGAAGCCCTGAGAGAGCCTGCGGTAAGCCCTAGCTAGTGAGTGGGAAGGTAAGGATCACTAGTTCTACCACTGCACTAAAACAACAAACCAGAGGAAGGTAAGTCAGATAGGGGGAAAAACAACAGACTTACTCCCAACAACTAGGCTGCAGTCAAACACCAGTACTGCATTCTACATCGCTACCAACTGCAAGTACTCCAGCAGCTCCTTCCACCACCAAGCCCAGAATGAAAATGGCAAAGGGAATAATCGGCTCCCTCTGCTGGAATCAGAGGGTATATAAAGAGACTGGGAATAGTTCCAAACTAGAAACACCTGACCAGGAGTCAGAAGCTGCTGGCAAGGAAAAACTGGCATTAACCCTTGCCATGTCCAAAGAAAGAAAACGCGTTTCATATGTAGAGTCTGAGATGACAATGGGAGACTCTAGTCCTGAAGTCCATGACATTTAGACCTTTGACTAACATAAGGTTTCCTTACTTGCACCTTATATTTGGACTTTTCTACATCGCTGAATTCAGAATTCTGGGTGAACTGAGAAAAACCTTTTTTCTTTTGAGTGTGATCCGCAGTATCTGCATTTTATTCTATATGTCTTAGCGGGTCTTCCCAAGTGGACTTGGTCTTAAGGAGCTTCTTTCATGTCCTTAAAAAATGTGTCTGTCTGTGAATTTTGGGGCGGTTATACAGAAAAATTTAAATAGTAAGTTGGCAACCCTGATTTTGTTTCTTCATACACTTACCTTATGTGAATGCTCTTTAACTTTCCGGGAACTTTGTGTAACATGACATTCTCTTTGCTCTGGACTACATTTTCTGAGTTTCACGGCACTTGGTAAACTTGAATTTTTTCCATATATTTCAAGGTTTTCTGTATCATTCTGCAGTTCTTCTTCATTACCAGTCTCCTCTTCCACTGGAGTGCAATGCCCTAGGAAAAACAGATAACGAGTATAAATACATTTGTACTGTTTAGATTTAAAGTGAATTATTGGGGGAAATAATGAAAAAGGATTTATAACAAATTAATTTTTAATAGTTTCATAAGTAGACATACCTTATTTCTCTGTATTATAAATATATATAAAACGACTGACCTGCACATCCAACAGGTGTGAACAGGTGCTAGCTGAAAACACATTATAACTACAAAACATATACAGCTGCACACTGAAATGCTAACAATGAATAAGAGAACTCTGATTTGTATTACTGCTATAGGAATATTTGAAAAAAAAAAAAAAGAGATGTTTATCTTATGTATTGGCCAATGCATCTGAGCCCGGTAACCAACGGCAAGGTAATCTCGGTATACTGGGAACCTAACCTGTAATGCCACTATCTGGGTTAAAAACCTCCATGTCTGGGCAACTAGACTAAAGACCTAACTTAAAACCTAACTATAAACTATATTTATTGTGCATCTCTTTCTGATTGAGCACTTCGCCCTATGACCAGGCTGTGTTCACTCCCCTTTATAGCTGAAATCTACCGTAGCTACCCAGACATGGAGGTTTTAACCCAGATAGTGGCATTACAGGTTAGGTTCCCGGTATACAGAGATTAACTTGCCAATGGTTACCAGGCTCACATGCATTGGCCAATACATAAATACCTCTTTTCTTCAAATATCTCTATAGCAGTAATTCAATACCAGAGTTCCCTTATTCATTGTTAGCATTTCTGTGTGCAGCTGTATATGTTTTGTAGTTATTTCTCTGTATAACCTTAGCTAGCAGTAATCTGAGCAACTCAAATGTTAATCTCCGTCACACACAGAGATAAATCTTTGGCAGATCTGTGGTTGCAGAGAAATCATGGACATGTTGTTCCATTTGTACACGGCCACAAACCAGGCACTGATTGTCCACAATTTCACTGCAACCACAGATCTGCCGCAGATTTAGCTCTGTGTGTGACAGGGCCTTAAGTCCAAAGTAAAGATATAAATGAAGCAAAGAGCAATCTACATGACATGGAAAAATTACTAATCAATATTCCTGATAGCTACAAGACTGTGTCAAAACATGCAAAATAGGTTCAATAAGTCAATAAGCTGCTGACCTGGTAACGTTATTGTTAGGCCAGGTACACATGTTGAGAAATCAGGTTGCCTGTGAGGAGGACCTCAATGTACAGAATGACTGCTGGGCTCCTGACCTGTTGTTCTTTGCAGTGTTTAGGTTGCGTTATCGTAACCCCTTTATGTTGTAAGATATATGTATATTTGAATTAACTTTTTTTAAAAATATTTTTTTAGAATGGTTTGGTAATTTGACATTGCTTGTTTTAATTTTGTGGTTTGGTACAACTCTATATAGAATTTGAAACAGTATATATATTATAAGAATTTAAAATGGTTGGCCACTACTTTAACATTGATAGACTATCCTTATGATAGATCCTCAATGTCTGATATGTCAGGGTCCAACTCCCGATCAGCTGTACTCAGTGTCGGCAGCGACAGCAGGCAGCCGGAAATGCTCAGTTCCAGAACTGCCCCGTCAACTGATAGCAGCCACGGCCGGGTACAGCACATCTACCTTCCATTCAACTCAATAGGAGGTGGATTTGCAGTACATGGCCACAGCCACTATCAGAAGACAAAATAGATCCATAGCTGATCACATGAGATCAACGGGATACCAGGTGTCGAACACCAGCCGATCAGACATTGATGACCTATCCTAAGGGGCACTTTGCACGCTGCGACATCGCAGGCCGATGCTGCGATGCCGAGCGCGATAGTACCCGCCCCCGTCGCAGCAGCGATTTCCTTGTGATAGCTGCCGTAGCGAACATTATCGCTATGGCAGCTTCACATGGACTCACCTGTCCTGTGACCGTCGCTCTGGCCGGCGACCCGCCTCCTTGTTAAGGGGGCGGGTTGTGCTGCGTCATAGCGACGTCACACGCCAGGCGGCCAATCGGAGTGGAGGGGCGGAGATGAGTGGGATGTAAACATCCCGCCCATCTCCTTCCTTCCGCATATCCTACGGAAGCCGCAGTGACGCCGGTAGGAGATGTTCCTCGCTCCTGCGGCTTCACACACAGCGATGTGTGCTGCCGCAGGAGCGAGGAACAACATCGGACTGTCGCGTCAGCATAATCATGGATTACGCCGACGCTGCACCGATGATACGATTACGACGCTTTTGCGCTCGTTAATTGTATCATCGAGCCTTTACACACTACGATGTCGCATGCAATGCCGGATGTGCGTCATTTTCAATTTGACCCCACCGACATCGCACCTGCGATGTCGTAGTGTGCAAAGCCCGCCTAAGTATAGGCCATCAATGTTAAAGTAGTGGACAACCTCTTTAAGTTCATATCTGAAGGAGTCTCCAGCACATCTCACCAGTTTCATATGGTATTGTTTTCTCTCTCCACAATATACAGGATTGCTGGTAACTGTGGTGCCAACATTGGTCTAATATGTTTAGGGGGCCCTAGTGACATATAAACCTATATAGAAGATTGTTAAAAAAATGTAAACCTTAGTTTACTGGGGGCAGCAGTTGTGATACAATCAGAGTTTTAAGATGTAGCATATTGCAGAGCTCAGAAAGCTATCCTTAAGGCCCCGTCACACTAAGCAACATCGCTAGCAACATCGCTGCTAACGAACAACTTTTGTGACGTTGCTAGCGATGTTGCTGTGTGTGACATCCAGCAACAACCTGGCCCCTGCTGTGAGGTCGTTGGTTGTTGCTGAATGTCCTGGGCCATTTTTTAGTTGTTGCTCTCCCGCTGTGAAGCACAGATCGCTGTGTGTGACAGCGAGACAGCAACAACTAAATGTGCAGGCAGCAGGAGCCGGCTTCTGCAGAGGCTGGTAACCAATGTAAACATCGGGTAACCAAGAAGCCCTGTCCTTGGTTACCCGATATTTACCTTTGTTACCAGCCTCCCCCGCTCTCACTGTCAGTGCCGGCTCCTGCTTTGTGCACATTTAGCTGCAGGACACATCGGGTTAATTAACCCCATGTGTGCTGTAACTAGGAGAGCAGGGAGCCAGCGCTAAGCGATGTGCGCTGCTCCCTGCACATGTAGCTGCAGCACACATCGGGTAATTAACCCAATGTGTGCTGTTACTAGGAGAGCAGGGAGCCAGCGCTAAGCAGTGTGCGCTGCTCCCTGCACATTTAGCTGCAGCACACATCGGGTAATTAACCCAATGTGTGCTGTAGCTAGGAGAGCAGGGAGCCAGCGCTCAGTGTGCGCTGCTCCCTGCTCTGTGCACATTTAGCTGCAGCACACATCGGGTAATTAACCCGATGTGTGCTGTACTAGGAGAGCAGGGAGCCAGCGCTAAGCAGTGTGCGCTGCTCCTTGCTCTGTGCACATTTAGCTGCAGCACACATCGGGTAATTAACCCGATGTGTGCTGTACTAGGAGAGCAGGGAGCCAGCGCTCAATGTGCGCTGCTCCCTGCTCTCTGCACGTGTAGCTGCGTGAGCTGGTAACCAAGGTAAATATCGGGTTGGTTACCCGATATTTACCTTAGTTACCAAGCGCAGCATCTTCCACGCGGCGCTGGGGGCTGGTCACTGGTTGCTGGTGAGCTCACCAGCAACTCGTGTAGCCACGCTCCAGCGATCCCTGCCAGGTCAGGTTGCTGGTGGGATCGCTGGAGCGTCGCAGTGTGACATCTCACCAGCAACTTCCTAGCAACTTACCAGCGATCCCTATCGTTGTTGGGATCGCTGGTAAGTTGCTTAGTGTGACTGGACCTTTACACCCCTGATTAGCAGCTTTCTGTGTACATTTAATATTGACATTGAGCTGTTAATCAGTGTAATCAGTGCATGGTTGGACCAGTAGGCATGTGGGCAGCTAGTCCGCCAGTGATTATCTCCTGCTACTAAAATACTCATTATATTACAAAAACAGGACACTGAATAATAAATGACACATCTTTGAAAACTGTTTCAGACCCTATCTCGTGTTGATTACATAGCAAAAAAACTGCTGACAGATTATTTTTCATGTTTTCCCTAGAAACCTGAAGTCTAGAAAGATATTTTAGTCATGTCCTATTGGGTCACACAACGTGTCAATAAACTAATGCCTAAGTGCATTGTCTATAAATATTCATGATTAATATCTGTCATAATGTGATTTTAAAGCAAATCTGTCTCCAGATTTCTCAATACAAACTGGTACCTTATTAAATAGATCTTTTAGACTGACAAGGCTGATGTAATTACTTTGAAAATAAATGTCTAAACCTATTTGAAAGTTTTCTTTCCTGATAATAAAATGAGCATTTTATGAGTCCAACTAGTCTGTGACAGATCAGCTTTGAATGGCTTGTCCAGTACTTTTAGGCCCTGTGCGCATGCTGCGGATTTTACCGCGGATTTGCAGCAGAAAATGTGTCTAACATTTCTGCAGTGAATCCCCAGCAAAACCTAAGGCTATGTGTCCACGGTAGAATGTACCTGCGGATTTTTCTGCATGAAAATCCGCGACTTTCGCGGCAAATCCGCACCCGCGGATTTGCCGCGGATTTACCGCGGATTTTGATGCGGATTTTTTTTTTTTCCCCCCATTCTATACCCAAAATCCGCACCAAAATCCGCAACAATAATTGACATGCTGCAGATTTTTCCGGATCAAAATCTGCGGCAAATCCGCCGCGGAAAAATCCGCAGCATGGACACAGCATTTCCAAAATGCCATTGAAATGGCTTGGAAGTGCCGCTGCTGCAGATTTTTGGGAAATCCGCGGCAAATCCGCGGCAAAATCCGCGGTAAATCCGCAGCGTGGGCACATAGCCTAAGGGTATAAAAAAATGCTGTGCACACACTGTGTTTTTTTATACCTGCGGATTTTCCGCTACGGAATTAATGTGCATGTTACTTCTTTTCCTCAGGTACCTGCGGTTTTTGCTATAGATAATGTTAAAAATCCGCAGGGACCAACTTACGGAAAATCCGAGGTAAATCTGCAGCAAATCCACGGCAAATCCGCACCAAACAGCGGCAAAACTGCATGCGGATTTCGTTTCAGTTTTGGTTCGGTTTTTTACCCCAGGTGCGGGATTCTTTAGGAGAGTTCAGATTTTCCTTGAGAAAAAGTCACTTTCTAGTGCGCACATGTCCTTAAATTGATGATCCATACGTAAGATAGGTCAGCAATATCAGATCAGATAAGTTCAGCTGTTCCCCATGCCATGGACTGATGTGATCAGTGCCGGAGCTGCACAGCTCTGTAAATGGCATTGTGGCCATGGTAGGGTAATGCACATCTGCCATACTGGAATGAATAGGGGTGGATTTGCAGTACTCCTCTGTGACTAATAGGCTACTGCACAGTTGATTGAGATGTGCAGCTCATCACATCTGCCCAACACCAGAAACAGCTGATCATGGTGGGGGTTTGTGTGTTGCAACCCACAAATCTAATTTTGATAACCTATCTTAAGGATATGCCAACAATATAAGGCTATGTGCGCACAGTGCGATTTTCGCGGCGTTTTTGCGCGTTTTTCAGGTGCGTTTTTGGCCTCAAAACTGCATGACTTTGCTTCCCCAGCAAAGTCTATGAGTTTTCATTTTTGCTGTCCGCACACAACTTTTTTTTTAAGCTGCGTTCTTGAGCTTGAAAAAAAAAATGGACATGTGAATTCTTTCCTGCGTTTTTCTGCATGCGTTTTTTGACGCGTTTTTCGACGCGGGTGCGTTTTTCTGCGTTTTTAGCGGCCAAAAACGCACAAAAATGCAGCGTCAAAAATACGCAGTTTGTGAACTTAGCCTAAAAGGGCTGGAGAACCCTTTTAGCCACTCAAAAATTGAACAACCTGTTCTTTTTGTTTTTACATAATACCTACAGAGAGTGATATAAATATTGAACACATGACCAATTTTCTAAGTAAATATATTTCTAAAGGTGCTATTGACATGAATTTCTCACCAGATGTCAGTAACAACCCATCCAATTCACATTGACAAAGAAATCAAATAATGTTCATAAATTTAGTGATGAGAAATAAATAATGAGAAATGACACAGGGAACAAAAGGATTAAACACATGAAGAGAGAGGTGCAAAAAGCCATGGAAAGTCATGATACCAGCTGATATCTATCAGTACTTAGAAGCAATCACCCCAAAAACACCAAACCAACAATGACGTTTGGAAGTGGGAACATCATGATGTGGGGTTATTTTTCAGCGTGACACTGGCAAACATCATATACCGTATTTTTCGCTTTATAAGACGCACCTGATTATAAGACCCACCCCCAAATTTGGTGAAGGAATAGAGAATTTTTTAATAAATGGGGTCCGTCTTATAATGCCAGTGTCCGTCTAACAAATAATATAGGGTATACAGTTAGGTCCAGAAATATTTGGACAGTGACACAATTTTCGCGAGTTGGGCTCTGCATGCCACCACATTGGATTTGAAATGAAACCTCTACAACAGAATTCAAGTGCAGATTGTAACGTTTAATTTGAAGGTTTGAACAAAAATATCTGATAGAAATTGTAGGAATTGTACACATTTCTTTACAAACACTCCACATTTTAGGAGGTCAAAAGTAATTGGACAAATAAACCAAATCCAAACAAAATATTTTTATTTTCAATATTTTGTTGCGAATCCTTTGGAGGCAATCACTGCCTTAAGTCTGGAAGCCATGGACATCACCAAACGCTGGGTTTCCTCCTTCTTAATGCTTTGCCAGGCCTTTACAGCCGCAGCCTTCAGGTCTTGCTTGTTTCTGGGTCTTTCCGTCCTAAGTCTGGATTTGAGCAAGTGAAATGCATGCTCAATTGGGTTAAGATCTGATGATTGACTTGACCATTAAAGAATGTTCAACTTTTTTGCACTCATGAACTCCTGGGTAGCTTTGGCTGTATGCTTGGGGTCATTGTCCATCTGTACTATGAAGCGCCGTCCGATCAACTTTGCGGCATTTGGCTGAATCTGGGCTGAAAGTATATCCCGGTACACTTCAGAATTCATCCGGCTACTCTTGTCTGCTGTTATGTCATCAATAAACACAAGTGACCCAGTGCCATTGAAAGCCATACATGCCCATGCCATCACGTTGCCTCCACCATGTTTTACAGAGGATGTGGTGTGCCTTGGATCATGTGCCGTTCCCTTTCTTCGCCAAAATTTTTGCTTCCCATCATTCTGGTACAGGTTGATCTTTGTCTCATCTGTCCATAGAATACTTTTCCAGAACTGAGCTGGCTTCATGAGGTGTTTTTCAGCAAATTTAACTCTGGCCTGTCTATTTTTGGAATTGATGAATGGTTTGCATCTAGATGTGAACCCTTTGTATTTACTTTCATGGAGTCTTCTCTTTACTGTTGACTTAGAGACAGATACACCTACTTCACTGAGAGTGTTCTGGACTTCAGTTGATGTTGTGAACGGGTTCTTCTTCACCAAAGAAAGTATGTGGCGATCATCCACCACTGTTGTCATGCGTGGACGCCCAGGCCTTTTTGAGTTCCCAAGCTCACCAGTCAATTCCTTTTTTCTCAGAATGTACCCGACTGTTGATTTTGCTACTCCAAGCATGTCTGCTATCTCTCTGATGGATTTTTTCTTTTTTTTCAGCCTCAGGATGTTCTGCTTCACCTCAATTGAGAGTTCCTTAGACCGCATGTTGTCTGGTCACAGCAACAGCTTCCAAATGCAAAACCACACACCTGTAATCAACCCCAGACCTTTTAACTACTTCATTGATTACAGGTTAACAAGGAAGACGCCTTCAGAGTTAATTGCAGCCCTTAGAGTCCCTTGTCCAATTACTTTTGGTCCCTTGAAAAAGAGGAGGCTATGCATTACAGAGCTATGATTCCTAAACCCTTTCTCCGATTTGGATGTGAATACTCTCATATTGCAGCTGGGAGTGTGCACTTTCAGCCCATATTATATATATAATTGTATTTCTGAACATGTTTTTGTAAACAGCTAAAATAACAAAACTTGTGTCACTGTCCAAATATTTCTGGACCTAACTGTATGTCCCTCATAGCCCCCTCATCCTAAAATTAGCCCCCTTAATCTGGATATGGCCAACCTTATATTGAACACGTCCCCCAGTGATGCCACATTTCCCCTATGGCTGGCACACATCCTCTATGGCTGGCACACGGCCCCTGTGGCTGGCACACAGGCCCACTCTGGCTGGCACACAGGCCCACTGTGGCTGGCATACAGGCCCACTGTGGCTGGCATACAGGCCCACTGTGGCTGGCATACAGGCCCTCTGTGGCTGGCATACAGGCCCACTCTTGCAGGCACACAGGTTCACTGTGACTGGCATACAGGCCCACTGTGGCTAGCATACAGGCCCACTGTGGCTGGCATACAGGCCCACTGTGGCTGGCATACAGGCCCACTGTGGCTGGCAGACAGGCCCACTGTGGCAGGCAGACAGGCCCACTGTGGCAGGCATACAGGCCCACTCTAGCAGGCACACAGGCCCACTGTGGCTGGCATACAGGCCCACTGTGGCTGGCATACAGGCCCACTGTGGCTGGCATACAGGCCCACTCTACAAGGCAGACAGGCCCACTGTGGCAGGCAGACAGGCCCACTGTGGCAGGCAGACAGGCCCATTGTGGCAGGCAGACAGGCCCACTGTGGCAGGCAGACAGGCCCATTGTGGCAGGCAGACAGGCCCACTGGGGCAGGCACACAGGTCCACTGTGGCAGGCACACATCACCCTCTGTTACATATCGCCCCCATGTTGCTGCTTTTAGTAAAATAAACTCTTTCCTTACCTTCTGCAGCACTGTCCTGTCTCGTGTCTCCCTCCTCGGGGTTGAGCTCCTCCTGTCTCTTGCACTTCCTACTTCCTGGTTCTAGTGCAGGTCATGTGATCAGGACAGCAGAGATATCTCTGCGTTCCTAATCACAGCAGCAAGAGGGAGACCAGGCAGACGCTGGAGGAGGTGAGTAAAGAGTTTATTATTTTACTATGGGCAGCAGCATGGGGGCCATATCTAACACAGGGGGAGGGGGGATCCTGTGCAATCAAAGGTAAGCACAGGCAGATAATATGCACAGCTCCCCCAGCCCATCAGCGCGATGCAGTTTCAGCACCACGTTTCTGATGGACAGCGGCTGTGCATATTATATGAGCGGGAGCAGGAGATCAAACGCTGCCGCTCCCAGCTCTCCCTGCCCCCAGCACCCCCCAGCACCGCTCCAGAGCTGCCTGCACCTCCACTGGACTCTGTATATATATACACCCCCCCTCCCGTATATTCGGATTATAAGACGCACCCCCTACTTTCCCCCAAAATTTGGGGGAACAAAAGTGCGTCTTATAAAGCGAAAAATACGGTACATAGTAACATAGTAACATAGTTTGTAAGGCGGAAGGAAGACCTTATGTCCATCTAGTTCAGCCTATTTATGATTGAAGTAACGATGAATGGACAAATGTACCAGGGCATTGCAGCTATAAGACCCCTCACTGGCAGCCAGACTGGCTTGTCAGGTCTCCGCAAAGAGAAACGTTTTCCCCTTAGATCCCACTATATCATCTCAAAAGCCAGATCAGTTCCCATACTTTGCACTGACGAGGGGCAATCAGCACGGAATACCGTGTCTGCAAATTGGGGTTCTGATGTGGTATAAATCTTAAGTCATATGAAAAGGCTTGTTAAAGGGCCACTTTTGACTATTAGGATTGCTACTTCCAACAGGTAGTGCTAGAGTTTGTCTCCTTACTCCCTGGAGAGACAATTTGAATATTTCCCAGAGGGGCATTGCAGTTATAAGACATCTGTTGAGAAATTCATGTCAATAGCATCTTTACAAATATATTTATTTACAAAATGGTTGACGTGTTCAATACTTATTTCACCGGCTGTGAGTATTATTATTTACAACACAAAGACAATAAACTGAAAGAATACCTGGATTGGTGAACACATCTGTATTACTCCAGTAAGGTAAGAAGGTACACACAGGTAGTCGATGATATTTTAATGGAGTAGATGAAAGGTCTGGATGTCTTCCACCGCTGTCTCCTAAGGATGAGAGTTGTTGAAGCTGTGCTGAGTCTCTCAAGGTTCCTAAAAAAAAATAAAGTATAAAAGCCTGTTTTTCACCTATGTTTTCACATCTCAGAGCCTTTTTAAGAACTTTCCAGATTTTAGTGACCTTACAATTTAACTGCTTCCTTTTGCTATAAGTCAAAACCAAATAAAAGAACAATGCAAAGAAATTATTAGAAGTCCGGCCAATCTCCCAAATACGATATGTTTAACTTTAGGAGCAGTTTTAAGAGCTTTGCTGTCATACTAAACATTGCATGTTTCCATTTAATCCCTTTAATGCATAACTGTCTTGTAAAAAAACCATTACCAGAAGTAAAATAACCAATAACATATAGTATCCATCCCATAAAACTTACCAATATATTGACATAAATAAATGTGGACCGTGTAAAATGACGTTACCAATACCTCTACATAAACATATCTTTTATAGCAGGATAAAGAGAAAAGTAAAAAATATATCATTTTGCTCCAAATAAATCCAAAAGCAGAACTCCTCGAATTGTGTGAACTCTTGGGAAATGGTTGGATTCTTACTTAACCCCTTGCTGACATGGCTAATTTACGTTTTTGTGTATTATTTTTTTTCCTCCCCTTCTTCCCAGACCCATATTTTTTTATTTTTATGTCCACATATCCGTATACCGTAAGAGCTTGTTTTTTTATGGGACAAGTTGTACTTGATTAGCAACATTCATTTTACCACATATTGCACTGGAAAATGAGGGAAAAAATTCCATATGCAGTGAAACTGTAAAAAAAAAATACAATTCTGAAATTGCTTTTGGGAATTATTTTTACAGACAGCATAGAGTAGGGAAAATAAGTATTTCATACACTGCCGATTTTGCAAGTGTTCCCACCAACAAAGAATGGAGATTATTGTAGTACACTGCACCTGTGACAGACAAAATCGCCCAAAAAAATCCAGAAAATCCCATTGTATTTTTAAATAATTAATTTGCATTTTACTGCATAAAATAAGTATTTGATACAATGAAAACACAGAACTTAATATTTGATACAGAAACCTTTGTTTGCAATTACAGATAGGGATGGGTGAACTTTACAGTTCGGGGTCCGTACCGAACACACGGTGTTCGTGCATACGACCCCGAACATGAGCTTTCTGAGATGTTCGTGTTACAGTTTGTGTTACAGTTCGGGTCCAGGGGCTGTTAAAAAAAAAGCATGTTATTAAAAAAACATTATGATCACACTTACAGGTCTCGCGACGCCCTGCAGACTTTGTCTCCCGGCGCTTCTGCTTCCGCATCCGGGCGACTACGGGCTGCAGAGAATCCCAGCCCCCAGCTGCCTGGCTTTACCTGACTGGCGATCAAAAAAATGAATGGGCCTCCCTGTATTTTGATTGCCAGCCAAGGTAACGCCAGGGAGATGGGGCGCTACATCATTTTTTTAATGATTTATTTATTTTCACAGTACTGTGATGTCAAGCAATCAAAATACAGGGAAGCCCATTTTTTTAGTTATTTAAATAAATAAAAAAAATGCGTGGGCTCCCGCTGCATTTTTTGCATTGCTAGCTAAGGGTAATCCAAGCAGCTACTGACTAGAGATGAGCGAACCGGTCCCGGTTCGGCTCGAGGCGGTTCGCCGAACGGGGGGTCTGGCTCGAGTTCGGCTCGTCGAACGTTCGACGAACCGAACTCGAGCCCATAGGAAACAATGGCAGGCAATCACAAACACAGTAAAACACCTAGAAAACACCCTCAAAGGTGTCCAAAAGGTGACAAACAACTCACAACACAACACAAACACATGGGAAAGTGACAAGGACATGTACTCATGCGAAAACAAAACAGCTGGACAAGGAAAAAGAGGAGGACACACAGATATAGGCATGGCACGCCCTTCTAAAGTCATGTAAAACACCGCAAGGTGACTCCAAGCGGAGTCTCCCTTTTTTCCAAAAATTGGGCCCCACACACCCACCCCTTCAGTGGCAGCAGTTGTGCCCCAGTTGTACACTTCACAGCTAGATTTGCATCAAGCACATTCAAAAATACGCCATTCTTATCCGTCCCCAGGATGACACCGGGGTAGGTAGCAAAGTCTTTCCTGATCCCAGCTCTGTTCATCTTGGCTTCTTTTAAAAACACAGCAAGCAAGGGTTACTCCAAGCGGAGTCTCCCTTTTTTCCAAAAATTGGGCCCCACACACACCCACCCCTTCAGTGGCAGCACTTGGGCCCCAGTTGTACACTTCACAGCTAGATTTGCATCAAGCACATTCAAAAATACGCTATTCTTAACCGTCCCCAGGATGACACCGGGGTAGGTAGCAAAGTCTTTCCTGATCCCAGCTCTGTTCATCTTGGCTTCTTTTAAAAACACAGCAAGCAAGGGTTACTCCAAGCGGAGTCTCCCTTTTTTCCAAAAATTGGGCCACACAGACACCCACCCCATCAGTGGCAGCACTTGGGCCCTAGTTGCAAACAGGATGTTTTGATTTGCATCAAGCACATTCAAAAATACGCTATTCTTAGCCGTCCACAGGATGACACCGGGGTAGGTAGCAAAGTCTTTCCTGATCCCAGCTCTGTTCATCTTGGCTTCTTTTAAAAACACAGCAAGCAAGGGTTACTCCAAGCGGAGTCTCCCTTTTTTCCAAAAATTGGGCCACACAGACACCCACCCCATCAGTGGCAGCACTTGGGCCCTAGTTGCAAACAGGATGTTTTGATTTGCATCAAGCACATTCAAAAATACGCTATTCTTAGCCGTCCCCAGGATGACACCGGGGTAGGTAGCAAAGTCTTTGCTGACCCATGACTTGTTCATCTTGGCTTCTTTTAAAAACAATGTAAGCAAGGGTTACTCCAAGCGGAGTCTCCCTTTTTTCCAAAAATTGGGCCACACAGACACCCACCCCATCAGTGGCAGCACTTGGGCCCTAGTTGCAAACAGGATGTTTTGATTTGCATCAAGCACATTCAAAAATACGCTATTCTTAGCCGTCCCCAGGATGACACCGGGGTAGGTAGCAAAGTCTTTGCTGACCCATGACTTGTTCATCTTGGCTTCTTTTAAAAACAATGTAAGCAAGGGTTACTCCAAGCGGAGTCTCCCTTTTTTCCAAAAATTGGGCCACACAGACACCCACCCCATCAGTGGCAGCACTTGGGCCCTAGTTGCAAACAGGATGTTTTGATTTGCATCAAGCACATTCAAAAATACGCTATTCTTAGCCGTCCACAGGATGACACCGGGGTAGGTAGCAAAGTCTTTCCTGATCCCAGCTCTGTTCATCTTGGCTTCTTTTAAAAACACAGCAAGCAAGGGTTACTCCAAGCGGAGTCTCCCTTTTTTCCAAAAATTGGGCCACACAGACACCCACCCCATCAGTGGCAGCACTTGGGCCCTAGTTGCAAACAGGATGTTTTGATTTGCATCAAGCACATTCAAAAATACGCTATTCTTAGCCGTCCCCAGGATGACACCGGGGTAGGTAGCAAAGTCTTTGCTGACCCATGACTTGTTCATCTTGGCTTCTTTTAAAAACAATGTAAGCAAGGGTTACTCCAAGCGGAGTCTCCCTTTTTTCCAAAAATTGGGCCACACAGACACCCACCCCATCAGTGGCAGCACTTGGGCCCTAGTTGCAAACAGGATGTTTTGATTTGCATCAAGCACATTCAAAAATACGCTATTCTTAGCCGTCCCCAGGATGACACTGGGGTAGGTAGCAAAGTCTTTGCTGACCCATGACTTGTTCATCTTGGCTTCTTTTAAAAACAATGTAAGCAAGGGTTACTCCAAGCGGAGTCTCCCTTTTTTCCAAAAATTGGGCCACACAGACACCCACCCCATCAGTGGCAGCACTTGGGCCCTAGTTGCAAACAGGATGTTTTGATTTGCATCAAGCACATTCAAAAATACGCTATTCTTAGCCGTCCCCAGGATGACACCGGGGTAGGTAGCAAAGTCTTTGCTGACCCATGACTTGTTCATCTTGGCTTCTTTTAAAAACAATGTAAGCAAGGGTTACTCCAAGCGGAGTCTCCCTTTTTTCCAAAAATTGGGCCACACAGACACCCACCCCATCAGTGGCAGCACTTGGGCCCTAGTTGCAAACAGGATGTTTTGATTTGCATCAAGCACATTCAAAAATACGCTATTCTTAGCCGTCCACAGGATGACACCGGGGTAGGTAGCAAAGTCTTTCCTGATCCCAGCTCTGTTCATCTTGGCTTCTTTTAAAAACACAGCAAGCAAGGGTTACTCCAAGCGGAGTCTCCCTTTTTTCCAAAAATTGGGCCACACAGACACCCACCCCATCAGTGGCAGCACTTGGGCCCTAGTTGCAAACAGGATGTTTTGATTTGCATCAAGCACATTCAAAAATACGCTATTCTTAGCCGTCCCCAGGATGACACCGGGGTAGGTAGCAAAGTCTTTGCTGACCCATGACTTGTTCATCTTGGCTTCTTTTAAAAACAATGTAAGCAAGGGTTACTCCAAGCGGAGTCTCCCTTTTTTCCAAAAATTGGGCCACACAGACACCCACCCCATCAGTGGCAGCACTTGGGCCCTAGTTGCAAACAGGATGTTTTGATTTGCATCAAGCACATTCAAAAATACGCTATTCTTAGCCGTCCACAGGATGACACCGGGGTAGGTAGCAAAGTCTTTCCTGATCCCAGCTCTGTTCATCTTGGCTTCTTTTAAAAACACAGCAAGCAAGGGTTACTCCAAGCGGAGTCTCCCTTTTTTCCAAAAATTGGGCCACACAGACACCCACCCCATCAGTGGCAGCACTTGGGCCCTAGTTGCAAACAGGATGTTTTGATTTGCATCAAGCACATTCAAAAATACGCTATTCTTAGCCGTCCACAGGATGACACCGGGGTAGGTAGCAAAGTCTTTCCTGATCCCAGCTCTGTTCATCTTGGCTTCTTTTAAAAACACAGCAAGCAAGGGTTACTCCAAGCGGAGTCTCCCTTTTTTCCAAAAATTGGGCCACACAGACACCCACCCCATCAGTGGCAGCACTTGGGCCCTAGTTGCAAACAGGATGTTTTGATTTGCATCAAGCACATTCAAAAATACGCTATTCTTAGCCGTCCACAGGATGACACCGGGGTAGGTAGCAAAGTCTTTCCTGATCCCAGCTCTGTTCATCTTGGCTTCTTTTAAAAACACAGCAAGCAAGGGTTACTCCAAGCGGAGTCTCCCTTTTTTCCAAAAATTGGGCCACACAGACACCCACCCCATCAGTGGCAGCACTTGGGCCCTAGTTGCAAACAGGATGTTTTGATTTGCATCAAGCACATTCAAAAATACGCTATTCTTAGCCGTCCCCAGGATGACACTGGGGTAGGTAGCAAAGTCTTTGCTGACCCATGACTTGTTCATCTTGGCTTCTTTTAAAAACAATGTAAGCAAGGGTTACTCCAAGCGGAGTCTCCCTTTTTTCCAAAAATTGGGCCACACAGACACCCACCCCATCAGTGGCAGCACTTGGGCCCTAGTTGCAAACAGGATGTTTTGATTTGCATCAAGCACATTCAAAAATACGCTATTCTTAGCCGTCCCCAGGATGACACCGGGGTAGGTAGCAAAGTCTTTGCTGACCCATGACTTGTTCATCTTGGCTTCTTTTAAAAACAATGTAAGCAAGGGTTACTCCAAGCGGAGTCTCCCTTTTTTCCAAAAATTGGGCCACACAGACACCCACCCCATCAGTGGCAGCACTTGGGCCCTAGTTGCAAACAGGATGTTTTGATTTGCATCAAGCACATTCAAAAATACGCTATTCTTAGCCGTCCACAGGATGACACCGGGGTAGGTAGCAAAGTCTTTCCTGATCCCAGCTCTGTTCATCTTGGCTTCTTTTAAAAACACAGCAAGCAAGGGTTACTCCAAGCGGAGTCTCCCTTTTTTCCAAAAATTGGGCCACACAGACACCCACCCCATCAGTGGCAGCACTTGGGCCCTAGTTGCAAACAGGATGTTTTGATTTGCATCAAGCACATTCAAAAATACGCTATTCTTAGCCGTCCCCAGGATGACACCGGGGTAGGTAGCAAAGTCTTTGCTGACCCATGACTTGTTCATCTTGGCTTCTTTTAAAAACAATGTAAGCAAGGGTTACTCCAAGCGGAGTCTCCCTTTTTTCCAAAAATTGGGCCACACAGACACCCACCCCATCAGTGGCAGCACTTGGGCCCTAGTTGCAAACAGGATGTTTTGATTTGCATCAAGCACATTCAAAAATACGCTATTCTTAGCCGTCCACAGGATGACACCGGGGTAGGTAGCAAAGTCTTTCCTGATCCCAGCTCTGTTCATCTTGGCTTCTTTTAAAAACACAGCAAGCAAGGGTTACTCCAAGCGGAGTCTCCCTTTTTTCCAAAAATTGGGCCACACAGACACCCACCCCATCAGTGGCAGCACTTGGGCCCTAGTTGCAAACAGGATGTTTTGATTTGCATCAAGCACATTCAAAAATACGCTATTCTTAGCCGTCCCCAGGATGACACCGGGGTAGGTAGCAAAGTCTTTGCTGACCCATGACTTGTTCATCTTGGCTTCTTTTAAAAACAATGTAAGCAAGGGTTACTCCAAGCGGAGTCTCCCTTTTTTCCAAAAATTGGGCCACACAGACACCCACCCCATCAGTGGCAGCACTTGGGCCCTAGTTGCAAACAGGATGTTTTGATTTGCATCAAGCACATTCCAAATCCACAAGCATTTACTCTCCCCAGGATGACACAGGGGTAGTAAATTCCTTCTGGATCCATGACTTGTTCATTTTGATGAACGTCAGTCTGTCCACATTGTCACTGGACAGACGCGTGCGCTTATCTGTCAGCACACACCCAGCAGCACTGAATACACGTTCAGAGACAACGCTGGCAGCTGGACACGACAAAATCTCCAAGGCGTAAGTTGCGAGCTCTGGCCATTTTTGTAGGTTTGAAGCCCAAAAGGAGCAAGGCTCCAGTTGCACAGTCATGGCATCGATGTTCATTTGGAGATACTCCTGTATCATCCTCTCCAGCCGTTGACTATGTGTCAGACTTGTTGTCTCTGGTGGCCTTGCAAAAGAGGGTCTAAAAAAATTATGAAAAGATTCCATAAAATTGCTGTTACCGGCACCAGAAAAGGTCCTACTGGTACGGGTAGACTGTTGAAGATGACGAGACCGTCCCATGTTTGTCAAGTTACAACTGGGAGATTCACTCCCTGCACCTGCACGGTTGTTTGGTGGAAAAGCCGAGCTAAGATCTAGTAACAGCTTCTGCTGATACTCCTGCATACGTGCGTCCCTTTCTATGGCTGGAATTATGTCACAAAATTTGGACTTGTACCGGGGATCTAATAGTGTGGCAATCCAGTAGTCATCATCACTTCTAATTTTGACAATACGACTGTCATGTTGGAGGTAGTGCAACAAAAAGGCACTCATGTGTCTTGCGCAGCCATGCGGACCAAGTCCATGCTGTGTTTGTGGCATAGAGGTGCTACCCGTTCTTTCTTCCTCTGACATCTGACCCCAACCTCTTTCAACTGAAATTTGACCAAGGTCTCCCTCATCCGCTGAGTCTTCCATGTCCATGGACAGTTCGTCCTCCATTTCTTCATGTTCTCCTGCACCTTGCTCAACATTTCGCCTGCTACTATGCGCCCTTGTCGATCCCTGTCCCCCATGGTCCCATGCCTGCTGCGTTGGTGATGATGAACGTCTGGACCTTGGTGATGTTGTTGTCCCTTGCGCATATGAATCCTCCTGTAGTTCCTCCCCTTCATGTTGTCCCACCCCCTGACTCCGAATAGTGTTTAGCGTGTGCTCCAGCATGTAAATGACTGGAATCGTCATGCTGATAATGGCATTGTCAGCGCTAAACATATTCGTCGCCATGTCGAAACTGTGCAGAAGGGTGCATAGGTCCTTGATCTGAGACCACTCCATCAGGGTGATCTGCCCCACCTCTGCATCTCGTTGGCCCAGGCTATACGTCATGACGTATTGCACCAGGGCTCTGCGGTGCTGCCACAGTCGCTGTAACATGTGGAGAGTTGAATTCCAGCGTGTCGCCACATCGCATTTCAGGCGATGAACCGGCAGGCCGAAAGACTTCTGGAGCGATGCAAGTCGCTCTGCTGCGGCGCTTGAACGGCGGAAGTGAGCTGACAGTTTTCGTGCCCTGTTCAGAAGGCCATCTAGGCCGGGATAGTGTGTTAAAAATTGCTGCACGACAAGGTTCAACACGTGAGCCATACAAGGTACGTGTGTCACCTTGCCCAGGCGAAGTGCCGCACCCAGGTTTGCAGCATTGTCGCACACGGCCTTACCAGGCTGCAGTTTGAGTGGAGACAACCATTTATTAAACTCGGACCGCAAAGCTGACCACAACTCCTCAGCTGTGTGACTCTTATTACCAAGACATGTCAAGCTAAAGACCGCCTGATGCCGTTGCGCTCTGCTGCCAGCATAGTAATGAGGGGTGCGTGATTCCTTCTGCGCAGTGAGAACGCTGGTGGCCTGACCAGGCAGGCTTGGGGCGGAGGTGGAGGACCCAGATGAGGTGGAGGATGCAGAAGCAGTGGCGGAACTTGGACAGACAGAGGATTGACACACAAGTCGTGGGGACGGCAAGACTTGTGCAGCAGACCCTTCACCATCTATCACCATAGTTACCCAGTGCCCAGTCAGCGACATGTAACGTCCCTGTCCATGCTTACTGGTCCAAGTATCGGTGGTGAAATGCACCCGTTCACACACAGAGTTTCTCAAGGAAGCGGTGATGTTGTGTGCGACATGCTGGTGTAGCGCGGGCACACCTTTCTTAGAGAAGTAGTGGCGACTAGGCATCTGGTACTGGGGCACAGCGACAGACATAAGGTCTCTAAAATCCTGTGTGTCCACTAGGCGGAAAGGCAGCATTTCGGTAGCCAACAGCTTACAGAGGGATAGAGTCAACCTCTTAGCTTTGTCATGGGTCGGAGGAAGTGGCCTTTTATTTGACCACATCTGAGGGACAGAGATCTGGCTGCTGTGTGTAGACGGTGTTGAGTAGGGTGTCCCTGGAAAAATGCAGGTTTGTGAGGAAAGTGCAGGCGGAGACATGATGTTGCCTTCATCCAACGTTGGTGCTATCGATGTCTGAGAGAGCTGTACACACTCACTTGTTTCCCCTTCCAAACCAACTGACGACCTTACAAGCAAACTGCCTGTTGCGGTTACAGTGGTGGAAGTTTTGCGTGGAAAAACAGGTGTGGCAGCTGTCCCCACAGTCCTAGAAGATGAAGAGCGCGCGGATGCAGTGGAAGGGGCGGGCGGTGGATGGTTCGCTCCGCTAGGCCGCATTGCAGCACGGTGAGCTTCCCACCGGGACTTATGATATTTATTCATGTGACGATTCATGGAAGAAGTTGTCAAACTGCTGAGCTTTTGACCTCTACTAAGAGAATCATGACAAATGTTACATATCACATGAGTTGGGCGATCTTTTTCGATGTGAAAAAAGGACCAGGCTAGGCAAGGCTTAGAGGCCATGCGACCTGTTGATCCACCCCGAATAATGCTCATAGGCAGAGTGGTGGCTGAGGATGCAGTTGTAGACGTGCTACCAGTGCTCCGACTCTGTCCAGGAAGGCGCAAGGTAACTTCGTCGTCGGTTGCATCCTCCTCCACCGCCTCTGTTGACCTCCTCGAGTGCCTGACTGGGGGTTGACAGTAGGTGGGATCTAGAACGTCATCATCAATTGTTGTGTTTGCACTCCCCTCCCCCTCAGACCGAGCCTCTTCTTGCCCTGACGGAATATTTAAGTTGTCATCCCAATCGGGTATCTGCGTCTCATCTTCATCAGTATGTTCCTCATTGTCTATAACCACAGGTGTTACAGTTTGTGACAAAGGGTCAACATTATGCTCAGAAACTTGGTCCTCACGGCCTGAATCTGAGTCACAAAGGTTCTGGGCATCACTGCAGACCATTTCCTGTTCTGTACTCACTGTAGCTTGGGAGCAGACCTCTGATTCCCAGGCTATAGTGTGACTGAACAGCTCTGCAGACTCAGCCATCTCAGTTCCACCATACTGTGCAGGGCTGATGGAGACTTCAGAGCTGGGAGAAATCAAGTGTGATTGGGATGACAACTCAGAGGACTGGTGTTTTTTGGATGCGGTACTTGAAGTGGCTGAGAGGGCACTTGTTGGACCACTTGAGATCCATTCAAGCATTTTCCTTTTTTGCCCATCATCTACCTTTCTTCCTGTTGTTCGTGTCCGTAAAAAAGGGAGCACATCGGATTGTCCACGGTAAGTAGTAGACATCTTACTTTTGCTGGTAGATGGTCTATCTTCAGCAGATGATAATGGAGCTTTGCCACCTTCCCCACGGACAAAACCTTTTTTGCCTTTTCCACCACGCCTCTTCCCCTTTCCACCAGCATCTGTCATTTTGCCACTCATGTTGATTGCGACAAGATTGTGGACTGAAAATGTGGTAGTAAAAATTGAGAGGTGGTGAAGATTGCAGTGGTGGTCTAGCTTTATTAACAGCAGAATAATAAAGAATAAATATCCCTGACAATGCAACTTAGTTATAATTAGTTGGAGTGTGCAACGCAGGCAGACGTGCTGCAAATGTCTTTGCACTAGTGGGACTATAGCAAAGTCCAATAGCCACGTATAGGATGCCACTAGGTACACTGAGTGTTTGCTAGTATAATGGCTTGGTTAGAATGAGTTGTAGTGTGCAACGCAGGCAGACGCGCTCTGCAAATGTCTTTGCACTAGTGGGACTATAGCAAAGTCCAATAGCCACGTATAGGATGCCACTAGGTACACTGAGTGTTTGCTAGTATAATGGCTTGGTTAGAATGAGTTGTAGTGTGCAACGCAGGCAGACGCGCTCTGCAAATGTCTTTGCACTAGTGGGACTATAGCAAAGTCCAATAGCCACGTATAGGATGCCACTAGGTACACTGAGTGTTTGCTACTATAATGGCTTGGTTAGAATGAGTTGTAGTGTGCAACGCAGGCAGACGCGCTCTGCAAATGTCTTTGCACTAGTGGGACTATAGCAAAGTCCAATAGCCACGTATAGGATGCCACTAGGTACACTGAGTGTTTGCTAGTATAATGGCTTGGTTAGAATGAGTTGTAGTGTGCAACGCAGGCAGACGCGCTCTGCAAATGTCTTTGCACTAGTGGGACTATAGCAAAGTCCAATAGCCACGTATAGGATGCCACTAGGTACACTGAGTGTTTGCTAGTATAATGGCTTGGTTAGAATGAGTTGTAGTGTGCAACGCAGGCAGACGCGCTCTGCAAATGTCTTTGCACTAGTGGGACTATAGCAAAGTCCAATAGCCACGTATAGGATGCCACTAGGTACACTGAGTGTTTGCTAGTATAATGGCTTGGTTAGAATGAGTTGTAGTGTGCAACGCAGGCAGACGCGCTCTGCAAATGTCTTTGCACTAGTGGGACTATAGCAAAGTCCAATAGCCACGTATAGGATGCCACTAGGTACACTGAGTGTTTGCTAGTATAATGGCTTGGTTAGAATGAGTTGTAGTGTGCAACGCAGGCAGACGCGCTCTGCAAATGTCTTTGCACTAGTGGGACTATAGCAAAGTCCAATAGCCACGTATAGGATGCCACTAGGTACACTGAGTGTTTGCTAGTATAATGGCTTGGTTAGAATGAGTTGTAGTGTGCAACGCAGGCAGACGCGCTCTGCAAATGTCTTTGCACTAGTGGGACTATAGCAAAGTCCAATAGCCACGTATAGGATGCCACTAGGTACACTGAGTGTTTGCTAGTATAATGGCTTGGTTAGAATGAGTTGTAGTGTGCAACGCAGGCAGACGCGCTCTGCAAATGTCTTTGCACTAGTGGGACTATAGCAAAGTCCAATAGCCACGTATAGGATGCCACTAGGTACACTGAGTGTTTGCTAGTATAATGGCTTGGTTAGAATGAGTTGTAGTGTGCAACGCAGGCAGACGCGCTCTGCAAATGTCTTTGCACTAGTGGGACTATAGCAAAGTCCAATAGCCACGTATAGGATGCCACTAGGTACACTGAGTGTTTGCTAGTATAATGGCTTGGTTAGAATGAGTTGTAGTGTGCAACGCAGGCAGACGCGCTCTGCAAATGTCTTTGCACTAGTGGGACTATAGCAAAGTCCAATAGCCACGTATAGGATGCCACTAGGTACACTGAGTGTTTGCTAGTATAATGGCTTGGTTAGAATGAGTTGTAGTGTGCAACGCAGGCAGACGCGCTCTGCAAATGTCTTTGCACTAGTGGGACTATAGCAAAGTCCAATAGCCACGTATAGGATGCCACTAGGTACACTGAGTGTTTGCTAGTATAATGGCTTGGTTAGAATGAGTTGTAGTGTGCAACGCAGGCAGACGCGCTCTGCAAATGTCTTTGCACTAGTGGGACTATAGCAAAGTCCAATAGCCACGTATAGGATGCCACTAGGTACACTGAGTGTTTGCTAGTATAATGGCTTGGTTAGAATGAGTTGTAGTGTGCAACGCAGGCAGACGCGCTCTGCAAATGTCTTTGCACTAGTGGGACTATAGCAAAGTCCAATAGCCACGTATAGGATGCCACTAGGTACACTGAGTGTTTGCTAGTATAATGGCTTGGTTAGAATGAGTTGTAGTGTGCAACGCAGGCAGACGCGCTCTGCAAATGTCTTTGCACTAGTGGGACTATAGCAAAGTCCAATAGCCACGTATAGGATGCCACTAGGTACACTGAGTGTTTGCTAGTATAATGGCTTGGTTAGAATGAGTTGTAGTGTGCAACGCAGGCAGACGCGCTCTGCAAATGTCTTTGCACTAGTGGGACTATAGCAAAGTCCAATAGCCACGTATAGGATGCCACTAGGTACACTGAGTGTTTGCTAGTATAATGGCTTGGTTAGAATGAGTTGTAGTGTGCAACGCAGGCAGACGCGCTCTGCAAATGTCTTTGCACTAGTGGGACTATAGCAAAGTCCAATAGCCACGTATAGGATGCCACTAGGTACACTGAGTGTTTGCTAGTATAATGGCTTGGTTAGAATGAGTTGTAGTGTGCAACGCAGGCAGACGCGCTCTGCAAATGTCTTTGCACTAGTGGGACTATAGCAAAGTCCAATAGCCACGTATAGGATGCCACTAGGTACACTGAGTGTTTGCTAGTATAATGGCTTGGTTAGAATGAGTTGTAGTGTGCAACGCAGGCAGACGCGCTCTGCAAATGTCTTTGCACTAGTGGGACTATAGCAAAGTCCAATAGCCACGTATAGGATGCCACTAGGTACACTGAGTGTTTGCTAGTATAATGGCTTGGTTAGAATGAGTTGTAGTGTGCAACGCAGGCAGACGCGCTCTGCAAATGTCTTTGCACTAGTGGGACTATAGCAAAGTCCAATAGCCACGTATAGGATGCCACTAGGTACACTGAGTGTTTGCTAGTATAATGGCTTGGTTAGAATGAGTTGTAGTGTGCAACGCAGGCAGACGCGCTCTGCAAATGTCTTTGCACTAGTGGGACTATAGCAAAGTCCAATAGCCACGTATAGGATGCCACTAGGTACACTGAGTGTTTGCTAGTATAATGGCTTGGTTAGAATGAGTTGTAGTGTGCAACGCAGGCAGACGCGCTCTGCAAATGTCTTTGCACTAGTGGGACTATAGCAAAGTCCAATAGCCACGTATAGGATGCCACTAGGTACACTGAGTGTTTGCTAGTATAATGGCTTGGTTAGAATGAGTTGTAGTGTGCAACGCAGGCAGACGCGCTCTGCAAATGTCTTTGCACTAGTGGGACTATAGCAAAGTCCAATAGCCACGTATAGGATGCCACTAGGTACACTGAGTGTTTGCTAGTATAATGGCTTGGTTAGAATGAGTTGTAGTGTGCAACGCAGGCAGACGCGCTCTGCAAATGTCTTTGCACTAGTGGGACTATAGCAAAGTCCAATAGCCACGTATAGGATGCCACTAGGTACACTGAGTGTTTGCTAGTATAATGGCTTGGTTAGAATGAGTTGTAGTGTGCAACGCAGGCAGACGCGCTCTGCAAATGTCTTTGCACTAGTGGGACTATAGCAAAGTCCAATAGCCACGTATAGGATGCCACTAGGTACACTGAGTGTTTGCTAGTATAATGGCTTGGTTAGAATGAGTTGTAGTGTGCAACGCAGGCAGACGCGCTCTGCAAATGTCTTTGCACTAGTGGGACTATAGCAAAGTCCAATAGCCACGTATAGGATGCCACTAGGTACACTGAGTGTTTGCTAGTATAATGGCTTGGTTAGAATGAGTTGTAGTGTGCAACGCAGGCAGACGCGCTCTGCAAATGTCTTTGCACTAGTGGGACTATAGCAAAGTCCAATAGCCACGTATAGGATGCCACTAGGTACACTGAGTGTTTGCTAGTATAATGGCTTGGTTAGAATGAGTTGTAGTGTGCAACGCAGGCAGACGCGCTCTGCAAATGTCTTTGCACTAGTGGGACTATAGCAAAGTCCAATAGCCACGTATAGGATGCCACTAGGTACACTGAGTGTTTGCTAGTATAATGGCTTGGTTAGAATGAGTTGTAGTGTGCAACGCAGGCAGACGCGCTCTGCAAATGTCTTTGCACTAGTGGGACTATAGCAAAGTCCAATAGCCACGTATAGGATGCCACTAGGTACACTGAGTGTTTGCTAGTATAATGGCTTGGTTAGAATGAGTTGTAGTGTGCAACGCAGGCAGACGCGCTCTGCAAATGTCTTTGCACTAGTGGGACTATAGCAAAGTCCAATAGCCACGTATAGGATGCCACTAGGTACACTGAGTGTTTGCTAGTATAATGGCTTGGTTAGAATGAGTTGTAGTGTGCAACGCAGGCAGACGCGCTCTGCAAATGTCTTTGCACTAGTGGGACTATAGCAAAGTCCAATAGCCACGTATAGGATGCCACTAGGTACACTGAGTGTTTGCTAGTATAATGGCTTGGTTAGAATGAGTTGTAGTGTGCAACGCAGGCAGACGCGCTCTGCAAATGTCTTTGCACTAGTGGGACTATAGCAAAGTCCAATAGCCACGTATAGGATGCCACTAGGTACACTGAGTGTTTGCTAGTATAATGGCTTGGTTAGAATGAGTTGTAGTGTGCAACGCAGGCAGACGCGCTCTGCAAATGTCTTTGCACTAGTGGGACTATAGCAAAGTCCAATAGCCACGTATAGGATGCCACTAGGTACACTGAGTGTTTGCTAGTATAATGGCTTGGTTAGAATGAGTTGTAGTGTGCAACGCAGGCAGACGCGCTCTGCAAATGTCTTTGCACTAGTGGGACTATAGCAAAGTCCAATAGCCACGTATAGGATGCCACTAGGTACACTGAGTGTTTGCTAGTATAATGGCTTGGTTAGAATGAGTTGTAGTGTGCAACGCAGGCAGACGCGCTCTGCAAATGTCTTTGCACTAGTGGGACTATAGCAAAGTCCAATAGCCACGTATAGGATGCCACTAGGTACACTGAGTGTTTGCTAGTATAATGGCTTGGTTAGAATGAGTTGTAGTGTGCAACGCAGGCAGACGCGCTCTGCAAATGTCTTTGCACTAGTGGGACTATAGCAAAGTCCAATAGCCACGTATAGGATGCCACTAGGTACACTGAGTGTTTGCTAGTATAATGGCTTGGTTAGAATGAGTTGTAGTGTGCAACGCAGGCAGACGCGCTCTGCAAATGTCTTTGCACTAGTGGGACTATAGCAAAGTCCAATAGCCACGTATAGGATGCCACTAGGTACACTGAGTGTTTGCTAGTATAATGGCTTGGTTAGAATGAGTTGTAGTGTGCAACGCAGGCAGACGCGCTCTGCAAATGTCTTTGCACTAGTGGGACTATAGCAAAGTCCAATAGCCACGTATAGGATGCCACTAGGTACACTGAGTGTTTGCTAGTATAATGGCTTGGTTAGAATGAGTTGTAGTGTGCAACGCAGGCAGACGCGCTCTGCAAATGTCTTTGCACTAGTGGGACTATAGCAAAGTCCAATAGCCACGTATAGGATGCCACTAGGTACACTGAGTGTTTGCTAGTATAATGGCTTGGTTAGAATGAGTTGTAGTGTGCAACGCAGGCAGACGCGCTCTGCAAATGTCTTTGCACTAGTGGGACTATAGCAAAGTCCAATAGCCACGTATAGGATGCCACTAGGTACACTGAGTGTTTGCTAGTATAATGGCTTGGTTAGAATGAGTTGTAGTGTGCAACGCAGGCAGACGCGCTCTGCAAATGTCTTTGCACTAGTGGGACTATAGCAAAGTCCAATAGCCACGTATAGGATGCCACTAGGTACA